>NC_081410.1:402008525-402698025 GCF_030272615.1 Cryptomeria japonica | reverse complement strand
AGATGCTTGTTAAGTTCAGCTTGTTTGTTAGAAGATAGATTTTGACAAGAAAGTAGGTAAATGGGCATGGCTGACAGAACCGATTTAACCAAGGTTGCCCTGCCTGCAGATGACAACCATCTTCCTTTCCAAGTGTTAATCCTAGATTTGATTTTATCCACCAAGTTGTCCCACAATTTTGAAGATCTGCTTCCCTTATCTAGGGGGATGCCTAGATATTTGCAGGGGAGGAGCCCCTGCTTGATCTCCAGGACTTTACAAATCTCCTCCCCTGATGTAGGGTCTATGTTGAACATAAAAACTGCCGACTTCTCCAAATTGACCTCTTGACCCGATGCTATCATATAGAAGTTGAGGATGCCTTTGAAGGCTCTCGCCTCCCTGGTGCTTCCTTGACCGAAAAGCATCGTATCATCAACAAATTGTTGATGGGTAAAGGAGGGGAGACTACTGGTAATGGGAATGCCTTGGATCCCACCCTCCTCTTTAGCCTTTGAGATGGACCTACCCAGGGCTTCTGCCATAATGATGAAGAGGAAAGGGGACATAGGATCACCTTGCCTAAGCCCTCTTGAGCTGCTAAAGAAACCCCCCGGAGTGCCATTAACCAAAACAGAGAATTTAGGGGAGGTGATACATTCAAAAATTAGGTTGATCCAAGATTTGGAGAAGCCAAATGCTTCCAAGCATTTACATAAGAAGCGCCAGTCAACTTTGTCATAAGCTTTATTTATATCCAATTTGACTAGCATGCTTGGGGCCTTATTAAGTTGGACCGAATGGATAGCTTCTTGGGCAATTATTACCCTGCCATAGATTGATCTATCCACCACAAAGCCAGTTTGTTCTTCGCTGATGATGAGAGGAAGAAGATTTTGAAGTCTGGCTGCTAGAGTTTTGGTTTCTAAAGGGTGTTGCAAAGGGCTATAGGCCTAAAGTCATTGAAGCTATCTGGTTTCTCATTTTTGGGGATCAGAGCTAGGAAGGTATTGTTGATCTCCTTGAGAATCTTCCCTGAGTTTCTGACACCCTCTAAGGCTTCCGTGATCTCTGGCCCAATAAAACCCCAACATTTTTGGAAGAAGCTAGTGGGGAAGGCATCTAGGCCCGGGGCCTTATCCGGGTTCATCTTCATAAGGGCAGATTTAACCTCCTCCTCAGAGAATTTCTTGAGCAAGTATTTATTGTGGTCATCATTAATGAGTTTTAGGAGATTGTTGATGATATTGAGTTGGCCTTTTAGGTTGGAGCCATCAGTATTGTTTAGGATATTATCAAAGAACCTTACAACTTCTAAGGCAACGTCGACCGGTTCAGACAAGATGGTTCCTTGACAATTCTTTATATTAGAGATTCGATTAACCCATCTCCTCTGCTTGGTACTATTATGGAAGAACTTGGTGTTGCGGTCCCCATCTTTCAGCCAAGTCTCCCTGGATTTTTGTCTCCAGAAGATCTCTTCATTTGACAAAATCTTTTCATACTCAGAGAGTAATGATTTTTCCTTAAGGAAGAGATGTTCGACCATCCCCTTCTCCAGAACTTCAACGTTCACTTCCTTAAGATCCTTTTCTATTAAGAGTTTCTTATCGAAAATATTACCAAAATTTTTCCTGTTCCATTCCAAGAGCTTCCTCTTGATGAGATTTAACTTGTTTGCCACAATAAACATTTTCGATCCTGAGAACATTGAGCCATTCCACCATTTTTCAATTAGGTTTATGATGTTATCATCTTTGAACCACATGCTTTCGAATTTGAAGGGGCAATTTCTAGGGGAGTGGTCTGACAATATGTTAAGTTGAAGTGGGAAATGGTCAGAGCCCGATATAGGAAGAGGCTCTACTTCCATGGTGTAATTGAGCTCTGAGAGCTCACCATGGATAAAGAACCTATCAAAATTTTCCACAATGTTGCAAAAACCTATCCTTCTATTGTTCCATGTGAAGGCATTCTCTGCCATCTGGATTTCCAACAGAGAATTCCTATTGATCCAGTGATTGAAGTCTACAGCTGATGGGGGGAGCTTGATACTGCCTCCCCTTTTGTCTTCTACCTTAGTGATGGCATTGAAGTCTCCACCAATGATACATACTTCGTTCAGGTGATTACCAAGGAAAGCTTCCAGTTCCAACCAGACCCGAGCCTTGTCCCTATTCTGGATAGGACTGTAAACGTTGATCAGATTAAATCTAAGCTTGTTATTATAGCTTGCTATTGTTCCTCCTATCCAATTTTGTTTAATCTCTAATGGTGAAAACGAGATAAATCTAGAATCCCAGATGATTACCAAGCATCCTGAGGCCCTCATAGCCAGAGTATGCTTCAGCTTTTGGAAGCCTAGTTTCCTCTCAAAAAGGTCGATCTCAGAAGAGGTCATTTTGGTTTCTTGGATTAAAATTATGTTTGGTTTTGATTCTGAGATACAACGCCTTAAGATGTGTTGTTTGTTAGGGGTGTTCAAGCCCCTAACATTCCATGTTATGATTTTCATGGCTCAGTGGGGATGAACTTCCCCTCCCCTGCATTAAAAAGAGATGAAAATTTAGGCTGACCCCTAGCTTCCCCATCCTTAAGTCTTAGTTCAAAAAGGGATCTTCTGCCTCTTCTCTTAAAGAGTTTGACGTAGTCAGGAGAGGCCTTGCTCTCTTCAGAGATGTGAATGCCTAAAGTGTTTGGATTATCATTTTCCAGATTGTCCAGTGTTATCAAGAGTTCTTCTGTTTCTAAATTGACTCTAGCATTCTCCAATAGATTTTTAACATAGAGTTCCTTTTGTCTCTCCAATTCCTCAGAATCACAGACCTCATCTATAAATTGTTCCATTAGGTTGTTGACTACTTCCTCCCCTAAAAAATTGGCAATGATATTAATTTCTTTAGCTACTCATTCATTCTTAGATTCTGCATACGCTCCAGAGTCATTCTTCAAGGGAGGAGGGCATACCTCTGCCTCCTTAATGGCCTCCCTATTTGAGACTTGAAAGGTTGGTTGAACTTGCCTTGATTCCATTCCCATAAGCGAGGAACATCTTTCCTTCTCCACTGATTCTCAAAGGGGGTGAGTTTAACAGTTGGGGAAGACCCCGAGGGACTCAACATCTTTGGTTGAATGTGAAAACTAGGAGATGTATTTTTAACTAATCCTCGCTGATCCTTCTGAAGAGGCAGCTCACAAATCTCGCCTTCTTCTAAGTCCAGATCACTGATCTTTGAATCAGCTATTGGTGGCATGCCCATGGCCAACGATGGAGGGAGAAGGGGACATGGGATCTTGAAGAGGGAGCCCTTGGGAGAGGATTGAGGACAATGATTCTCTGAAGGATCAGAGGGATGATGATTAGGGTTTATTTTAGCATTAAGGTCATTCATAATTTGTTGTGTATGTAACACAATTCTTTTTTTTTGTTGGAAAGAGGACTTCAATACCTAGTGCAAAGATATTTTTCAGATTTTTTTTCACTTGTTTACTATTTTTTCATAAGTGTTGAACTCAGAAGTTGATGTTTGGGTTGAAACCTATGTTTAATTAACCTAAAAAAAAATCTTAATAAACTCAATATATATTAAAATAATAATTATTGGAAATCTCACTTCGAGTACTACTATCATGCATTTGGTTTTGTCAAAATTCATCCATTTGAGCCCCCAATTTGAGCTTCGAAGGCCAAAAATTTGCAGAAACCATGAGATTTTGGGGGGGGGACATCTCTAGTAGGTAGGTACGATAGAACACATGTTCTATCGAAAGGGGTTATATCGAACCCCTTTGAAAAAATAATTAAACAACTGTGTTCTTTCTAAAAAACCATTAAAAAAGGGGGGTTCGATCGAACCCCCTTTTTTAATTCGATCAAACATATTTAAAATAATATGTTCGATCGAATCATTTTTTTGGTCTGATTGAACATTGCATTCGATTGAAAGTGGTAAAAATTATGTTTTGGACAAACGAGTGCAATTTCTTCATTCAAAAAGGTGTAACCCACTATTGTGGGTTTACTCGTAACATAATATAATTTGAGATTTATTGTTATGCCAAAGTATTGTAAAAGAATTTTGTACTAGTTATAATTAATTGGACAACCCTTTTATGTATTTGATGAAAAATTAGTCAAGTATTTAGCTCTTTTTATTCTAAACATTATGATTACTTTATTTCTTAATTTTCATATTTTAATAATGTTGGCAATACATGTGTTGTCATTGATGTCTGACAATATATGTTGTCTTTGATTGTTGCACGTTGTCATTAATGACATGGTAGAGATTGTTGTCATTGATGATATGGTGTTTGGTAGGAGAGAGACTATTGCAGTTGTTGAAGTAGTAATGAAGAAGTTGTATGTTATCACCGATTGTTAGGAGTTGTGAAGTTGTTATAGTGGGTTGATGATTGAAATTGTTCATTTATGTCACATGGTGAAATTGAGTGCAAAGATATGATGATAGAGATTGTTGGAATTGTTAGATATTATCATTTTTGTGATATTGGAAGTACATGTGAATGTTGTTACAAATGTTGATCGTGCTTACTGCTTTATTGATAAAATATATGTTTCTCTTTGTTGGAAATTATACTACAACTATTGGATGTTGTGATTAGTGGATTGCACAAACTGATATCCCGAGTATTGATATGGTGAGTTCAAATGAATGAATAGATAGTTGATGTTCTTGTGAAGAGAATTGTTGCAGTTTGTGTTGACATTAATGAAGGATCTCATATGATAATTGAGAAGATGTTTCATGTTTGATGTCCACCATCTTGGTATTTATATCCAGCATGTTATGGTGTCATTTATGATAGTGCCGATGTTAATAATGATAATTAAAAGTTACTTTATCAATTATGTACTATGGAGATAATTGGTGCATATACTTGTCCTTGTATGATATTGATGTTGATAATTGTTTAGTCATATATGCACTTGCACAAAGATGTTATTAATGATATCCTTGATTGATGTCCACCATCGTTTTGGTGTTGATGTCTCAATGTGTATGATGATAATGATGCATTGAAGTTTAGTAACGATTACAGATGCACCGTGTTGTGGATGTCCACCTACTTGGTGTCTGATGTCTACACTTATATGATGTGTTGATGAAGATGATGATGTTCATAATGCACTTTATGGCAAAAATGACTTATGATGATGATATCATTTTGAGATGAGGATTAGATGCATTGAGAAGCAATTAAGATAAGGATTAAAAGCATGGCAATAAAATGAATATTTCTATAAATTGATCTTATGTATGCTACAAAATGACAATTATATTTCTTGTTTGTGTGTTATGGGTAAATTAGGCATCAATAAAGCCAAATTAATAACTTAACTGGCCAAAGTCTAAATCTAACTAGCTAATTATGAAGACGTAAAACATTCTAAATTCAATTATAGAACGAAATACTCTTTATTCTTAAGTAGACTTATAATTCCTTTAATAAGTCTATTTTCTTCCATTATTTCATTCTTATCTCTAAATGATCATTCCATAACATACATGAGATTTATATAAAGAGATAAAGATTCTTTAATCAATAGAAATTTGTAATAGTATCCAATTCATGTCTACATACAATACTAAGGACTTTCAAATGCCTTAAGTTCGTATAACAGAAAAACATAAAGTAAAGGATGAGATGCGTCCATTGATCTTCAATCCAAGCTATCTTCAATGCGATCTTTAGAATGAAGATGAGAACAAGATTCAAGTGCTTTTTCCACCCAACCTTGAAGCTTACACTTCCCCAGAATTCTTGGTTAATCAAGAATGCCTGACCCTACACGAATTGATTAGCAAAAGAATTTGGTAGACAAGATGGAATCTGGTGAGTGCCTAGAATGATACATGCATTTTCAATTTTCTAATTCCATAAAGAAACAAGTAGGATCGATCAAAGATATGGTAGAGAGAATTGAAAAAATGTATCCATCTATTTTAATGGTCAATAAGTTACTCAGCCGAGTATAATGCCATGCATAGCAATAAAATATAGTTTAGAAAAACAAACTATTCTCTCTATGATTCCACATTCGGCACCCGTTCCGGAAGGTAACTTTCCCACAAACACAAACACATCTATCTTTCCTATTGTTTGTAAGGTATCCAAAAATGAATATGAAGAAGACATTTTTTTTCTCAATAGATATAGAAGAAACAATCTTTCATTTACAACCAATTACATTTAATAAGAAAACAATCTTTCACTTTATCTTTTCGAGTAAAACAAGAATAAGAATTAAAAATACGAAGGTGTAACACATGTATGTATCTTTACATAAAATTGATTAAAAAATGAGTACACATTCTTTTATTCATTTCTCATAAAAATCTATATAGCGTAATCATACATTAACTTGCATTCTATTTTCTATGGTTACGAATTTCCACGTTTAGAATGGCTAAGTTCTCTATCGTTTCCATGTGTTTTTGTTTATCTACCTCTTTCCTCGAATAACATATTTAGTTCGATACTAGCATGTGGTTTTTCATGATTTATGAATTCAACTAACTAAATTTAGTAATTTTCCATAATGACACTGAAATAAGATGAAAATTCATAATGCGCTTATATTTATGGCTTTTTCAAATGAAATACCAAATAATCATCATGACTTCTATGCAAGGATCAAATTTGGAAGTGTAACTCTTTTCTTCAAAAAATCAAAATAAGCTTCAATATTTAATAATTCCTTACCCTAGTATTTCATCTTCTTTGTGGTTCAAATTCAATGTTTATAATGCACAAGCTCTATATCCTCTTACTCTGATTCTAGAGGATTTGGCTGTCTAATTTCTAGGAATTACACTTATGTTTATCAACAAATTTAAACAAAATATTTCCTTAATACATTTATGTATTGTAGTGTCGTAAATTGTACACCCTTGCTAGGGTGGTACAATTTCACACCTAGGTTAGCACCCGCCTTAGTGTGTTTGCATCTTGCATTGTAATTTCACTTTAAGCATTTAATTAATTAATTAAATTAAATATAGTCTTATTTTATCACTTCATACATCATAAAATTGGGCCCTTTACCCTAAGTGTTCCCCTTTTTATTTTATTCCTCCAATAAATCATTTAATCATAAACCCTAATTATGTCCTATTTCGACCTTTAAGGCTTGATTTCTCATATCAAAACACCTCGAGATCAATTTTAACTTTGGGATTCTCTCTAATATCCTCATATCTAATGGCCCTAAAAATTTGGTGAATAGTTGGTCGGAACATGTGCGTTCCCGCCACGGTCCTTGTCTTTTTTCCCAAAATTTTGGGAGCACAATTCTACGATATTATAATGCTTAACCCCAAAATATTGGTGGAAAATTCAATTCCTAGGTCAGCCTAAAGGCATAATTAATTCAAAATTAAGATCTAGGGTTTCATACATAAGAGCTCTCTTTCTTCATTTGAATGCAACTAAGTGTTGCCGGGAATAATCATTATGTTATGTTGTTATATTATGTTTATGTTGTCGTCGGTAATAATGAGTTACAGCGGTCAGTTAGTTAGCCGACGGGTAGGTAGTTGGAGTCGCGACGGTTGTGTCGCACCCCTTTGGGTATTATATATTGTGTACCTTTTCTTCGAAGTAGGAGCATGTTAGTGGTGTCAGATGTAATGTTATAAGTACTTATTGTACATGGATTGTTGAATTAATATAGAGGCTGGTTATTTAATATATTTCCATTATGTTCTGTGCATTTACGTTCTGCATTTAACTGTTTACCCGAGAGGGTAAACACTAAGATCTATCTAATCTAAGGGAGTTTTCAGCAAAACAAGCATAAGGAGCCTTCTATGTAGTGAAAGAGAAGCCTATGTGGAGTCTTAAAAAACATTCAACAACATTCATCAAGCATTTGTTAATCATTCATCAACAATTAGGAGCCTTGAAGACATTGAAGAGTAATAGGAGATCTTGTGGTAATATCTCTCCCTTGGGCATTGGTATGATTTCATGTTATTTTCATGTCTTTTTATGAGCTTATTTACATCAACTTGCATATTTACATTCATTCTTTAGATCACTTTTCATCATTGATTTAGAGAATTTACTTTGTCAATTACAAGCAATTAGGGTTTCCTCTTTAGGGTTGCTCTAGATTGTTTACTTTCATTTTAGGATCTTGCATACACACAAGGTTCTGACACACACATTTTCAGTACATTATCGGCTATTTGTGGAGGTGGAAATCACCAAAATAGGGGTTTGACTAAGGCAAAACCCCATCTAGCCACCCAAACCTTCCCTTTTCAGTTGAAGGTGCAGAAACAGGTACCTGGAGGCACTTTCAGCTCAGCAAAAGGCACAGGAACCACACATAATCATCATATATGCCTAGGACAGGGGTGTGGTGCCTTGGTCCTGCCTAGTACAGTGGTGTGGTGCCATGGTCCTGCCTAGTACAATGGTGTGGTGCCATGGTCCCCCTTATTTTCAGCGATCTTTAGCAGGTTGCAGCTTCAGGACCTCAAATTTGTAGTTTCTCAGTTGTAGCCTCATGTCTACAGAAACAGGACAGCGACATGGCACCCTGGTCCAGGTTAGTTTTGTTCAATTTGTAGCATCAGGTACACATCCATAATCCTCTCCCTTTCATGCTTTCAATATCCTAGTTTTAGATCTGCAAGTTGGTTCAATTCTGAGTTCATTTATGCTTCATTCTTCATCTCCTAGTCTAGTTGATCAATCAAACCCTAGTTTTTCTCATCATTTGCAACAAGAGGAATATAAACCCAAAGAGATAATCCTTGGATCTCTCTTTCTCACAAGAAGTAGCCAAAGTAAGCTATCTCCCTAGGCTCTTTCGTATTCCCAATGTGTTGGCAAAAGTGGGATTAGGTCCTAGTCACCCGATCTCGCTTTTCCCGCCACCACATTTTGGTGAACCCAACGTGAATCCAATCTTCTCCAATTTTGATTTATGTTCTCAGATCTGAGTTTTTTTGCTATTTAAAATTCAAATTTACATTTACAAGTTTCAATTCCTTGCAAATTTCAAAATTTAGAGGTTAATTTTGTTGAAACCCTAATTTTTCAATTCAAAATTGAACTTGTGGATAGCTTAATTTGGATCATTAATTTCAGATCTGATTTAGGAACACATTCCACTCATAAATCTCATTTTATAAATCAACATTTAGAGTGCTTACATTGGTTAAAATTGAACATTTCTTTCTATTTTGCATATGTTATCATTTGAAAGTGGAAATTTTTTGTCATGATGCATTCATTTCATAAATGTGATAATGGGTTAGCTTCCCTTGTTTCAATTTTTCCTCTTAAAGAACCTCCTCATATCTATGGCAACATTTTAGTGCCTAAAAGAGTTGTCACCAATCCCTTCAAAGCTCTCCTATGCTCTAAGGATGAAGATTTGAAAAGTGATCTCGACAATTCTCCTAAAATGCGCCCTTCTCATCTAGCTATCTTAGAGGAAGAGGATGATATCATAAACACTTTTCTTAATGTTACTTTACCTTACTTACATTATGCCTCTCTACGTGAAAAGGTATTGATGGACATTGACTTATCTTCTCCTAAATTTGGTCTTACCAATGGGGGCATGTTAGTTCAACAAGAGGTTATGAGCACTTCTTCCAAAGATCTCCTTCCTAAGCATGAATCTTTGGAGAAAGATGTCCATGTCCTTCCTAAAGAATACTCCCCTCATGAGGTTCATTTTTTTCAAGAAGATGGTATTTTCCCTACTTTTCCTAGTGATGGAATTTCCTCTTTTGATTCCAACAAAATTCCCCCCAGAGATGATGCATTAATGAGAAATGCTTTCCATTCTCCTAAAGTTTGTCTTACCCCTAAAGATGCCTTAGAGAAAGCAGATTAAATCATAATAGATTTACTTAATGTTCTCTCCCCTAAAGATCCTATTGAATACAGTTTGAGGAAAGAGGATGATTTAGATACATGTAGTGATTCTCTCCTTCCTAAGGATGAAGAATTAACAAACAATGTTATCCCTTCTCCCAAAATTGGCAATAGAAATAAGGACATATTTGTGCAAGATATTTCTAATACTTTCTTCAATGACCTCACAATTTGGGATGAACCATTATAAGAAGGTGTTGATTATTCTCTCCCCATGAGAGAACCCTAACCAAAGGGGATGAAATCATGATTGATAACTCCCTTGATAGCATCTCACCTTCCATGAATCTCAATCATTCTCCTTCTAAAAATAAATCATCTCCCTCTCCTCAACTTGGTTCTACTCATAAGGATACCCTAGTTCAAGATAAGATGGTTAACATCTTTTTCAAAGATCTCCCTCTCAAAGGTGAGACTTTAAAGAGTAATGTTGATCCTTCTCCTAGAGAGTTTATTCCCCATGTAGATCCTTTGATGATAGATGATGATATGACCTTTCCTATTAATATTCTTCCTTCTAAAACGTCAATGCCTACCCCTAGTCTCCCTCTTAAAATTGGTCTTATCCATGATAACATTTTAGTGCAAGAAGAGACTATCAACAATTCTTCCAATAATCTTGTTCATTCTTCTTCTAAAGACACCTTTGATATTCATAAACCATCCTCCATCAATTTGATACATGTGAATGAAACACCTAGTAAACCCCTTTTCACAGTTCAAGGCGCTTGTCCTTCTGAAAGTTCCCCACACAAGCCCATCTTAGTGGTTAAGGGTGATTATGCTAATGATTCTTTTTGCACTCCTAAGAAACCTATTATTATTGTGCAAGGAGGTTATCCTACTAAGAGCCCTTATGAGTATGCTAAAAAAATTACTAGAGAGAGTTATCATATAGTTCCTCATACTTACAACACAAGAAACAATAGGCAACCTAGTCCTCCTCCAATTAATTTCCCTTTAAGAATTTAATTAATTAAATCTAAAGTCATATTTCATCACTTCATACATCATAAAATTGGGCCCTTTACCCTAAGTGTGCCCCTTTTTATTTTATTCTTCCAATAAATCATTTAATCATAAACCCTAATTATGTCCTATTTCGACCTTTAAGGCCCGATTTCGCA
Source organism: Cryptomeria japonica (assembly GCF_030272615.1). Lineage (NCBI taxonomy): Eukaryota > Viridiplantae > Streptophyta > Pinopsida > Cupressales > Cupressaceae > Cryptomeria > Cryptomeria japonica. The sequence goes on along the minus strand of NC_081410.1, from coordinate 402,686,995 downwards.
TATCAAAACACCTCAAAATAAGCTGTAACTTTGGGATTCACTCTAATATCATCATATCTAACAGCCCTAAAAATTTGGTGAAAAGTTGGTCGGACCATGTGCGTTCCCGCCACGGTCCTCGACTTTTTTCCCAAAATTTAGGGAGCATAATTCTATGATATTATAATGCTTAACCCCAAAAGATTGGTAGGAAATTTAATTCCTAGGTTAGCATAAAGGCGGAATTAAGTCAAAATTAAGATCTAGTGTTTCATACATAAGAGCTCTCTTTCTTCATTTGAAGGCAACTAAGATCTATCTAATCTAAGGGAGTTTTCAACAAAACAAGCATAAGGAGCCTTCTTTGTAGTGAAAGAGAAGCCTATGTGGATTATTCAAAAACATCCAACAACATTCATCAAGCATTTGTTAATCGTTCATCAACAATTAGGAGCCTTGAAGACATTGAAGAGTATTATGAGATCTTGTGGCAATATCTCTCCCTTGGGGATTGGTATGATTTCATGTTATTTTCATGTCTTTGTATGAGCTTATTTACTTCAAATTTCATATTTACATTCATGCTTTAGATCACTTTTCATCATTGATTTAGAGCATTTACTTTGTCAAATACAAGCAATTAGGGTTTCTCTAGATTGTTTACTTTCATTTTAGGATCTTGCATACACACAAGGTTATAGCACACACATTTTCAGTACATTATCAACTATTTGTGGAGGTGGGAATCACCAACATAGGGTTTTGACTAAGGAAAAAACCCATATAGCCACCCAAACCTTCCCTTTTTAGTTGAAGGTGCAGAAACAGGTACCCAGAGGCACTTTCAGCTCAACAAAAGGCACAAAAACCACCTAGAATCATCAGATCTGCCCTAATCTTCCTGGGACAGGGGCGTGGCTCCCTGGTCCTACCCAAGATAGTGGTGTGGCACCATGGTCACCCTTCTTTTCAGTGATCTTTAGCAGGTTGTAGCTTCAAGACCTCAGATTTGTAGTTTCTCAGTTGCAGCCTCCTGTCTGCAGAAACAAGATAGTGGCATGGCACCCTGGTCCAGGTCAGTTTTGTTCAATTTGAATCATCAAGTACACATCCATAATTCTCTCCCTTTCATTCTTTCAGTATCCCAGTTGCAAATCTACAAGTTGGTTCAATTCTGAGTTCATTATGCTTCATTCTTCATCTCCTAGTCTAGTTGATCAATCAAACCCTAGTTTTTCTCATCATTTGTAACAAGAGGAATAGAAACCCTAAGAGGTAATCCTTGGCTCTCTCTTTCTCATAATAAGTAGCCAAAGTGAGATATCTCCCTAGGCTCTTTCGTATTCCCAGTGTGTTGGCAAAAGTGGGATTAGGTCCTAGTCACCTGATCTCGCTTTTCCCGCCACCACATGTATATAATAATTTTCTAAGGAATGTATTTTGTTGTCAATCGACAGAATTCTCATAATCAGAAAAAGAAACTATGACTCTAATTCTTTCCGTTTTCTGAATTCCCTATGGTAAGATCATAAATTAAAAATAGTCGTTATTTCCACATGTCTCAATTAACATCAACTATTTTAGATTTTCAGAGTTTTATTCTCTGATCTTAGAATTTCTTTCAAATCAAATTGACTCTTCTACAGTGGTGTTTGTTACAAGATCTAAAGAGATTTACTCAATTTTATATCGAAAAACTATTTCTTTTAAGTCCTCAAGAAAAATACCATTCCAAAGAAAGTCAACCTGTGAATTCAGAATTCAAATATCAGATGATTGTTGTTGTATATTCACCAATTTATCTGTTGAAATTCCCTAATTGCATCCATTTTCTTCTTCTTTTATTCTTTTTGTTTTCTTTCTGTTGCCTCCCCCCTCCTCTTACCAATCAACTGTCAATATATATGCTATTCGCATGCTATGTTTTCTGCTACGATTTGGCCTTACTCCCTCTATTATAATGGTTTATCCTGCCACCCATGCAATCCAACTGGCACGTTGATCATTTCGAATGCCATGTAGTGTCTACCCCCAACGGATTTTACCACGTATTCAATACGCATTCAAATTGAATGTTGAGTGTTGGTTGTTGCATGATTTGATATTCTTATCGACTTCCACTTAACTCATCGTCTTCTATGAGTTCGACATTAATTTTGTTCCCTTTGCCAAAGAAGTTACAAGTTTTAATGGTGTTTACTTCAACGGTTTTCACCACGTCTAACAGTCCCCGATCAACCTGTAGTCCATTTTCTATTCAACCACTATGTGTCTATTTGTTTGCATTGTCAATATTAATATCGATTCCCCCTTAACTCATCATTTTCTATGAGTTCGATATTAATACCATTCAGAATGAAAAAAGTTTTCTAAGTCTCTACGTTAATATGCCAAGTCAACTAGTATCATTGCAAAGTCGATACACTATTGACTTCCTTCTGCTACAAATAAGTTTATGACGGGTAGTCGGTATTTGTAATAGACTCCCACTCCTTTGCCAGTTAGAATGCTACGTGGGATAGTCAATTATATCATCGGCTCCCACTATGCGATATGCTTAGTCATTATTAACATGCTATAAAATAGGTCTGCCACCATAATATATTATCAATTGATTATGTATATATATATATATATATAATATCAAATTATTAACAAAATTCATGAAGTAAAGTAATTTCATTTTCATGATAATTAGATATATACATTATAATTATATACATATATACATTTATATGATTGAATCGATATTTCAAACTCACACACACACACACACACACACACACACACACACACACACACACACACACACATAATCAAAATACAAAAGTGAACACATAAGTACAATATTTCATCCAATTACACATATCAGCACACAAAGAACATATAAGTCTACAATCGATATTCATATTCAACCTAATATTGAAGAATAATTCTTACTTTGAAATAAGACATCATTTCACAATCACTTATGCAAATTTGAATTTGATTCAATCACAAAATTAAATCATGCAACAAATACACATATATATTTTAAAGTGGTGTGTGAGATATTCCATCTATTATAGCAAAGTCCATGAGCTAAAGCAACTCTACCTGAACCATGTTCTCGCCTTCATCCGCGTTCACCTATTCCTGCATTCACTTGCACTCAATTGCTCATTAGCAATTACGATCCCCAATTTCATTGATCATTCAATTGCATTTACATAGATAAAGTAATGTAAATCATTTCTTTGCAATTGAATTCCTTTTTTTTTTTCATTATCATCTTATTTCACTAAAAATTCCATTTCCATTTCATTTCAATTTCATAAATTAAAAATAAACATTATTTTCCTAATAAATAGTTAGAGATAATTATGGTTCATGACACTAATTTGTAATGACAATGAAATATAGAATAAAAGAAATGAAACATTAATCTAGAACTCCCTTATTGACTCCATTCATGGCTTCCATTTCTCTTCTCATATATTGTGGTTGATTGGCTCTTAGTGTTACACTAAGAATCTTGCATAGAAACGACACAATAATTTCGAAGATAGTTGTTTTCAAGAATGGGAGAATGAAGCTCAATTTATAGATTTCAAATAGGAGAATTGAACGATTGAGATACATTTGAGAACATAATCGATCCATGGTTGAGATCAGTTGAGGTAGAACCAATTAGGAGTTAAACACATTTGATTGATGAGTTGATTGAATTGATTGATTAGTAAACTGAATTGATGAGTCCGTTCAAAAAAACTGATTAATGAGTTAACTGAGGAGATTGGGAAGTTGACTAAATTGTTTGCCCAGACAAAAAAAGGTGATTGTTAGTTAGATTGAAAGTCTGTGCCAGTTAGGATTTTGAAATGTGTGTTGTAGGAAATTGACTTGAAATTCAAATTTCAATTGCATTTTATTTGAATTTGGATTTTCGAAATCGTGAAATAAAATGAACAATTTATTGAAATTAAGTGAAGTTAGCATTTGGGGATTTTTGAATTTTTGAATTTTGAATTAGTAAAGAATGAATTAGTTAATTAAATAATTTTAAAAAATTATTTAATTATAGGAACTTAGAAATTGAATTTAATTAAATAATAAAAATTATTTAATTAAAAGTATTCATTATAAATTAATTAAATAAAAAAATTATTTAAATATAAAGACAAGAAGGTTAAATGATCAGAAATAAATTGACTAATTAGAGAAAATGAAGAAATATGATGATTAAATTAGTTTAGAAGAATAAAAATTAGATTAATTAAAGAATTATTTAATTAATTAAGCATTGGTTAACAAACTTTGGCAACTCTATTGGGGAGAAAAGAGAAACAAAGCTGGTGACATTGTTTGAGAAGACCCGTGTAGGAAATCCATTCAAAAAAGAACCTGCGCCAATAATTGAAGAAATTTTGGCCCAAAAGGATGAAATTCTTCGTTCTTATTGGGATGCCTTTAAAGAAAGCATATCCAAGGTTGAAAAAATGAAGTTATGCCCATCTGAAGACTACTAATCTGCTTCGTTGTTGAGAGCTGTGTATCAAAGATATTTCTATTTACAAAATTTTGAAAAAGAAATCCATCAATCTCACACCCCAATGAAGGTGCTAGGACTCTTCGAAGAAAGTGAGAAATTTACGTCTTTAAATTTCTTTGTCCTTGGTAAACATAACACCATGCAACCATCAATGGAACCACCCATACCGTAGGTCTCAAGCTAGCAATACGGTGAATTTTCGTACCAATTTGCAGACCAAGAATCTAAAATGGAGATAGAAAACCCGCTTGTCATCCTGGTGGTATGGATAAAGGTATGATTAAGCCGTTATCTGAAACTTTGGATAAATGTTTTGAAAGAAAGGGAATACCAAGAAAAGAAATGCAAGAATGTCAAGGTAGTCAATTAGAAGGGGTAGATAGTGCATCTTTCCAATCTTCTTGTTTTCTTTGTGAAGATTTTGTCTACACAAAAGAAGAGGATGTGGTTCCTATTAAATTCAACCCTATAATGGTAGAAATTAGTATTCCAAATCTACAGTTACCAAATAAATGTCTCAAAGTTGATTCACCCAATGATTTAGAAAAGGCATTTTTGGTTTCTGACAATGAGGTCGCACTAGTATGGGATATGCAGGAAAGTCAGGAGCCTAAAAACAAACATGATTGGATTAGATTCACTATACCTACCAACTCATTCTTATGAAAGCTTGAGGATGAGGGATAATCCTCTCTTTGAAATCCCTCATCTTTCTGAGAATAACAATCGTAATTTTGGTGACATTCAAAGCTTGGGAGTTGGTGAACAAAGAGGGTGTGACACCTTATGTGAAAAGGGAATTATGCTCTCCCTAGAGAGAGATTTGCTAGGTGAAAATAATGTTGAACAGATGGATGAAGGGTTTGCCGTAGATTGCCACACAATAATTCTCAACAACCTTTTAAAAACTAATAATGTGGATCCCAGCCTTGGTATGGACGTTATGCACGCAACCTTTAGCAAGGCCAATCTTGACTCCATGGTTTTTGGCAAAGAATGGTTATATGGGCATAAGTGTGTGTTTGGAAGGTTTCTACATTTCAGTAGTTGGAGGTCCAGTATGACAAATACCACATAAGAGCGATATTTTTCAGCCATATTACATGATTATCTTCCTCTTGTCTACAGTGTATCATATTTTTCCCAGCCAGTTAACGATTTTACTTGAATAGCCTAGCCTATCTCTCTAGGTATGAGGTGCTTCTTACCCTTTGTAAAAATTTTTTTGGTGTGATTAGTTTAATTCTCTTTCTTCTTTCTGCGGGGAGGGGGGGGGGGGATTTTTGGAATGACAGACTTTGTGCTATTTTTTGAAAAGACAAGTAGAATATAGATTTGAATTGGCTGCTAATTCTAAGTATGGAAACTTTGAATGGTTTATCTATATGATTAGACTTTTTGCTACAGTAGCTAAGTTGTGCATTTTTCTTATGTGGATGCCTTATGTTCAAGTTTCTATATGATGAGTTGATTAAGACTTGTTTCCCTCTAATGTCCACTTTTGTATGATGTTTGTCTTTGCATGAGTACTATATGACAATGGCTAGTTGATGGTTGACTGAAAAAATTATTTCATTACCTTCAGTGGTTAATTACTTTTCCTTTAGAACTTTCTAGTCAAAAGTTTTTCCTTTTCTGCTTTCTAGTGAAAAGCATACCCTAAAAAACCCCAAATTTACATCATAAGAGGGAGGTGTACCTCTAAAATTGAGAGGAAAGTTGTAGAACATACGCAACTTCTCCAACTGTTGTTAATAGTTTGTTCCCTGGTCCGGGGCTAGGAGTCATTTTGTTATATTTCAAAAGGGAAGAAAATTTGTTAACCAACATAAGGATGAATAATTAGCGTGTTAGTGATGAGACATTTTTAGGTGTCTACAGTTTGTTGTTGAGTGAGAAAATGATGTTTCTAGGACATTCTAGTCCTTGGAAGATTGATGAAGAAAGTTGTTGTAGAAATGTATGCTAAAAAAGTTTGCAAGAATACTTCACATTCCTTTGCATTTGATGATATGGTCTTGTATACTTGAACATAATATTTATTTTGCGGATATTGCACTTCTATTTTTTTTTTGTCCCTAGTGTTGCAACTAATATGGTTGTGATTCTAGTTTGTTGACAAATTGGTTATCTATCAAAATTGGTCTAGGAAATGCTCTACATTTCATTGCATTGATGTTTCAAGTGTTGCAACTTGGAGGACGTGATTAAAATGTATTTTTTGTGTCTTAATTCAATTTTTAGATGTTGGTGTTGTCTACAATAGTTGATAATGGTGTTTTGTTCATGACTGATTAATTTGCCCCTCCAGAATGAAGTTTTTTGTATCAGTCTTGTTGTGACAGTATGGTTTTAATGTGACAAGAAGAAAGAATTATTTGGGAATGTTGTTGGATGTTCAATAAAATTTCTTGCATGCTCCACATGATGCTAGAAGGTCTATTTGTTGTTGCATTGGTTCTGGTATTCATGTTTCAAGGTAATAGCTCCAGTTTGGTTGGCAAGATTTGTTCTCCTATTTGAAGTGTACCCTTGGGCGTCTCTTCTTGCATTGAAGGTTGTGTTATGTTGTATTTAGGTCCTACTTTGGTGTGTGGGGATCCACATTGATTTAATTCATTTGGAAGATATGTTTTTGGGCCAATTAGTTGTGTGCTACATGGTTCATTTGCACGTTACCTTATTGCCAACTTTGGAGGATGTGTGATAGTATGTGAATTAGTTGAGATAGCTCAAAAAGAACTGATATAATACCTTTAGGTCCTCCCTATCTCTTGGATTGGATCACTTTCACCACAATTGTGTTTTGGTGGCCAACATGATAGGACCTATGTTTGTCCTTTGCTTTGGCCGATCTCATTAATGTTTACAATGAAGAAGATGGTATTTATTGAATATTGAATCAATATTGATGGCATGGATGTGTGTCTAGATCAATATGTGTAGTGCGCTTACATGATCATTTCATTTATAGAATTAGTGATACAAAATTGAGGTAGAAGAAGTGTGTGGTGATTGATTTGAAGATGGTCACTTGAGATAGAGGTCCAAGGACAACTTCATACTTGAAGATTGTGGGAGGAAATATTATTGAAGGTCCATTCATCTTGATTCATATGCTCATGTACCTTGCTTGGAGATTGAATGTCCTCTGCAAGTTTTGTATCTTGCCTTGAGGCAATACATCTCAACCTGCAAGTCCTTTGTATCTTACCTTGGGGTAGTGCACCTCATCTTGCAAGTCCTTTAGGAAGTAATAAGCCTAAAACAATATTCTAATCTAATTCATATATTACGAGTGGACTCTCTTCGTGGTTTTTTCCTATTTGAGTTTTCCACATAAATTTTTTGTTCTCTTGTGCATGGTGTTCATTGTTTTATCTTTCATTGTTGTTGATAAGATTAAGGTTAGGTTGGTATTGAATCATGGTATAAAGTTCAAGTGTTTGATCAAGATTGATTCACCCTGCCCTCCCAATCTTAAGGTGCGTTCGACAAATAAGGGATTAAGAAGTAGAGGTTACAAACATAGTCATGACTTGCATGGAAAAGGGAGATACACTCGTAGAGCAAAAAATTGAACTAGATGTGTTTATGAATTTTATATTTAATAATCCATCTTGAAATCATGCAAGAACCCACATAGAACAATGGAGAAAACATCACAAATTTATTTGTAACGAATTTAAATTTATCACATATTCATGCAACTCTTGTTACATTCATTCTATCAAATGTGGTATAGAAGGATGAACAATGAGGTTTGAACACCTCCTTGAATTATTACAAACTACCACGGTGACATTAACATTTAAACACATTTTGTTCATTGAATACCCTTCCTATGGTTTATAAAATGTATCCCATCCCCTTAAAGATCAAACTACATCACTTGTTTCTCTAGAACTAGCTGAAGATGATTGCAATCTATGAATTGGCTCAATGGCCAATCTTTGTTACAAAAAATAGCTCTGCATATACACCCCTTGTTACGATGCATTTTAGCAACCTGTTGGGGGTTGTACGATTCTTCCACAAGTCAAATTCAATTAATTTATTAGCATGGAAACATACAATCAAATCATCCTTGGATACATCACTAGATGTTATAGGACAACAAAACATCACCCCCCCCATTAAAATGACTAGCTTGGAATCTTGCACATAGAATAGTGGTAGCTAGGTTTCACTTTTTTTTATCACATTCATCTTCTTCAAACTTTGTTAAATTTTATCTATGTTTACTCTTTGGAATGAGCAACAATATTTTGGTAGGATGAATATGTGTGTGCAACTATAACCAATCTAAAAAATAGAGCAATTTTCTCGCTAAATAAAATAATCTATCATATTCTTGCTAGACACAAATAATTATTCAATTCTAGTTAATGAAATTCTTTGACATTAAAAGAAATGGCTGCAATAAAATAATTTACTTCCACACAAGGGCAAGGGGCACAACACTCTAAATTTTTCTTTATAAAATATTTATTTATGTTTTATTTTATAAACTCCTTCCTTTATTAATATCGACCATTCTATTGACATTGTCGATATATATATATATTTGCTATATATAATCAATCACTATTGCTGATTCATTTTTTAATAGAGGGCACAAATGTATACACTGATATATATATATATATATATATATATATATATATATATATATATATATATATATATTTGTGTGTGTGTGTGTGTATTTGAGAGAGAAAGAGAGAGAATGATCAACTTTACATTTTATCTAATCTATGTTGGTAGAAGATGATGTAGGTAATACTAGTGCGTTGAGAATAAGAGCTTCCTTCTTGGATGATTTTGTAATAGATAAATACCACACAACCTTCCACTTAAGGGCAAGGGCACACAGCTCTAAATTTTGCTTTATAAAATGCTTTTTAATAAGTTTGTGGTGTAGAAAATTATCTTATTTGCTTTGATCTAGGAAATTATCTTAATTTTTGTAGTCTAGAAACTTCTCTTGTTTGTTTTGATCTTCCAAAAGTAATTGATGCATTATGGTAGTCATCTATACATTTGGAAAGGAATGAGAACAAGTTATTTATTTGATTATTTTTTCAAATGTAATGACAATCTAAAAATAACCACAACGCTAGAAGATGGGATGCCTCTTATAAATTTATGATTCCACATAACCCTTGCACATTTTCTCAACATAATCTTGTGTCATGTTGTAACCTTCCCTTGTGCATACAACATACAACCAAGATAATTCACACACAAATGAGACACTAGTAGAATTGCTTCATGCACATATATACAATCACTAATTCCAATAGTTCCACTAAATTTAAGACTGCAAGGTAGTCATGCACCTAGTCCTCAATAGTTCTATTAAATAAGAGTTTGAACTCCATCTTTAATAATAGCCTCATCAACTATTGCAGAATACTTATCTGTACATTTTGTATGAATTATAAGTGGTTTTACATGTACCTACACCAATTAGAGTAATTCAACTCTACACATGTTTGACACCTTGTTGGCCTACTATGTAAGATCATGCTAGCCAATGACACCATATAGATTATACATCTAGCATGACCTTGGCCACATGAGGAGGAAGTCATGCATATATGCCACTTGTCAACATATTATGGAACATGTTTAGTTAATGGTCTATTATATAAATACAATTCACTATACATTTTGTAAAGTAATCTTCCTCTTAGTCAACGTAGTCTATCTAACTTACCCAAGACAATTGTACTCAAAAGTTCCTTTGGTAAATTAAATAGATGTATCTCCCTTTTCTAATTACAAGAGCTAACTCTCCTTCTAGATTCTTTATAATTATTTATCATCCACTATTATTGAATAAAAGATAATATTTCTCACATATTTGTGATGTCTTTTCTTTACCTTTAACATGGAATTATAAGAATTCTTATATCTCAAACTTTCCATTGGAAGTACATCTACCTACACTAACTTAGCTCCATACATCTAAGAATTATATGCATTAGATAATTTATATCAAAACTTAAAGATCCACTCCACACCACTGTCATTAGACACACTAACATGGTCTTCAACATAACGGTCATCGAGAAAGGATGCTTGTGAAAACAAAGCATATATTTGATGTGAAGTTGAAGAAGATTTTTTTTTCTCTAAGTAGTAAATCTAATGGAGACACAGCAGGGTATTGAAAGAATACGTATTGCTCACTCTTGTATCGACGTCTCTTGGGTAGATGGATAATTTCTCTCAACCACAAGTAAAATGTCATATTTAGTTAAGTTATGCATAGTTTGATTTCTTTTATTTAATTCATTTGTTTCTTTTTTTGTTGCTTATTTCGGTCATATTAATATTGTTATGCTAAATAATGGAAAGGATGCAATTTTGCATTGTAAATTTGGACATCATTATACTGCTCTCAACTGTGGTTTTGTAGTTCTCATCTTTCTATTTATGAGAAATGATTTTATATTATGTTTCTTTAATCAGTATTTATAATCATGTTATATTAATTATGTATAGTTTGCATACATAAATGTTTGGTTCTAAGAAGATGAAGTCAAATCAATGAATAAATATTGACATTTTTTTCTTTTCTTTAATCTAATGCACAACCACTAGTTCCTTTTCTTCATCTACACATGTACATAGAATATAATATCATTATGTTAAATACATTTTCCAATTACAATTTCACTCTCAAATCATGAGATCAAACCAACAAGATGAATCTAGGTATGTATGCAAATATATTTGCATACAAACTTATATATATACACATATATGTGAACATGTATATATATACATGTGTATTTATGCATTCATGTATGTATTACGTATGTGTGCATGTATGTACATACATACACACACACACACACACATAGACACATATATACATATGATAACACACACACACACGCACACACGTGCATAGAAGGTAAGACATAACTTCTTCATAGAATTCGTAGAAGAACTTGTGGAATCATACAATCTTCGAATTACAAAGTAAAGTGTGCATGGTTGCACATGATATAGATGCACAATATTTAAATAGAAAACTTTGAATTATATCCAATTTAAAAGAAGGAACAAAGGAAGATTGAACTAGAATTAAATTTCCTAGAAAATTGAAACAAAATGAAATTTGGTCAAATATGCAAGATAGAACAAAGTAATAGTATTTATGTTATTGAAATGAAGAGAAAAGAAGGAATAAAAAAACTAGTCAAACTTGACTAGTTGTCTCACAAATTTTATGGGAGAGGGTCTAGTGTTGACTCACTCTATGTTTGAGGGTCCATGTTGAGTGCCATATGTGTTCACATCGACATCTAGCTACTATGCTATGTAGGAAATATAGTTGCATACCTAAAAAATCCTCTTCATCCTCCATGGAGGTGATCTGCCATGAATGAAATTTAGTTGCACGCCTAAAAAATTGTTTTCATCCTCCATGGAGGCAATTTGCCATGTGTACAAGTAACTTGACAATTTCTTTAATCTTCTATATGATGTAAATATTGTTTTGTAACTCAACAATTGTTATCTAGGTAGCTTGTTTATGTTGTGAATTATTTATGCTTGTATACTACAGGAGATGGAAATTTTATATCCATTACGTTATAAATGAATAAACTATGGTTTTTAAGTTATTTTGTTCATGCCTCTAAATGCCCATTTGTTCTATATGATGCAATTAGATTGCACCTTGATATGAGGTGTTAGCCAATGAAGATATGTGGTTTTTGGAATGATTTTGGTATTAAACTATGTTGTAGTCTAGCATTCAAAGTGAATTCTAGACATGCAACATAGTTTACTACTAAAAAGGCTTTCAAAAAATTGGTTGTCTCCATTGTAGTACTAAATATAGGAGGCATCGACGAAGAAAGGGAAAGTGGGTGTGATGTGCAATGAAATGAATCATTCAATAGGTCATGTGTTGGATATTTCATGCTAAACATATCTTGAATAATAAAATTCAAATCATCTATGCAATCAAATTGCACCCTAATATAAGGTGTTAGCAAATGAAGATACATGAATTTTGAAATGCTTTTGGCATTAAATTATGTTTCAATCTACCATTCACAATGAATTACAGATGTGCAACATAATTTAATACTAAAAAGGGTTTCAAAGAATCGTGTGTCCTCATTGCAGTATTGAATATAAGAGCATGTTAAATAGGCATCTGCAAAAATGACAAAATTTGCATGAAGCCAAACATCTGCTGGAATGGGAATATGCCATGCCCACATTTTGACTAGGCAAAAACACAACCATTATTTTTAAAAGACAACATAAGCTAATCTAAGTTCTTCTAGCATGCTGGTATAACATGCACTCAATATACTAGACTATACTTTTGGATTAACAAAATCTAATTGTTTTTATTACTACTAAATTTCATTATACCCTCCAAAATAAGTTTAGCATAAACAATAAAAATACTATTACAATTTATAGTTCTATGTTAGTATTAGTATTCGCAATACTAGTTTGTGATCTATTATTAATATTGTCTTTATTATTAATTCATTTAATATTAGCATTATTTTTTTATGCCCATCTCTTTGATAATTAGTTTGGGCTAGGTACTATCAATTTAAATACACCTTTACTTATATTTATTTTTCTCTAACAAATTTAGATGAAAAAAAAATTACTTTTCATTCCTTACTCTCACTCATGCACATTATTTTATTTACTTATAAAAAAATTCTTTTTTTACAAAGATACATTACTCACTTATAACATAATATAGAATTATACATTTACTCTTTTAAACCTTATAAAGATATAGTTATTTAGTCATGTTTAATACTTATTTACTTCATTATTTATTTATTTTTATATACATAATGATAATTATGTGAGCGTCCAAGGGGTTGAGCTTAACTGGTTAAAAAACTGGGTTCTCACTGTGGAGACCCAAGTTCAATTCTTAATAGGGACATCTGAAGTGGAATTCTAAGTTGTGACTCTTGGCCTTCCATAGGATGGGGAAGGTCTTGGGGTCAATCTAATCAAACATAATAATAATAATAAAAGATATGTAATGGGGATGGGGCCTCCTACTGTGTCCCCACTGGTTCATAGCTCCAGTCAAAAGCTATTCAGGCTTCTGCCAATTACCGATCATTTTTTTTTTTAAATGATAATTATGTGAGTAATATGTATATAAATTCATATTTATTCACTATTAGGAAAAAGTATAATGAGTAAAATAAACTATATTCACTTTAATGAGAATAAAAATAAATAAAATAAAATAAACCTTATTCACTTTAGTGAGAAATTATAATAGAATAAAACTTATTTTAAAAAGTAATACTATAATATCTAATCCTCTTTTTATTTATTTCAAATCACTTTATTATAGATTATCTCTTTGATTTTTACTTGATAAACCGTCACCTATTTAATTAAATTATATTTATTTGATAAGCTATATTGCATGGGGTTTTCACACAAAACATGTCTCATGCATAGATTCTACCTTTCAAAACAGATTTCAGATGGTCTAAAAATTGATAAAAACAACTTTTAGGATATACGAATAAGATTTATGTTTAGTCAACATTCCTGGTCTCAAACTTGAAACCAAATCTTGACTCACATTTAATATCCATCAAATCCGAAGGAAATCACAACCAAATATCTACTTATTGCAAATCACAAGTGATATTATGTCCTAGATAGTGTGATGGTGAAAAATGGGATAGGGTAGACAAAGACCTAACCCCACTTTCCTCCACACATTGGAATATGAAAGATCCTAAGAAGATGATTCACTTTGACTACTTCTTGTGAAAGAGAGTCAAGGAATATCTTTAGGGTTTCTATTCCTTTGTTGCAATGAGAGGAAATGTGCAAAATGCAATGCAATGATCAACTATGCTAGGAGATGAGAAAGGATGCAAGCATAAACTGAAAAATACTAAAATTTGCACATCTAAAATTGAGAGATTGGAAGCAAGAAAACATAGACGACTAGGGTGCCACACCTTGGTCCCTGAAGACTGAGGATTGTTTTTTTCCTTTGAATCTACACCTGTGTGTTTCGCAGTTCCGAAGATCGTGCGTCCGTTGAATTTCTGTACCTGCACCTACAACATGGAAAAGGGTATTTTGGGTGGCTATATAGGGTTTTGCCTTGGTCAAACCCCTTGTTTTGGTAATTACCACCTCCACAAATAGCCAATTTAAAGTTGAAATTTGTGTGTGCTAGAACCTTGTGTGTATGCAAGATCCTAAATTTAAATCTAGAGTTTTACCATAGGCTTAGAGAGTAAACCCTAAATGAATGCAAATGTAAATGTAAATGCTTCAACTCCCAAATGCAATAATGGATATAAAGCATGAATGTAAATTTGAAAAGAAGTATTATGAAGCTCATACAAAGATATGGAAATAACATGAAACCATAACAAACCCTAAGGGAGACGTACAAGCCAATCAACAGTCGGTGATCTCCTATTATTCTTCAATATATTCTATGCTCCACATTGATGATGAAAATGGTTGATAAAGGCTTGATAAAATGCATGATTTTTTGATTGAAAACTCCACATAACTTGCACTTTCACTTCATAAGAGGCTCCTTCAATTGCTTGTAGATGGATCCTTCAAATGAGGAAAGGAAAGGACCCTAGAATTTTTTTTGGACCATAGGCCGACCTAGAAATGATATTTTTTCACACCAAGTCAATTTTAAACATTATAATATTGCCAAAACACGATCCCAAAAATTGGGGAGAAAAAGTAGCAACCGATGTGATTCACATTGGTCTAACCAATTTTTTTCTAACTTTTTAGGGATGCAAGATATTGTGATTATAAGATGATTCCTAGGAGGATGTGACGATTTGAGATGTTTTGATATGCAAAATCGGGCCTTGAAGGTCGACATAGGACATAATTAGGGTTTTTGATGAATTAATTAATTGAAAGAATAAAATAAAAAGGGGCACACTTAGATTTAAGGGCCCAATTTTATGATGTGTAGAGGGATAAAAGAAGACTTTAGATTTAATTAAATTAATTGATTAAATTTTTAAAGGGAATTCAAAATGCAAAATGAAAACACACTAAGGTGGGTGCTAACCTAAGCATGTAATTGTACCACCCAATTAAGGGTGTACAATTTACAATTTTACATTTAGCCCCCACTTTAGCAATCATATGATACTACGTGCATATGCAAGCTAAAGTATAGAAAATTAAACACTTAATGAAAAAGGATATATCCATAAGGTGTCAAATGAAGCCCCCTGTGATATCTGTAGTACACTGTTAGGAACCGCATCCTACAAAACCACATTATTAGATAAAATCACAAAATCACCTAAATGCATACTAAGGAAATGATGAAATTTGCAGGTAGCTATATGCCCCCTATTTCGGCTTGCTAATTAGTGAGGTGAAATAGGGTATCATGTTTACCACATCGAAGTGTGAGGAAAAATTGATGACAAATGTTCACAACCAGGTTTGATACAAGATCAAAACCAATGGAGAATCATTTGGTAAGAACGAGAACTAGATCACAATTACAACACAACCAAGAGTGTGAGGATTGG
Organism: Cryptomeria japonica; assembly: GCF_030272615.1. NCBI lineage: Eukaryota > Viridiplantae > Streptophyta > Pinopsida > Cupressales > Cupressaceae > Cryptomeria > Cryptomeria japonica. The sequence goes on along the minus strand of NC_081410.1, from coordinate 402,670,909 downwards.
AGCTCTCTAACACAAGATGAAAGATTAAGTAGAAAATTTCAAAATTAGGGTTTTAAAAAGGAGTACCTTTTAAATTGTGAAAAAGGAGGAAGAGATCATTATCCAAAGACATCCACCTTTGAAAATAGAGGGGATATTTGATAAAGATAACATCTTGAAAGAGAGGAGAAGGAAAATAAGAATACACACCTCCAATATTTAGGAAAAGAGGATTCTTAGTGAAGGATTGCACACTTTCACTCAGGAGAGATTGTTCATGAAAGATGTATCATTCCCAACAAAGAATAGGTCCTAAAAAAGGAACACATATATTCCATGCAAGAAATGAAATTGCATGAAAAATGAAATTGAACAAAGGAAAGGCGAATCATTGGAGAATGGAGGGTTGAAATGTCATTCTTTCCCCCAAGTATAGAGAGAAGAACATGAAAAAGAGATCATTTATAAAAGAAACACTCTTATAAGAGGAAGGAAATCCTCATCAGGGATATGCACGTCCACAATATAGAAGGGTTCATTATAAATTATACCACTCAATAAAGAAAGGAATTTGATGAATGATTATAGACTTCCAACACTAAGGAAGAGGCCCCAATCAAGGATATGTACTTAAGATCTTTATTAGGGATACATGTTCCAATATGAGAGAGAGAATTCTCAATAGGAATATACACCTCTACAATCAATAAGAGATCCTCATAGAAGAAATTACTTCACAAAGGGGAAAGTTTTAATCTTAAGAAGGAGAGATGTTTGAAATCACTCTTTCCCCCATACATAGAGACAAGAGGTGGAACAAAAATAGGCTATTATGTTGCTTCCAAAGTATGATTGCATGTGAAATTTTACTATCATGAATAAAAATGAGCCCCCAGTAGATGAGCTACCAATGTCACATAATGAAAATCAACATAATAGCCACTGACATTATTTAGATATATGATAGATTGGATGATGAATTTGAATATGACATGTTGAATTCTCTAGAATCAATGAGAGAAAAAACATGTATATGATAATAAGTATTGAAATGTCATGATCAAGAAAATAGTTTCTAGTAGGAGAATAGGCCACTAAGCCATGTTCCTCTTGCACACAAGAAACCTTAGGAGAGGGATAAGTATAATCCATTAGGGCCTTATTTCTAGAAGAGAGGATATCAGAATGAATAGAAGATAAGACCTTATAAGTGGGATTAGAAATTTCTTGGTGAGTTTGATAAAGAGATTTATTAATCGCCATGATTTGCTTATGAGTGGGATGAGTGTTGAGAGAAGTAGAGGATGATCTAATTGAGGTGAAGTAATCATCACTACTAAATATAGCATTCACATTGAGAGATGGTCTTTTAGATTCTTTGATAGGATTTGAAGGATTATATCCAAGTCCAAATTAAGCTTCACATATGTCATTTTCTAAAGGAACTTTAATCTCTTGTTCATTTATGCCACAACCATTGCCATTATATCCACTTTTAGCTAAGATGTGAAAACCTGGACCATAAAGGGATGCCATATCGGAAAGAGATGGTGGGACTTCATAGGTCTCAATGTTATAATTAGATGAATAAGAAGAATATTTTGAAGAGTTGTTTGAATTAGAAGCAGCCACAAAATTGTTACTTAAAGTTTTTAGACAAAGTGGGTTGCTTTTTAGTTTCCACCATATCATCTTCTTTTTTATTCTTAGGCTCTCTTGGAGGGACTTTATATTCTCCTACAAAGGTAGGTGTAAAGTCTAAGGTCCCCCAATCATCTCCCAAGAGCACTTGTTTTGGTGAACAACATCTTTAGGAGGAGATGGTGTTTCAACTTGAGTGGAAGAAGAATCAGAAGTACTTGAAGAAGTATGAGTACTTAAAGATGTAGGAGTGTTTGAAGAAGAAATAGAAGTAGTTGAACAAGAAGATGAGGTATGCAATGGAACCTTTAAATTGGTATCAGCAAACAAAGTATATATATTATTTTTGTAGATTAACTTAAGTTGCCTATGCAAAGTAGAAGGGATAGCTTGCATACAATGAAGCCAAGGTTGTCCTAATAGAAGATTGTAATTAAGCTTGTCCGGCATGACATGAATAAGTGTGGGTAAAATAACAGGTCTTGCCTTGATAGGTAAGGTTATAATACCTAATGGAGACCTAGCAGCATTATCAAAGCCAGGAATAGTAAGGGAGTATAGTTTAATAAGATATGTTTCCATCTTAATCTTATGTAATAGATTAATGCTCCAAACATTAAGGCTAGAGTCATTGTCAACAAGGGTTCTTCTTATAGCATTACCATTGATAAGGACAATAATCATAAGGGGATTGTATTGATGTTGGATCTCATGGGATGGTAACTCATCTTGTGTGAACACAATTTGAGCTTTATATTCTTTCGTAGGATCAATTAGAGAAGCCATGTTATTAGGTGTCACTACAGGTGGGACATCTAAGTTCTTTAAAACATCTTGTAACATTCCATGATGAGTGCACGATGAGTGGATGAATTTTGAATTAAACCCAAAGAGATGACTTGGCAAGAATAACTTTAAGTTGTTCAATAAGATCATTCTCCTTACCAAGAGTTTGTGATATACGAGTTGTTGGTGGAAGAATAGGTTGGGAAGTAGGAAGTGAAGAAGGAATAACTGGAGAAGAATTAGGTTGCCTATTGTTTCATGTATTATATGTGTGGGAAACTAAATTGTAACTCTCTTAGGTGATTTGTTTAGTATACCCATAAGGGCTCTTAGTAGGATAACCTCCTTGCACAGTAATAAATGGTTTGCTAGGAGTGCAAAAGGAATAATTAGTATAACCACCTTAAACCACAAAGAGAGCCTTGTTAAGAGGTTGAAAATTTTGAGGACTAGCACCTTGAACTGAGAAGAGGGGTTTATTAGGTGTTTCATAAACATTCACATGTATCATATTGATTGAAGAAGGTTTGAGAACATATGAAGAAAGTCTAGCAGAGATAAAATCATGAGGTGGTTCATAAAGAGGATTATCAACCTTGAACATTTCTTCTTGAACAAGTTTTTGTTTGGATTGGATGAAAGGGAAATCCGCATAGAAAGGAGTATTAAGGATATCAAGCCCTTGTGACCTAAAATAATTCTCTTGTTCTAAAGTATCCTTAAAGGGGTGTACATTTTAGGAGAAGGATCAACATCATTCATATGATGAAAATTATTGAAACAATTGTTGATAGTCTCTTCTTGCACCAAAATTTTATCATAGATAGGATCAATTATGGGAATTGGACTAAGAGTAGGCATTAATGCTTCATCCCTAGACAAAAGGTTATTGAAAGAATGTATAACTTGTCATTAGAAAATGTAGCCATCATATCATCCTCTATCACTAAAAAATCCTCATGGGGGAGGTACGCTCTAGGAGAAGGATCAACATTACTCTTTAAAGCTTCATCCTTGGGAGGGAGATTTTTTAAAGAATTTTAATAATCTCTTCTTGAACTAGGATATCCTCGTGAGTAGAGCCAAGTTGGGGAGAGAGAAATGCTTCATCTCTAGAGGGAAGGCTATTGAAATAAAGAGAAGATGAGATTTTATTAAGGGAATTGTCAATCATATCACCTTCTTTTGTCATAATATTATCTTATTTGACCAAGGTACTATCATAGGGAAGGGACAAATTAAGAATAATCAACATCATCATCTAATGGTTGATCCTAAACTGGGGGGATCATTGAGTGAAGTGTTAGAAATATCTGCTTGCATTATGATGCCCCCATTGGTAAGGCCAATTTTGGGAAAGGGAATCACACTATTTACTAATGCTTCATCTTTAGAAGGGAGAGTATCAATACATGTGTTATCAAAATCATCCTCTTGCCTCAAAATTCCTTTATTAGGATCTTTAGAAGAGGGGTAAAGGGTCATAAGGAGGTCTAAGAAACTATCATGATAAAAGGAAAAATCGGTCAAAGGCCGATGTAGGTAAAATGGGGTTAAAAAAATTAGCATGAAAATATATGAAAATAACCCTTTTTTTCTTTTTTTTTCTACAAAATTTAATGAAATAAATAATGCAAGAAAGGAAAGTAAACTAAACCTCTAAGTAATGAAGTAGTTATGTGATTAACTAAGTGCAAGCATATGAACTTAAGAACACACAACATGCCTATAACAATATTTTTGAGATTTGCATGTCTTTAAGAGAAAAGAAATATGCAATAACAAGATCTAATTAGAAAGTGAAAATGTAAGAATAAGAATGTCGGGCTCAACAAAATGTGATGGTGAAAAATGGGATCGGGTAGACAAAGACTTAACCCCACTTTCCCCTACACATTGGAATATGAAAGAGCCTAAGGAGATGATTCCCTTTGACTACTTCTTGTGAAAGATAGTCAAGGAATATCTTTAGGGTTTTTATTCCTTTGTTGCAGTGAGAGGAAATGTGCAAAATGCAATGCAATAATCAACTATGCTAGGGGATGAGCAAGGATGCAAGTATAAACTGAAAATACTAAAATTTGCAAATCTAAAACTAAGATATTAAGTACAAAGTAGTAAAAGGAACTCAAAGGTGCACTTGTCACTAAAATTGGAGGTTGACTGAACGGGACTAGGATGCCACGCCCTAGTCCCTATCACTGTGCTGAGCTGGAATCTAAAACCTGCAAATTTGAGATCATGCACTATTGAACTACCACAATAAGAAGGAAAACACAAAGGACCAGGGTGCCACACCTTGGTCCCTAAAGATTGAGGATTGTTTCTACCTTTGAATCTGCACCTGTGTGTTATGTCAGTTCAGAAGATCGTGTGTCCATCAAATTTCTATACCTGCACCTGCAACTTGGGAAAAGGTGTTTTGGGTGGCTATATAGGGTTTTTCCTTAGTCAAACCCCTTGTTTTGGTGATTTCCACCTCCACAAATAGCCAATGTAAATTTTAAATGTGTGTGTGCTAGAACCTTGTGTGTATGCAAGATCCTAAATGTAAATCTAGAGTTTTACCCTACGCTTAGAGAGTAAACCCAAAATGAATGCAAATGTACATGTAAATGCTTCAAATCTCAAATGCAATAATGGATCTAAAGAATGAATGTAAATTTAGAAATAAGTATTATGAAGCTCATAAAAAGATATGGAAATAACATGAAACCGTACCAAACCCTAAGGGAGAGGTACAAGCCACCCAACAGTCGGTGATCTCCTATTATTCTTCAATATCTTCTAAGCTCCACTTTGATGATGAAAATGGTTGATAATGGCTTGATAAAATGCTTGATTTTCTTATTGAAGACTCCACATAACCTACACTTTCACTTCATAAGAGGCTCCTTCAATTTCTTGTAGATGGATCCTTCAAATGTGGAAAGGAAAGGCTATATGTATGAAACCCTAGAATTTGTTTTTTTTATCATAGGCCGGCCTAGAAATGATATTTTTTCACACCAAGTTGATTTTAAACATTATAATACTATCAAAACATGATCCCAAAATTTGGGGAGAAAAAGTAGGGACTGATGTGATTCACATCGATCCGACTAACTTTTTCCAATTTTTTAGGGATGCGAGATATTGTGATTATAAGATGATTCCTAGGAGGATGCAACAATTTGAGATGTTTTGATATGTGAAATTGGGCCTTGAAGGTTGAAATGGGACATAATTAGGGCTTTTGATGAATTAATTAATTGGAATAATAAAATTAAAAGGGGCACGCTTAGGTTTAAGGGCCCAATTTTATGATGTGTAGAGGGATAAAAGACTTGAGATTTAATTTAATTAATAAATTAAATTCTTAAAGTGAATTTAAAATTCAAAATGCAAACACACTAAGGCGGGTACTAACCTAAGCGTGTAATTGTACCACCCAATTAAGGGTGTATAATTTACAATGCTACAGATAGCATAAAACGATTTAGTTGTCATTGGTATCTAACTATCTCAACTTTTAGAGGATGCTTGAAAACAAATTTGAACTTGCATTTATTCACCAAATCAAATCTAATTTCAATCTCACTATGAGAAAATATCTAATTTTCATTTATTATGCATAGATTGAAGCAACTGTTATAGGGAGATTAGTTTTGGTTCGTCTCAATTTTAAAAAATTCTATTGTGGTGGCACTCCTTAAAGTTTTCCTACAAATTCTACATATTTTTTCTCATCAACGTCGTTATCAAAATGACATGATTCTTGCAGAATCTTGAGGTAAGTTGATTCATGCATATTTGGAGGCAATATCAAACACCTGAGCTAGTCTTGCATAAAAGAGTAAGCCTGCTCTAATGCTCCATGGGAGAAAAAACTAAATAAACCCACCAAATACTTTGTTGAAGAAGTTGTCTTCAACTTTGATGAATTTGAGCTCCCTCACACATGGATAAAGGTTTGTTTTCCTTTCCTTTAAGAGCAAATGAACTAAAACTACTTTTTTTAATGATGCCATGAGTGCTTGTTAGAGATTTTTAAGGGTTCCTTTGATATCTTTTCATAGGTTCACATGGGGATAAGAAATTTAAAATAAAGTAGGTGATTAAGCTAAAAATTGGTTTATTTGTTTTGAAGATTTAAAGCATAATTTGATCACAATTTCTTTTTATGCTTGCATGTGCTAACCATGTAAAATTTAACAATAGATTAAAAAGTGTGTTGCAGGATTTAACACTTGGCATGTAAAAGGAAGTAAGTGTAGGAAAACTATTGACGCTTATTTAATGTCAATGGCTAGAAGTGGTTCAAGGAAGATAGTGAATCATTGTTAATCATGATTATAAATAATAATTAACTAAAATTTAGAAAACATTATATTCTTTCATCTTTATTATTATTTTTACAGATAGATTTGCTTTTGGATTGAAAATACACTTCAAACTTGGCCCTTGACGCTATGGTACTTGAAGTTGGATCATTTTATGTGAGTACTTGAAGCTAGATCATTTTAAAATAATGTAAAAAGAATATTATCATTATGATATTATATTAGGGTTGAACTATGTAGTTTTGAGTCAAATTCATCAAACTATTTTCATAAGTGGTGGTTCACATGAACCCATATCTCATCAGAATGAATATTCCACTTAAAATACTCATTAAATCTACATGATTATCATAGAGTGAGGCATTGATATTTTTTGTGAGCTCACTCATCCCAACACTATTCTAACTCAAGCATGTTTAACCATGGAGTTTCCCCCAAGATCAAGTCCACTTAACTTGCTAGCCCATTTACAAAACCTTCAAAAAATATTTTTCTTTATTAACCATTCATTATGGGTCCCATTTAGCTCATCCATTGACAAGTAAGAGATATTTTCCATAGTGTGTCTAATTATATAATTTATATTAATTCAACTATGTTTTTTTTTAAATAAAACCAATGGATTGATTGTCATGAGTAGTGATTTGCATGAAACCATATCTCACTATATTGAATGGTCCACTCAGCACTTACTGCATCTAGGTGATGCTCATAGGGGTGAAGCATTAGGACTTCCCAAGAGGTCGCCCATCTTAGCACTACTTTGAATCAAGCGTTCTTAAGTATGGAGTTTCCCGTAAGATCAAGGCCACTTAGATTGGTACCCTATTTATCAAGAACTTCATCAAGTATTGTGCCTTATTAATCATTCATTGTAGATCTCCTTTAGCTCACCCATTTATAACTAGGAGGCATTTTCTACAATGTGTCAAATTATGATATTTATATCATTGTCCAACTACATAGTTTTTGAGTCAAAATGAATTATTTATTTTCATGAGTAGTGACACACACAAAGCCCATTTCTCATGAGATTAAATGACCCACTTAGCACTTAGATAACTTATCATTTAGAACACAGACATTGAAAATCAAATATTTTGTTAGCATTTTCGTCAACCTAACATTAATTGTTACGTCCATGATATTAGAAAAACAATATAGACAATATCACTCAAAATGTTATTATGTGGAAAATAATATAGAATCTCATTATTAATAATGTGTTTGAAATGTAATTTACACCTACACATTATTTAAAAAGATAGTCTTGCTTAGTTTAGAATATCAAACTTAACATCTTTGCACTTCCATTTATTAGAACAAAGATGAATGTGCTTATTAAGCCATAATTATATATAGCTACAATCTTTAGAAGAGAACAAAAATGTATCAATGAGATTGGAACCTCATATAAGTAGAAAGTCAATCACTAAAAGTGGAGTAATTAATAATCTATTAAATTTTTTGATGAGAAGCAAGAACATAATCTTTAGATGAATGTTCTTATTAAGTCAAAATTATGTAATTACAATCGTTATCTAGTAAAGTATATCAATAAGAATGGAAATGACCTCATATAAATAAAAACTCAATCACTAAAGATGGAATCATTAATATTCTATTAAAAAAAATCTAAAAAACAAAGACAATTCACACATATCATCATTTTGAAATTAAAACTTATCCAAAAATCAATAAAAATATTTTATCGATCCATGATTTATGTGCTCTCTATCATTAGCTAAGTAGTCCCATCACCAAGTCCCTTTATGCTAAAGAGTACCTTTACTAATAATGGTTGACCTATTATACCTTTCTTCCCATGTCAATATGTGATACATGACAAGTTGTTATTTGCATCAAATAATATAGACTGCATATTTAAATAATCAATTTATTTTGAAGTAATTATGATTTAAAATTATGAACCAACGAGATCACAAAAGAATTCAACAAAAAACATATTAACAGAATTTAAACTTTGATTACAAGAACCACAACATCGCGATTCAACTATCATACTATACTAATATTGACAAAATTTCAATATCCCTTCAACAAAAATATATTAATAGAAATTAAATCTTGATCACAAGAACCACAACACCACAATTCAACTATCATACTATATCAATTTTGACAACTTCAATATCTGTAATAGTGGGACTTGAAGGCCCTCAATATCTTCCCTCCTCCCTCCTCCCTCCTCCCTCCTCCCCAACATATAAGCAAACAGGTATTGCTATATACATCCATATCTGCTCCAACATTCAGAAGGCACTTGAAATAATCTTAATACCTGTGAATCAAATCAAAATTGCATTGATTCAATTGAAAATATGACAACTTCTTCTTACCATTTGTGAGACAATGAGCAAGATGTAAACAACTTCCAGAAAATGAGAAAAGTACTGAAAAACATTGAATATTGAATATGTTGAAGGGGCGAGGAAGCTTGAAAACATTCCTTCTGAACCAGTTCAAACACACCAACAAAATTCAATGCCTTCTTGTACTTTTCTCATCTTCTTCTGCTGGTTATTTACATCTCATCATAATTTCATGCACAACTCATCCAGAGTAATCCGCTCTACCTTCTGTCGCTTTCGCTGAGCCAAGGTGTCAAACAGCTCGCCTGCAAAGTGTTTGGAATCCTTCATTCAAAAAAACCAAAAACACATTCTCAATCCAAAATTCCAAAACAAGGATGGAAAGCTTAGAGAAAGATTTAATGGGTGCAGGGGAGATATAAATAGCAATACACTGTGGAAAGCAGTCGCATTAATAATACAAGGCACTACGATTTGGATTCCCACAATTTTGGTATGTTTGTAGAAAGCATGCCACGATTTTTTCGAGTGTTGATTTGCTCTGTGCATCACGTTTTCCAATCGTCGGGAAAGGTGTCTTTTTTTTTCCGTTTGCGGATGTGTTTTTTTTCAATTGTTTGTTTGTGAGTTTTTTATTTGATTTGAATATTAAATTGTTAGCAAATATTTGATTAGGAGGGTGAAGGATTTATTAATGGTGTAGTACTAAATGTATTATGTATTATAGTTAGAGGACATTTTAAAGTTGTATTATTTTTTGAAGTGTTTGGTGGGTTTTTTGGAAATGGGGAAAGGAAATTCTTTTTGTGGACATGTTAACTTGAGTATGGACATTTATTGTTTTATATTAGGTTAACTTTGGAAGTGCAAAGCATTAAAAGATGTTTTATCAAAAATAGTTGTGGTGTGGAATTTTGTGTGTAGAAAATGTGAAAGTCGTTGTAAGTTAACAACATTTTTGTTTTTGTAAGTTCAATTGAAAGTAAAATAGGGAGCTTTGTAAGAAAAGAGAGAAATATGAGATAGTATAATAGCGATTTGCATAAAGACATAAGAGCAAGCAACATGAGAAAGTAATAGCTTTGTTAAATAAGTTTTGCACATTTGATTATAAAAGAGGTTGTTAAGAGTAAACATGATCACTAAAAAGAAGTATAAATAAGCAGGATATTTAAACTTTGTATATTCTTGTTTAAAAGTAATTGATGGTGGTTATTATAAAAGTGTGTATTTTAAAGGCATGCATAAAAAGAAACTTTTAAAACATCAATAAAGATTCGAGTAAAAGAGCAGGACAAAAGAAGATAAATAAAATGACTTAGTTTTATTGAATATTTTGGAATAATGTAAGTACATAATGAAAGTTAAATATATTTTGGATCCATTGAATGTTTTGAAATAATTTAAGTACAATTGGGAAAACAAGTAATATTACATATATATTTGTGGAAGAATATAGATAATTTTTTGGGAAGAACATTGCAATGTTTGTAGGTTACAATTATTTTACAATAATAAGTGTTTCATATCAGCCACTATAGCGAAGGAAAACATTTCAAACATTTGTTGTTTGTGGTTCGCATAGAAAATTCTAGATGCAATAAATTGTATTCTTGCTCCGATGAAAATTGGGTGAGCATACTTCTAATGTTGTTGGATCCTAGCGTCGAAAACAAAAAATTTAAGTGTCAGTGTTTTGTATTAGCAAGGAAATGAAAATTAGTAATATGATACAAATATGAAAGGAGAAATTTTAAACCCACAAAAGTAAAGATGACAAGGATGCAAAGAAGAGAAATGGCATATACCTACAATGTAATCTTATTTCTGCGCAATCAGCAAGTAAATAATCTTATCAATATGGAGTAAGAAGAAGGGCAAGAGTTTTAATGAGAATGGTTGTAGCAAAACCTGAAATGTATAGGGATACAATGTATAAAGGAAGTCAAATGTACACAGAGTGAGGTGGCATGCCTTTGAAATAAGAACCTACGAATACAAGTAATCAGTGGAAGCAATTAGTAACAACGTAATGGGCAAGGCAGTAATCCTATCTGCAAGGAGTAAACAAGGACAGGAAGCAAGTAAACGAAAAAGGGAAAGTTATATATTAAGAAAGGTGCAAACAAGAAAGGATGAATGTCCATGGAAGGTTTAGAACTGATCTGTCAAGTAAGCACAAAATAAAGATATATGATCAAATAAACGACAAGATTAAAGTAAATTATAAATTTAAACAATTTAATAGGGTTGCATTCCAGGTGGAGATTGTGGTAGAAGTCAAAGAAGCATTGCTGCAATGGAATGTACAAAATCAGATAAATAATTGGTGCAAGAGATAAATTGTAAATAAGAGCGTTCCAACAATAGAAATGATGCCAAATTGGAGGATTTTTAAAAGTGTAGTACTTACATAGTGAATGAAACGATAATGATAAGCATCGTTAATACGTGAAGAATAGTGTACGCATATAGAGAGTTGAACCTGAAAAATCTTATAAATGTAAGAGGTTAACAGTGAAATGGGTGTTGTAAGGTAGTTCAATACAAGTGAATGAATTTGTATTCATAAATAATCTTCATTTGGTAGAACCCTAATTTCTTGCCAATGGTTCTCCACCCTCCTCCATCGATTGAAGAGGAATATGGGTTTTATATTCGCACCCTACCTGAGCAACATACACACCTCGGCCAAGCACATAGTGGTCAGGATGTGCAATGGGTGTTGTCAAGTGTCTGGTTTGTGTCCATAACCAGTGTGCAAGCCATGCATTACATGGTATGTCCAACACAAACAGTTGGGTGATGAAAGGTGAGAACTAAAGAAAATGCCTTTAAATGGTATCTAGAAAACATGTTATGGAGAGGCACTATAACACACACCATGGCATCTATCAATGGCTTAGGTGGTGATATGAAGAGATTGCATTAATTGCGGCATAAGACTTGGTCATTTACTCTGCAAGCATTGCAGGGTTTGGAAAACTATATACATATACATAGATATACCATATACCCAGTTACAGATATATATGTATTGTAGACACCTAAAATTAATATTTAATTAATTTAAGCCTATCAACATAATTAATTAACTTAATTGTGTTATCCTTATTCTTCTCAGAATCAATTAAATCTAATTTAATTAATCATGTCACTATAGTCCAATAATTAATTTATCAAATAAATTAATTTCCCCTATTCTTCTAAAGTCCCCTCCAATAATTATTTCCTCTAAACCCACTCAGTTAATTAATTCTAATTAATTAACCTAGTCATGTGATTCCTACAAATCACTTTTTCTAATCCCACTCAACCTAATTAATCCTTCTTGAATCTCTCACAATCATGCTTATCATTATTCTCTAATTTTTAATTCCCACTCATGTCACGTCAATTTTGAATCTTTCAAATAAATTCAAATTTCTTTGAATCCCTCAATGCATCCTTATTTTGGAATTTTTAATTCCTCAAGTTTGAAATTCAAATTTCTCCCCCTTTTTTCCAAATGAATTTTATATTCCCGTTTATTTTCCCAAGGCACCCTTGATCCATGCCTTCTATCTCAAATCAATCTCAACTCTTCATAATAAAATCAATCTTGGCCCTCCATTGGTCTCCTCCAATCTATAAATTGGAGCCAATCCTCCTCACAAAAGATCCACTTCTCATGCATTGTCATGCTACCATTTCTTCTCTCATTCTCTTCTAATTCAAATCCTCCTATCCATCAATCTATCTTATTGAGCATTTGGAGAGCATTCCACATCAAGCAATCAAAGGAGCATCATCAAGGGGCGCCTTCACTTCATCAAGCTCAATCCAAAGGAGAAGGTAAAATAGCAAAGGTATAAGCATTATTTTCATATTTTAATGTGGTTTTATGCATGTTTCATGTTTTAATCTCTTTTAGTCTTTTGTTTGTGCACTAACCACTTGAATCCACCTTGCTTGATTTTCCGCTCTTCATTTTGGCACGCCTGGTGGGACCCATGTCCCTAAATTTAACCTCTGTTTGCAAGGTTTTGTGAATTTTTGTCGCAGGTTCCGCTTCAGCGCGAAAGCTCGTACGAGTTTCTATCTAACATAGAACGACTCTGTTTCTTTTGTCATATGGACTACTGAGAAAACTCGTACGAGTTTATGTATATATGTTGTGTTGATTCTTTTCTTTTTGCTTTATGACCTCTGTACTGAAACTTGTATGAATTTATGTCTTACATAGTACGAGTTTCTATGTTCTATCATATGGTTAACTGGGATTTGTCGTATGAGCCTGTAGAATAACTCATACGAGTTTCTAGTTTTGTTTACTCGTATAAAAAACAGAGTTTTTTTTAGCAGTTTTATATATGGAATATAACATTTAAGTATAAGTGACATTTTCCTCTTTTATTTTCTCTTTATTATACTTTAAGTTATATTCCATATATATTGTCAGGATGTTTGAGAGGGGTTTCAGACTTCTAGGAGTTATAATGCAAAATCTAGTTTTTGGAGGTTTTTCCAAATTTCAGACTTAGTCAAATTTCAGGGCTTTTTCAGGATCAGGAGTTTTTGGATGTTTTGACAGTCTAACAAGTGTTTGCAGATCTCATTTGTCAAAGGATTCATTAATCAAATCTACACTTGTCAAAGACTTCATTTTGAAACTACTAACCAAGTGGTTTTGCAGGTTGCCTTGGAGATTCAATTAAACTGTGTGTTTTCGATTTTTAGGCACTTAGGCTTAATTAGGGGGTAAATGAATCATCATCTTTTGTGTTTGTGGAAAGTGTGAAAGTAGGAGAGTATGCTCTTGTCTATCTAGAAAATAAAAAATCCAGACCTTTGGCACTTTTCTAGTTTGTTTGTGTTCACCTTTAGCGGGCCTGCCCTCCCAACTTTCTCTTTGAGAAGGTAAGAGGGGAACGACCCAAGTGAGTAGATCCAGACCTGGGGTTCCCAACTCACTATAATAAATAGGCCATTGACTACGAAAAGGTCAATGGTTGGGGCTATATGAGAGTTCACTCTCACATTGGGTGCTTAGTAGGATCCTAGAGATCTCAATCACGCTTGCGTGACTACTAAGTTCTTTGTGCTTCGTTGGGCTATAGGCCTCAATTGTGTTTGTGCAACTTCGAAGGGTAGCTCCTAACGGGAATACTTACTAAACACCTTGTTCATAGTGGCCAAAAACCTTCTAGTCATTGGTGCAGGAGGTCGGACCTCCAAAGCTGCCCATATTTTTACGACCCTTAGTAGAGACACAAAGTTCACCATGAGGAGTTTTCATGGGAATTGATGCTTGGCTGCCCCGGAGAAGTGAGTGTCATGGAGGGGAGCCAGTGGGGTCAAGCATCTAAGTGTTTGCTCTAGGTAAGCGTAGCTGGGAAACCAATTGGGATCCATTGACTATTGTCTTTTCTCACCATAGGATATGTTGTGAAGGAGCATGAGTGTCTTTTGAGTCTAACTTCTTTTGACCATTGTGTTTTCTTTACTTGACATCTCTTGCCAAGTCCATCCCCCATAACCAATCAATAATCTCTCTTTCCAAATCCCATCTTGCCATCATCAAATCTTTAATCCATTTCTTTCTATCCAAGAAATTCTCCAATTCCCAATCCACTTTCATCCATTCAAACAATCATCCTTCCTCAACTAATATTCATTCTTCCTCTAGTCCAATCAATCAAATCCATCTATCTTCCTAATCCAATTCAACCTAATCCAATTCAATCCAATTCAATCCAATCCAATCCAATTTAATCCAATCCATTCAATCCAATCCAATTCAATCTAATCCAAATCCAATCAAGTCCTAATCCAAGGACCCATCCAATTCCAATCCAAATCCAAATTCAATCCAATCCAATCCAATCCAATCCAAGTCCTAATCCAAGGACTCATCCAATTCCAATCCAAATCAAATTCAATCCAATCAAACCAATTCCTAATCCAAGGACCAATCCAATCCATTCAATCAATCAACCAATCCAATCAAATCAATCCAAATCAAAACCCAATCAAAATCTAATCAAATCTAATCCATCATCATTCCAATCCAAATCTAATCAAATCTAATCCATCATCATTCCAAGCGAAGTCCTAATCCTCATCTTCATTTAACATCATCTTCTAATCCTTCACTCTCAACATGACTACACATTATTTCAAGGCTTGGTATGAGAAGATGCTCATGGAAATTCATGAACCTGACTACCAAGTTAATTGTAAGGAAGTTAAGTAGCGGAAACAACTTCCTACACTAACCTTGAGAGGAGGGTAATGCAAAACTTTTTTTTTTCAGATCATTACAACAGTTACAGAAAATAGAAATAGATATAATAGCATTCATACCACAACACAATGATTTACGTGGGGAAAACCCTTTCGGGAGAAAAACCCCACCCTCCAAAAGCAGCTCAATATTTTATTCAGCAATCAAAAACAGATTACAAAATACTTGCAGAGCAAGCTCTTCGCAGGAGTACCACTAATCAGAGATTCAGAGGCAACTCAATAGCCATAAGACTCTTACACCCAACCTCTATCTCACACACCTCATAAATAGGAGATACAATACAAGAAACCGTCAAAACGGTATTACAAAACCATGGGCTAAAACCACCCAATAAGGTGTAGCCGACCTTATCTCCCTTCTAGATGCCCTATGACATGTTAAAGCACACATCAACACGTGTCGCTCCCTTTTACAGCTCATTTATGTATTCGATACAAATTATTTTTCCTATTTCAGGAGTACAAACTTCCGGAGGCCATAACTTGAGAACCGGGTGTCCGATTGACAAACCGTTTGAAGCGCCGGAAAGCTCGCGAAGTTCTCTATCACCTCGTAACTGGCGAAGCACCTCGTAACCAGCTTCGCCGGTTACGGCAACTTTTCAGGGCGTTTCGGAGCCTCTAAAGTCCCCAAAATTAAGTTTAAACATTTTATTGCACCCCTCCAAGACGAAAACTTTAATATCTTCAAAACTAGCTGTGACCTTGCGACGCAACTTTACTGGAATGCTTATCTAGCCAACCAGAAGCTTCAGGGAGAGTTTCGCACCATTTCGTGCTCAAATGAAAACTTACTATAAATAGTAACCTCACATAAATGCAAGGTTGAGACACCATTTTTTCCAACATTAATCTCATAATCTCCCACTCGCCTATCACACCTCCATCCATCCCATCTCAACACATTACACCCAATCCCAATATATACCATATCTCTTATCCTTCCTCTACCTTTGACAAGGTAAATCCATATTATTCCCCATCCATATCTCCATATTATCCCTCATCCACATACTCCTCTAATCCAATATGCATACCTCCATCTCCCCCCCCATCTACATCCCAATCCCCATCCTTCTCCAACACATTCATTATCTCTACTCCCCATCCAAATCCTTTACTCCATAGTCCTCCAATCATTAATCCTAATTCTCCAATCCATTATCCTAATCCTCCATCCAATCCCAATCCCAATCCCAATCCCAATCCCACATCTAATCCCAATTCTCCATCTATTCCTAATCCTCCAAAATCCCAATCCCAATCCCAATCCCACATCTAATGCCAATTCTCCATCCATTCCTAATCCTCCAAAATCCATAGCATCCACATCCTCCAAATCCATCATCCATAATCTTATCCAAGACATGCTAGCAAAGGAGACAAAACCCTCACCTCAAAGCAAAGTGGCCATGTCTCCTCAAGTCCTCCATCCACCCCAATCACCTCCACCTCAAAATAAATCCCAATCCTCCGCACTTCATGATACCATCATTCCTCAATCCACCCAAGTTGAAGCTTCCATACCCTCCTCCATCACACAATCCCCACAACTCCAAACATGCCAAAAGCTTGTTCCAAAGCATGCTAGCATAGAAACCGCACCATCTAATGATGCATCTCCCTCCACTCCATCTAATGATCCCATCCCCTCCACTTCCTCTCATGATCATATGATTCCTCTATCATCGCATGATCCTCTTCCATCTCATGATCCAATCACCCCTCCCACTCCATCTCATGATAACCTCCCTAGTCAAGATCAAAGTATCCCTTCATCTCCATGTCATGATCCCATTCCATCTAAAGATCCTAATCTTCCTTCCACATCTCATCCCCCTCAAAATGGACTCGCATCTTGTTTCCGAAATAATAAGGGTCCTCAAGATAATGCTCAAGATGTTGGTACATCCTCTATTCCTCCTAAATCCAAAATTCCCTCATACAAATCAAAATCCTTCCATCCCTCATCTTCTGAATCCATTTTGGGACCCTATGTTCCAAAGTTAAACCCTTCATTCCTTACATCCATTTTGGGCCCCTATGTTCGAATGCTCAATCCTCCATCCCTTCCATCCACCACTCCATCACCTCAAATAACCCCTAAGCAAGATCAACAAAGGCACACATCCTTGAATTCCTCCCAACACTCTTTTTCCACCATCCCATCCATAAAATCCATCAATCCTTCATCCTCATGCACCCATCCCATTGCTATTGGAAGCAATTTGGATGCCCAATCTAAAAAGCATAAAGCTCAAAATCCACAAAAATCAAAGGATCAACATGTCCCCTCAAAACGACATGCTCAAAAGAAAAATATGATCCGAAAGAAAGAAAAATCAAAAAGGCCACAAAGGCCCCAAAAGAAAAAATAAAAAACTATGTGGATTCCCAAAGAAGCAATGCATCTCAAAGCAAAATCAAAATTGGTATCCAAACTTGCTAATCCAAAATCTCCATCCATTCATAAGTCCTTCAATCCTCCATCTAATGCTCCTCCATCTTCAAAATCCATTTTGGGTTCGTATGTCTCAAAATCCACCATCTCAACTCCTTCTTCTATTTTGGGTCCTCATTTCCCAAAATCCACATATAATCCAAAATTCTCTCCTCCACTACTCCACCACCCTCCAAGGTGTGTGCCAATGTTGATCTTCCACAAGTTCTTCAAAACCCTGTCCATTATCCACCATCCACTTTTCACAATCCCATTCCGTTAGTCCAATCCTTTTTAAATTCTTATCTTCCATCCCCTATCCATTTCATCTCCCCAATTATTGTTACCAACATCAATGAGCATACCTCTAGTTCAAAGAAATACTAAGGGATACCATCTATTGAACTAGATGCTTGAGTCCTCCCTTCCTCTTTCATGCATCCACTATCTTCCATATCCACTCATCCTCATCCTTATCCATCCAAACTATTCCAAAAATTCAAAAATTCAAAAAAATAAAAAAATCAAGAAAAATGCAAAAAAAAAAAAAATCCGAAAAAAGTAAAGAAAAATCATTTCATCCAATGGTGAAAACCACTTCTTGTGGCGCCTTGGGTAAGTACCATGATGAAAAATTGGCAAACAAGCATCATGTGTAATCCCCTCATCCCCTTGCACTCTACACTTGGGGGCAAGCTTCATCCACACAATCCTCCCATCCATCTACATCATATCTAAGTTCATTCTCCTTTCATATCATTGATCTTGACTATCATATCCATATCCTCCATCTCATATCCCTCATACTATCAAAATAAATCCTCCATTCCTATCTTCCATTTTGATCATATAAGAGGCAAAATAATGTATAGGCATGCATGCTTTGGAGCACACAAGCCTTAAATCCTCTACCATCCATATCCATTACACATTATCCTTCCACCTCATACATATTTATCCACCATCCTTACATCCTTAATTCCACTACCTCTAGTGTGGGGCATTGCACTCCTTTGCAGCATAGTCCTTGGGTCTCCATCACCCTACCCTCCATCCTTTATTCCTCCATTTCCTATGCATATCCAATCCACTTTATCCATCTATCCAAACAATATCTTCATCCCTCATCCATATATCCTCTTACCAATCCTTGGTTCTCCCTTGTCATTGGTTCCATTCAATCAAATCCTATCCACCCATCCACCCCATCCAATCCAATTTCCAATCCAATTTATAATCCAATCCTATCTTATCCAATCATATTCTCCATCTCCTCCAATTCAATCATTAATCCCATCCTCAATCCAATCGTATTCAATCATCCATCCCCCTTTTCATCCTATCTAATCATTTATCCTTCTTCTAATCCTATCCAATCCATCAAACTGAGCTTTCCCCATCTACCTGAGCTTGCCCTGACTTGTGCCTAATCCAAGCACCCATCCATACTCGACTAATCAAATCCAAGTGCAAATCCTCTCATCTGCAGATCTTGCACATCCAACTTGTCTTTTGTCATCCATCCATCAATCAATCACCCTGCCCATTGGGATGCATCCTTCCCTAGTCCGACAGTTTATCCAGATCCATATCCTTCTCTTGGAAAGAGATATCAGTTGGTCATGTGCATGTTGTTTGCATGCTTGAGCTTTTTGCTTTGTTTTCATCTTGTGTCCTAGGACTATGCTTGTTCAGGACTGCCTTGATCATCCTATATCTTGGTATGTCTTGGCTGATATATAATGGGGTATACTTTTTATTGCATGGTGTGTTTGAAGGTATCAACACTTGCATGATTGTGCGCAAGGCATTCCTGTTTGAATGAGCGTCAGTCCACTCCTCAGATTTTCATATCATCCTGGTTCTTATAATCAGTGGTGTAGACTATCCATGGCAATATCAAATCTAGGTTTTGTAAAGCGGAAAATCGCGATCGAACCCTAGTTGTTCTCCCCTCTTCCAACTCTGAGGAGAGAGAAGGGAGGTTCGCTAGGATTCGATGGTTTTCACTTAGGGGAGAGACTTTACATTCAAAAGAGGGGTTGAAACCCACAAGATCCAATCCCACGCAATGCAAGATTGGATGCTAAATGTGTTTCAAGGGTTATGACAGCAAGGCTACCCTCTTTTGTAAAGAATGTTGATAGAAGAATTAAGCTAGGAATGCATAGAAAATGACAAAGATTCGCTTATAAACTGAGATAGGGATATAGGATGAAGCTGCCGACCTGGAATTAGCAGTAAAATGTCGATACGGCGCTGTCCTGCAAATTTGAGCAAAAGTTGTCGGGACGATGGCGCCCTGTGCCACGGTCCTCCGAAAAATCCGCGAAACGAAGGGGGATTTGTTCGTCTCTGCACAAGGATTCCAGATCTTCAATTTCAGCCGCGTACCTGCAACCTACACACAGAAAAGCGAAGACGATTGGGGGGTTAGGGATTAGGGGTTTGCCTTTAGGTCAAACCCCGGTTTTGGAATTAACCAAGAAATGAGCAAGAGTTGTAAATGTAAATGACTGTAAAACAAGTACTAATACCTTGTTCTAAGGATGTTTGTATCCTTATGTGCGAAGGTATAGATGTTGTATGTTGTTGTAGTATGTAGTAAGTGATCTCCTCTTCAATGGTTGAATCCTTGTCTTGAATGCAACACTTAGCCTTGAATGGAGACTTGAAATGATCAATTGCTTGAAGGAATGCTTGAATGCTTGAATGCTTGAATATAATTTCTACGCTTTTTCCATCATCTATGTCGAATGAAAGAGGAAAATGTAGTTTATATACTTGTCAATTAGGGCTGATAGACTGATTTTTCCGACCTTAGGCCAACCAGGAAAGTTTAATTTCCAATTTGCAAACAAAAAGACCCGAGACCCCTTAGGAGACCGGGCCCAAAATAGGACCCAGGGACCAGGGCGCTGGGCGCTCTGGTCCCACCTCCCGGGACAGCAGGGTGCAAGGAGGTTCAGGCCAGAGTGCTTGAAAAATGCAGTTTTCAGTGTCGTGAGCAAGTTTCGGGGTCTCCATTCAGGTTGCGTGTTGCGTCGCCATCGTGAAGACCGAAATGCAGTCGAAATTGCAAGTGTCACAATTTTAGGACACTACATTTAGCCCCCACTTTAGCGGGAGTATGTATGCTCATACTTCCGGTAAAGTACAAGGAAACAATATTGAAAGACTTTCACCACGTCAAGGAGGCAAGATACACCAAGCCCCCAGTGGACTAAGGATCTTACGACTTCGATTGACAAAGTAAAAGGGAAGATCATGAGGAAGAACCATGACTGTCAGTAGTAAGGTTCCCTCACTATGAGTCATGCAAAAGAAATACCAAAAATTTTCAGGGCAAGGCTAAATTTACCAAGAAATTTTCAAGTATCTTGAAAAGATATGAACGGGATGTATGCCCCCCTACGTTAAAGCGATCGCACACGCCTCACCGGGGGTGATTGTTTTAACGTAGTGATACACACAAGAAATGAGAAAGGAAAGGAGCACGTTATCGCAAGGATTTAGCCCCCAAGTGTGAGATAAACCCAAGGATAATAGACACAAAACACAAAGCACGAGGTGACTTCGCTTTCCTCGGGGTCAGTATGCTGTATGATAATTCATGTATATATATCATATGTATGTATGCATAATTATTCTTCATTCCCCAATCAAGGAAGGTCACCTAGAAGAAGGGAACACATGTGTCTTTTGAGTCAACATGAGAGAGATCGAGAGATCTCAATACTTTGCATCGTCCTCAAGTAGACAACACTAAGGACAACAAATAGAAGAATGAGAATAACATATAGAAGAAGTAACAAAAGAGAGGGGGAGAGAATCTGCTATGCTAATGTAACTAGTCTAGCACGTCATCTACCCCCCGATCTTGCTGATCAATGTTTCGGGAAGGCAGGGAACATGCTAGAGGAGGAACATCCAACATAGCAGATGGAGCTATCACAAGATCCAAACAAGGGCTATGTTCATGTTCTGAGCCACATTGTTCTTGTCTAGGAGCTAGGATAAGTGCTTTAGAAAATTCATTAGATAAATGGTTATCAATATCAACAAGTTCATATTCACTATCAGAAGCAAGAGGAGTAACATTTTCATCATGCATAACATTTTCATCTATATCATCATCAAGATTTATAAAAATAGGATTTTTAACTCGCACAGGATCAAGACCATCATGCATCTTATGTTTAGGCGATTTAGGCTCAATTTCCGGCTAAGGAGAAAATGGAATAATGCTTGTTGAAGGTGTTTTTGGAGATTGCAAAGTTTGAGAAGCAACTGCTTGAGCTCTAAGATGACGCTTTCGTCGGCGTTCACGTGCAGAACGATTTCGTCTAGTCTTAGTAGGAAGTGGAGAAGATTGAGGAGGAGGAATGTTCTCGTCCTTAGCACTTGGGTGTTTAGGTTGTGGTCTCTTAGGCTGGATAATAGGAGAAGAAGAAGGTCTCTTCTCTCTATAAAAAGAAGGAGGAGGAACTGCTCCATATAAAGGAGGAATTTTTGGTTTAGGGAGAAGACCAAGTCCATCATGACGAGGAGGTATAGGTCCACTCTTAGGAAGTTTATTAGGCATAGACATAGTCACATCCATAGGGATGGCTTGGGAATCTTCTTGAGGAAAGACATTAGTTTTATCTTTCAAAGGAAGAACTTCCTTCTCAAGAATGATAGGAATATCAAGTTTAGGTGTTCTAGGTTCACTTAGAGATAGGATCATATCTGTTTTCCACTTTTGATAAGATTTGAAAAGATGATCACTTCGCGGAGGAAGAGATTGGAATTGTTTAGGCCAAAAGTAATCAATAGGAACGCTAGAAGTTCTTTCAGCTGGTTTAAAGAGACTATGATTGACAGTAACAACTTCACCATTATGGGGAAATTTCAAACACTTATGAATAGGAGAAGCAATAGCTTTCATGGAAGACAGCCAAGGATAGCCAAGCTTCACACGAAATTGTTCGGAAGATGGAATAATAGCAAAGTTCACATCAAGAGATTTGTTATGGACCTCAATAGGCAATGTAATAGAACCAATTGCAGGAGAAGAAAATGCATCAAATAATTTCACAATCACATCTGTTTTGTCATAAATCACTTGATTCAATTGTAAAGTAAAAAGAAATTCTTCAGTAATAACATTAATCATGCACGAAGGATCAATAAGCACTCCATGGCAAGGTGTATTCTTAACTTTTGCAACTATGTATAAAGGACCATCAGGTGCCCTAATGGTTTCACTGGAATCAAATGTGATGGAAGGTTCTTTAGGGATTTCTTGCTGCTCTACAAAGTTAATCACATTCAGAGTCATAGACACAAGACCATTAGATGAGAGAGAGGAATCATTAGCCTCAATTGCATTAGAGGTATGAGAAGGTAATGGATCAGTAAAAATCTGAAGATTTTGGTTAGGAGGAGCTACAGATGTGTTGCCTTTATCATTCACTCCAGAAACAGAGATAGTATTATTATCAATCAAATCTTGAATTTTACCTTTTAAAGAAAAACATTTTTCAGTATGATGCCCAGGCTGATGATGAAATTGACAAAAAGATTTGTTATCAAAATAAGGTGAAGTAATCTTTGCAAGATCAATTTGTCTTATAGGAGGAAGAGTAAGCACATTTTGTTCCAATAACTTATTCATAATACTATGCAATGATTCATTCAAAGGAGTATACTTTCTTTCTTTCTTGAAAAATTTAGAAATAGGAGGCACACCTGATGCTGCATTCACATTGTTGTTGATGATGTTTTCATTGAATTTGATGGAATCTCTGTTCGGTTTAAACTTCCCAAATGGTTGTTGACTGCTATCACCCTTATCACTCGGAGCCATAGGATGTGATTGTTCCATTTGACTCACAGTCAGTTGATAATTGTGAAGAGTTGCACACAACTGTTGGAAAGAAGTAAACTCAGAAAACAGAAGTTTGTCTCGAATATCTTTTTGTAAATTAGAAATAAAGATTCTTTGAATATCATTGTCAGGCACTGGAAAAGAAATTTGAGCATACAAATGCTTATATCTACCAATGAAATCAGTCACTTTTTCTTTAACACCTTGTTTACAATGCATTAAATCAATCAAAGTAACTTTAGGACTTATATTGTTTTGAAATTGTTGAATGAAAGCATTTGCAAGTTGTTCGAAAGAAGTAATAGAATAAGAAGGCAACGAGCAATACCATTGTAGGGCTTTGTCTCTTAATGTTCTAGTAAACAATTTTGCAAGCAACCTTTGGTCATAAGCAAAATCAGTACATATTGTTTGAAAGGTTTTAACATGTGTTAGAGGATCACCCTTACCATTATAAAGCTCCAAATGAAGAATTTCAACATGTTTAGGGGGAATAGCTCGGACAATGTCAAGAGAAAGTGGGCTCGCAATGTCAAATGTGGGCACACTAAACTTAGATTGATTCATAGAGGCAATTTGTTTCTGTAAAGAAGAGACAGTTTGTGCAAGATTGTTAATGGTCGCTTCAGTCGAAGAATTCATATTGGATGTGTTAGATTGAGATGGAGGTGTTATGTTATTGAAAGAAGGTAAAGAGTAAGGTGGTGGGACTCTATGATAGTTAGTCATAGGAGATGATTGGACAAGAGGAACACTACAAGGAGGAATGGAATGGTTAAACGAATTGCCCCCTTGCGTCATGTTCATTTGTGGAGATATAATAGGGACACTCATTGAAGGAATGAATGAAGAAGTCGGATTAAATGAAGGAAGAGGATTAATTGAAGAAGAAGGGTTGCCCCCACGACTAGTAATCATGGGAGGAATGTCTTGTGTAGAAGTAGCCATTATGTTTGATGTAAAGGTAGGTATGCTAGCAATAGAAGTCATCAAAGGAATAGAATGATTGACTTGAGTAGGAGGTTGTGTATAACCCAAATTTTCAGCACAACTCTTCATAGGCATCACATTCGAATCCACAATGTGTGCAATACCACGCAAAATATCAATTCCATTCTTATCACTTTGAAGCATACATTTTAGACCCTCAATTAAAGGAAGAGCTTGACTATCAGGGTATTCTTGAGACATCCATTGTCGAAAATCGTCAAATTGGTTATCCAATTTCGAAAGTTGTTCTTCAGAAACCTCATGGAGAGCTTCTTCATCATTAAGAGGATTAGAAGAATTACCCATGTCCTCGTTAAAAAGGCTATTCAAATTAGGTTCCATTTCCTCAGTAATTAAACCTCGGAAAGACTTAATTCTACGGCTTCGTCTAACGGGAATAGTGTAAGTAGGGCTTATTGTTGTAAAACTCATGCACTAGAGAAGGAGAGAAAATTTTGATTTTAGAGGTAGCAATTTTCAGTAAAATCGGCCAATCTTCTGGATTTAAGCTGTTAAATGCAATCACAACAGTCTCCCGAAATTTCGAAAAAAATGTCCGGGACCGTGGCGCCCGGAGTGCAACACGGTCCTTGCAACTTTTTTCGAAATTTGCAGGGATGAAAGGTATGATGATTTTAGAGCTAATCTGAAAAAATTGAGTGATTTTACGATCTGTAGATAGGCCAAATTAAAGTTGCAATCTCGAAATTGAACCCTACCAAGATTGTCGAAAAATGCAGAAATTTGAATTTTGAAAAAAGAGAGGGAAACTGAAATTTTGAATTATATGATTTTAGAGGGAATGTCAAGAGCAATGCAAATTTTGAAATTTAAAAATTGACTCAATTTCACGCAAAATTCAATTTTGAAAGCGGAAATCAAAGTTGTTGTAATTAAGCACTTAATTTTAAAAGTCACAAAATGCAAGAATTTGAATAAAGCACTGAAATTTCGAATGAATGTTAACACACTTTTCAGATTTAGGACAGTAAGAACACAATTTTGACACAAAATTTCAATTTCAATGATTTTTGAATGATTAGGAGCCCTAAACCAAGCAATCACAAGACCAACTTTGACTGTAATTTTGAAGGTGTTAAAATTGATAAAATCATCCAAAATTCTGGATTTTAGCAGGAAAATACAGTAAGATCTTGCTCCCGGAATTTCGAAAAAAATGTCGGGGACGATGGCGCTCGGCGCCACGATCCTCGCAACTTTTTTCCAAATTTTCAGGGATGAAAGATATTGTGATTTTATTGCGGAATCCAAAGTTACAGCTGATTTGGAGATGTTTTGATCAGTGAAATTGTCAGTCAAAGGTTGAATCAAGAAGGTTTCAAATATTAGGGTTTTGACACTTAACCACTTAATTTTCAAAATTAAAGCACAAATATGAATTGATAATTTGTAATAGAAGGGCAGATCTGAAACAAGCATTAACATTTAGACATTTCGCAAGTTCAATTACTAAAAAGAAAATTTAGGGTTTTTATGCAATCACCTCTAAAATTTTGCAAAAGATCAAACATGGAAATGTAATCAATTTTTTCAGATCTAAGCATGAAAAATCAGAAAGGATGTTCACGTCGGGTTCACCAAAATGTAAAGCGGAAAATCGCGATCGAACCCTAGTTGTTCTCCCCTCTTCCAACTCCGAGGAGAGAGAAGGGAGGTTTGCTAGGATTCGATGGTTTTCACTTAGGGGAGAGACTTTACATTCAAAAGAGGGGTTGAAACCCACAAGATCCAATCCCACGCAATGCAAGATTGGATGCTAAATGTGTTTCAAGGGTTATGACAGCAAGGCTACCCTCTTTTGTAAAGAATGTTGATAGAAGAATTAAGCTAGGAATGCATAGAAAATGACAAAGATTCGCTTATAAACTGAGATAGGGATATAGGATGAAGCTGCCGACCTGGAATTAGCAGTAAAATGTCGATACGGCATTGTCCTGCAAATTTGAGCAAAAGTTGTCGGGACGATGGCGCCCAGCGCCACGGTCCTCCGAAAAATCCGCGAAACAAAGGGGGATCTGTTCGTCTCTGCACAAGGATTCCAGATCTTCAATTTCAGCCGCGTACCTGCAACCTACACACAGAAAAGCGAAGACGATTGGGGGGTTAGGGATTAGGGGTTTGCCTTTAGGTCAAACCCCGGTTTTGGAATTAACCAAGAAATGAGCAAGAGCTGTAAATGTAAATGACTGTAAAACAAGTACTAATACCTTGTTCTAAGGATGTTTGTATCCTTATGTGCGAAGGTATAGATGTTGTATGTTGTTGTAGTATGTAGTAAGTGATCTCCTCTTCAATGGTTGAATCCTTGTCTTGAATGCAACACTTAGCCTTGAATGGAGACTTGAAATGATCAATTGCTTGAAGGAATGCTTGAATGCTTGAATGCTTGAATATAATTTCTACGCTTTTTCCATCATCTATGTCGAATGAAAGAGGAAAATGTAGTTTATATACTTGTCAATTAGGGCTGATAGACTGATTTTTCCGACCTTAGGCCGACCAGGAAAGTTTAATTTCCAATTTGCAAACAAAAAGACCCGAGACCCCTTAGGAGACCGGGCCCAAAATAGGACCCAGGGACCAGGGCGCTGGGCGCCATGGTCCTGGGGACCAGGGCGCTGGGCACCCTGGTCCTGAAGGACCAGGGCGCTGGGCACCCTGGTCCTGAAGGACCAGGGCGCTGGGCGCTCTGGTCCCACCTCCCGGGACAACAGGGTGCAAGGAGGTTCAGGCCAGGGTGCTTGAAAAATGCAGTTTTCAGTGTTGTGAGCAAGTTTCGGGGTCTCCATTCAGGTTGCGTGTTGCGTCGCCATCGTGAAGACCGAAATGCAGTCGAAATTGCAAGTGTCGCAATTTTAGGACGCTACAGGTTTGTTCTCTATACTTTCTCAACAAGAAATCCAATCCATTTATCATTTCTTTGTCTCATTCCATTCACAACACTCCAACTTGTCCTACTTCCCTCTTTCATTATCTTCATCCTTCATCACTTATTCTTCTAATTCCTTTCGAGAGCACACCTGTGTTCTTCAAACTCGCATGTCCTCTCGAGGGGGCATACCGCTGCTTCCTCGTCATTCTTCCTTCTTATCATTATTCTTCATCCCATGACCGGAGCATCATGCTACTAGTCCTTATCCTTTTTCTTCATCTCATGACTGGGGCATCATGCTACTAGTCTTTATCCTTTTCTTCCACTATGTTTTATTCTTCTTTGATATAACATCATTTCACGACGCTATATCAAAGAGGGGCAAAATGTAGACACCTAAAATTAATATTTAATTAATTTAATCCTATCAACATAATTAATTAACTTAATTGTGTTATCCTCATTCCTCTCAGAATCAATTAAATGTAATTTAATTAATCCTATCACTATAGTCCAATAATTTATTTGATATCAAATAAATTAATTTCCCCTATTCTTCTAAAGTCCCCTCCAATAATTATTTCCTCTAAACCCACTCAGTTAATTAACCTAGTCATGTGATTCCTACAAATTCTCTTTTTCTAATCCCACTCAACCTAATTAATCCTTCTTGAATCTCTCATAATCATGCTTATCATTGTTCTCCAATTTTTATTCCCACTCATGTCACATCAAAATGAATCTTTCAAATAAATTCAAATTTCTTTGAATCCCTCAATGCATCCTTATTTTGGAATTTTTAATTCCTCAAGTTTGAAATTCAAATTTCTCCCCCCTTTTTCCAAAGGAATTTTATATTCCTATTTATTTTCCCAAGGCACCCTTGATCCATGCCTTCTATCTCAAATCAATCTCAACTCTTCATAATTAAATCAATCTTGGCCCTCCATTGGTCTCCTCCAATCTATAAATTGGAGCCAATCCTCCTCACAAACGATCCACTTCTCATGCATTGTCATGCTGCCATTTCTTCTCTCATTCTCTTCTAATTCAAATCCTCCCATCCATCACTCAAATACAATCTAATAATCCATCAATCTATCTTGTTGAGCATTTGGAGAGCATTCCACATCAAGCAATCAAAGGAGCATCATCAAGGGGTGCCTTCACTTCATCAAGCTCAATCCAAAGGAGAAGGTAAAATAGCAAAGGTATAAGCATTATTTTCATATTTTTATGTGGTTTTATGCATGTTTCATATTTTAATCTCTTTTAGTCTTTTGTTTGTGCACTAACCACTTGAATCCACCTTGCTTCATTTTCCCCTCTTCATGTATATATACATGTTCATATATGAATAGAAAGAGAGGCGCGCACACACACACACACACACACACACACACACACACACACACACACACACACACACACACACACACACACACAGTGTGTGTGTGTGTGTGTGTGTGTGTGTGTGTGTGTGTGTGTGTGTGTGTGTGTGTGTGTGTGTGTTTTACCTAATAGTTTTTAGTAGAGTGGCAATGTGATTTTTTTTTGGAAAAATTAATGATGTGAAAGAATGCTTATTTTGTTTTCATGGATACATACATGCATGCAAGCATAAATATATGTATGTATATATATAGACATATAACCCAGGAGGTACTTAGCACACAAAGCCTCACAACGTTGTAGCCTTCCTGCGAGTTGCATTTTCCAGCATGTTTCTGGCAAGCCCTTCTTTCTCAGGTGATGACAAGACATCTTCCGCCCCATTATTTACTGTACAATCAAAATTTGTATACGTATATATACACATATACATTTGTATGTGTGTGTGTGTGTGTGTGTGTGTGTGTGTGTGTGTGTGTGTGTTTATACAAATATATGGATATATTTGTATACAAAAATACACATAAGAATGTGCAGATATATTTACATATTTGTATATGTATATAAGAAATACTACTTGGAGGAGCATTTTGAATAGCACGACAGGAAGGTTGTAAATGTGCTTCCTGCACAAGAAGAGAGTAACTTGCCTTCAACATCTGGAAAATTGGGTGTGCAAGTACAAGAGAGAAACACAACAATCGGCGATGGATGTACCTTGTGTCCTGGGGAGAATTGTGTAGGCATTGGTCACAGTTTGGGAAACTGATGTAGTCACAAAGAAAACAGTGGAACAGGTCTGTAAAAAACAATAATTAGAAAAGCAAAAGAAATCTACAAAGCGAAAGTTGTACAAGAATGTAGCTTGATTTAGCATAGTAAGCTTTGTGCTAGGAAAATGTAAAAGTATGAGGAGGAAGAGTACCTTATTTGTTGATTGAAGTGTTGCATTGTATGCAAGAAATGTAGATTTTAGAAGTGGACAGGTAAAATAAGATAATAGAAGAAACAACGATAGAAAAAAATTGTGTAAAAAAACAATGACTGGTTGATAATAGTATATGCATATAAATAAAATGATTTTTATAATGTATGGAATATACATGAAGATGCATGTAGGAAGATATATTTAAATAGATATATATAGTTCTATTTTTTGTTTGGTATGGTGTGCATAGATGGTCATTTTGGCATTCTGGAGTGTAATTGTAAATAGACAGCAATATATCAATTTGTAGTGTTGATGAACCTGTGAGCCTAGAGATGTCACAACACAAACAGAAAATTAGAATTCCAGTGTATGGATTATAGAGGTTGGCATCTTGCAATCTATGAAAATGAAAATATACATTAAAGTTTACATAGAGGGTGATTTTTTGGTAGCCATCCATGCGTAGATATGTGACAATAAATATAAATAATTAGTAATTGATTGTATATACTTTTGAGGCACCAAAGATTTGATTGATGCAAAGGGAATTTGTATAAAATAACTTACTTACACCAGTGCTTTAGGTGGTTGACTCTGAAAAATAGCAAAAAATGCTATAGTTGTTGGTAGATGCATATAGTGTAGTAGAAAGAAAAGAGATGTCAAGTGCAAAAGATAAAGGAAGAGCGTTATTCCAAGGAGGGAAGTGCAAACTTACCTAGGTGTTTTCCTTGATCTTTTGCAGAATGGTTGCAATCATGATGAGCTTTAGTATTGACTGTTTGTGCAATAGGTGAACTGAAAAGATCAATACTGACAGTGGAAGATGATGCAATGGAAGTGAAGGTAGAAGGAATCTAAAAAAATTTCCAACAAAGAGGAAAAGTAAGTAAAGTAGGATGAAAAAATAAAAGTTATGGATGAAAAAGAAGTGGACGTATGTACCTGTGAAGCAGCCGATAAAAGCAACTATAATCTAGTTTCTTTTTTTTTTTTCAATATAGTCAAACTATTATTCTGCATTCTACAGTACCTTTCAAAAGTGAATAGTGGATGAATTTGCAAGCCTTCAATGGTTTTAACTCTAGAAATTGTTGTGAAAGTTAGGCCTTACCTTTCATGATTGTCAATGTTGATCATAGCTTTTGTTAATGTAAGGCCTTGTGATTTATGAATAGTAATAGCCCATGCCATTTTGAGTGGAAGTTGTGTATGATTGCCTCACGTTATAGGAGGAATGAGAATGTATTTGGGGTTTTTGTTATCCCAAGGAGGACCTTTATAATTTTTTAATTCAATAATAGCATAGGCAGGTTGATCAAGAGGTTTACAATCACTTTTGTAAACAATTGTTTTGATTTGGCCTAGTGAGCCATTGACGAGTCCACCTTGAACCCAAAGGTTTGATGTCAACATTACATGTCCAACGCATAGGAGAAGCTCAAAAGGAAGCTAATCATCATCAACATAACTGGTTGAATTTTTCTGAGGACTTTGAGCAATGAAAATGGCAATAGGCATATTGAGTAGTTTGAGCATTTTTCTATTGTCCGTTGATGCTAGTTTGTTTGTTGCAAAGAGATGAATAGTCGATTCAAACATTTGTTTTTATTCAAAAGATAGCATTGCATTTGTTTGACTCATAAGTATATTCCAGTCATGCTCAAAGGTTCAACATTACATATATTGTGCAGGATATTGTGAAATACTTGATGTATAGTGCTATCACCTTGTTGACGGAATATAGTATTCAAAGTAACAACTATAGTAAAAGTGTTCCACAAAGGAAGAGTAATAGAGTGCAATGTATAAAAGGTCTATCAATGACTGGTAGAAACTGACCAAGATTGCCAATAAGGATAAGAGAAGCACCACCAAATGAGTGTTCCTATTTGTGTGGCTATGCTTGTCGCGGGTGGGAATCAATTTTAAGGATAAGTCTTGGGCCCAAAAAACTCATTTCATCTATCAATATGTATTTGAAATGTTTAAACTCTTCTTGGAAAACCATTAATGATTATCATTGCAAAGGATTCATTTCCTTCACAGGTATACACATAGCAGAATGTATTGTCATTGCATGAATGTTGTAAGAAGCAACACCGGTTGGTGCAAGTACAAGTAATGGTGTTATGTTACTATGGATTGAGGTATTCAATGCTTGATGCATAGAGTCGATTAAGAATAATTTTCTTGTACCTGTTGTGCCCTGAAGAATCATATGTAATGGCTATTGCGGGAGAGGGTTTTGATGGTGGGTCTTAACTATACCAAGGGCTAAGAATTGTTCCAAAGAGAGCTCAAAATATGGTGTGCTATTTGAGGTTTGATGGACAAGAGGTATTGAGGTTTGTGATTTAAAGATTGAAATGAAATCAATAACAGTATTATCTATTTTAGGTGGTATATTATGTGGACTCCATGAATGAGCAAGGTCAAAATCTCATTTTCCCAATAAGTTAATCTTGTCTATGTTAAAGTTGTGCATTGCACCTAATCTTGAAAGTATTTCCCACTCATATTCATCTGTGGGAACTTGACAATTAGTATTGCCAGAATCACTGTCAGACTGGTCTTTAGGGGCATGTATGGAAGTGGTTCTGTCAACATGCAAAGAATGATAATTGGCAGCAGCTAGCAGTTTCCAATTTGTTACAATAGCTTCTTTGTGAAGACCTATATCAAGTTGGACATTTCTAAAAGGTTTATATAACAACAACTCAGACCAGCAAAACATTTCAAATTTATCATCTGTCTCATGTGTAATATCCTTAAAAAGCGAGGAAACAATAACCACTATAGAATTAATCCTTAGCCGCCATTTATCTCTTTTGCGATAAGCACCATATGTGTATAGTTGTGTTGATCTAAAGAGGCACAAGGACTCCATTTTGGAAGGCCTTTGCGTATAATGGTGGATGTATGTAGTTGTCAGTTCACTTTGTTGAATTTCAGGTACACCATTTTTTATGCGATGCAAAACTTTCCTCCCTAAATTCAGTGAGAAAAAATTATGACTACATGTGACAAGTGGCAATTTCTATAACATGTGGCAAGTTTTGTGAGCACCAATGTCACGATCAGCGACAATATTCATCATAAACTTTTGATATGCCAGCAATACTTTATCTTTATAACTGTCCATACTTGCAAGTCTTTTCAACATATCAGAATAGGATTCAGATTTTATTTCAGTTTTTTATGCATATTTAGATATATAATTTAAAACAACTTTCCTGCATGTGACTGGTTGGCAATCAACATAAGCACGCAAGATTGCAAGTAGCTGAGGATTGTGTATATTTAAAGGGTTGCCATTCCTTGTTGATTTATAGCTTTTATTTTATTTATTATCTATAGTCAAGGTTGAAAGTAGTTGTTCAGGTCATGGAGCTTTATAACAACATTGTAATTGTTGGCCCTTTTTTTGAGTCATGTGTATTCTATGCACTTTGTATGTCTTTGACCAATATTTAATAAGGTAGTGTAATCCACCAATGGGTCAATGGAAAGGATATGAGTAGTTGAGAGGAGGGCATAGATCATTTGTAGGAGTATGGTATGTCCTATTCCTTCTTTCAAGGTGGGTGTGTGGGTTCCAAGCACAAACATATTTTTCAGAGAAGCATTTTGCTAAGCCTATTTCATGCGGGTTATTCCAGTCAAGTGCATCCATATTTGGGGTATCGTGAAACCAAATGAATCCATGGACACGATAAGCTCCATGGTGTTGTCATTCATATCTGTACCAATGATCTTTCGATTGAAAAAAAAATTCAATGACTTCCTCACTAATGGCTATGAAGTGAAGGTGCAGATACAATGTCGTGATATGTGGATTTTTTAACAATATTGTCAGTCAATTATTTTCTTGTTCTTTTAGATGCAAGTGCATTTGAAGCTAGGAAGAATCTATGAAACTCAGGCCATTTGGTATCTATTGAGCTCAAGGTAAAAAAGAGTGTAGGTGTGCCTACTATTGGATCATTGTTGTCAGCTGGACTCGAGACTTGTTCTAGTAAGAGCATTTACCTCATAGAGATGCACCAAAGTGTTGGCAAGAAACACTACATTGTTGTTCAGATGTTATCATTGATGGAAACTTGAGTAAATTATCCAATCCGCAGATCATGATTCATTCATACCGGAAGATTGATTAAGGTCCGGTGAGAAGAAATGGTCATCCGAAAGAGTGTATAGAGTTTTGGTTGGCAGTTCAGTTGTGTTGAGTATTTGGTGTTGTGGATCTAGGAGATGTATTGTGGATGTATAATATGCCTTATTCCATGTTTATGGCCTTCGGTGTTGAGTCTTGAGTAAATTGGAAGATCTGATAAACAGGTTTTCTGGTAGAACAGTATTCATCAGCAATGGCGTGTGAAGACTCTTTGTGCAGATCATGCAGAGTGATTTTGGTGGTTGTTTGCGTGTTCAAGGTTGTTGAGCTTTCATGTGGGAAGCATGTGGAAAAAAAAATTTAGTCTGCTTGATTGTTTTTGGATCGGATTGAGCCAACTTGGGTAACATGTTTCATTTGTGTGTCATGCGTTTTTGGGTCGACATGAAATAGATTTAATTTGATGTTGTGGATATATATAGGCGATTGATTGAATCATTTTTGGTATATGTAATTATGTGTGGTATGTGTATGAGCAATTGTGTGCAGTTGAAGCATTTGTGCTCCAGAATTTAGCATAATAGAGCAGAGTATTTTGCGCTTAACCAGAACTATTTTTGGCATTTGTAGATGTTGTTTATCAGTTCAGGCATTCCAATAATTATATGTAATCATTTTGTAAGGAAGTGAGCCTTCCAGGGTTGGAGCCCTTATTATATTTGAGCAGTGAGCTCTAGGTAGTGTACTTGAATGCATGTGCATTCCCCTCATTTAAGATTTTTATACTTCTAACAAGGTATATTAATATTGTGGGTCTCAATCCCACCATGGTTTTTCCCTTAACCGGATTTCCACGTAAAAAACCTGGTGTTATGGTGTTATTGTTGCTTGTTTTGTGTTTCTGCACTTTACTTTTATTCATTTGCATTAAGTGAATTAAGGACAAATTAAGAAATTAAAAATTGTAGAATACTGATTCACCCCCCCCACCCCCTCAGTGTTCCTTGATTCCAACAATTGCTATCAGAGCCTAGATCCTCAAAAGAAGCCTAATAGCTTGAGGAGAATTTGGGAAGGTGAAGCAATGGATTCTAGTAGTCTTAGACAACAACTTCTTGTTGCACTTGAAGACCTTGATCATTCACAAGCTGAGGTCTGGCAGGTGAAAGCAAGCCTTAGGGATGTTAAGAACTTCATTAAATCATTGAAATATCAGTTGAACAAGTCAAGGGAGAAGAGAAAGGAACTTGTTGATAAGTTGAAGGATAAAGAAAGTCAAAGCATTGATGAAGATGCCCTGGAGGAAAAGACAAAAGAGTGTAAGAGACTTTCTAGAGCTAATACAGTCCAGAAGAATGAGATGAAAGTCATTGTGATGAGGTTAACAAAGGAGATTGAAGAAAGTAAGAAGAATGAGGAATACCTTGCTCAATCCCTGAAAGACAAATCT
Organism: Cryptomeria japonica; assembly: GCF_030272615.1. Classification (NCBI taxonomy): domain Eukaryota; kingdom Viridiplantae; phylum Streptophyta; class Pinopsida; order Cupressales; family Cupressaceae; genus Cryptomeria; species Cryptomeria japonica. The sequence continues at coordinate 402,635,475 of NC_081410.1, read as the reverse complement.
AAAGAATGTTGCAAACTTGAGAATGAGAATGGATAGTTGATAAGTGACCTTCAAGATTCTAGAGAAAATGAGGAAGATCTTAGAAAGCAAATCCTAGTTCTTAAGGTTGATCTTGAAGTTGCAAATGAATACAAAGAGAAGTTTTGGATAAGCTCAGCCAGACTAGATGAGATGCTTGGAAATTAGAAGAGTCTTGATGATATACAAGGTCTTGGTTTTGAGAAAGGTGAAAAGTCCAAATCAATACAGTAGAAGAACAACTCAAGAAAGCCTCTAGTAAGGCAGCTTGATACTAAAAAATTTAATGGTAACTATTTTGTTTGCAATAAAGTTGGTCAGATGGCTAGTCAATGTAGAAATAAGATGATAAATAATGGTCCATCTTTTATTGGTCAATGTTTCAAATGGAATGAGTATGGTCATAAGGCAAATGCATGTAGAAGTGTGATGAATAACTTTTAGAGTAGGAGAAATGTCAGATGTTATGAATGTGGTATGTTTGGACATGTTTCTAATAAGTGCAGATCAAGAAGAAATCGGATGAATGTTAGACCTATGCAATAAAATGTTGTTTTATATGCTTGCAACAAATTTGGCCACATTGCTAAGTATTGCAGAAGAAGAAATGTGAATGGGAGAGATCCGTAAGACAAAAATAAGAATGTGAAGCCAAATGAGAAGGGAAAGCGAAATTTGAAGAGATCAGACAGCAGATGAAGAAGAATTGGGTGAACAAGAGCGATAATGATGCAGGAAGTGGGTATGCACCTGATTTTGGTGTTGGAATATCATTCGGTAACTAAGATAAGGCATCCAGCCTTAGGGGGAAGTTTTCATGAAAATCTTACAAACCCCCTATTGGACATGTGTGCATGTTTTTTGCAAGTTGTAGAGGTGTGTTTGGTGATAGCAAATGTTTATGATGGATTTCGGGAAGAGTTCAGGCAGATTTGTAGGTCCGCGGAAGATCTTTGTGAATCATAGAGTAACTATAAGTATTAGGGTTAGGTGCATTTATTATGATGAAAAGTTAGGTTTGCAGAGAATAAAAGGTGACTTAATCACTTCATTTGTCACTTTGCATTCAAAGAGAAAGAGCAGAAGAGTGCAATAAAGGAGAATTTGCAGAGACTCCGAGCGATATCCAGATTTGGTGTGCGATCTTGCATCCAGTTGAAAGGTATTTAACAATGAAACTATTTTCAGTTGAAGTTTAAAATTTGAATTTGATAAGATGGTTGCATCTAGTACTGCAACTCCTTTGGTTATTGAAATTACTGAGCATGCATGACCAAACTTCAAGAATCATCCATTCGTCTCTATGGAAGACAATCCTAAGAGTGTGTTTTCATCGGTGCCCTACATACTACATATTGAAGACATTAGGGTTTACACACACTATCCCATTAAGGAATTGGGAAGCTTGCAAATGTTGAATCTATATAATAATCAAAACTCTGATAAGAATTCTATATTGAAGCCAAAATTTCAAGGATTGAAAGACAAGGGGGTTGCACAGTTAGTTAGGTTTCCGATGTTCGACTATGAACAAGAATGGATCTGGTTCATATTGAGCAAAGTAAACAAAAAATTCATGTGGTTGGACAGGCCTCACAAGATCATCAAGACAATCATTCAAACTATGACATGATTGTGTGCATCCAGTGAGTTGTCGTAATTGAAAGCGGTAAAGAATGACATTGTGACTAATGTGACTGGGTCAAAATTTGATAAACGGGCAATGACAATCAATGACATCCTAGAGTATGATATCAAGTTTGCATCAATGGTAATTGGGTATAATATTTACTATTCAAGCAAAGAAAATTCCATTTTTGGTACTGCTATATATGCTACTTATGAAACGATGAGAGAAAACAAGAAGTGTGATCTTTATGAGTTGCTCTGGAGTGAACTTCTTAAGAATATAAAGATTAAATAAAATAAGAAACATCCTTTCAAGTTCAGAACGTTGCTTCTATGTTTGTTTTTCTAATTTGTCAAAGAGGTTCTAGGTGTTGGGCAAGTGTAGTGGGCCTTTGACAAGCCGGTAGGATTTCTGAGCTGAGAATACCTATACAATTTTGGTGACTCTAAGGTTTGGAATAAGAGTCTATGGGGCTAATTCAAAAACTTCCAGAAGGAAATGCATGAGAGGGAGAGAATCCCCAAATCTATTGTAGATAAATATCAAGACACTATCTGCTTTATGGTAGATACAGATCAATGTTTGATGGAAGTCATAGAGCCCCAAACGGTATGGATTATGCCTATGGGCTATGAGGTCGAAGAATGGATTTTGGAACTGTATGCACAACATTTGCTGAGTCAACTGGTGGACCCTAATGAGGAGAGGTTTGGCACATACAAGGAGAAGAGTTTGAAACTACATTAGCAGTTCAAAAAGCCTACAATTCAAAAGAAAGTAAGAAAGGAGCTAGAGGGTCTTGCAGAAAGCATGGGGATAACAAAGGAAGCGGTCTGGAAGGCTAGAGAGGAAAATATTCTCTAAGGAGCAATCTGTGAAGAAGGAATCTAAACTAAAAGCGCCCAAGCCTAATCCAAGGCAATCCAGAAGCACAGTTCCTTCCTCCGCTACTACAAATTCAGTAAGCAATCCTAAATCTTCCGTCAATCTATTTGGTGAAGGGAAAAGGAAGAGAGGACAAGCTAGATTATTTATTCTTGTTGATGAAGAAGAGACAAAATCAGATGAAGTGGTGAAGGAGATGGAGGCTAAAGCTGCTAAGGCCACAAAAGCTACAAGAGAAAAACCATCTGGTGGAGCCAAGCTTGGTAAGAAATCCAAGCCATCAGAATTTGATGAGGCATTGAAGAAATGTAAGCTATAAGTTAAGCCTCCCATGTGTTTGAGTGAAATTGTGAATGAAGTTGTTAAGAACGGGAACTTGAAGCCATTAGCAGAGTGGTATGAAAATTTTGATGAATCCGGCAAAAGAACTTTAGAAGAAACTACTATAGAGTATTTGAATGTATACAATAAATCCCTGATTGAGCTAATGTCAGTCATACCCAAGAGCTTGTAGCATATTTTGGATGCTAGGAGACAAACAACAAATAAGCAAGATGAGAACTTGAAAGAATATATATTAGTCAATTTATGTTATGTTATTTCTAAGGAGGAGAGGTAGATTACTTAAACCTATAAATAATGAATTCAAAGGTAAGCACAGAGTAAACAAAATCATGTTTGGAAAGATTGATGAAGTTGCAAAGGAAACAGAAAAGATTTTGATGAAAGTTATGTTAGATAATCAATATGAAGTCAATCAGACTAAAGGGCAACAAGAATCTCATCTGGGAGAGAAGAACATGCCATCACAAGTCAATCCAGAAGCCAAGCAGACAAAAGATGATACTTCCATCCCAGAAGTCCAGATAGTTAAGCATGTAGAGGTTAATGTACAAAAATAAGTCTGATCTGAAGATGCAATTGAGAAGGGTGATGCAGGTGCAGGAAAAGAAGATGAAGGAAAGGACAAGGTTGAGAATCCTTCGATTGTTGTAGTTGACCCTCGAATTCCTGAGAAGAATGCAGAAAAAGAAAAGGTGGAAGTTAAAGTTTAAGTCAAGAATGAGGCAAAAGACACTGTAGAGATAGTAAGAGGTAAGGAAGTCATTGATGATCCTGAATTTATTCAAGGTCCGATTAACCTTGCTTCTCTGTCTCCAATTCAAAAGCTTCAACTTGCATTATTTACTCAACCAAAGGTCGGTGAGGATATTTTTAAATTTCATACAAAGCATAGTATGTTGCAAACCCTGGGAACTGGTGTTTTTAAAAAATTGATGCCCTCATTTCAAAAGGATATTTCACATACTCCATCCAAAGGCAACTAAAGAGTTTGATGAACTTTGTAGATACACATTTTGAAACTTTTAAAAAATTTGTTGAGGAGAAGGTCATAAATGAATTCAATGCAAAGAAGCTCCTAAATTTGAAAAAGATGATTGCTAAAGACAGAGTTACTTTAGATGCCTTTGTGAAGAACATGAAAGATGCATTGTCTGAAGGTGGAAACTTGTATATATCATGCTTATCTCAGTCCAAGTTCACTGCTGACATTGAGAAGAAGTATAAGGTGCATGAGAATGAGCTTGAACATATATCTTAGTTAGTTGATCCCCTGTCAGTATCATTAAGTAGTCATGAAAATCAGGTGATATCACTGCTTGATAAAATCATAAGCTTGAGTCATGAATAGGAGAGAATAATTGGAAAAGCTGGAGAACTTAGGTGTCTCATTACTTCTAAGTTAGATATTATACTCAGTGCCTTAAAAAACTCTCAATATGCTTTAGCAAATAGTGATCTAGCAAACCTAAAGACCGCATAAGCCCAAGCTTATCTTTTCAATGGCTTGATAACAATTTTGGAAAGCTTGAAGAAGGATTGGGACTACCACTTGGATACATTGTAGAATTCATATGCAGACATCTTCAAATTTATGTGAGTTTGTAAGGACTTCGTGTATGTGTAAATAGCATTTTTTATTTCTGAAATTTTATATTTGGCATTGTTGTCAAAGGAGGAGTGTAGAGTAGTGAAAAATGTTTTTCTTAGGGGGAGATTGATTTTTGGAGTCCGGCAGTTAGTTGCAGTGTATATACTTTGGTTGTGGTCTGACACTTAGTCATTTTTCACTAAGTGTTGCCATCAATGCCAAAGGGGGAGATTGTTGGCAAGAAACACTGCATTGTTGTTTAGATGTTGTCATTGATGGCAAATTAAGTCAATTATCCAATCCATAGATCATGATTCATTCATACCAGAAGATTGATTAAGGTCCAGTGAGGTCCGGTGAGAAGAACTGGTCATTCGGCAGAGTGTACACAGTTTTGGTTGGCGGTTCATTTGTGTTGAGTATTTGGTATTTCAGATCTCAAAGATGCATTGTGGATGTATAATATGTCTTATTACATGTTTATGGCCTCCGGTGTTGAGTCTTGTGTAAACTAGAAGATTCGGTAGACACGTTTTCTGGTAGAACAGTGTTCATCAGCAGTAGCGTGTGAAGACTCTTTGTGTGAATCCTGCGGAGTGATTTTGGTGATTGTTTGTGTGTTCAAGGTTGTTGAGCTATCATGTGGGAAGTGTGTAAACAATTTTTTGGTTCACTTAATTGTTTTTGGATCGGATTGAGCTGACTTGGGTAACACATTTTATTTGCGTGTTATGCATTTTTGGGCCAACATGAAATAGATTTAATTTGATGTTGTGGATATATATAGGTGATTTATTTGATCATTTTTGACATCCATAATTATGTGTGGTATGTGTATGAGCGATTGTACGTAGTTTCATGTGCACAGTTGAAGGATTTGTGCTTTGAAATTTAGCAGAACAACAGAACAGAGAAGAGTTGTAGAGCAAAGTATTTTGTGCTTAACCAGAACTATTTTTGGCATTTGTAGATGTTGTTTATCAGTTCAAACATTTCAATAATTATCTATAATAATTTTGTAAGGTAGTGAGCCTTATGGGGTTGTAGCCCTTATTGTATTTGAGCAGTGAGCTCTAGGCAGTGTGCCTGAATGCATGTGCATTCCCCTCATGTAATATTTTTGTACTTTTAACAAGGTATATTAATATTGTGGGTCTCAATCCCACCATGGTTTTTCCCTTAAATGGGTTTCCACGTAAAAATCCTATTGTTATGCTGTTATTGTTGCTTGAATTGTGTTTTTGGTCTTTACTTTACTCATTTGTATTATGTGGATTAAAGGACAGATTAAGAAGATTGAAAATTTCAGAACACAGATTCACTCCCCAATCTCAGTGTTCCTTGATTCCAACACAAAGTGCATCAACTAGTTTGCAAGCTAGGAGTCGGGAACATGTTGTAGTTCATGGCACCCAAAGAGTGTGGGACCTTGTCTTCAATGTTTGCCTTCACAAAAACAAATGTTGTTTGTTGACTACGATGTCTCATTATATTATTCTATATGTAATAGCGGAAGAGAACATGCATACCAAATCTTCTATCATGGTATCTTAGAAGATGCAATGTATATTCATGCAAATGTATTTGTGTATGCCTATATTGAAGAGGGAGTGCTTTTCCTATTGGAAACAATGTTGGAAAAGTCGTGGAAAATAATCCTTCAATATTATATTCATTGACTAGGGTGGAGTTTCTTTGAGGCCATGGTATATTTTATTCATCACAACCTTCGAAATGAAACACCTCTTTAATGGCCTGCAATTCTCGAGGAGGGTTTGGCATTTTTGGAACAAAAGATGATGAGTTTTCATGCTCATCAAAGGTATCATTAGGGTCAGTTGATGGTGTTGATGATTGATATATGTCATTTGGATTGTGGTGAACAGTGCATAAGATGTTTGATACATCTATACTTGACTTGGGGAGCTCATTAACAGCTTCAAGATCAATGACAACATTGCCATAGTAAGGGTCATTTTGTATTTTCTACTTAAGTGCATTCAACACATTATATTTGTTGACATAGCAACCATTGTTCTTGCCTTCAGTGTTACTTCTACGAACAATGAGTATTTCTATCTCATAGAATTTGTGAGGCAAAATCTGGACAATGTTTGAGATATCTTGCAGGAAACTAATAGTATGTCCACTATATTTATTATGGCCTCCCCTTACATGTGTGACTTGCAAGACAGGTGGCACCCTACCTATGAGAATTTCTTCAACTTAAGTGAGTTGTTTAAGGGCATCAGGTTGTGGACCAAAGTCCATATTATTGGCAAAAGAGAATCGATGGGTGCCTTTTTCAAGGTAACATCTATTACTTACAGGTTCTGGGTGATTTGTGTTGGATATTAGAGTTGTTGGAATGTGTTGTTGTCATTGATTTCAATATATTCTTGTGTTCTTGTGCTTCGGTGTTGCAGAGAGTTGGTTTAGTTGATTTATTGTAGATATGTTGATGCAAATTTAAGGATTCAGAGATTAATATCTTCAATTGGTTCAGCATGAGTTTCAATGTTCTGGAAGGTGATTTGATCGAATTATGTGGTTCGGTGTGATAATTGGTTTTTCTTTTGGTTTTGTATTGCAAAGTTGTGATTTCTAGTTTGTTTTACTCTAGAATTAATTCATTATGTTGAGAAGATTCTGGAGAGTGTTTGGAACGTTCATCTATGTCCTCAGCTCGAGTGTTTCATGATTTGAAACTTCACAAGCATATCTTTCAGTTTGTTATGTTGGTGTTGTTGAGCTCTAGAAGGATGATGATGATGATTCTTGTAATCCGAGTTGTTGTTGTTGAGGAGGAGGAATTCATGTTGCTTGTTGGTATTTCTTGATCGTGTGTTATGTGAGTTGTTGGTATTTCTTGATCGTTGTCCGTGTTATTGAATATTTTATTGGTCTAGTGGTATTTTTCATGTTATATGACCTTTCTGCCCAACATTATGGTTCTTGTGTGTTGTGGATGATATTGGCAAGATATTCAGTGGTGTTGCATGTTCAAGGATTTGATTTGGGTCCATTTTATTATTGTAAATTTGGAGGAATTGATTATGTGTTGCATTGATGTTTTGTCATCGATGTCAACACTAGTTGTTTTGTTGTCTACCGGCTTCCGATAGAGTGGTTGGATTATGATAATTGATCTAGAGAGCATCTCTGGTATTCTCCAATTTGGTCTGGCTTGTGGTATTGGTTTGGATTGGTTATTCATGTGTTCTTGATGCTTATCACATTTAGTTGGTTTGAGATTCGATGATCTGGATGCTATCATTTGTTCGAGTAAGCCTTTTGGTCACCGGTAAGGGTTTTAATGGCAACGCTTTGATGAAGATCTTTTGATGAATCTAATAAGTAGTGTTGGTGCGGCTTCTAGAAGGTTATCGGGATGTTGATGGTTATCATGTTCATGTTCTAGTTGATCATGATGTTTCATTTAGCACCGGCCCCATTTGGTGTTATTCTGCTAGGTTATGTATCGATTTGTGTAACGTGTTGGTTGATGGATCACTGGTTGGATTAATTGTTTGGATTATATTATTTTGGTCTTAGGCCGACTTGGTTTATCATTGGTTTGCGAGATTATGTAAGAGATCTATTGTATTATCTTTTAGGTAGCCGACCTAATTGTTTAGGTCTCGGGTTGGTATAAATATGATGTAAGATCTCTCTGTAGATCATAACATAGAAATGAGATATAGGATTATCTGTGTGCGAATAATGTTGTAATCATATGCAGAGGTTTTGGTCAATCATAGGTGATCGAATTGGGTTTGTGAAAGAGGTTTAAGACCTCTGGTATTGAGCTTAACCAAAACTATACTCAGGCATATGAGATGATATTCTTGTAATTCACTCATCTTTCCGGATTGTAGTTTGGATTTTTTTGTAGTCAGTGAGGCTCCTTACGTGATGAGCAGTGTGCTCTAGGAAATGTGCCTTCCTGCATGTGCAGACCCCTCTTATTTTAATGACGTACATGCTACAAAAGTATTATTTGATTGTGGGTAGGCTTCCCATCATGGTTTTTCCCTTTACTGGAATTTCCACGTACAAATCTTGGTGTTATGTGTTATGGATGGTTGGTTAATTATTTTGTAATTTATGTTTATGCTTAACTATTACATCTTCTATTCCGGTATTTGTTTTATGCATTCCAGTAGAAGGTTTTGTGAGCTTAAAGTTTTATAATATTTTGACAACTGATTCACCCCCCCCCCCCTCTCTTAGTTGTCCATTGATTGTCCTAACAATTGGTATTAAAGCTTGGTCCTCTTTTGCAGAATCTTAACCACTTGAGGAAGATCCTATGGCAACTAATAATTCAATTGCATATGTTTTCCAAAGAGAAACCCCTAAGATTGAATTGACAAATTACAAAGTATGGTAGATTCGGATGGAGACTCATTTGAGATGTATTGGGAAAGAAATTTGGGAGATCACAAAGAAAGGCTATACTCCTCATAATCCGGCATCTGGCAATCCTCCTCCAGCAATCCTGGATAAAGACATTGAAAATGATTGTAGAGCTAGAGAAGCACTCTTGAGCGCACTATCTAATCAAAAAATTATGGGATTAACTGACCAATCTAATGCGAAGGCTATATGGGATAAGTTGGAAGCTTTGAATGAAGCTGACCCTACTGTTAAAATTGCTAAACTTGATGGTTACCGAGTAAGGTATGAGAACCTGAAGATGGAAGAAGATGAAAGGATTACTCCTTTCATGGAAAGAGTTAATGAAATTGTTATGGGAATTCAGTGTTGTGGTGGATCTCTGAGCAAAGATGAGATTGTTTCTAAAGTTTTGAGAGCTTTTCCACCGTCTTACAAGATGAAGGCTACTGCAACTAATGAGCTGAGAATAATGGCTAACACTTATGTTAACCAAGATACTTTGGTTGAAAAATTATCTACTTTTGAGCTTGAAGAATTTGGTCCTCAAGGAGCTACAAAGACTAAATCTGCTTTTCATGCACCTACATCACCAACCGGCAAGAGTGATTGGAAATCTTTATATGCGAAGGAACAGGATGAAATGAAGAAAGAAGATGAAGAGTTTGAGAAACTAGAAGCCCTATTTTCTAGAAGAGTACCTAAAGGTCATGTTGGACGTAAGTATGAAGGAAAATCACCTTTTAAATATTTTGCATGTAATAAGATAGGTCATTTTGCATCTAGATGTCCTAAGAGGAATTCAAGATTTGAAGAGAGAGCTAGAAGATCTTTTACGCCTAATCATGATTATCAGAAAAAGCATAAGTATAGGAGAAACAAAGACAAATCATGTTACTATGCGAATGAGGAAGGTGTAACTGATTCTTATGATGAATTGACACAAGATTTGGCTAGTGGATCTGGTAGTGGTAAGGAATGGGTAATTTTGGCTATTAAGGAAGATGCTTTGGTACCTGTTACTCAAAATGAGGAAAAGGTCTTTGCTGCTAAAATTGAAGACAAGGATGAATGGGTGATAGACATTGGTTGTTCACATCATATGACTAGACATAAAAGGAAGTTTTTATCTTTGCAAGAATTTGATGATGGACTGGTTAGATTTGGAGATGACAAAGCATGCATGATCAGAGGAAGAGGAACTATATCATTGGATGGTACGCATAATACTGATAATATTTATTATGTTGAAGGTTTAAGGCATAATCTCTTGAGTGTAGGACAATTGGTGGATAAGGGATTTCAATTACAGTTTAAGGATGGAAAATTCAAAATCATTCACAGATCTAGGCTGGAGATTGCAATCGGTACACAAACTAAAGGTAACATCTTTCATTTGAACTCCAGTGAGAAAACATATTTGATTGCACAAATTGATGAGAGTTGGCTTGTGTCATGTCAATTTTGATTGCATTGTAAAGATCAGCTCAACTAAGGTTGTTAGAGATATACCTAAGATTGTGAAGCACTATAATCCCGTATGTAAGCAATGTCAATTGGGAAAGAATGTCAAAACTTATTTTAAGAGTATTCAAGATAAATACAATGATGTTCTTGATCTTATTCATACTGATTTATGTGGTCTTGCTAGGAAAAAGAGTTTTCAGGGTGATAGATAATTTATGCTAATCATTGATGACTATTCTAGAATGATGTGGGTTACTTTTCTAAGGGAGAAATCTAAAGATTTTGAAAATTTTAATATCTTTAAAGCTAAAGTTGAGATAGAGATGGGATTGAAGATTAAATGCTTAAGGTTAGATCAGGGTGGTGAATTCACATACGGTGAATTTAATAGTTATTAGTAGAAGCATGGGATAAGGAGATAGTTATCAACCCCCCGGACACCTCAGCAGAATGGTGTTGTGGAAAGAAAGAACAAAACTATCTTGGATGCGGCTAGAAATATGATGATGAAAGATAATCTGCCTCATATCTATTGGAGAGAAGTTGTGAGCATGGTGGTATACACATTCAACAGACTTCATATCAAAGGAGACACCGGTAAGACACCTTATGAGTTATGGTTTGGTCATACACATTCAGTTAAGTATTTCAGAATCTTTGGTAGTAAATGCTATATCAAAAGAGATGATTCCATTGGAAATTGCTATCCAAGATGTGATGAAGGGATATTTCTTGGTTATTCTAACAAAAGCAGAGCATTTAGATGTTATAACAAGAGATTGCAGAGAATTATGGAGAGCGCTAATGTCAAGGTGGATGATTTGTACAAAGGTCAAATCGGAACTTATGAGAGAGAACCGAAAGTGGAGATGATCATAACGGAACCGATAGCACCTGTACCGAAATAGAATGTTGAACCAGTTACTCCGGTAGTATCAAAAAATTCAACAGTGACTGAAGATCAGATCAAGGAAACAGAAAGTTAGAAGACTCCTCGATATGTAACATTAAATCATTCAGAAGATCAAATCATTGGAGACAAGAACAACGGAGTAATGACAAGAAGAAGGTTGGCAACTGATGAGGTATGTTTAATTTCTCAAGTTGAACAGGTATGAATTATTGAAGCTTGTAAAGATGAATGTTGGATGAAAGATATGGAAGAGGAATTAGATCAGATTGAAAAGAACAACACATGGACTTTATTTCCCTGGCCTAAAAATAAGAATGTTATTGGAAATAAATGGGTTTTTAGGAACAAATTGAATGAGGATGGAATATTTGTGAGGAATAAGGCTAGATTGGTATGTAAAGGATATTCTCAGAAGAAAGGAATTGATTATGATGAGACTTTTGCTCTAGTAGCTAGGATTGAAGCTGTGAGATTATTTCTTGCTTATGCTACCCATAAGAAATACAAAGTTTATCAGATGGATGTTAAATGTGCATTTTTGAATGGAGACCTTGAAGAGGAAGTTTATATGGAGCAACCTAGTGGTTTTTCACTTTCAAATGATAAAAACATGCTTTGCAGGTTAAGGAAAGCGTTATATGGATTGAAACAAGCCCCTCGAGCTTGGTATGCCAGATTGGACAAATATCTTTTGAAGCTTGGTTTCACTAAAGGTAATGTTGACAATAACTTATATTATAAGATCACTGATGATGACATATTAATTGTTGAAGTATTTGTTGATGATATCATTTTTGGAGGTGAGGATAAATTATGTATGGAATTCTCTGAAAATATGAAGAATGAATTTGAGATGTCTATGATTGGGGAGATGAAATTTTTCTTAGGTTTGTAGATTACTCAGAATGATAAAGGTATTTCCATCTGTCAAACAAAGTATGCTAGAGAGTTGTTGAAGAAATTTGGTATGGAAATTCTAAACCGGTTGGCACCCCTATGGTTACAAATGAGAAATTGACAAAGAAAGATGTATCAGCTCTGGCAAATCCTACAAGGTACAAATCTATGATTGGAGGTTTGTTATATCAAACTCAGACTAGACCGGATATAATGAACATTGTTTGTATTGTATCAAGATATCAAAGTGATCCTAGAGAGAATCATGAGTTTGCGGTGAAAAGGATTTTTAGGTATTTGCAAGGAACAACTGAGTATGGTTTGTGGTATCCTAAAGATGATGACTTTACACTATGTGCATATACAGATGTTGATTGGGCTGGAGATATTGATGATCGGAAGAGCACATCTGGTGGAACTTTCTTTCTTGGAAAGAAACTTGTTTCATGGATCAGCAAGAAGCAATCATGTACTTCTTTATCTACTGCTAAAGCTGAGTATGTTGTTGATGCTACTAATTGTACACAAGTTTTATGGATGAAGCAAATGTTGAAGGATATAAGGGTTGATTGCAATGAACCGGTAGTTATTCACTATGATAACTCTGTTGCTATTGATATATCAAAGAATCTGGTATTTCATTCTAAGACTAAGCACATTTCTATCAAGTATAATTTTCTGAAGGAGAAGGTGGAAGCAAATGAAGTCAAACTGGTTTATGTGAACACTAAAGAGCAGATTGCAGATATCTTCACTAAACCTTTTCCTAAGGAATCATTTGAGTACTTCAAAGACAAATTGTGATTTATTGCCCCTCCAGAAGAGACTTGAGTGATATTGACTGGCATCAATCCGGTATGCATTTATCAGTGCTATCATTCATTCTGAACTGATGTGTTGATGCTAATACCCAGGGGGAGTAGTCAGTTGTGTGGTTTAGAGGTTTTATGATTTTTCTTTGTTGTTTATGTCAGATTTATGGCATTGATGTCAAAGGGGGAGAGATATATGTGAAAAACAGAGCTTTACAGTGATATCATTCTCAGGGGGAGTTTGGTTTTTGGTTCATAACTTCATTGTCATATCATCTTGGAGAGTTTGTTGGATGTCTTCCATTAGGGAAGACTTGTTTAGCATTTTCTTGGCACTTGGATGTTTTTCACATCTAGTATTGCCATCAATGCCAAAGGGGGAGATTGTTGGCAATTTGGAGGAATTGATTATGTGTTGCATTGATATTTTTTCATTGATGTCAACACTAGATGTTTTGTTGTCTACTGGTTTCTGGTAGAGTGGTTGGATTATGATAATTGATCTCGAGACCATCTCCTGTATTCTCCAATTTGGTCTGGTTTGTGGTTTTGGCTTGGATTGTCTATTAATGTGTTCTTGATGCGTATCACATTCAATTGGTTTGGGATTTGATGATTTGGATGCTATCATTTGTTCTAGTAAGCCTTTCGGTCACCGGTAAGGGTTTTACCGACAGCGCTTTGATGAAGATATTTTGATGAATCCAATAAGTGGTGTTGGTGTGGCTTCTAGAAGGTTATCAGGATGTTAATGGTTATCATGTTCATGTTCCAGTTGATCGTGATGTTTCATTTAGAATAGGACCCATTCGGTGTTATTCTACTAGGTTATGGACCGGTTTGTGTAACATGTTGGTTGATGCTCTCGATGCCTCACCGGTTGCATTTATTGTTTGGATTATGTTGTTTCGGTCTTAGGCCAACTTGGTTTATCATTGGTTTGCGGGATTATGTAATGGATCTATTGTATTATCTTTTAGGTAGCCGACCTAATTGTTTAGGTCTTGGGTTGGTATAAATATGATGTAAGATCTCTTTATAGATCATAACATAGGAATGGGATATAGGATTATCTGTGTGCGAATAATGTTATATTCATATGTAGAGGTTTTGGTCGATCATAGGTGATTGAATTGGGTTTGTGAAAGAGATTTAAGACCTCTGATATTGAGCTTAACCAGAACTGTACTCAAGCATAGGAGATTCTATTCTTGCAATTCACTCATCTTTCCAGAATGTAGTCTGGATTTTTTTATAGTTGACGAGGCTCCTTTTGTGATGAGCAGTGTGCTCTAGGTAGTGTGTCTTCCTGCATATGCATGATCCTCTTATTGTAATCACATACTTGTTGCAAAAGTATTATTTGACTGTGGGTAGGCTTCCCACCATGGTTTTTCCCTTTACCGGGTTTTTTCACGTATAAATCTTGGTGTTATGTGTTATGGATGATTGGTTAATTATTGTGTAATTTATGTTTATGCTTATCTGTTACATCTCCTATTCTGGTATTTGGTTTAAGTATTTACGCATACTACTGCAGAGTATCATCATATTGTGGGTAGGTTCCCACCGTGGTTTTTCCCTTAACTGATTTTACCACGTCAAAAATATGTGTGTTATGTGTGTTGTTGATGTGGTGTTTATCTTTGTTATTGTTGTTCTTTATTAGATCTGAAGTTGAGGTTAATTTGTTTTAAGTTTTGTGAAAATTGATTCACCCCCCCCCCCCTCTCAGTTTTCCTGCATTGTTGTTGCCAACAATTGGTATATGAGCTAGATCCTCTGGAAGAATCTTGACCGCTTGAGGAGATCCGAGATGGAAACTATTGTTTTCAAGAAGGAGAATCTGAGATTTGATGGAACTAGTTATACTATATGGAAGAACCAGATGGAATGTCACTTGAAATGTCTTGGAGAAGATTATCCAAAGATCACAAAGAATGTCTACAATTTTCCTTTGAATGGTCTTGTTACTACAAATGAGATCAAGGATGTTGAACATAACATAAGAGCCAAAGAAGCATTGTTGAGTTCCCTAACTGATTCAGATATGACTAATGTGATGGGATTGTAGACTGTGCATGAGATTTGGGAGAAGTTAGAGACCTTGTATGAAGGAGATAAACATGTGAAAGTTTCTAAATTGCAAAACTTGAAAGGAAAGTATGAGTTGCTAAGAATGGGAGAAGATGGGAATATTTCATCCTTTATGGCTAAAGTGAATGATCTTGTGTTGAACATCAGATGTGTCGGTGGAATCATTGAAGAAGATGAGATTGTAGCTAAAGTGTTGAGATCCTTGCCTCCTACTTACAAACATAAAGTTGTTACTATTGATGAGATTTGGATTGTGACAGCTATGATAAGAGACATGTTGGTTGGTAAGCTTGATGCTTTTGAATTGAGCAAACTTGGAGAAACACGTGGAAAAAATAAGACTACATTTAAGGCTATTGTATCTGAGAAATAGAGTGATCTGGAAGAGATAGTAAATCCAAATGCTTCTAGCAATGAAGAAGTTCAAGAGACTGAAAATCAAAACAATCAGGAGACCCCCATGTATGTAAGATTAAATCATTCAAAGAATCAGATTATTGGTGATAAAAATAGAGGAGTGATGACTAGGAGAAGAATTGTTGTTGAAGAGACATCTCTAATTTTCGAAATTGAGCTTAAAGATGTTTTTGAAGCTTGTAAAGATGAAAATTGGGTAAAAGTTATAGAAGAAGAGTTAAATCATATTAAAAAGAACAATGCATGGGAACTTGTTCTGAGACCTAAAGATAAGAATGCAATTGGCACTAAATGGGTATTCAGAAATAAACTGAATGAAGATTGAGAAGTTGTTAGAAACAAAGCAAGACTGATATGTAAAGGATATTCACAAATGGAAGGTATTAATTTTGAGGATACTTTTGCTCCGATAGCTAGAATTGAAGTTGTTAGATTATTTATTGCATATGTTGCTCATAAGAATTTCAAGGTATATCAGATGGATGTGAAGTCAGCCTTTTTGAATGGTGAGTTGGAAGAAGAAGTCTACATTGAACAGCCGGATGGATTTTCATTGATAGATGAAGGAGACATGGTATGCAGATTGAAGAAAGCATTGTATGGACTTAAACAAGCCCCTAGAGCTTGGTATGCTCAATTGGACAGGTATTTGATGAAGTTGGGATTCTATAAAGGTACTGCTGATAGTAATTTATACTTCAAAATTGATAATGATAACATTTTGATTGTTGAATTTATTTTTTATGATATTATTTTTGGAGGAGATGATGATTTGAGTAAGAAGTTTACTGATGATATGCAAAAAGAGTTTGAGATGTCCGTGATATGTGAGATGAAATTCTTTTTGGGATTGGAAATTACATAGACTGATAAAGGCATTTTCATATCTCAATCAAAGTATGCGAAGGAATTGTTGAAGAAGTTTGGGTTGGGTGATTCCAACCTGTTGGAACTCCTATGGTAACCGGATGCAAGATGACAAAAGATGATGAACCTCTAAAGGTTATTCAAACTTTGTATAGATCTATGATTGGTGGACTGCTGTATTTGACTCAGACTAGACCAGACATTATAAATGTTGTATGTCTTGTTGCAAGATTCCAGGTTTATCCTAAGGAAATTCATGTTACTATTGTGAAAAGGATATTCATATATTTGAAGGGAACAATTGATTATGGTTTGTGGTATCTGAAGAATAATGATTTCATTTTAAGTGCTTATACAGATGTTGATTGGGCAGGTGATGTTGATGACCGAAAGAGCACTACATGTTGTACATTCTTTTTGGGAAAGAAGCTGGTTGCTTGGGCAAGCAAGAAGCAAGATATTATTTCTTTATCTACTACAAAAGTTGAATACATTGTTGCTGCTAGCAATTGTACTCAAGTAATTTGGATGAAGCAGATGGTGAAGGTTATTAGAGTTGTTTATAATGAGCCTATTGTTATAGATTATGATAATTCAAGTGTTATCAATATTTATAAGAATCCAGTGTTGCATTCTAAGACAAAACATATATCAATCAAGTTTCATTTCTTGAGAGAGAAGGTGAATGAGAAAGAAGTTAGATTGGAGTATGTATCTACAAAGGAACAAATTATAGATATCTTTACAAAGCCTTTTCCTGCAGATACATTTTTATATCTAAGAGAGAAGTTAGGGGTAAATTCCCCCCCTGATGTGAACTAGATGCATTGAGTCGCATCAATCCGGTGAACTTTGTAC
Organism: Cryptomeria japonica; assembly: GCF_030272615.1. Taxonomy (NCBI): domain Eukaryota; kingdom Viridiplantae; phylum Streptophyta; class Pinopsida; order Cupressales; family Cupressaceae; genus Cryptomeria; species Cryptomeria japonica. The sequence continues at coordinate 402,618,283 of NC_081410.1, read as the reverse complement.
TCTTATCCTGATATCTGGATTGATGAGTTGGTGCTACTACTCAGGGGGAGTAGTCGGTGTGTGGTTCAGTTGTTCAAAATTTTTAGAGTGTGTGTCTATGGAGGAGAGATTATTTGGTAAAAGGGAGAGAATAATGTTTTGCTTATGTTCCTTTTGCATTGATGTCAAAGGGGGAGAGAAGCATGTGAAAAACTATCTTATCTATCTAAGGTAGAGAGCTATGTGTGCATTATTTTAGGGGGAGATTTATGGAGTTGTTTTCTTTCTTTGCATTGATTTTTTTTCACATTCATATGTTGCCATCAATTGCAAAGGGGTAAATTGTTGGATATTAGAGTTGTTGGAATGTGTTGTTGTCATTGATGTCAACATATTCATGTGTTCTTGTGCTTCGGAGTTGCAGAGAGTTGGTTTGGTTGATTTATTGCAGATATGTTGATGCAGATTTAATGATTCGGAGATTAGTATCTTTAATTGGTTCAGCATGAGTTTCAGTGTTCTGTAAGGTGATTTGATCGAGTTATGTGGTCTGGTGTGATGATTGGTTTTTTTGTTGGTTTTGTATTGTAGAATTGTGATTTCTGGTTTGTATTGCTTTGGAATTGATTCATTATGTTGAGCATATTTTGGAGAGTGTTTGGGATGTTCATGTCTGTCCTCAGTTCAAGTGGTTCATGATTTGAAAATTCACAAGTGTATCTTTCAGTTTGTTATGTTGGTGTTCTTGAGCTCTGGAAGGATGATGATGATGATTCTTGTAATCCGAGTTGTTGTGGTTGTTGTGGAGGAATTCATGTTGCTTGTTTGTGTTTCTTGATAGTGTGTTATTCGTGTAGCTGGTCCCCATTGATCGGTGTGTGCGTTATTGAAGATTTTATTGGTCTAGTGGTATTCTTCGAGTTATACGACCTTTTTGGCCGACCCAATGGTTCTTGTGTGTTGTGGATGATCTTGGCACTATATTCGGTGGTGTTGTGTGTTCGAAGATTTGATTTGGGTCCATGCTATGTCCTTGCCGACATTGTATTGGTCTACATATTGATTTATGTATTGTGTGATGTAATTTTGTAATTAAGTCTTATGAGTTGAGTTGACCTTAGAATTAAGGTTGATGATTTGTATAAATAAGAATTGTAATCATGAATATGGGTGTTTGCATTCTTTGAGAGTGTTTTATGTGTGAACAAGAGAATTGATCCTTCGGAAGTGTGGAGAAGTGCAGAGAAGTGTTGCAAAGCAAACAATGTGCTTAACCAAAACTATGATCAGGCATTTGGAGATTCTATTCTTTCAGTACATGTAATCCAGATTGGTGTCCGATCTTTGTAAGGCAGTGAGCCTTCCCAGGGTTCTAGCCCTTTGGTTTTTTTTAGCAATGAGCTCTAAGCAGTGTCTCTGAATGCATGTGCATTCCCCATTGTAATATTTACACATACTATTGCAGAGTATCATCATATTGTGGGTAGGTTCCCACCGTGTTTTTTCTCTTAACCGGGTTTTCCACGTCAAAAATTTGTGTGTTATGTGTGTTGTTGATGTGGTGTTTATCTCTATTATTGTTGTTCTTGATCAGATCTGAAGTTGAGGTTAATTTGTTTAAGTTTGGTGAAAACTAGTTCACCCCCCCCCTCTCAGTTTTTTTGCATTGTTGTTGCCAATAATTTGTTCTTATAGACATGCCGATATAGAATTCTTTAAAGATGGAACATATGTTTTGCATGGACAGTGCACCAATCCAGTCTCGGAACCGTTTCATTGATGTAGAGTAAAGCAATGCAAAAGCATATTCCAAGTAGCCACCAAATTGGGATTCTCTGACATTACATTGTTGTGCTTGTATTTCCACTTGCAATGGATTAGTGTCTGTAGTTGTACGAGTATCTATTTGCAGGATATCCAATTTATTTTGGAGCTACAACGCACGACGATGTGCAACTATTTGATCTCTATGTTGGTTGTAGTATATTTGGTTTTTTTGTATCTTTCTTTCTTTTAATAAGCGAGCAGCATCTGTGTTTGCAAGTTGTGGTTGACCAAGCATTTCCTACAAAGACAATTGCAGAAAATGGGGATGGGGCTTAAACAAATATAAACTTTATGTAAAAAATAGGAAACATAAAATAATAAACAGGCACTGATATAAACATAGACACAAATATGTATAATTGAGTACATCACTATGCATAAGAATGGGCAGCATAGAACTATACATCTAAATATATACATAGGAATGTGTGTATGTGTTTTCTTGTATTCGATTTACAATAGCAGGAGACACTTTTGCAAAGAAATGTTTTTTGTGTTCTCTGCATGATATAAGCACAAATGGTTCATGTTGTATTCATACAAATCAGATGAAAGTCTAAGGAGGGCAATCATTAGTAGTTTTCCAAGAAGTATTTATCACATACAGGTCTACATTCAATGATTTGAACAAAAGGGGGGATAAATTTGCATGTTGGATAGAATAGGATAGTAACCATAGTGACTTGTATGTGCATTGAAATTAAGCAAATCTAAAAAATAGTTGCAAAGCTTGTTTTTTAGAGTAGAGAAGACACTATGAAGCATCTAAGTTTTTATGCACATGAAGAGGAGGATTTCAACATCACCGCCCAAGGCATCCACAAAGGACATAGTGTTACAAGTGCGGTTGTCGTTGCACCAAAAGATCGACTTGTCAATGCCTGATACAACCACTAGACTTATAGAATCCACAGGAGGTTGTTAAACCATGTCGTGAATCCCCACGAGGAATGTTGGCCTACTGCCAACAATCCCCCTCCCAGCGTCACTTGCCATGGCCTACGTGATTCGAACCTGTGATCAAGCTCTAATACCACTTGTTACAAGTGCGGTTGCCATTGCACCAAAATATCGACCTGTCAATACCTGATACAACCACTAGACTTATAGAATCCATAGGAGGCTATTAAACCATGTCGTGAATCCCTACAAGGGATGCTAGCCTACTGCCAACACATAGAAGGCAGTATAGACCCTCAACGCGGGAAAAAAGAGCATTGTTGAAGTTGTGCTATCATTGGCCAACAAACGAATGTTGGCCACAGATAGGAACCGGGAAAATAAGCAATTACCAAAAGGCTAACATATTTTGTGTTTGTAGTTGTCTTGCCATCAACTACCCAACAAGCAATTTGGCAAAAGATGTCTTGTCATCGCCCTAGAAAGAAGGGCTTGCTGAAAACATGCCAGTAAATGCACCTCGATGGAAGGCCAACAGTTTGGTGGGCAAAATTCCACATAGAGAGCCTATCGACTAAAGATGAGAGAACATATTTGTATATCTCTATACAACTCAAGAATGGAAAGAACAGATACAAACCTATATGTAAAGCTATGTCTTAATGTATATTTTGAAAGGAAAAATAGATGACTCGGGAAATAGGACAACAACCTTTGCAATAAACAAAATGCCATATTTAGTTATCCACGCATGATGTTAGCCCATACAGAAAGGCCAGTAGGTAAAACATACAAGAATATAACTCTATATCTTTATACAATTCTAGGATGACAAGAACAAATACAAATTTATATGCAGATTCATCTTTTTGTGTGTATTAGTATGAACTGTTATTATCCATGCCTAGAACAACAATAGAAAATGAGAACATATGATGTAAGAAGCAGGAAAAAAATCTTAGTAGCAGCCTTTGTAGTAAACAAAATTCCACATTTCCTTATTGATGCATGGCGCTATCAGAACACAAAAAAAAGTGCAACATCATATAAAGAAGATGGGAGTACAAAATGTGAAAGCACAATTATGTCTATCTATGCAAATGCAGGACCTCACAAACACATAAACCTGGAGAAGCACAAATTTGTACATAAAAGAAATTGAAGGGACGTGGAAAAATAATTGTAGTAACACATATTCAACAAGCTATTAAGAAAGGAAAAACTATAAACAGAGAACAACACATAAAACTTACAGAATCATGTGCACAAAGGTCTGCGACAGCAAGAGCTGGGTTTAGGTCCACCGAAATATCAAAAAAAGTATCCTCTAGGGCACACCAACTAGAGTCTGTTTGCAATTTTTAACAATGCATTCTATATGATAAAATAACAAAATAAATGATTGTTTTCGATAAATTTTGTGTGCATGTTAAGCTATAAAATACAACGAGTGAAGGTCAGTATAGATAGAATAAAAAGCAAACATTTCATTTGTTGGCGTCAATGTAGACCCACACATATTCATGCGTATATATGCAACAACATCCGAACAACCACATATGTGAATATATGTATAAAAACATGTGTATATTTATCTATGCACACAATTAAGTGCGTATTGACAAACATTTCCTTAAGTACACCTATGGAAAATACACAGTATTCAAATCTACACACAGCGCCATGTAAACATGTCAATAAATATAGGTATACATTTGTAGGTATACATATGCATACACGTATATTTATATTGCCAAGCAGTGATTAGACCTTACTTATGCAAAGCCACATGGGTGTGTGTAAATAAATTTATATGTATGGATCCATATATATTTAGAGTCAAATGCATGTACTTACGCACAACATAAACACATATTTGTGTGGTTTGTTGTAATATATACATGCAGGCTATCTTGATATAGACACGTGAATGCATATATGTGTGCAATTGCACATATACTAACATATGCACATAGAAAAATATGCATATATATAGTTGCACCTCTATTTATATGTACATGGAAACCTACAAGATATGTATATATATGGGTGCATAACTATATATATGTGTACAAAGACATATATGTATGCTCGTGAACTCTGGTTGCCATCACTAAAGGGATAGAGATTCACAAAACAGAATACCAAAATTAATAATGAAATCATTTTCCAAAATTAAAAATAATATGGTATTTGTAATGACAGAAGAGGCGAATATCTATGCATATACACATAGAAAAATACACATTGTGAGCACCACAAATATCACAATGCAGAGAATAGATAACCAAATTAAATGAAGGTATAGTGTTTACAATCATATAAGCAATAGAAACACTACCCAAGCATAAGAAACATGGTTGAGGGCAATGAAACCTTTAGTTGTATTTAATGTAGGCTCTTCGGGTGACCAATGAAACAATCAATACAAGACATGGTAGGTCCATTACTCTGGCAATTAAGGAAAGTATATTTCAAGATCTCTACGTTTTTTAGGATTATCAAGGTTTCAAGCTTGCGCTATGTGCATCTATTGTGGGTTACACATGTTGCTTAATTTAGGGTTTCAAACCTCGCTTGAAGGATGACACTTTGGTGGCCAAAAGGCCTACACAGGGAGCCATGCATTTTTAGTTAATGAATGGGAATTTTAGGTGTTTGCATCTATTATGGTCTGCACATTTTGTTTTGATTAAGTAAAAACAGGTATTTGAAAGGTACCCGAACCTTTTACAAGCCAGGAGAACAGAATAGCATAAAAAAGTGCCTGGTCACTTCAAAAAGTCAAAAATGAACCCACCGGAAGGGCACAGCTTAAAACATCATTACATAATTACCTAAAACTTGAAACAGATAGCAACAAGAAAGCAAAAGACAGCAAAGAGACAGAACCAAGGACAACAACTGGAACTAAATACTATTCAGGATCTCCTCAACATGAACAACCATTCATTTCATGTTGTTCGTTGAGGTCTTCATATCCTCTAGCTCACGACCTTCAATGTCGACCTTATTCTTTGTGTTGGCTCTGGTCCTCCTTTCATGACCCTTCTTGTTCACCTGCTCTTTATCACCTTCCTTCTCTGCATTGTTCTCGTACCTGTTGATAAAGATGTTCATGTTGTCCACCGAAGATTTAAGAATTTGGAAATTTTGATCAACAAGCTGCTTGAGATTGTGCTCCAGCTTGTCAATTCTGCTGCCAAAATCTTTCATTTTGTTGTCCATTTCCTTTCTATCTCCCATCTCATTGACCTTTTTCTCCATGGCTAAGATTTTTCCAACCATACATTCAATAGCTTGTGCATTATGCAGAACGACCACTAACTCTTTAACATGCTCCACCAAGGGCTTGTCACCAACTGTAATTCTTGTCATGGCCTGAGTATCTATTTTCAAACTATTAATATCCTTCACCAAAGTAGTGATGGTCTCACAGAAAGCCTTAATGGTATCTTTGTCACCACTATCACTTTGACCCCCTTTTTCCTCGTTATGCAGTCTAGTGGTTTTCACGGTCTCCACGGTTTCCAAATTATCCTTAACCGGGTTACCCTCCCATTCTTTGTCCTAACTATCAATCCTCTTATTCTCATCATCCTCCTCCTCAGACTCAACTAGAACATAATTGAGAAGACACATTTGTCCTGACTATCAATCCTCTTATTATCATCATCCTCCTCCTCTTACCCTCCCCTTCTTTGTTTTTATGAAGACACATTTGTGATTCTTTGTGTGATATATTTCACATATGTGTGTTTGTCTATGTATAAATGTGTGTGTGTGTGTGTGCATATTTAAATGTATATACAAATAAATATATACATACATTCAAATATATAACCATACGTACATATATATATACCATTATATGTGTGTATATGAATGCATACCTATATATATAAACACAATATATATATATATATATATATATATATATATATATATATATATATATATATATATATATATATATATATATATATATATATATATATATATATATATATATATATATATATATATATATATATATATAATCATACATACATGTATATATGTCTTTACATATAGAAAAGGTATGCATACCAATTTACCTATATGTGTGTGTGTGTGTTCGAAAAAATGGTGTCTTAACCTTGCATTTACATGAGACTAGTATTTATAGTAAGTTTTTGTTTGAGCACGAAATGGTGCGAAATTCTTCTTGAAGCTTATGACTAGCTAGATATGCATTCCAGTAAGTTACATCGCAAGATCATAGCTAATTTTGAAGCTATTAAATTTTTCATTTTGGAGGGGTCCAATGAAATGTTTAAATTTGATTTTGAGGACTTTAGAGGCCCTGAAATGCCTTGAAAAGTGGGTGACCACTTATGAGGAAATAGAGAACTTCATGAGATTTCCGGCATTTCAAACGGTTCGTCAATAGGTCACACGGTTCTCAAGTTATGGCCTTCGAAAGTTCGTACTCCTGAAATAGGAAATATAAAATGTATTGGACACATAACTGAGCTGTAAAAGGGAGGGACACATGTTGATGTGTGTTTTAACACGTCATAGGGTATCTAGAAGGGAGATAAGGTCGGCTACACCTTATTGGGTAGTTTTAGCCCATGGTTTTGTAATACCGTTTGATGGTTTCTTGTATTGTATCTCCTATATATGAGGTGCATGAGATAGAGTAGAATCTTGTGGCGATTGTATTACCTCTAGGTCTCTGATTAGTGGTACTCCATGCGAAGAGATTTCTCTGCAATTATATTATAATTTGTTATTGATTGTTGAATAATATATTGAGTTGCTTTTAAAGTGTGGGTTTTTTCTCCCAAAAGGGTTTTCCCCACATAAATCATTGTGTTATGGTATGCATGTTATTGTGTCTATTTATGTTAAGTATTAGTAACTATTGTAATGATCTGTAAAAGACTTTGCATTATCCTCCTCTCAAGATTGGTGTAGGTAGTTATTCTGCTACTTGACTTCCTTACAAGTGGTATCAAAGCTTGATCACCTTTGGTTTCAATTTTGGGTTGTTGGATTTTTTGAACTAATCCAGATCTAAGTGGGAGCTTGTGTAGAAGACACTTTGTGATCTTGTTGCTGGAATTTTCAGATGGCAATTTTGTTGGGGAGAATAGAGGTGGAGAAATTTAATAGTAATAATTTTGAGATGTGGAAGCTAAAGATGGAAGATCTGCTAATAGATCGATATCTATGGGATGTTGTTGATGTGAATGTCTCAAGACCTGTAGATCCTACTGCAGCTACTCAGTATGATGTTATGGACCAAAAATCTAAGGGTCTAATTAGATTGTGCCTGGAAAAATCTATTTTGATCAATGTCCACGAAGAAAACATTGCAAAGAATTTATGAAGTAAGATTGGTGAGATGTATCAAGCCAAATCTTTATTAAATCAATTTTTTTTAGGAAGAAATTATATTCCTTGAAAATGAAAGAGGGTGGATGAATTGCAGATCACCTAGAAACATTTAATATGTTGGTGGCTCAATTGGTATCTATTGGTTTTAAGATGGAAGAAGAGGAGAAATGCCAGATCTTGCTTTGTTCTTTGCCTAATTCGTGGGATTCTCTTGTTATAGCTATCGAAAGTATTTATGTTGTTTTGAAGTCTAAAGATGTGGTGGGTGCCCTACTTGGTGAAGAGATGTGGAGGAGGGTATCCATCAGTTCGAAAGAATCCCTGATTATTCATAGAAGACCTAAGGAAAAAGGCAAGAAGAATGAGAAGTGCAATAAGTCCAAATCCAAAGGGAGATCCGAATCTCCTAGAAAGTCCAAAGTCATCTACTGGAATTGCAGTAAACCAAGACGCATCCACAAAGACTGCAAAGAAGAAAAGAAGAAGTTCAATTCTAATTCTAAGTCTGAGAGGGAAGATGGTGATGCATTCATTGCAGCTTTTTCTACTCATGCAGGTAATAATGCATGGTTAATTGATTCAGGTGCATCTTTTCATATGACTTTCCATAAAGATTGGTTTTCTGAATATAAAGAATTTAATGGAGGCAAGGTGTACTTGGGTAATGATTCACCTTTAGAAATTTTTGGTCGAGGTCAATTTAGGATTAGGTTTCTTGATGATAGAAGAAAAAGGATTAGTAGTGTGGTGCATATCCCTAATTTAAAATGAAATTTATGATCTATGAGCAAAATGATAGATGCGGGTGTGCAGGTAGTCTTTTCCGATGCAGGATGTAAGATGATTAAGGGTGCTATGGTGATTTCTAGAGGTGTCAAATTTGGCACTCTGTATAAGCTAGAGGCATACACTATTGAGTGTAATAGCACTTCTATAAAAAGTAAATTTGTGGATACTTCATCGGAAGATTTGAGGGTTTCACCTTGAACGGATGGACATGGCTTTTGGGTACCTAAGGGCGCTCTTTCTTCTGAAGCAAAGTTACCTGTAGAGAAGACTTTGTTATGGCACCAGAGACTTGGCCACATTGGAGAAAAGGGTCTGAGGACCTTGAAAATTAAAAACCATGTTGAAGATTTGAATGATTGCAATCTTGACTTCGATTTCTGTGAGCACTACATTTATGGAAAACAAAACTGCATTCAGTTTTACTCGAGTCATTCTAATGTGTTTGGTCTTGTAGATGTTCCTTCCCTTGGAAAATCCACATATTATATTTCATTTATTGATGATTTTAGTAGAAGCGCATGGGTATACTTTCTAAATGGTAAATTTGAAGTTTTCGGCCATTTAAAAAATTTAAAGCAATGGTTGAGTTGCAGACTGGAAAGAAAATTAAATGTTTGAGGACTAATAATGGCGGTGAATTTTGTTCTAATGTTTTTGTAAAGACTGTGGTATTAATAGATAGAAGACAACTCCATATTCTCCACAGTGGAATGGAGTTGCAGAAAGAATGAATAGGACATTGATGGAGAAGGCTAGGAGTATGTTGAGTGGAGATAGTTTAGAACAAAAGTTTTGGGCTGAAGTTGTTGTCACTGCTTGTTACCTGATTAAAAGGTCTCCTACATCAGCTCTTGTTGATAAAATTCCTATGAAAGCATGGTCGGGTCACAATATTTCAGTAAGACATCTGAGAGTTTTTGGTTGCAAGGCATATGCATATGTTCCAAAGGAGAAATGAACAAAGTTGGAGAACAAGGTTGTGAAATGTATCTTTATTGGTTATAGTCATGGTGTGAAAGGATACAAGCTTTGGGACCCTGTTGCACAAAAGGTAATTCATAGTATCAGTGTTATTTTTAGAGAAATTAAGTCTCCTTCTATTACACTACAACCATAACAAACTAAACAGAAAGATGTCATTCAATTTCCTTCTACGCCTAAAAGAGTTGAATTGTGACCACTTGATAGGCAATAAGTTGAGGAGAGTTCATCTAGCTCTGAATCTTTAGATTAGGAGGGATAACCTCCAACTCAGCTTGTTTGAAGGTATACAAGACATAGACAACCACCTGAAAGGTATTCACCTGATGATTGGAGATGCATTTTTTCTTTGAATACTAATGTGGATGAACCTAGATCTAGAAAAGAGGCATTAGTTATGAATGATGTAGAATCTTGGAAGATTGCTATGGAAGAAGAAATGATAGCTTTGAAAAAGAATAATATATGGGATCTTGTACCATTGCCTAAAGGATAGAAGCATGTTGGTTGCAAATGGGTGTTCAAGAAAAAGATTGGTTAAGATGGAAGCATTGAGAAGTATAAAGGAAGGTTGGTTGCAAAAGGCTACTCTTAGGTTGAGGGTGTTGATTATGGTGAGATATTTTCTCCTGTTGCAAAAATGGCATCCATTAGATTTTTTATTTTTATTACTACTGCTTATGATTTAGAGGTTGAGCAAATGGATGTGAAACCTGCTTTCCTTCATGGTGATTTGGAGGAGGATATTTATATGACACAGCGAGAGCACTATGTGGTGAAAGGTAAAAGTCATTTGGTCTGTAAATTAAAGAAATCTTTGTATGGCCTCAAACAGAGTCCTAGGATGTGGTACCAAAAATTTTATACATATGTGTTGAGTCTGGGATTCGAGTGTTCTAAATCATACCATTGTGTTTATTATTGTAGCATAGGAATTCGGAAATCATCACAAACATTATCAACATTAATCATTAGCTCAATCACGAAAACTTAAATGTAATGATCTATCCTAAACACACTCAATAGAGACATGAAAATTGAAACATTCAAAAAGATTATGCAAACCAGATGTAAATCCAAATGCTTCCTTCATGCGGCTCCATTGTCCTTCTTTCTTCTCCAAATAGTTTTGTTGTGGATCTCACCTTCAAGTGCATAAACCTAATGTGAAAGCAAGATTGACATTGGCACAAGAGTACTCGAAGCATGATTTGACAAAGTGATTAGAAATTCGATAATCTGATTAGGGATTAGATTGAAGAAATTCATCCAATTTATAGAAAAATTGGAGAAAAGACAAGATTAGCATGATTCAATTCAAATAGAAATTGCAAATCAATTATGTCAATTATGACAAATTATGACAAATTATGCACTTTCTATGCAAAATTTGTTGATTGATAATTTATGACAAATTATGACAAACTTCTATGTCAAAATTGATTGATTGTCAATTATGACAAATTATGACAAATTGAAATGTCATTCCCATGGAATTAGGAGATGAAATAGGAGGGAATAGAAATTAGATCAATTAGAAATTAGAAAATTAGAAAAAGAGGAAAATTAGGAATTAAGGATTAGGTAAATTAATTAATAATTTGTCATTTATTAATTAATTCACAAAAGAGGAATAATTAGCCAATTAAATAAACATTTAATTGTGACACGAAGACTTAGGATAAATAAATAATTTATTAATCCTAGAGGAAGAAATGACACACAAGGTTAAATGATTAAATCATGAAACCCTAGAAGATGAATTAGCAATGCGAGAATGACAATTAGGTCTTGATTGAAGATAATTGACTCGATCATGATTCTGATGGCAAATTGATCAATGTGATAAATGATTTGATTGATTGACAACTAACCGAGATTGATAAAGAGACCAAATTGATAGGCGCCAATTGACGAAGAACAATGACTAATTGATCCAAATTGACATGATTGAAAAGAACGACGATTGATGACAAAATAGATTGCAAAATGACAATATTGAAAATGACCACGATCGATGACAAATCGATCGCAAAATGACAAGATCGAACATGACAACGATCGATGACAAATCGATCGTTAAAATGACAAGATTGAAAATGATAAGGATTGATGATAAATCAATCGCCAGATGACAAGATTAATAAGAGGACAAAACCCTAATTAGGATTGACGATGTCCAAAATGATGACAAATGAGCATGTACATTGATGCGATAGGATAAGATCGACCAAAATCATGATTGAAGATTGTTGTCGACAAGACCAAATTTGAAGGCGAGATGAATGAAGAATGTAGAAGAACGACTCGATGCTCGCAAATGATAAAAACCAAGTGCGTGACATAGGAGAAATGTTAATGCGACGCAAAAACCCTAAAATAAGGCAATGCGTAAATGTTAAAGTACAATCCCGCAAGCGTTGACCATTTTTAGGTGTCTACATTTTGCCCCTCTTTGAGACAATGCGATTTTAAGCATTGTTTCAAAGAACAATAATAAAAATGCCTTAGACACTGACAATGACATATGCATGCCCCCTCGAGGAATTGGCCGAAAACATGCAAAGAAGAGGCCAATTGATCGATAAAAAATGATAGAAAATGATAGGAGCAAACAGACTGACAATCGGAGACCAAATGCACGAAGGACAAGCAATCAAAGATGCAAAAGACCGTGACCAACATAAGATGGAGAGGGTGCACGTCCATCTATGCACTGACAAAGATCTATAAATGAGACCAAGAGAGGGAAAATTGCTCATTTGCACTAGCCCAAGAGGAAAATTTGTTGCTCTGGAAAAGGACACTTGCAGAGAGATGGTGAACATTCCAATGGCAGATCACCTCAGAGAATGTGTACGCACATTCAGACGACTGGACGATGCAGGAGCAACGGTATGTATCTCAAAAACCCATGTTGTCAATTTCATGAATTTTGCTTGCTTGCGGGACATTGCGGGGCCCACAGGGGATGCAGAAACTGACTTCTGCGCTTGTGTAGGGTGAATCCTGCGCTTGTGTGAGGTCTTTTGTGCTTGTGTAGGGTACACAGGCACAGGTTACATGACACAGGCGCAGGTTCCTTGACACAGGCGTAGTTGTGCATTGGAAACCCTAATTTTGGTCAAAACAGCATGCAAATGATCTGGAAAAGGGGGGATAAGGGTAGGATAGGTCAAATTAGATGAAAAACACCCTGATTTGGACATGAAAATGAGGAAATGCAACCCATAGGAGCAAACTCTAAAACTGACAAAATATGCCCCAATTGTGATGCAGAGTCAACAATATCCATTGATCACACGGGAGAACCGACCAGATTGCTTCATGCTACGACATAGACTCAGGAGCACAGACAGAGATACCTTAGCAGGACTTGGGATATACTATGTCACATTCATGCCAAAGATTAGGGAAAACACAGGATTGCTTACCGCATTGGCAGAGCGATGGAGACTTTCTCTTTCCATCTGGCGACTGGAGAGGCGACGGTGACACTGGATGATGTATGGTGTATCCTCCGCATTTTGATTCATGGAGAGATGATAGAGTATGACCCAGTGACAGGGAGAGATGCATTGTGTGGATTATTTGAGTGTGATGCAGATGATCTGGATATTGTAGAGAGGGAGATTGGCTGGGAGACCATGGCATCAGAGTATGATCGACGATACGTGGTGATAGCAGTGGTGATAGCATGTCTACTAGCAGGAGACAGACGAGGACATGGATTCCCTATTGGATGGGGAAGAGTGCTAGAGCAGATGGTGACAGAGGGGAAGTTTGACATTTTGTAGTCAGCCTGCGGGCCATACTGAGGACAGACAGTCCGATTTTGTACTCCAATATTATTGATGATATATGATATGCATCGATATGATGAGATGCAATGTGTTATGACTTATGTTATTTTCTATGTATGGATGGTGTATGCATTGTTGATGTACCATTGTGGAACATGTATGGATATATTTTTTTATGTGTTTTTGATGCAGTTATAATATGAAATGGATAAAATGCTTGATATGATGCTTGATGTAATGCAAATGTACTAACCAAATGGATGCAGGATGCAGCATATGTGTTTGGGGAAATTGGAGAACTAGACTGAACGGACTATCCGAACTGACAGAAGAAATGTTAGTAAGAAGAAAATGAGACGGAGGATAGTTAGAGACGAAGAAAAACTTGCTTTCAATAATGCACTTTGTAGGTGAGAACCTTTATTTTTATGTAGCAAAATGGATGCGTAGCATCATGGCATTGAAGGCCAGAGCTGAAATGCAACCCTTTTTGCAAAAGACAGACACATCACAGACAAACAACAATCACAACAAAAAGAAATAAAGGGACCATGAACCATCCCGGTCACTCTAAATCACTCAGTGACATCATGGAGCAACATAGGAACACGATCAAAGCCAAAAATAAATCAGTAAAAAGATAAAATACACAAATTCCAACAAATCAAACAAACATCTTGATCTTCATTGTCAAAAGTTGAAAGTGTTGATAGGACGATCATGTTGTCTGGTTTCAGGACATGCGGTACCCTGTCTAAGACAGGACACAGTCTGGTTTCGAGTATACCACACCCTGTATAAGACCCATGATATTAGACAAGGACGAATAATAGTGATGTTGATGTTCGATTAATAAGACAATTTGATCAGTTTGAATGTATGAGTTGATTGAAAGAGTTCATCTGTTTAATGCATGATTTCATTAAAGCACAGCATTGGATTGCGAGTCGTTAGATGGATGCTCAGGGATCTGTCTTATGCATAGAGGGGTTATTTATTGCAAAATGCTTGTTTTTGTTTTTTTTGTTTTTTTGAGTTTTTACAATTTTTCTGTGTTCATTTTTTTCAGGACTTTATATGATTTTTAGGATTTTTTTTAGACGTTATTAGATTTTTATGATTTTTTTCAGGACATTTTTCAATTTTTATGAGATTTTTTAAGGACATTTTGCAATTTTTATGATTTTTTCAGGACATTTTGCAATTTTTATGATTTTGTTTTTCAGGACATTTTGCAATTTTTATGAGATTTTTTCAGGACATTATTTGATTTTTTTGGATTTTTTTAGGACATTATTTGATTTTTTAGGGATTTTTGCCCCCAGTGTCTAGCAAGGAAAGGAATATGACAGGTGAATAAATAGGCTTGCTGAAATGATGGTGGATAGAGGGAAGACAAAGGCCTTTTATCATGGAGACAATACGGATGCAATTTTCAAGGGCTATTGCGTGATGGGACAAGAAACTGGATATGACAATGTAAAGTAGTGACATGGCATGAGGGACATGTCAAGAGGTTTTTGAAACCATGTTTAAATTTTGCGTCCTTATGTCAGATCAAGATCAAGGAATGAAAAAGAGTGTATGGATAGTGATAAGATATGGATAGGATAAGCAAGACCAAGAATGGATAAGGGACATGGACTGAAGGTCGGGATAGGATACAGGATAGTGGCAGAAAGTTGCAATAAGACAGGGAATATGGATGAAAAGTTATAACAAGCAAATCGATAAATGACCAAAAGCTATGATAGACTGAAAGCTGCAAACAAGATGCATGATGCTCATGAAGATCGTCAGCCTTGTCAAAATCAAAAGGTGGAAAGGGAAACTGGACATGAGGGACAATAGGATAATGGAGGAGTATGACATGGTATGATAGGATAATGGAACAATGAAGGACAAAAGGATATGATAGGATAAAACTTGCCCCCAAGTGTGGTGTGCAAGAAGTTCATAAATTATGCATGATGCCTATTTGCCAGGTTTTCATCACGGTACTTGCCCAAGGCGCCTGTTTGCCAGGTTTTCACCAGTGGACGAATTATTTTTCTTTACTTTTTTTTTTCTCTTTTTTCACTTTTTTGTTTTTTTTTTTCAATTTTTTGTATTTTTTTTGTATTTTGACTTTTTCAATAGAAGATGGACACATGAAAGGGGATGGAAGAAGGATTCAAGCATCTTTTTGTTTGGATAGTAGCCTTGAAATAAATGGACCGTGACCTTTAAAAATATGCTCAAAGACGTTGGTAGGATAAGGTCATTGAAAATGAGATGAAACTAAGGCAAGGATTTATGCAAAGGATGGGATCAAAGGGATCGAAGGATGGAAAATATGCATTGGATAATGGATAGGGTATTGGAAAAATGGGGCTCTAGTGGATGGAAATGAAGGCAAGATCAACATTGGCACACACCTTGAGGGGTGATGGACTGATGGAGGAAAGACGTATTTTGGATATTGAGATTTTGACGAAGGAACAGCTTGGGATTTTGGGACATAAGGGCCCAAAATGGATGAAGAAGGCAGTGGAGGAACAAATTTGAGAGGTTTGGATGGAGGAATAGCAACTTTGGATGCCAAGTTGGATGTTTCTTTAGGCTTTTGTGCTTTAAGGAGCCGCTTAGGGATCCACATGGTTTTTGATTTTTCATGCTTTTGTGGTTCCTTGGAGTGCATTGCTTGCACTAGGGATTTAGGAACCCGTATATATTTTGACTTTGCTTTATTTTGCTCAGTGGGCCTTTGTGGCCTTTTGGATATTTCTTTTTCTTTATAGATCATATTGTTCTTTGTTTTGACATGTCGATTATATTGGACATGTTGATCCTTGAATACATGTGGATTTTTAGACTTATGACTTTGATACTTGGCATCCAAATTGCTTGGAGGGGGAAAGGAATGCATGGATGAATATGAATGAAATGGACTTCTTTTGGATGGATGAAATTTACTCAAAGATGTGTGCCTTTGTTGACCTTGCATAGAGGATGAAGGGATATAAGGACCTAAGATGGATGGAAGGTATGATGGGGAAGGTGTATGCTTGGATTTTGAAGGAGGGATACCAACGTCTTGAGAGTGAGTTGTGTAGACATGACCCTGAAGATCTTCTTTGATATGGAGGGTTTCTTTCTCATGAAGGTCTACTCCTTTGCCTTTATGAATATCTTGACTTGTAGGATACTCTTTTCTTTGGGAAGAAGACGCAAGTCCATTATGAGGTGGATATGATATGAGAGAAATAATGAGATCTTGAAGTGGATCAGATTGCACCAAAGTGGAAGAACCCATTATGCATGTCGAGGGTTCATGAACATCTTGCACTGACACGTTAGAATCATGAGGGGGACTAGGATTGTGTAGTGGACATGGTTCAATGACAGGCTCTTCAAGAGATGGAATGGGAGAAATAATGGGATCATCAAAAGAAATGCAATCTTGGAGTGTATATGTTGGATTAGGACGTGGAGATGGAGGAACAAGTGGATCTTGTGGAGGATTTAAAGGAATAATTTGATCTTGACAAGGAGGAAGATCATTGGAATCCTCTTTAAAGGTTCTTTGCTCTTGACTTTCAATGGGATCATCGAAAAGGATGGAAGGGATATCTAGAATGTCAATGGGATTTGAAAGGACATTGTGCTCATAAAATGGAAGGGGATCATTTGGGATTGGATGGACTGGGATATCTTGAGCTTGCTTGGAAAATGGAGTGTCAATAGGACTTTGGATAGGATGGAAAAGAGTAGGGGAATCATTGTGAGTGTCTGGGAACATGGGGTCCTGGTCAACAATTGGATGGGATGATAAGATTTTGGGATCTTGATCTTGATCTGTTTTAAGACATGTTTCTTCATGCTCTAAAGTATCCTCTTGACATGGGGTTAGACTTTGGATATGAATGGGGGATTCTGACAAGGGATCAATGGTTTGGCATAAAGGAAATGCACTTTGAACATTTGTGATGGATTCTGGCAAGGAATCAATGCTTGAACATGAGGAAGAGGGACTTCGAATGGGGTCCTCTAAAATAGGTAATGGCAATAAAGTGCATGGTGGCATTGGGTTTTGTATTTCTGAAACATGACAAGGATGTGCATCATGAATTGGATTGTCTTGGCAATCAATTATGGATAGCTCTTGGATAATTGCATCCTTGGGTGTATTTTTTGATGAGGACAATATAGAAGGTTCTTGTGAAACTTCTAAAGGTGTAGGGATAGATGCCACTGGAGAGTCAATTTTCTTGCGAGGGGATGAGGCATTGCTAGACATAAGTGTATTATTTTGATCTTCCTCAAAGAACTCACTTGGTAATTTCCTTAAGATCATTGCAATAAAGCCACCTTTCTTTTTAGGTTTTGACATAGTTGGATCTAGAATTTGAACTTGTTTGGCAAGGAGTTGGTTCTGATCTAATGTCATGTTTTGATATTGGACTTGGTTCAATTGTTCTGACATGTTTGAAACTTGGGTTGGTGTGTGCTGCAACCTTTGTTTTTGAATGTTTGGTTGTGGTTGTTGACATTGATATGTTGATTGAACTTGAACTTGTTGATATTCCACCATTGGTTGAGCTATTTGTGGACATTGTATAGTTGGTTGGACATATTGTTGAAATTGGACCATTGGTTGTGTTGGTTGAATATGTTGGAACTGTTGAACCATTGGTTGTGATGGTTGAAAATGTGATTGATAGTAAACACCTTCTTGTTCTTGTTGTGGAGGCACATAATGTTGAAATTGATGTTGTCTCCTTTCTTGAAATTGTTTCATCATCTCTATTTGGGAGAGGAGAGCTGGTATGTCTGATCGTTCAAGAAGAGATCTTACATCAATTGGCTCAATCTTTAGATTTTGACCTGGAAATTTTCGAAACATTTTGGACATTTGTGATCTATTCTTCGCAATGTTTTTCACTCTTTGTTCCAAAATCTCTTGTTCTTGAGCCAGCTTCTCCTCTAGTTTTTGTATTTGGAGACTTGTTTCATCATAAAAAGTTTGATTGATATTGCCTTGTTGTTGGGTTGGATATAATTGTGATTGCATTGTCGGTTGATATGTCAAACTTTGTTGCATCATTGGTGCTTGGAACCTTGTTTCAATAGACATGTCACTATGCAAATGCAATATTTTGGGAATTTTTCAAGGACAATATATGATATGCAACTAAATGCAAACTAAATAGATGAAAATGCAATCTATGGCAAGAGTGCAACCTATGTTTTTGGTTGTTTTTCAAGATTTTGACAAACTTTTTGGAATGCAAATCTAAAAAGAGGGACCCTTAGGAAATTGGAATGATGTCTAGACCTCGAAGGACAAAAGGACCAAGTGACAAAAGGACAAAATGACAAAGTCTCACCTATATGCTTGGATACTAAGCTAGGTTTGACCAAATGACAATAATGACAAAAGACAAAAGTTTGATAAGGTCTAGACTTCCTAACAATGACTTAGGGTTTATCAAAGATTTGGATTACTCAAGTATGACAAAGCCTAATTTTGACACTATATGCTAAGGGACAATTACTATGCAAATAACCCTAATATGATATGATAATGACCTAAGCTTAATGAAGAGACCTAGAGTATGCAAATACGAATGTATGACAATGGTATTACTCTAATGCAAGAGGACACATGCAAATGGATGACCCTTATTGATATGCAAAGGAGTATGACTTAGGTGAAACCTAACCTTGGTAGTTGACAATGAATTTGCAAAATGGACACCTAGGATGAACCTAGATCTAAGTGACATGAATGTTGAGACAAGATTTTGGAAAATGTTTGACAACCATGTTTGAAGGTGTTTTGAAGTTTATTGGATGAAATGCTCTTATGTTTAACCTTGTTTTGAATCAATTTGTCTTGTTTTTTAAATGAGATGCAATTCAACTCATGGACTCAAGACAATCATGCTCATTCACACATTTCTTATGGTAGGCAAGGACATTAGGTACTTGAGAGGTAGACTCATTATGGGATTCAAGGAGAATACATAGATGCTTGACCCCACGGGCTCCCCTCCACGGCACTCACTTCTCAGGGCAGCCAAGCATCAGTCCCCATGGAAATCTCCCCATGGCAAACTTAGTATCTCTTCCAAGTATCCGAACTTGTCCTTTTCAAGCAACTAGAAGGGTTTTTGGCCTCTAAAAACAAGGTGTTTAGTAAGGATTTCTGTTAAGCGTTACTCCTTGATGTCACTCAAGCGTGATTGAGACATTAAGCCCATCAAGATACCAAACAAATGTAGTCGCGCAAGCATGATTTAGACCCTGAGGTCCTACTTAGATGTTGATATGAGAAAGAGTTCAAGGGTCATCACTTCCCAAGTAACTGCAATTCCCACGTAACCCTTCCTTCAAAGCTTTCGCCCATCAGGTATTTGTTTATAGTGAGTTAGAATGCCAAGGTATTCTAGCCATACTCACTTTGGGTCGTTCCCTTCTCACGATTATCACTTGCTTGCAAAAGCAAATGGTCGGGAAGGCAGACCCTCTAAAGGTGACAAACAATCAAAGACATGAGCATGGTATCGAAGATCTGGATTTCTGATCACCCTAAGAAGGATGAGAGCATACTCTCCTACTCCAATGTCACACTCAACAATCAAAGCAAAAACATGTTCATTCCAACCTATTTAGAAATCACTAGGTGCCTAAAAATTAATTGCAAACACCAAGTTTAGTTGTTTCTCCAAGGCAACCTGCAAAACCCAAGTTAGAAGTTTGAGGTGTTTATTCTTTGACTATCGATTATGCATAAAACATGTTAGTAGTTTCATTTGTTGTCTTTTCCATGTGTATGCCAAGATGCTGCATAGATAATTAGTACCAAAGACCAAAAAATAGAAAACAGAATGCAAAAACAAAACAAATTTCAAGTAAAACACTGCATTTTTACCTCTATTCTGGACTTTACACAGGCGCAGAAGTCATGACACAGGCGCAAAAGTCATGACACAGGCACAGAATGTCTTCAACATAGGCGCAAGTTGCTTGACACAGGTGCAGGTTGTCTCACACAGGCGCAGAAGTCCCCAGAAAGCCCTGCATTACCCTGTTTTTGGGTTTTTTGGCCTGTAAATCAACTCAAAAGCACTCAAAAACACAGTAAAGGGGTTAGATGGTTAGTGTTCACATCGGGTTCACCAATTAATGTGAGGTAGGAATTTGGAAATCATCACAAACATTATCAACATTAATCATTAGCTCAATCACGAAAACTTAAATGTAATGATCTATCCTAAACACACTCAATAGAGACATGAAAATTGAAACATTCAAAAAGATTATGCAAACCAGATGTAAATCCAAATGCTTCCTTCATGCGGCTCCATTGTCCTTCTTTCTTCTCCAAATAGTTTTGTTGTGGATCTCACCTTCAAGTGCATAAACCTAATGTGAAAGCAAGATTGACATTGGCACAAGAGTACTCGAAGCATGATTTGACAAAGTGATTAGAAATTCGATAATCTGATTAGGGATTAGATTGAAGAAATTCATCCAATTTATAGAAAAATTGGAGAAAAGACAAGATTAGCATGATTCAATTCAAATAGAAATTGCAAATCAATTATGTCAATTATGACAAATTATGACAAATTATGCACTTTCTATGCAAAATTTGTTGATTGATAATTTATGACAAATTATGACAAACTTCTATGTCAAAATTGATTGATTGTCAATTATGACAAATTATGACAAATTGAAATGTCATTCCCATGGAATTAGGAGATGAAATAGGAGGGAATAGAAATTAGATGAATTAGAAATTAGAAAATTAGAAAAAGAGGAAAATTAGGAATTAAGGATTAGGTAAATTAATTAATAATTTGTCATTTATTAATTAATTCACAAAAGAGGAATAATTAGCCAATTAAATAAACATTTAATTGTGACACGAAGACTTAGGATAAATAAATAATTTATTAATCCTAGAGGAATAAATGACACACAAGGTTAAATGATTAAATCATGAAACCCTAGAAGATGAATTAGCAATGCGAGAATGACAATTAGGTCTTGATTGAAGATAATTGACTCGATCATGATTCTGATGGCAAATTGATCAATGTGATAAATGATTTGATTGATTGACAACTAACCGAGATTGATAAAGAGACCAAATTGATAGGCGCCAATTGACGAAGAACAATGACTAATTGATCCAAATTGACATGATTGAAAAGAACGACGATTGATGACAAAATAGATTGCAAAATGACAATATTGAAAATGACCACGATCGATGACAAATCGATCGCAAAATGACAAGATCGAACATGACAAGATCGAACATGACAACGATCGATGACAAATCGATCGTTAAAACGACAAGATTGAAAATGATCAGGATTGATGATAAATCGATCGCCAGATGACAAGATTGATAAGAGGACAAAACCCTAATTAGGATTGACAATGTCCAAAATGATGACAAATGAGCACGTACATTGATGCGATAGGATAAGATCGACCAAAATCATGATTGAAGATTGTTGTCGACAAGACCAAATTCAAAGGCGAGATGAATGAAGAATGTAGAAGAATGACTCGATGCTCGCAAATGATAAAAACCAAGTGCGTGACATAGGAGAAATGTTAATGCGACGCAAAAACCCTAAAATAAGGCAATGCGTAAATGTTAAAGTATGATTCCGCAAGCGTTGACCATTTTTAGGTGTCTACAATTATAAATCTGATGGTGATCATTTCTTGTACATTGCATTGTATGTTGATGATATGTTATTCATTGGTAAAGGGAAAGGTATGATTTCAGAACTAAAGTCTCACCTCGCTGCTAAATTTGAAATGAAAGATCTTGGTGTAGCAAAGCACATTCTTGGGATGGAAATTAGAAGAGATAGAGTGAATAGAAATCTATGGCTAGGCTAGAGTAAGTATGTGAATTCAATTTTATGAAGGTTTAACATGTAGGGTTGTAGAGCATTATGTGTTCCTTTTGCAGTTGGAGCGAAATTATCTGCTTCAGATTGTCCTACATCCCCATCGGAGATGTAAGACATGAGAAGAGTGTCTTACAACTTTGGAAGTTTGACGTATGCTATGGTCTATACTAGACCATGCATTTCCCAATCAGTGGAAGTTCTTTCCAGATATATGTCTAATCCTGGTAGAGTTCATTGGGATGCAGTCAAAAGAGTCTTCAGATATTTGAAGGGTACCTCATATTATTCTTTGTGTTATCATAGTAATTTGGTTGAATACATGACATACCTTCATATTCATGGTTATGTGGATTCAGACTGGGCAGGTGATATTGATAGAAGAAGATCCACCAATGCATATGTGTTTACTTTATTTGGTGGTGCAATTAGCTGGATGAGTAAGTGACAAGTTGTGGTTGCTTTGTCCATTATTGAAGCAGAGTATATGGCAACTACTAAGGATGTGATATTATTGGTGTTGGTTTTGATTGGTGTGTTAACTTTATGTGTCCCTTGATGTATCCTCATGAGGTCTCAACTATCTCATGTTACATTGGAGCATATCCTCTACTTGTGGTTTTTCTAGCATCTTTTCCCACAAAGTTCTCTATAACTTTGTGTTGTGCTAGACTAACCTTTTTTGTGTTTGTTTGTTGCATCAGTCCATGCATTGGCTGTGAAATTCACCTTGGTTCCTTATACCCTAGTACATCACATACAATGCTAAATCAAAATAAGATCTTGTTGCATGGCAACCCTTTTCCAATGGTGCTCATGCTCCATGATCATTTCGTCCATATAATTCATCGCATTTACATTCACTCCTCTATTTCCCATATGATGCTTGTCACCCCTAGGATTCATTTTGTGTTGCCTTCCACCTTGTCTGTTGGGGCAATTTGTCTTTTGAGATGCCGCTCAAACCTTCATTTCTCGTGCACCCTCTCGAGGGGGCATCCCTTTCCTCATCCTCTATCCATCGTCAGTTCAGTCTAGGGCATCTTTTCACTTCTTTTTGTGCTTGTTCTTCAAGTCACTGGTGTCTTATTTTCTTCGCACCGACACTATTTTAGCGTCACCACGAAGAAGGACAAAATGTAGACACTTAAATTTGACTAATTAATTTAATCAAATTTATGTTCCCTTAGTCACTCATATTAATTAAAATAATTCATGTTATTTAATTATATGTGACATCCCATCCCCTTTGGCTAAATTAATTTAATTAATGACGCCATGTCTTGTAGCCTATTAATTAATTAATCTCCCAATTAATTAACATCCCCATTTAAGCCTTTCCTCTATTATATAAAATAATTCACATTTATTTTATTTTATTCATGTCCCCCACTTTTCTTCTAATTCTTGAATTAATTAATTAATTCCTCCACATGCCTCCTAACTTAAACCCTTCTTCTAACCCAACCCCTAGCCTGTTGCCTAACCCATGGGTTCTAACTAACCTTATCCTTCTAACCTTCCCCCTCACATGTATGTGCACATTCCTTTATTTTTCATTATTTATAAAAAATCCTTATTTGGGTGGTTATTTCCCAAATAGACATGTTTCCTTCCTCTCCAAGACATGTGTTCTCCTTGAGGACACTTGTCTTTCTTGGTTAATCCACTTGTCCTCTTTGAGGACAAGTGTGGAATCTCATTCCACATGGCACTTTGAGGCTTGCCACTGTGTCTCATTTTCAACCACCTTCCATCTCCCATCCATTTCTATTTCAACCCTCCCATTTCTTAGAAAATTATCCACTTTTTCACATCCATATCATCGTAATGCCAATATTATTCACTTTTTCACATCCATATCATCGTAATGCTAAAATTATCCATTTTTTTTTAAATCATACCATCGTAATGCTGAAATCGTCACTCATTTTGCATATCAAATTCACCAATCTCATCTTCACATTGTCAATCATGGATTAAAATCAAGCATCAGTAACGTCATGAGCACACATCAAATCAAGGAACTCTCAAATCAAAGTGGATTTGGTTTGCATTTATTTGTTATTTCCAATTTTGTTTCCATTTTAATGTTTTTATCTTGAGGTATTTGATTTATTTTTGGTTGTTCAATTATTAGTTTATCTTTTAATCATTTATATTTTGCACCCACATTTTCATCACACAGTATCCTTGCTATTTTTGTGATTGTCTTTTCAATGTTTTCACTATTATTAATTATAGTCCTTTGTCATGTGTATTTGAACTCTTTTTACATCCTAGAGTTGTCAAAAGCTTTAAATATTCCTTTGAAAAAAGGAATTGTCCTTCTTGGAGTGTTATTGTGATGCACTCTCAATGTACTTCTATGAGTTTGTAGACTGCCAATCACTATTCTTGTGGTGGCTTGAAGAGTACTCTAACCTTTGACAAAACTCTCCTTCATTCTATTCACTGCTCTTATCACGAATGAAGATTTTCACAACCTTTTATATTGTCCTTTCGGTGTTATGTTTGATAGTTTGACAGTTTACCTTCACTATGTTGATAATTTTGAAAGGTTTTGTTCTTCCAGCAAGAACCCCAAATGTTCACTATCATTCTCCTTGGGAAAGCTTTGTCTCTCTTCAATTTGAGATTGTCATTGAGCATATCTTTTTCTTTAAACAATCAAAGGACTACTCTAGAGCTAAGCACTTTGTCTCGCTCTAGTCTTGGACTATCATTTTGAAGCTCTTTTCTCTATATACCCTTGCTATAGATCTCATCATAGATGATTTGTTAAATCTTTGTCAAGACTGCTCATATTTTTACCTCAAGCTTTTTCTACTGATGATAGCCTTTGTGGCTAGGACTTATTATTGATCTTTTTTTTGTTTATGACAATACTCCTTGTAGGTATCTTGCCATTTTGAAATGCAATCCCTTATAGCCATGATGTGACAGTCATTGTCAAATACTTTTAAGTTTGATGGAACGTGGAAAAGGATCCATTGTAAGCCTTATTATTGAGGAAAACACATCAACCAAACTTGAAAATCATTGGAAACAAATATAACTTCATTACTTTCTCAATATCACTGTCTTTGTTGATTTATGCCACCATCCTCTATTTTTAGTTGTGACTTTGAGTGGAGACTTTGTTGAATGGCCTCTCTTGAGGACTGTCCTATCTTCATCCTTCATAAACAAGATTTTGATTATGTGAAATGCCCTTTTGTTATCCTTTGGCTTCAAAAACCCTACTCACTATTTCCTCTTCTTTTGAGAGTGATGCTCTGTTTTAGATATGTCTTTGTAACTCTTGATAATAATCCTTTTGAACTGTGTTTTAGGTCTTTTATGCTACAAATTGATTTGTGATAGACTTTGAAGAGTTCTCATCATTGTATCTAATGTGGCTAAGATCTCTATGAAAGTTGCTTATGATTGAATAGGTGCATGGACTAGATGCATGGGTTGTAGACATTCAAAAAACCTACCTGTATACACCTAAAAATGGCTAGACATAATTGAATAAATATTTATTATTTATTTAATACTTTTATTATTTTATTAATAAATTAATTAAATAATTTATTTATTTAATTTGTGTTTCATAGTCCTCTTTTTTTTATTATTAATTAAATTTTTTTTTTTATGTTAGGACCCAGAGGTAACTGAGAGGGGGGGGTGAATCAGTTGTCTATTAATTTCAACCCAAATATAACTTAATCAAACTTGATGCATAATACCGGTAAACCAAACTTAATGTTGGTTGACAGTTTAACAGTTAATAACAATACCGGTGAAACTAAATGCATGAAACAAAAAGACAAATAGCATCCACAACACATAACATAGATATTTGTATGTGGAAACCCTGTAAGGGGAAAAACCACGATGGGAAACCTTACCCACAATCAGATGATACTACTGCAAATAGTATGTGTGTACAAATGGGGTCTGCACATGCAAAAAGGCCAACTGCCTAGAGCTCATTGCTCAATCACAAAATGAGAGTCACACTTACTACAATTGGATGGTTAAATCCAATGACAATGTACTGCTCAAAGTAGCATCTTCATATGTTGGATTCAGTACTGGTTAAGCTCTGATTATCTTCTGCATACCTTCCTTGAATCTTCAAATGATGTCTGTGTGAGTATCTCTTCTTATATTCACATATACCTTATTACATTCCTCTACCACATAATCTCACAAATGAGATCTTACATATATACAAAAACCTAAGACCAAATGTGTAGGTTGGCTCACTAAGAATATTACAATTAAATCAATTACAAATGAATCAATATGCAATGCATCATGTCGGCTCAATGCATTTACAATAATAACCAATCAATAAATCATCTCCATAACATGTCGTATTGATTTGGAATAGATAATGCTTGCGGGTCCATAACCTAGACCAATTTGTCAGTAACAACAAATATGCCAACTCGATTAGACCAATAACCAAATCACCAAAACCAAGTGTCCAAACCATGTTTTCGACATAACCAAGTAATCTCTAGATGATAACAAGTCATCCTCTATGCAAGTGAACAATATAACCTGTCGGTGAACCAAATACTAGTGACTGTGCATAAGTCACTGAACATGTCGGTGAACATAACCAAAGATCTCATAGAAAGATAAGTGTTGAAAGTGTTGACATCAATGAAAAAACAAATGCAACACATCCATAATACCAACAATCTCCCCCTTTGGCATTGATGGCAACACAAGATGGAAAAACCATCTAAGTGCCAAAGCAGAAATGCTAAAAATAGAAAACCAATCAATCTCCAGGATAGATCAATTACCAGAAATCAAAATACAGAATATCTTTCCCCCAATGAATAATCTCCCCAAAAGATAATGTTTTTTTCCATAGATATCTCTCCTCCTTTGACATCAAATTCCAAAGCAATACAAAACATCCATAATACCAACAATTTAATTACATTTTATCGTTTCTTCTAAAAAGTTCATCTTCATTAAATAATTCTAATTATTTAATTAACCATTTACCAAATGCCTTCAAATTCTAATTCCACATCATATTTCAAGTCATCACGCCATCTCAACAACCAAGTGGCTAAGTAAATTAAATATTTTTAATATTTAAATCTTTAATTATCCTCAACATCCATTCCTAGTCAAAAGGAGGAGGAAACTTAGGTGTCCTCCTACTTCCTATATTCTCTCCATCACCCCTATATCCTAGGTGGAGGTTTTTTCCACATCAACCTGGTCAAGGTTCACTTGTCCTACAGTGCCTAAATTCTCTCCAACATCCCTAGATTGGTGATTACACTTGCCTTGGAAAGCCTAGATTATCTCCAACCATCCTACATCCTAAGAGTCTTCATCCTTGGTCAAGGTGAGAATCCTTCCATGTGGCTTCTCCTTCCACCTTGTTCTCCATCTTGTCAATGTAGGAGGAAAATTGTCCGCCTTTCACTCTCACGTTCTAACCAATTCGTCATAGCCATTCATCTTATCAAGATTCACTCTCAACTATTGATCTTTGCCACATAGGACTTTGCTCTTGCAAAATCTATATAAGTAAACCATTCTCCTACATTTGAAACAAGTTGCTTTCAAGAAATCAAGCAATCAAGCATTCCATAGCATTTTAGAGCAATCAAGCAATCAAAAGTGTGCATTTGGCTTAAGCATTAGTATCATTGTATCAACAACATATCATTCATCCACCATATATTTGCATACCATCCTCATCTAGTTATATCATAACTCATTGCATCTCTCATACCACAAATTTCATTCATCTTTTGTTATCTTGGAGCAACAAACAGCAGTACAATCTGAGAGAAAATATCACAACAAGATCAGAAGTTGATAAAACACAATGGAGCTTACAAGGAGTTTTACTTTGTAGTTTACTCATTTATTTAGTTTCATTGGTGATATGTTTAATATTGTAGGATCTTAGAGTTTGTGGTAGCTTAATCAGTAATCTTACAGTTAGTTAAATTTCCTCATCACAGTTTGACACCCACCGTGGGGCTCTTGCCTCATTTTTAATCATTTTTCTTCTATTTCAATACGTGCAGGTACAAGTCCACAGAGTAGCGCATTTAACTTTTGGTTCAATGCATTTACCACAAAGTTTAGCGCATTCATATTCAATTTTAGCGCATTTATAATATAGATTAGCGCATTTACAATAAATTTTAGCGCACTGCTCATATAGATTAGTGCATTCATCATTTATCTTAGCACATTTGCCAGTTAACATAGCACATTTAAATATTAAAGTAGCACATTTAGAGGTTAAAATAACACATTTAATAGTGTAGCACTTTTAGTCACTTTTTTAGCATTTTTGTTATTTTCTGTAGCGCATTTAGTCACTATTCTATGCCTAGGTCTCTAACAGTTTGCAG
This sequence comes from Cryptomeria japonica, assembly GCF_030272615.1. Lineage (NCBI taxonomy): Eukaryota > Viridiplantae > Streptophyta > Pinopsida > Cupressales > Cupressaceae > Cryptomeria > Cryptomeria japonica. The sequence goes on along the minus strand of NC_081410.1, from coordinate 402,589,300 downwards.
GTACTTTCGTATGTCGAAGACTGGAGATTGAAAACTACTAACTCTAGTTTTGCAGGGTGTTTAGCTGCATTTAGGCATCTAGTTTAATTAAGGGCTTAGAAAATTAATCATTCTTGTCTCTCATAGTTTAATTAGCCAGTTAATTAACAACATGCAAATCTGCATTTTTTGTCTTCTTAAAATAGCTGCGCATAACTTAATCTAGGTGGTTAACAAACAAAGTGTTTACTATGACTGTAAAAGGTGATAGGTATTATGCTCTCCCCTTAACTGGGTGATCCAAAATCCAAACTCACTTTCATGTTTATTAGATTTGTTATTACCTAATTAGCAGGCCTGCCTCCCAAGTATACCATAAGGCCAAGTGAGAGGGAACGACCCAAGTGGTAATGAGGCTAAGGACAAGTCCTTCCAAACCACTATAAATAAATGTACTTGTGAGGAAACTCATAAGTGACAGGTGTCAATGTGTCATATCGATGTTTGTCTCTTCAAGTACCCATAGTGGTGCATGAAACCCGCAAGGGTGGGGAGGCCTCTTTTATAAGAGTGAAACATCACATGTATGGCCACTCGAACAGATGCACTTACTAAAAGCTTTTATTATTAGAAGCCCACCTTTTCTACTTGTTGTCTCAGGAGTTGTGATATGCAAATACCTCTCATGTACTCCTTAATTTGAGATAGAAAATTTCTTAAAATCTTAGGAATTTTAGAAATTTGAAGCTTGGTATGTGTATGTAAACTATTAAAAAGATACACTGAGCAAATAACAAACACATATTTCAACCACACTCAAGACTAGGACATTTAAGAAGAAATAAAAGTAGATAAACAAGATAAAAAGTAATTAAAATGCAAACTCCATTTTCCTTCTTCGATTTGAGTGTCCCCTAGTTTGATGTGTGCTTGCTATATGGTAGATACTTGATTGTGCTTCATGATAATGAATTCAAGATGAAAATATAAGCAAGATGTGATACAAAATTCTATGCTAAATGGATGAGTTTACGCAAAAGAATGGGTGAGCATTTCTGCATTATGAGTTTACGAAAATGAAAGTGGATGATTTTTGAAGAAAAATGAGGGGTTTAAATAGGCTTGAATGGAAGATGGAAGGGTACAAGAATGAGGTCTATGTCCCTAAGAAGGGAAAGTGTCATGGATAAGAATGACATGTGTCCTTAAGAAAGACATGTGTCATTGAAAGGAATGGCATGTGCCCCTGAGGACACATGCCCACTTGGGAGTATGCCACCCAAATTAGAAGGTTCTATTCGAAAAGAGATTGAAAAATCATGTAATTCCCATGTTTGAGGAAATTTGGGATATTTTTGTAAATTTTAGGGAATTTTCCACAAATTCGACAACATTCCCCAAATTTTAGGGAATTTGGGATATTTAGGGAATTTTGAGATATTTTTAGGAATATGCACACATATGGTGAGGGTTGGGGATAAGGTTGACTAAAACCCATGGTTAGCTAGGTGGGTTAGCCTAGAGGAAGGGTTAGATAGGGGATAAAGTTAGGAGACATGTGGAGAAATAGAATTAATTAAATTAATTAATTAATTCTATGAGGAAATTTAAGAGGAAAAATGGCAACATGAATTAAATAATCAAATTGTGTATTTGATGTATTTAATAGAAGAAAGGGGGCAAATTCAATTAATTAATTGATTTATAATTATTAATTGATTTATAATTATCAATTATTTAATTAAAGGGGGACTATAGCATAATCAATAGAATTAATTAGTTAGAGGGAAGGAACACTAATTAATTAAATAATGCATAATTACTTAATTAAAGGTGTTCATGATAACTAAATTCAATTAATTAAATTAATCAAATTTTCGGTGTCTACATTTTGCCCCTCTTTGCGATGACGCTAAAATAGCATTAGTGCACAGACCAAAGACGCTAGCAACCTGAAAGACTAAGCAAAAGAAGGACAAGAAATAGGTTTAGCAAGCGAGAATGACACTCATAAAGATGATCGCATGAAGAAATGGGAAGCAAAATGGTCCCAAAGGGACTGGGACAATGAAAATAGGGATTTGGGAAGCCTTATATTAACAAATTTGGAAATTTACCATTCATTTTGACTATGCATGGGAGAGATTTAAGATTAAATCATAATCCTTTTAGATTTCCTTTGCACAGTTGAGAGCTTTGAGCATATTAGACGAGATTGCGGCTAGGGAGATTTCGAAGCATCATGCGGATGTCATGGCGAGTGTCAGGTGGAGAAGGCGACCTAATTGAGAGGTATGTCTCAAAAAACTCCAGCTTTTCTTTTAATTTTTAGCATTTTTAAGCATTTAATATTGTAGAATAAGTGATCCCGCTGGTTCGTGAACCGCACGATTGTGTGCTAAAGTGGCAAAAATGTGTTCCCGCCGCTTACGCACATAGGTGGGTTCAGGTAGATTAGGAGGGAATCACAAATGCGATCCCACAATGACAGGTTTGCTAAAAGGGATAGCGAGATCACTAAAAGGGAGAGGCGTTCAATCATCCTGAGAGTACCTGATGGATTCAGGCCTGTAGATTGGGCTCACATTGATGCGATCAAGTTAGGTCATCTAGCATGTATGCCACACATTCGATCCCATATGTCTTATGCTAACCGCACTAGTAGAGTGATGGAGGAGCGACACAATCACCTTTCACATGTCAACTAGGGAGATTACCGTCACTGGCGAGGATGTATATCGCATCCTAAAACTATCGATTCAAGGAGTTAGGGTGATTGCAGATCAGGCACCCCGAGATGATGCTATACAGAGGTTTATTGGAGTAGGGGTGCAACTACATCATGGATAAATTAGATCAGGCTTTACAAAAGGCACCTCTTGATCAACATATCTACTTTTTTGTATGTGCACTGGATTTCGCCAGACAGAGGAAGGCGATCAATTGTTTTGTGTATGATATAGGTTTGCATTGATGTTATAGATGGTGGTTGTTTGATGGCTTGGGGACCCTCATTTTAACTGTTATATAGAAATCTCCATAAAATATGCTATCATGGAGGTCGTAGTTTTGGCTATGTGACTCTACTCCAGGTGTGGGCATGCGAACATTTTATGGTGACTTGTCCAGTAGGATGTGCAGACAAGGAAACATACTTTCCTATTGTATATGGCTATGAAGATGGGATACACTATGAGGAGATAGAGGATTTTGATTAATGGAGGGTCATTTTTGACAGGTTAGATGTTTCTCATGTTACATGGTGACCATATATGGCACTAGTTGGTTGGCCCGAGGATCACTGACATATCCCTTATGTCATTACTTATATGTACATTATCGGCAAGAGAGAGCATGTGATAGAGTAGTACAGACTTGACAAGGTCTAGCACCAGTTTGGTTTTGAACAAGATGTCCTTGAGGCGCCCCATAGGTTTAAGAGGATTATCGTAGAGTGAGCCACAAAGTGGGGAGCACTCTTGGGAGTTTGACATGCTATAATTGATGAGTGGACATGGTTAGCACCTACCGTATGGGATTCTCAAGCAGGAGTTGTAGATCCAGGGGTTATAGATGCATATACAGCATTGTGGGCTTAGCACAGGCCCAGTTAAGTTGGGAGAGTAGAATTAGCTCCATTGGGGAGTAGGAGGAGGGAGGTAAGAGCTCAAGGTGTTAGATTAGACGCTTATCCAGCTGCTAGAGGTAGAGTAGAGGTAGCAACTACCACAATTTTGAGATGGGCACGAGGGATTCTAGCGGCACCAATGATGCCAGCTAGGAGGGAGAGGAGAGAAAAAGGAGGGGAGAGGATAGGAGGAGGAGGGACAGAGACGATAGGGATATAGGCTTAGGTCATGGATGTTAATTCCCCAACATCCACACCATCACAGACACAAGGATAGGAGTAGAGCAAAGGTAAGACCTCCATGCGACCGATACGACCTTGAAAACATAAAATGGATGAGAGAGGAGAGGGCTCATTGGCACCACCTGATCCAGTAGCACGGATCAATTCCTTGGAGGAGGCGGTGACCCAAGCAAAGGAGAGGTTGTGAATCGTTACTACTAAGAGAGATAGCTTCTATAGGGAAAGGGATACAGCAAACCAGGGTGCAACTCCAGAGAGAGAGAGGAATGGACTATTGTAGGAGAGGGAAGTAGCTATAGTGGTGAGGGATTCCATTGAGCATGCTCAACAAAGGACTGAGGAGATGATTGAGAGGTATAATAGAGAGAGAGGGATGAGGCGCGACGCCAGGCCGATGGAGGAGGAGGGGGAGAGGCATTTTTGGTTGCCATGGTAGAGAGGCAAGGGGTAGAGATATAGGCTCTTTCTCACCAGGCCGGATGGTACAGGGCTCAGTATGAGCGAGTCGTTCCTATGGATCAGTGTGAGGTATACACAGCTCCACCTAGAGCAAGAGGATCCAATTCTTCTCATAGTAAGGATCTAGTGGAGGATCAGGGAGATCTAGTCAAAGCACTGGTGGGTCTAGCAAGAGGACTCATCACAGAGTAGTGGGTAGAGTACTGGGTCAGCATCAAGATCCACATAGGGATCCCTGGGACAGGATCAGGGACAGGGACCTCCAAGACAGGGACAAGTCTAACCATCCTTGAGCAAATTGTCACAGCTTGATGTAGATGCAGAGGATTGTTTTTTTTTATGTACCATATATAGATGTACCATTTGATTCTTTGCAACCCATGTAGATTTTTTAGCATGAGAGGTGATCATCACTCTTTCATTTGTTATCAATCAAACAAGTACTTATTCTTTATTCATGATGTACCATATGATGTATATATTGATATTGTAGACACCTAAAATTGTCATGTCTAATTAAATAAATATTTTTATTTATTTAATTATTTTAGCCTAATTCTTTTATTAATTAAATAAATCTTTATTTATTTAATTAATTCATTTATCCTCTTCTAGCCTATTTCTCATTTAAATAAATACATTTATTTATTTAAATTCCCCTTTTTCTAAATTAAATAAATACTTTTATTTATTTAATTGATCCCACTTCTTCTATTAATTAATTAAATCTTTATTTATTTAATTCATTCATTAACCTTTTCTATCTATGACACATGTCATTCATCTCTTAATTCCTACACTACTTACCCTCTCATTATTTTCTTATTTTCTCTACCTACCCTCTAATCATAGCCGACCATTTATCTTTTACACCTCTCAATCTTATCCCTCCATTTCTTATAGTGTCTTCTATATAAGGAGATGCTTCCATCATTATCAACCCCTCAACGACTACTCGACTACACTAGCATTCGAACTTTCATATGCGATCTAGGTATCAACCACATTTCCATTCTTTGTTAAGCTCTTGTGCACATATAAAATATGAGAGCAAATATATCAAGCAAGATCAATGGAGATAGGAAGAATGGAGATCCAAACCCTATTGGACATGTGATGGTATAATCTTTGTGATTTCATTTGATTTGCATTGTCTTAGGTAATCTTCATATGTTATGGTGGATCTTTATTGATTGTTAGGCTAGGGTTTTATGGTTGAATTCATTTAGCCTTTCAATATTGTTGTTTCCATTTTCACCATATACATTTTCGCACGCCCGGTGGGACTCTTGTCCCTTTTGCATTTAACATCTTTTGTTGTAGATTTTGTGTTTTTGAAGTTGCAGATATGACATTTCCAACAACATTTCGACATTTTCGTGTTTGCTCATTTTGAGATCGCGTTTTTTATTTTCTGCCACGTCTGTGACATCTGGAATCGTGTCTACATCTTCAACATTATTTCACTTTTTTTTGCAGATTGTAGGATCGCGTCTATGTTCCCGAATCGCGTCTGTGAACCTCTGAACCGTGTCTGTGTTTCCGATAGTATTTTCATTTTCCAGATTGCAAGCTTTCATTATAGGTGCGTCTGTGGGCGATTTAATCACATCTATGAGATCTAGTCGCGTCTGTGATCATTTTAATCGCGTTTGTGTTCTGCAGGATTTTTGTTTTGCATTTTTTGCAGAAATGCGTATGTGAGGTGTTAAAACGCGTCTGTGTTATAGAATCGCGTCTATGTTTTAAAAAAAAAATCTCCTAATGTAGGGTTTTCATTTTCGCCATTTTGTCTTGCATTTAATGTTTCAGGTCTGGTTTATTTTGAGCTAACATCTTCAGATCTAGCTAATGAAATTGGTGCAGCTTGTCTTCAAAGCAAAATCATTTTGTCGAAGGCCCCTATTTCACAAAGTCTTTTGGATCTAAAATTTACCTAACTTGTGTGCTTGCAGGAAGGGGTGATCATTTGAAACAATACAAACTACTAACAAATCTTTGTTGCAGGATCGTGACAAGGAATTTCTTTTGATCTTTATTGTGTGCCTTGTTTTCATAGATTATCAAACACTTCAATTGGTGCACTAAAATTGAACCAGTGTCTTTTGTGTCTTGGGCAATAGGCTCTTTTTGTTTCATCTTTAGAGGGCCTATCTCCCTGTGTGGTCATTAGGACTACTAGTGAGGAGAGAACGACCCAAGTGGTAGCGAGGAAAAGCCATCCTCTTTCGAACCACTATAAACAACTATATCCATGGTGAAAACTATGGATAATGTGTGCTGATTAGTTCATACCGACACTATGTCTCCCCATAAACCCCTTTGATCAAATTTATTTGATCATTTGTAGGGCGTAACCCCTATTGGCTGGGAGCCTTCTGTATTTACAAAGCTGAAAGTGTCGCATGTATGGCCACACAAGCGGATGCCCTTACTAGCACCTTTTTGTTTTAGAAGCCAAAATCCTTCTAGTTGTTGGGGCAGGAGGTCGGACCTTTGGAGCGGCCCACACACATACGGTTCTTAGTAGAGATACAAAGTTTGCCACAGGGGAGTTTTCGTGAGGACTGATGCTTGGCTGCCCCAAGAAGTGAGTGTCGAGGGTGGAGCCAGTGGGGTCAAGCATCTAAGTATCCGCTCTGAATAGCGTAGCCTCATGTGGGATCAACAACTATTGTCCTGGCCAACCATAAGAATTGTGTTTGTCTTATTTTGAACATTTAAGACCAAACATCAAAACATTGTGTCTTTTGTGTCTTCAAGTGTATGCAAAACAATTTTACATCAAGCAACACACTTTTCTTGGAATCATTTTTGAGTCTAAACACTTGCAAACATTGAGTCTTCATCAACATTGTATCCTCTTGTCATGGAAATATAGTCAAAATTTCAGATTGGGTCACAACAAACAACTTCACACATTAGAAAAATTGCACTAAGTTTTTAGAAACGCGTCTGTGTCATTGAATCGCATCTGTGAAGGGCAGAACTGCGTCTATGTTCTTTTGAGCAACTTTCATTTACAAAACCTCATAAATGCGTCTATGTATGAAAAAACTATGTCTGTGTTCAGAATTGAAAAACTCACAATCCAGCAAATAAGAGCAATCGGTTTCAGCATTCTTGAGCTTCTTAGGTTATCTCTTCGGGTTTTTCATCTAGCATTCAACCTATTTCTGGTTCTCACAAAGTTCGTCATTGCTTTACTCCTTGCATTACATTCACATTTGTCTAAACTTGAGTCAAAAGGTCACTTGCTTGTCCTCATCTTGCTTTGTCAACACACTACATATAACAACATTTTGCTAAGTGGTCCCTCATCAAGGTCTATCACGTTTGGGTCTCATTTGGTCTTACTTAGAGTCAAGGTCAACTTACCTCATCAAGAGAAACTATCATCTCTTTGGAAGTCACACCTACTCTACTACACACATACTTGGTCTTACACTTTGGACATTGCAAGTACACCTTAGAGTCATTTACATTCCATACAACTCTTAGTCTTCCATACCCTTTCCATTTTCATCTAGTCTCACACATCTTGGTCAATACCTAGTTCATGGTTGAAACCCGTTCCCAAAAATCTAAGAGAGAAGATAAAGAGGCTCAAGAGTCCGCAAACATGAGTGTCTATGAGTATGACAATGATGTCTTTTTCAATTCTGATCATAACACATTACCTGACATGGATGCCTACAGAAACATTCCAAATGTTGAGAGCATGGACACTACAAATAACAATGATACACACAATGACAATATGGACAATATTTTAGTACATTCAGCAGAAGTGGAAGACTACATTATGGATCCCCATTTTAATCGATTGGTTGAGGAAATAATGAGAGATAGACAATACTTCTTACAAGTGATGGCACAAAGTGGAGCCAAAATTCCTCATGATTTTGACATGTCTCAAATAATGGAAAATTGACGTTTGCAAGAACTTCAACTCAACATGAATCAAAGGAGGCCTAATAGTGCAGGCAATAGAGGACTGCATTTTGTGCCTGAATCACCATCATCTTTGTTTCAAAAACTTGAGGTCCTACATACACATGGTCAAGCATATGATACTCACCTTCGCAGACCATTATGGAAGTCTTATGCAGAAAAATATACTCAATCACATGCCAATTCTAAGGACCAACCACCAAAGCAATTGGATATCCAAAGGCATGATCAAAATTTGGACACAAGGAAACCCCGCATCAAATTTGGGGGCAACGCATTGGAACAAACTCATGACATGCCTGTAGAGTATGGTATACATGGACAAAATAGATATTACATTCCTCATCATGACTCTATACCAAGTGGTCCTTATACGCAACATCACTATAGACCTCCTCCATATGAACATGTGTATGATCAATACCATCCATATATGCAACATGCTTGTCCTCCACCTGGTGGTTCAGGCATGGGGTATGGTCCAAGAAGTTGGTCTCCACCTAAGAACAATTTGGAACAACAAATAAAGGACTTACAAAATAAAATGGAGGACATAAATACACCAAAGCCAGCTTACACAATGAGAGACATATGTCCTTATCCATTTGACAAAATCATTCCATTGCCTCCTTTTCCTACACATTTCGTGACACCTAAGTTCAATAAGTACAGAGGCAAAGGGGATCCTAAGGCACATATAAGACAGTTTTTCACAACTTGCATTGAGGTAGCAGCAGAAGAGACATATTTGATGAGATTATTCCCACAGAGCTTAGGTGATCAAGCGGAATGGTTCTCCTAACTTCCACTTGGAATTAAGTCATGGGGTGACTTAGCAGAGGCATTTATCTGACATTTCTCATACAACATAGAGATAGACATATCAGTCACTACTTTGTGTAACACCAAACAAAAGGATGGAGAATTTGTTTCATCATTTTTACAAAGATGGAGGAATCTAGCCAGCAAATGCTCTTGTGAAATTCCACAAAAACAAATGGTAGAGATGTTCACCCAAAATGTTAACAAAGACATTGGTTATGATCTAAGAAAATCTTGTTTGTCCACCTTCAAGGACATCATTGAAAAAGGCTTAGCGACAGAAAATGTCCTAATTGAGCAAGGCATTGTCAAAAAATTCAAAGAAAACAAAGAGGACTATAAAGGAAAAGACAAGCCAAGATTTTGGAATAAAAACAAGAACACAGTCAATGATGGTGTTGTTGATGCCAATACAGTACAACCCAAAATCATTTTTGGATCAAGCTCTACAAACAATCAGGTGAATACTCAAACAACTTCAAAGTCACAAAGGAAGTACACCCCATTGGGAGAACCACTAGAGTTAGTTTTCAAAAAGCTAGTGGCAAACAAGATAATAACAATTCCAGATTTGCCTCCATATGAGCCAAAGGTCAAACCAAATTGGTGGAATGATGATGAGTATTGTGAATTTCATAAGAGCAAAGGTCATAAGATAGGAAATTGTCATCGTTTGAAGAATATTATACAAGATCTCATTAATAGAGGCGACATTGAGATTAAGGGACACTCATCCAATGAAGAACATGAAATGTTTAAGGAACCATTCCCTAAACATGACAAGGGAAAATCTAAAGCCACAAATGACCAAACCAACTATACCAGAGCATCCTATAATTATGATTCAACTATCAATCACATTTCAATGGATAATTATGTCTCTACGATTATCATCAAGGACAAAACACCTGATAATTCTACCCAAAGACCCAAAATTGTCCTCAAAGGCATTGGATCTTCTTCTGAACCTACCTCTAAATGTAATGTTACAACCCATCGGGGTAAATTCACTTTGCAAGGTGCTCCAGCTAAAAACATCGCTTCCTCGTCAACCAAACCTGAGTATGACCTTGTAGAACAGTTAGGGAAGACACCCGCGCTTATCTCCATCCTCGAGCTCTTACGCATATCCCCTGCACATAAAGCCATTCTTGCCAAAATCTTGAGAGACACTGTTGTTCCTACTGATCTGAACGTGGACCAATTTCAAGCCATGGTGGGATACCTTTCTGTTCCACACTCCCTTACATTCACAGAAGTTGACAACGCCTTCGTGAGCCAACCACATAATGCACCTTTACACATCGAAGCTTTCCTATACAAACATCAAATAAAACAAGTCTTGATAGATGGAGGAGCAGGTCTAAACATTTGTACATTGAACACAATAATACAATTGGGATATTCTGATAAAGTCATGAATGCTACAAACAAAATTACCATCAAAGCATATGATGATGAAGAGCGTTCATCCAAAGGCACAGTCACCTTACCTCTCATAGTTGGGCCAGTTACAAAGGACGTGGTTTGTCAAGTCCTAGACTTGGATCTCACATACAACATATTGCTAGGACGTCTGTGGATTCATGAGATGAGGGCAGTCCCATCTACATACCACCAATGCATTAAGTTTCCCCACAATGGCATTGAAATAACAGTAAATGATGATCCTAATCCATTCATATATTGCAATAACTTGAGACCAAAAATTGAGACGATCATTCCAAGTAATAGAGAAGTTGTTCCTTCTTCTGCATACATTGATCCTGAATCATTAAAACCTTCAACATCATAACAAGGTGAGATTAAAGGGAAATATCAGGACAAAGGCATGGGTGAATACACTTTGAATCAAACCCTGTGCTTACAACAGGTTATGAGTTCACCAAAAGAATATGGACGACCACATCCTTTTAAATGGGTATCCATCATTACACTAAAATGAGATCCTACTATCTTCCAAAAGTGGGGTGAAATGGAAGAAGAAGATTTATACAAAATGCTTTACAAAGACCCTGAAAATGATACACAGGATCATATCAGCATACCATGTGAAAAATATGGCAAAGGATTCAAGATCCTACAAAAATTTGGGTATGATGGTAAAAGTCCTCTTGGCTTAAGAAAGGAAGGTATCATTCAACCTTTGCAACTAGAATTGACATTCAAAAAGGAACGCTCGAAAGGACTTGGTTTCATGTCTTCCAAGGTCAATACTCGAAAGATAGAAGAAGCATTACAAATCAAAGCTGCCAAAAACCAACAAGAGAACCGTTATTCCACAGACTCCAATGAATGGGAATGGGGTTCAGACAAATCCTCCAGTGACTATGAACTCATCAAAACATTCAGAGAACCAGGTGAACCCATAGAAGAAGAGGAATTTTATAGAAAATTCAAAGCTGGTCAAGAGGCAACCCTTGAGGATCCCACACAATCCTTGCCTCTAGGTTCTAGGTCGAAATCATGAAAAATGAGAACACCTGTCTCGGAATGCGCTACTAGTGATGACAATTTGGATTTGTTCACGATCGAGACAGATGAGGAGAGTGCCAACAATGACCTCGACATACCTAAATATAACTGCATCTTCACCCTTAGTCCCGCTGACTTTGAAAAAATTGAAGGCCTTCCCCTTGTCCAGCACCAACTTATTGACTGGGACCATGAAGGACCTGTACAGTTTGACACATTCCAAAATGATGAAGCCTTTATTGACTATTTAGGCATACGAGATAATCTTCCCCCTGGGGACCATAAGGCGGGATACACTATAGAGCTCAACAGCATGGCATATTTTAATGAGGGTGTTGGGCCTTCCAGTCACAAAAATATAAAAATAAAAACAAATCAAGGGTCTTATGGTGAAAACCACATTGTGGCACTGTCTGACCCCAAAAAAGTAAAAAGAAAGGACGTATTGGAGGGCGAAAAACCTCTCTAAAGCACCCAAAGGTGGAAGGCTTGACATTCTCCTAGCATCATATGAAGAAAAATCATCTATGTTAGTAGAGGAGACCGTCAAAACAAACATTGGTACAGAAGACATTCCACATAACATATTCCTAGCACATTCTTTGACAGAGATAGAAAGATCAAAGTTCATAAGTTTCTTCATAGAGTGACAAATCAATTTTGCATGGTCATACACTGATATGCCTGGACTGGATCCAGATTTAGTAATGCATCATTTGACAGTCAATTCGGGGGCAAAACCAATGAAACAAAAATTAAGAAAGATGCATCCACAAGTGGCATTATTAGTCAAAGCGGAGCTTGAAAAATTATTGGATGTCGGATTCATACGTCCAATTAACTATCCTAAATGGATCTCCAACTTAGTGTATGTCAGTATTCCAGATCGTAGCATCAGAATATGCACATATTTCAAAGACATCAACAAAGCTTGTCCTAAGGATGATTTTCCATTACCAAATATTGACCTGATCGTAGATCTCACAGCAGGTCATGCGATGTTATCTTTGATGGATGGATTCTCTGGCTATAATCAAATAAAGATCGCATCTGAGGATCAGCACAAAACAACATTTACTTGTCCTTGGGGAACTTTCTGCTGGAATGTCATGCCCTTTGGGCTAAAGAATGCAGGCGCTACATATCAAAGAGCCATGACTACTATCTTTCATGATCTCATGCACGTTACTGTCGAAGATTATGTTGATGACCTCTTGGGCAAATCAATAGACAGAGATACACATTTGGACATTTCAGTCGTTTTTTATTGGTTGGAAAAATACAAAGTAAGATTAAACCCCAAGAAATGTGTCTTTGGAGTAACCTCTGGGAAGCTCCCGGGATTCATTGTCTCAAAAAGAGGGATTGAAGCCGATCCAGCAAAAGTCAAGGCAATCCTAGAGATGCAACCACCAAGAAATATCAGTCACCTTCAATCTTTGCAAGGGAGACTCCAGTCCATACGAAGATTCATAGCACGACTTGCAGATAAGTGTCATCCTTTTCAACATCTACTACACAAAAACATCAAATTCAAATGGGATGATAACTGCCAACAAGCTTTCCAGATACTCAAATATTATCTTCTGAATCCGCCAGTATTGATGCCACCAGTTCCAAAACAACCTCTATTACTATACATATCCGCTACTTCAACAGCACTGGGGGCACTCTTAGCTCAACAAGATGCTAAGGGCAAAGAAAAGGCAGTCTACTACATCAGTCATACTTTGGTGGGATATGAGCTAAATTACACACCAATTGAGCGTGCATGTCTCACTGTGGTCTTTGCTTTGCAGAAATTATGACATTACATGCTAACTCATAAAACTAAGTTGGTCGCAAGAATAGATCCATTGAAATACCTTCTCAATAAAGCAACGCTTACTGGTCGACTAGCCAAATGGGTGATGCTCCTAAGTGAATTCGACATTGAATATGTGGACAGAAAAGCAATAAAAGGACAAGCTATCGCAGATCAATTAGCAGATTCTCCCATGATAGATGATGCTCCTCTAACTTTAGAATTTCCAGATGAATCCATCTTGACAGTATCACGCACAAATCCTTGGCAACTATACTTTGACGACTCATACACACAGCATGGTGCAGAGTTGGCATCCTCTTCATCACACCTCAAGGGGATTCCATACCAAAATCATATCGATTATCATTTCCTTGCACTAATAACATAGCAGAATATGAGGCATTAACAACTGGATTACGGATTGCAGTTCAGTGGAAGATCCAAGAACTTCATGTTTTTGGGGACTCTCAACTTGTAATTCGTCAAGCAATTGATGACTACCAAACAAAAGATGAAAAATTAATGCCTTACAAACAAATGGTGGATGACCTAAAACAACATTTTGTGAAGTTAAACTTTGAGCAAATACCAAGGGATCAAAATCGAGTCGCGGACGCCATGGCTACCATTGCTTCACTAATCGACCTACCACAGAATGAAACCCGCTATGAGTTCTTGGTGGATAACCTTTTGGTTCCCTCATATGAGATCACTCCTACTGAGATGATATGTGTCATTGGTCCTGATTCCCAATTATATGGTTCCATTTTCACATACCTTCGTAATAATACCCTTCCTCCTGACTTATCCAACAATCAACGTCGCACTTTCATTCGTCAATCTTCTTGATACGTCATTTTAGCCGATATTCTATACCGTCAAGGTCTAGATGGCACCCTTCTTAGATGTTTAGAAAGGGATGAAGCTCAAATTGCGTTACGTGAAGTTCATAAAGGGATATGTGGTCCACATTCTAGTGGTCCTACCTTAGCCAAGAAACTCATCAGGACTGGATATTACTGGCCTAATATGGAAAAATACTCATATCAGTTTGTCAAAAAATGTAAGCAACGTCAACTACATGGAGACCTCATTCATGCACCAGTACAAGAACTTCAACCAATTGCGACTCCTTGGCCCTTTTGCCAATGCAGACTCGATCTCATAGGCAAGATTCACCCTCCTTCTTCCAATGGCCACAAATTCATCATCACTGCCACAGAGTACTTCACAAAATGGATCGAAGTCGTGCCTCTTATACAAGTCACTGGAAAACAGATTGCTACATTCATTCTCAACTACATCATTTGTCGATACGGTATTCCTATTTCCATCATCACTGATAATGGGCGTCCCTTCAAAAATCAAGATGTTCGTGAACTTTGTGATCGCTTCCATATTACCCATCATTTCTCCACACCTTATTACCCCCAAGGTAATGGCCAAGCTGAGGCATCTAATAAAACCACTTAAAATTCTAAAAAAGATAGTCGATGATGCTGGCCGCAATTGGCATATTCAACTTAATCCCGCACTTTGGGCTTACCGCACAAGCGTCTGCACACCTACTGGAGCTACACCTTATTCACTTGTCTACAGTGTTGAAGCTATCTTGCCTATTGAGGTCGAGTTACCCTCTTTACGAGTCTCTTTGCAAAACATTATCACTAATGAAGATGACAAAGTCTCTCGCTTACAGGAACTTGAACTATTGGATGAACGAAGACAAACTGCTTTTAATCATCTCAAGGCTTATCAACAACGAATGAGTCGCAATTGCAATCATAAGGTCAAGCCTCGCACATTTGAGGTAGGTGACCTAGTTCTCAAAGAAAATCCTAAGAATCAGCAAGACAGAGAGAAGAAGGGCAAGTTTGAACCAAATTGGCTTGGGCCTTACATCATCACAGCAGCATATGGATCTGGTGCTTATCAGCTTTCAACTCTAGATGGCGAACCTTTGGAGGATCCTATCAATAGCATGCACCTTCGCAGGTTTTACACATAGCTCTTTAGAATATCCTAATTCAAAAATACAAAAAATAAATAAATAAATAAAAATTAAAAATTAAAAAATTAAAAAAAAATCATAAAACATAAAAAATTGTTACTTGGTGAAAACCTGGCAAACAAGCGCCTTGTGATACAAAAAAAAATTGGAAAACAGAAAAACATTTCGTCCAATGGTGAAAACCACATCGCTGGCGCCCTGGGAAAGTACCATGGTGAAAACCGGGTCACCGACACCATGTGTAGAGATATTGATCCTCCCTCCTTCAGGATTTTATTTATCCTTTCACCTTGCACACACTCACAACCTATTCATTCATAATAAACTTACCCATTCCCATCATGGCTTGTTATTGATCTACCCAAGATTGGTTAGTCATTCATAATAAACCTCCCTTTTCACCCCTTTCCATCCATAATAAATCAGCTCCTATCTGTGGCTAAGGCAAATCCTATGTCTAGTAATGGGTGTGGAACTGAGAACATTACATGTTTTGAGGAGTTCAATTTCTTCCATTTTTCTTCAGTCTATCCATGCACAATCCACAATAAAGCAACATTTGCATCACCAATCCACAATAAAGTTTTGTCTTCTCCATAATAAAGTATCAGTTTCATGGATTTAGTCAGTTTCAGATGAGACACAAGCAGCAATGGGCTTCAACAAATCAAATCTTTCAACAGATTTAGACAACATTATGGTTCAATGCTATCTATCCTTTTGTGAAAGTAAACATTGTGACCACAATCGAATAAGACTTATACAAGTGACAAGAGACACTAAACTTGAGGACTACAGTGGATGTTGGTGTCGAGTCTTGGTTTTCTTTTGATTTTATCTTTTGGTGACATGTCTTTTAGCTTTTCCAGGATGTCTTTGACTAGAGATTCTATCTCCAAGATGTCTTTGATTAGAAAGGCGAGGATGGGGTATCGTCACCTATTTTCTTTGCTATCTGTGGATTGTCTCTTAGTAATGCTATGACTTGTCCAAGGATATGAGGACATTGGGAGTCTAGTATGAACTGGGGCATTCCTTGATTAGGACTGTCTGATCTCCATGCAAACGGGTACAATGACTTTCTGGATCGAACCTATATCTGGATTGTCATAACCTACTTGCCATAATAAAGCTCAATGATGATAACGCACAAGAGGCTCTTTCACTTTCATATCTTCTATCTTCCATCCCCCTTTCTTGATTGACCTCCATCATCCTTATTGAGTCTGTGTAGCCTGCTATCACATGACTGAGTATAATGACACACCAAAAACATTTGTATTTCATATAGTTTGCACCTGCATTACCACATATTAACCATTTCATACATACATATAGATATCACAATTGCATCACATCTTGCACACAACACATGTTAGCACATTTTACATTTTCATCATGTAAATAGTTATTTGCATTATCATATTCATTTGCATTTTATACATACATTCACATTTGCATTTGCATAACATATTAAACCCACAAAAGAACAAAATATATTGCATTCCATCATGTACATATTTGCATCCATATCATAAGCATCACATAGAAACATACATCACATAGGTACACATGCATATAGTTGCTGCAAGGAGGAATCATCTCATATATATATATATATATCTTAAAAATCATAAGTGTCATGATACAATGATTTCAAAATCATATGGCTACAATCACCTAAAGGTGTCTACATCATCATACAAAATGGTACAAAAATGATACATAGGGAGACCTCTAAGGCTATGATGAACTCCCTCCCTCGGAGTCGGATAGCCTCGACAGAGTCTGAGCCCTGGAAGTCCCTGCCCCAGGATCATTTCTCTTTCCCCCTCTATTTGGTGCTGGTGGAGGACCCATGACCCCACTGCTAGATGCCTGTCTCCTGTCTCACCCTCCAATGGTCGTCGTCATCCGCGATGGTCTCCGGAACCTCCTAGCCCACTAATCTGGCAGCATCGCTCCATAGTATAGGTCTCTCCAGTAGGCTATCTCCTCCCCTATCTGCAGAACATAGGAGTATCTGACCCCTGTGTCCTCTGTTGCCTGTCTCCCTACCCTCAGTTATGTCTCAGCCTCTATATAGTGTTGAATAGCTTGATCCCTCTCCCACTCAATGTCCCTCAGTTGTCTCCTGAGTCTAGTTGTCTCCCTCTCCAGATCATGGATCTCATATGCCTGTCCCTAGTAGATCTCCCTCAAGGATAGTAACTCATCCTCTTCCTCTCCTCCCCAATCCCACAGCCAACCCTCATGTCACCCTATCCAGATAGAGGAATCCGCTGATCACTCCTGCCAACACCGCTGGTAGCGCTAATCCTGTCCATGTCATGGTGTCCCAAGCCACGTGTCTTGTCCTCATCTCCAGACCTAGGTCTTGGAACACTCGTCTCAGTGCATCCCTGTCTTCATCTCAGTCGTAAGGAACTAACTCCCCATCGATCGATATCCTCAGTATCCTATATGCATCCTCTAAGGTGACTGCCATCTCACCCATCGGCAAATGAAAAGTACATGTCTCTGAGAGCCATCTCTCAACTAGTGCAGTCAAAAGTCCCATGTTTGCCTGAAACTCAAGCACATACATAATATATCGCAAGCTCATAGCCTGAACTGCTGCTCTATCCTCGAGTGTCAGCTCTAGTCGTAAACTCTGAGTCGACGGGAATCTCTCTCGTGACTCCAGCATCGATAGGTCCTCCTGTAATCAAGAAAATAAACTGTATCAATCATAGTGGCATTCTCTGTTCATCACAAAATGTTGCTTTTTATCCTAGTGCTTATGATATTCTATCCTAGTGGCACTCCTTGTTCATCACAAAGTGCCCCGATCTATCCTATCCTAGGGCTCTTCTTGAGTGTATCCTCTTGAGTAGTTTCCTAATTGGCAATGTATGTTCTATCATAGAATTGTCAATCCTAGCCCTATATGCTATCGTAGTCTTCCCTAGAGGACCTGTTTGAGTGTATCCTCTCAGCAGCTTATCCAATCGACAGTGTATGTTCATCACAAGAACTGTCGATTTGGCCTAGAAGACACAAACGCGCATTCATGACACAAACGCGCCTTAAAAATTTCCCCCCCGCTTGACATTTTCTAGACCTACCTAGAGTGCATTTATTGCATTACTTGGCATGCATTTATGACAATAATTAATACAACAAAGTATAAGGAGGTTTTGTGGTACTTACCGGCTCTCCTGCATCTGCTAGCCTCTGAAATCGGTGAACGTGATCGAATCTGTACACCAATGCCATCCCTGTTGACTGCTCTCTGCTTTCTCTGCACTCTGATCTCTTAGGTGTGTGGATGACAATGAGGATGTTTTCCCTCGTAGTCTATCTTATAGACTACCCTAGCCCTAGTCTCCTAAGTCAGTCTTCTTTATCCCATGACTCTGTCACTTTATCCTATCTGGTCAGTCCATTCTAGCCTTTCCTTCATATCGAGAGATTGTCTGTGATCTTTTCAGACATTTTCATCCAATCTCTCAAGGGGGCATATCATTCCCATCTTGGGGCAACTTTGTATCAGTTTATCTTATCTTCTTTGAAACAACGCGACAAGTTGCATTGTCTCAAAGAGGGGCAAAATGTAGACACCTAAAATTGTCATGTCTAATTAAATAAATATTTTTATTTATTTAATTATTATATCCTAATTCTTCTATTAATTAAATAAATCTTTATTTATTTAATTCATTCATTTATCCTCTTCTAGCCTTATTTCTCATTTAAATAAATACATTTATTTATTTAAATTCCCCTTTTTCTAAATTAAATAAATACTTTATTTATTTAATTGATCCCACTTCTTCTATTAATTAATTAAATCTTTATTTCTTTAATTAATGCATTAACCTTTTCTATCTATGACACATGTCATTCATCTCTTAATTCCTACACTACCTACCCTCTCATTATTTTTTTATTTTCTCTACCTACCCTCTAATCATAGCCGACCATTTATCTTTTACACCTCTCAATCTTATCCCTCCATTTCTTATAATGTCTTCTATATAAGGAGATGTTTCCTTCATTATCAACCCCTCAATGACTACTCGACTACACTAGCATTCTAACTTTCATATGCGATCTAGCTATCAACCACATTTTCATTCTTTGTTGAGCTCTTGTGCACATATAAAATCTTAGAGCAAATACATATAAAATCTGAGAGCAAATATATCAAGCAAGATCAATAGAGATAGGAAGAATGGAGATCCAAACCCTATTGGACATGTGATGGTGTAATCTTTGTGATTTCATTTGATTTGCATTGTCTTAGGTAATCTTCATATGTTATGGTGGATCTTTATTGATTGTTAGGCTAGGGTTTTGTGGTTGAATTCATTTAGCCTTTCAATATTGTTGTTTCCATTTTCACCATATACAGATACAGTTGTACATATACACTCTTTTGATAGTTATTGTGATATTTTGACATATACATATGATGATGATGTTTTTCCTCCCTATGTATGGCACTTTTTATGTTTTTGATGCATGTATGATGGATGTATGATGATGTATGGATGTATGACTATGATATGATATTCTAACATGTCTATGATGTAGGATGTGATGTACTATATGATATGATGTGATATGACATGTATTTACCATCTTGGTGATGCAAGATAGTACACTGATGTGATCTTATATGTGATGTATGTGTAATTTGATGACATGGATGCTATACATGATGATATTATGAATGGACGAATGTTTCTAATGCAAAATATGATAATGACATGATGAAATGACCTACATGATGTTGTTTTTACTAATAGCATATCCACATATGATTTGCATCATATGATATGTACGTGTCCTAATAATGAAATACGATATTGATATTGATGACACATTATTTTATCATGATGTTTGATGAGATGTATGTAATGTTTATACTATATGATGCATGGATGTGATATGTTTATGTAATATGAACCATACAATGAAATAAATGAGTTTTGTGATACCTACTAACCTATGGGCAATGCAGGATGAATGAATGCAATTTATCATGATGAAAGGTACAAAATTCTCAAGGACATTCATTAGGGATGATGGCCAAGAAGACGAAGGACGTGTGCACATTCCCAAGTGAAATCACGAAAGGAAAAGAACCATGTGAATGCAATGCATATGAAAATATAAATGAACCATGGAGCACAAGTATCTTTGGCCCCTATTATCATTTTATAAAGCACTTATTTTGATTTAGCATAATATGTGACACACCAAGGTACAAAAAACCAGGGTGTTTTTCACAAACAACACATGAACTGACTCAAATAAACACACAAAAGGTTGATCTAGCACCACACAAAATTGCTGAAAATATTGTGGGAAATGGTGCTAGAAGAACCACAAGCAAAGAGATATGCCCTAGTGTAACATGAGATAACCAAGACCTCATGAGGGAACAACATGGAACGCACCAAGAAGAAACAAAAATCCACAAGATCAAACCCCTAGATTTGTTATTCCTAGCACACCATAATATGAAAGGTCATGGCGACTAAGAAGACACAAAACATAGGTGCTTAAAGATATAAACAAAGATAAAAATAAAAATAAAAAAAATCAAAGTTAACACAACTGTCTCAGATATCTTTTGTCAAGAAAGGACTGATGGATAAAGATTTGATGATGTCTGACTAGAGGAAGGATACATCCTACGCAAACTGATGATTGCATGAGAGACTAATGAAAGTTTTTTGAAAAAAAAGAGACCTAATACGATCATGATACCAAAGACGCTCATTGATATTTGTTAAAGAATTAGCAAATGAGGTCTGATCTTGGGAACACAACCAACACGCACATATGAACAACGAAACAAGCCTATACACAAGGCACATTTTACACGACCAACAAAAAAGTTATAGGACAAAGTTTACACTACACCATAGAGATTTATACAACTCTTATGTACATGCAACTATAATCAGGAAGCATCTGCACAGAAGCCCAGAAGAGAATAAGTAAGGAAATGGGCACAAATGCATTTATTTGAGGCCAGTAATGAAGGATACTATATTAGGATAAGGCCCAAAGGAGTAACAAAAGGATAACTGAACTACCCTTACATATAGCACCTACTCCCGAGTTTTCACCATATATGCATGCCCAAGGTGCTACCAAAGGTAGTTTTCACCATAGGACGATTTTATTTATTTTTTAAATTTGTATTTAAAAAAAAATATAGTTTTTTTTTTTTTTTTAAATGTACTCTATCATGGATTATGCATATAATTTCTTTAAATGCAGGATATTTAGGGGGCCTTTGAGAGGCTTCCCTTCTGGAGTAGACAACTGATAGGCTCCTGAACCATATTTTGCCATGATTACATATGGGCCTAACCAATTAGCTTCAATTTTTCCTTTCTTTTCTTTGTCTTATCGGTTTCTTGGATTTTGCCTAAGCACTAGATTACGAACGTCAAAATCATGATGATGAACTTTAATATGATATTGTCTTTTTAGTCTAGTTTGATATACTTGCAAATGTTCATATTCTTTTTAGTGTTGTTCATCAAGAAGATCTAATTGAGCCAACCTTACAACCCTATAATCTTCGTTAGACACAAAATCCTTCAAGGATACGTGTAAACATGGTAACTCAACTTCAATTGGAAAAATTGTCACTGCACCATAAACTAGGGAGTAGAGCGTAGCTCTAGGGGAAGTTTTGATGCTGGTGCGGTATGCCCACAAGGTAGGGTTAAAATGGAGGTGTCGATTATACCAGTTTCATTGATAGCTTTCTTAAGGATACACAATAGGGTTTTACTAGTTGCCTCAACCTGGCCATTACCTTGCGCATAGTATAGGGTAGACCAACGATGCTGGACATGGAATGTACAACAAAGATCATGCATGTGTTGATTTTTAAAGGGGGTTCCATTATCAGTAATGATGGTAGAAGGAAATCCATAGTGGCAAAGGATATGGTACAAGATAAAATTTGAAATTTGAACACTAGTGATAAGAGTAAGGGGAATGGCATGTAGAAAAAGGCTATGGTGTTGTGATTGGCTGCAAATCCTGGGTTGGAACATGAATTAGGTCACCATACTACTAACATGGTAAGCATTTCTTTACAAATTCATAACAATCATGTTCCATTGTCTGCCAATAATAGCCCACTCTCAGAAGTTGTTTGGCAAGGACATATCTGCTTGTATGAGCACCACAAATGTCGACATGCAGTTCTTTCATCGCCAGATTAGCTTCATTTGAATCTAGACATCTAGTGAGGATGTCATGATAGCTCCAATGATATAGATTATCTCCTATAATTATAAATCGAGCACATTGGTGAATAATATTGTGACGATCATTTTGGGATATGTTGGGTGGAAGGGTGTTATCTTTAAGGTAGGCATAAATGGCATGATACCAGGGTGATTGGGGATTAACAATATTGCACACCATATTTGTATGTGATGTCTCAAAAGTTGGCTGAAGAAGCTTCTCAACTAAGAACTTGTATTTTAAACTATCTAACTCCATGGTAATTAGTGAACCAATAGTGGCCATTGCATCAGTTGCTTTATTCTGAACTCTAGGGATTTGTTCAAAGACAATGTTCTGAAATCTCTTCTTGAGGTCATCTACCATTCTTTTGTATGGCAATAACTTATCATCCTTGGTTTTATATTCATCGTTTACTTATTTAGCAACTAATTGTGAATCCCCATACATGAGGATGCCCGCAATGCTCCATTGCATAGCCATTTTAAGTCCTGCAATGAGACCTTCATACTCGGCAATATTATTTGTACATGGAAAGAACAATTTGGAAGATTTAGGAATAAAATCCCCTTGTGGTGTGACAAATAAGAAACCTACCCTTGACCCATTCTGTGTATGTGATCCATCAAAATAAATTTTCCATGGGGTCTGTGTTGCAACTACACAAACATCCTCATTTGGAAATTCTAAAATTAAAGGATGAGTATCTATTAGGGGCATTTCTGCTAATTGATCTGCAATTACATGTCCTTTAATAGCCTTTGTATCTACATATTGGATATCAAACTCACTAAGCATCATGACCCATTTAGCCATATGACCAGTCAAAGTTGTTTTGGATAATAGGTATTTTAGAGGATCAATTTTACATATGAGCTTAATTGTATGACTAAGCATGAAATGTCTAATTTTTTGTGAATAGAAAACCATAGCTAAACATGTTTTTTTTCATGGGTGAATAATTAAGCTCATATCTCACTAGGGTTCTACTAATGTAATAAATAGCACACTCGTTCCCCTTATCATCAGGTTGGGAAAGGAGTGCCCCCATTGCCACTAGAATAATTGAAATGTATAGAAGAAATGGCCTTCCTGGAATCGGTGGCATCAATACTGGAGAATGAGCTAGATATTCATTTATCTTATCAAATGCTTGTTGACATAGAGAATCCCATTTGAATTATGTACCCGTAAGTAGATGTGTGAACGACTGACATTTATTTGCCAACTAGGCGATGAAACACCTGACAAATTATAGCTTTCCCTGAAGGCTACATAAATTCTTTAGTGTTTTAGGAGGAGGCATTTTAAGAATTGCCTTGACTTTCTTAGGGTCAACTTCAATTCCACGCCTGCAGACTATTAAACCCAGACGTTTACCTGATGTAACTCCAAATACACACTTTTTAGGATTGAGACACAACTTATACCTGGCCAAACATTCAAAAATCTATTCAAGAATAGTTGAATGTTCGGCCCTGGTCTTTTATTTCCCTAACATATCATCTACATAATCCTCCAATATCCTATGCATGAGATCATGAAATATTACTGTCATAGCCCGCTGATATGTGGCACCTACATTCTTGAGGTCAAAAGGCATAAGTTGATAACAAAAAGTACCCCAAGGAGTAGTAAAGGTTGTTTTATGTTGATCATTCTCTGCAATTTTTATCTGATTATAACTTGGAAAACCATCCATAAGGGAAATCATTTCACGTCCTTCTATCAAATCTACTAAGATATTAATGTTAGGAAGTGTAAAATCCTCTTCAAGGCATGCTTTGTTGAGGTCTCTAAAATATGTACGAACTCAGATAGCCCCATTAGGTTTAGAAACAAGCACCATTTTAAAAATCCATTCTGAATAGTCAATTGGTTGAATAAATTTGACCTCTAACAACTTTCCAATTCTTCTTTGACTAAAAATGCAATACAAGGATGCATCTTCTGAAGCTTTTGCTTGACAAGTTTAACATTTGGATCAATAGCTAGATAATGTACAAAAAGTTCTGGATCAAGCCCTTGCATGTCTGCATAAGACCATGCAAAGTTAATAGGTCATTTATGAAGGATCTATAGGAAAACTTGGAACTCTTCATCAGACAAAGATGCAACCACATAAGTAATCCGAATTTTTTTTGTAGTTCCCAAATTAACTTCTTTTGTTTCATCAATGAGAATTGGGGATTTGTCAGGAACCTATATATCTATGAGAGGAAGAGGGGAAACCTCATCTTTGAGCACCTCAAAAACGTTTTCACTAGAAGATACACCCTATGTTTTTACTTTTTGAGAATCTATAGGTGCGTTAGAAAGGTTTTCACCTGTAGACAATTGATTTTTCAATTATTTTTCATTTTTGAGGTTAAGGATTCCTTTTTCCCAAAAATAGCCTCGAGAGTCCAATTGGTAAACTGTATTTGAAACTAGATGATAATATGGTGCACATTCAGTTTCCCCCCAAAATTGTAAGGGTGTACCATCATTATGAAATGTATCGAGGTGTGCAATAGTTTGACCTCAATCAATGAGTTCAGGATGGTAAAGGGAAACATTAATTACAAGAATGGATGTGTCAAAAAGGGTGGATGTGCCAAAGGATGAGGAGCCATCTATATCATCGTACACTTATTTGACAAACTCCTCGGGTATGTCTTTGATACTAATTGAAACATTTTTGTGGCTTCTAGAAGTCCCTATCGAAGTTGAGGCTTCATGAGAAGAAGGTCCAAAACCAAGCCCCTAATGATGAACATTTGGAATTGGATCAACAGGTCTTCCGATTCCATGTTCTTCTTGTTCTAATCCTCTGCCTTGATAATCCCATTTCTTGGTAGCCAATTTGTGTGCTACTTGATATTTTTCTTTGAAGTGATTAAGGTGGGTATCTTTGTCTTCAAAAACACCTTTGAAAAGCCAATGACTAATATCTCCCTCTATAACTTCATGATTAAGTTCACCATGAGATTGAAATATGGTAGAACCACACATTCTAATTACAAATTCTTTCTTCTTTTGCTCTCTACTAGGTTTCCCATGAGTATGAGGATCTAGAGGAAATACACCTACTGCAAGGGTTCCTTGTAAGGCATATTCACCATAGATAGTGTTGTTGATCTTGAGCTGGGAAAAGGCAGATGAAACAGAGGCTTTTCCTTTCGAAACAATGAGTATAGATTTAGGGTCAACATATGAAGATGATGGAATCATTTGAGTAATTCCAACGTTAATGTCTAGGCAATGATGAGAATATGGGGAAGATTCTTCAAGAGAATGCCAATATTCAAATGGTTGAGTGTCACCACGAGTAGTGATTCCACTACCTTGGTAGGGATTTTAAACATTGGTGGTAGGTGGATGACACAGCCTACATAACATGAATCCATGGGCAACCATGAACGATATTGAATGGAAGATCAAGATCAACAACATGACAAAGAGTATCCTGTGTTACTGGGTCCACTTGAATTGGAAGATTAGTAATTCCCACCGAGCTTCTCTCTTTATTATCATATGCTTTGATGGTGGTGCACTGATTATGCATATCCACGACAATATACCCTATTTGTGTAACAAATTTTAATGTACAAAGATTTAGGGTAGAACCCATTGTCAATATTTAGCCTTAGGGTAGAACCATTATAATGCTTAATAAAAGTTTCAATATCAAGCCTTAGGGTAGAACCATTATAATGCTTGATAACAACTTCAATATTAAGTAGATGGATATGATTGGGATCAGGAACCATGACATCAAATTGGGTAAAACCGAGATGGTATGTGGCAGATAAATTTGCTACCAACGCTTGGAATTGTGTTGGATCTATGTTCTTGGGCACATGAGTTTCTTGCAATGCATAGTTAATAATCTCTTGATGAGTGGGTGAAGCTTTCAATAAATCTAAAATAAAAACCTATGCAAGGGTCTTCCCTAAATTCTCAAGGATATTATACTGTGTTGACACAGGCACTTGAGGTGGAGTAGGAGGTGAAGCTCCAAGAACATTCATGCGAGCTCTTCTAGTGGTTACAACACACTGGTTATCAACTTCATTGACACGAATCATATTGACATGTTTTTCTCCTTGAGTAATACAACCTATTGTGGGACCATAATTGAATGGAACCTTGTTATAATTGATATTATTGGTGGTACGACTCTGACTAGCATTAGACGTTCTTACTTCTCCTTGATGCTTGGGAAGAGCATCCTTATACGTACCTAAATTTGCATTAGGTGACTTTCCTATGGTAGGGTCAACATCAATCTTTCCTTGATCAATTGGATCTTGGACTAGATGCTTGAGTTGCATGCACTTGTTTGTCGCATGACCCTTGACATGGTGATAAGCACAGTATTCATTTTCCTTATACCGATTAGGCTTGGGTTTGGACTCATCAAATGGTATTGTCTATGGATATACGACCATATTGTGTTTCTCCATACATTTGAAGATCACATCTAGGGGTTCCCCATGGATGTAAATTGACATGGCAGATTATTATAAGTAGTTTATCAATGAGGAGCTTGAGAAATAGTGATGGTATTGGAAATGATTGGTTTGTACAATGGTTTGGCAACCACAACCATTTGAACTATTTTAGAATCAGTAACACCATCACCTACAACATTCTTATTTTTGTTC
This sequence comes from Cryptomeria japonica, assembly GCF_030272615.1. NCBI lineage: Eukaryota > Viridiplantae > Streptophyta > Pinopsida > Cupressales > Cupressaceae > Cryptomeria > Cryptomeria japonica. The sequence goes on along the minus strand of NC_081410.1, from coordinate 402,562,007 downwards.
CAATATCTTTGCCTATCACCACTTGGTTTATCTGAAGATTCTTTGAAAAGTTTAATAATTCCCTCATCAATCAAGGCTTGTTCTATTGATGGTCCCTTAGTCATGATATCTTTGAAAGTAGTTGCACAATTTAAGTGAATGTGATATGCAAGTTTTGGATGTAGATTTCTAATAAATATCAAAGCCAATTGAGTGTCAGGTGTAGACACCTAAAATTGTCCTATCTAATTAAATAAATATAATTATTTATTTAATTACTCTAACCTAATTCTTCTATTAATTAAATAAATATTTATTAATTAATTAATTCATTTATCCTCTTCTAGCCTTATTTCTCATTTAAATAAATACATTTATTTATTTAAATTATCCTTTTCCTAAATTAAATAAATACTTTTATTTATTTAATTGATCCCACTTCTTCTATTAATTAAATAAATCTTTATTTATTTAATTAATCCATTTATCCTTTTCTACCCATGACACATGTCATTCATCTCTTAATTCCTACACTACCTACCCTCTCAATATTTTATTATTTCCTCTACCTACCCTCTAATCATAGCCGATCGTTTATCTTTTACACCTCTCAATCTTATCCCTCCATTTCTTATATTGTCTTCTATATAAGGAGATGCTTCCTTCATTATCAACCCTGATCAGTTGACTCCCCGACTACACTACGCTTTTGAACTCTCATATGCGATCAAGCCTACTTACAACCACATTTCTATTGTTTGTTGAGCTCTTGTGCACATATAAAATCTAAGAGAAAATATATCAAGCATGATCAATTGAGATAGGAAGAGTGAAGATTCAAACCCTATTGGACATGTGATGGTATAATCTTTGTGATTTCATTTTATTTGCATTGTCTTAGGTAATCTTCATATGTTATGGTGGATCTTTCTTGTTGTTAGGCTTGGGTTTTGTGTTTGAATTCATTTAGTCTTTCAACATTGTTATTATCCACTTTCACCATAAACATCAGGTATTGTACAAGGGAGACAACCAGTGAGGGCTCTCCATCTTTGGATACAATCCAAAATACTCTCACCACCTTTTTGGTTAGCTTGACAAAGATCGAGCATAAAGATGTCCTTTTCCATGTTGTAATGATAATGAGCTACAAATCATTCTAATAAATCTGAAAATGTAGTGATGACACCAAATAGTGACATGGAAAACCATTCCAAGGATGAACCACTAAGAATTTTAGGAAAGAGTCATAGGAGATAATTACCACAATATGCAACTCCTTGGCAAGCCATGTAAAATTCCTTAATGTGATAACGCGGATCACCCTTCCCCTGGTATCTAGGGGAATTTTGGCATTTCAAAATGCTTGGGAAATGACATTGATGTTATCAATTTATCAAATGGATAAGGACAAAGCTCATACAATTTAAAAACTTTCTCAGAACTACTGTCTTGGAGAGCTTTGAGTGCTACCTTAATTTCTTCCCATTTAGTATTAATTGGAAAAGTTTCAAGAGATGTTGTTACTGGTTGATAAAGTGGTGTTTGATATGCCATTTGTGATGGACAAACATAGCCTGACTATTGTTGTGGATATTGACAGCCTACCATGTTTTGGTCAACTAGAACATTTTGTTGAGAAAAAGACATTTTTTGTTGTTCATATTAAAATGGTTTTTATTGTTGGATTTGAGGTGGTTGTGAAAAAGTAACCACATTATGTTGTGCTGGAAGCTATTGATACTGCACATTTTGAGGTTGTTGAACTTGAGGAATACTACCTTGCAGATAACTACCTCCAACATATCTTGGATGAGATGCACTCGGTTGTGTCATACTATATGATGGAGGATTCTGAGAAATACCACCCGATAATTGTTGAACATTTGGAATATTATATGATGAAGATGGTGGCTGCAAGTAAATGAATCATGGTTGTGAAACAATAGGTGATGCAGTTACTCGAGGTTGATGCTAAGGTGCACTAATAGTCTGTAGTGTACATTATACAAACAAGGGTGCAGATGATGTTGGTGCTACATAACTCATGCTTCCAGTCATAACCTGTGTACCAAGTGGTGGAGGATAACGTTGTTGGCAATTTGGAGGAATTGATTATGTATTGCATTGATGTTTGTCATTGATGTCAACACTAGCTTATTTGGTTGTTTACCGAAATTTGGTAGAGTGGTTGGACTTTTATGATGATCAAGAGATTTGTCTCTGGTATATTTTGATTGGTGGAATTGGTTTGGTTTGGTCATTCATGTGGTTCAGATGCTTGTCACATTCAGTTGGTTTGCGATATGGTGATCTGAAAGCTATCATATGTTCTAGTAAGCCTTTTGGTTACTGGTAAGGGTTCTACCAACAGAGGTTCATTGAAGATCTTTTGATGAATTTGATAAGTGGTGTTGGTGCGGCTTCTAGAAGGTTTTCAGGATGCTGATAGTTATCATGTTCATGTTCCAGTTGATCGGTGGTATTTCATTTGGCTTATGGATACCTATTTTAGGTCCGATCTTATTCTTCTAGGTCATGGACCGGTTTATGTAACATGTTGGTGGATGCTCCCGATGCGTTACTAGTTGGATTTATTATTTGGTTAATGTTGTTTTGGTCTTAGGCCGACTTGGACTATCATTGGTTTGCGGGTTTATGTAATGGATTTATTGTATTATCTTTTAGGTGGCTGACTTAATTGTTTAGGTCCCATGTTGGTATAAATGTGATGCAAGTTCTCCTTGTAGATCGTGGTATGGGATTAGGGATTATCTGTGTGCGAATAAAGTTGTAGTCATATGCAGAAGGTTTGGTCGATCATAGGTGATCAAATTGGGTTTGTGTAAGAGGTTTTAGACCTCCGGCATTGAGCTTAACCGGAACTGTACTCAGGCATAGGAGATGTTATCTTGCAGTTCATTCTTATTTCTAGATTTCTTTTGTAGTCAATGAGTCTCCTTTGTGATGAGCAGTGCACTCTAGGTTGTTGGCCTTCCTGCATGTGCAGGCCCCTTATTGTAATCACAAACTTATTGCAGAAGTATTATCTGACTGTGGGTAGGATTCCCACCATGGTTTTTCCCTTTACCGAGTTTTCCATGTACAAATCTTGGTGTTATGTGTTGTGGATGCATGGTAATTGGTTTATGGTTTATGTTTGTGCTTAATTGATATATCTACTATTCTGATATTTAGTTTATGCATTCCAGTAAAAGGTTTTGTATGCTTAAAGTTTCATAATTTGTTAACAACTGATTTACCCCCCCCCCCCCCCCCCCCTCTTAGTTGTTCGTCAGTTATCCTAAAAATTGGTATCAGAGCTTGGTCCTCTTTGAAAAAGCTTAACCGCTTGAGGAAGATCCTATGGTGAGTAATCATTCAACTTCAATTGCTTACCGAAAGGACAACCCTAGGCTTGAAGGAACAAATTACAGGGTATGGAAGCTTTGGATGGAGACTCATTTAAGATGTCTTAGCAAGGAGATTTGGGAGATTACTGAGAAAGGCTATACACCTTATGATCCAGCATCTGGCAATCCTCCTCCGACAGACTTGGATAAGAACATTGAAAATGACTATAGAGCTAGAGAAGCCCTCTTAAGTACCCTTTTAGATCAGCAAGTAATGGGATTAACAGACAGATCATCTACAAAGGCTATATGGAAGAAGTTGGAGACTCTGAATGAAGGTGACCCTTCTGATAAAATTGCTAAACTTGATGGTTACCGGGTAAGGTATGAGAACCTGAGAATGGAGGAAGATGAAAAGACTACAAATTTTATGGAAAGAGTCAATGAAATTATCTTGGGAATTCAATGTTGTGGTCGATCTCTGAGCAAAAATGAGATTGTTTCTAAAGTATTAAGAGCTTTGCCTCCGGCTTAAAAGATGAAGAATGCTGCAATTAATGAGTTGAGAACTATGTCTAACACTTCTGTTAACATGGATACTTTGGTTGGAAAGTTATCTACTTTTGAGCTTGAAGAATTTGGTCCTCGGGGAGCTGCAAAGAAAAATTCTGCATTTAAGGTATCTACATCATCAACCGACAAGAGTGATTGGAAAGCATTATATGCAAGGGAACTAGAGGATATAAAGAAAGAGGATGAAGAGCTTGAAGAACTTGAAGCCCTATTTGCTAGAAGAGTACCTAAAGGTTCGACAAAAAGTAAGTATGAAGTAAAATCACCTTTCAAATGTTTTGCATGTAATAAGATAGGTCATTTTGCATCTAGATGTCCTGAAAGGAATTCAAGAATTGAAGAGAAAGATAGAAGATCTTTTAGGCCTAACCATGATTATCAGAACAAGCATAAGTATAGGAGGAACAAAGATAAATAACGCTACTATGATGATGAGGAAGGTGTAACTGATGATTATGATGATGAACCGACGAAAGATTCAACTAGTGGATCGGGCAATGGAAAGGAATAAGTATTCTTGGCTATGAAGGAAGATACTCTAGAAACCTATCATTCATAATGAAGAGATGAAACCTATCATTCATAATGAAGGGAAGGCACTTGCTGCTAAAGTTGAAGACAAGGATGAATGGGTGATAGACAATGGATGTTCACATCATATGACTGGAGATAAAAGGAAGTTTCTATCTTTGCAAGAATTTGATGGTGGTCTTATCAAATTTGAAGATGACAAAGCATGCATGATCAGAGGAAGAGGAACTATATCATTAGATGGTAAGCATAACATTGATAATGTTTATTATGTTGAAGGTTTAAGGCATAATCTTTTGAGTGTAGGACAGTTGGTGGATAAGGGATTTCAATTACAGTTCAAGGATGGAAAATGCAAAATCATTAACAGATCTGGTTTAGAGATTGAAACCAGTACTCAAACTAAAGATAACATATTTCATTTGAACTCCAGTGAGAAGACATGTTTGATTGCACATATTGATGAGAGTTGGCTATGACATAAGAGGTTGTGTCATGTGAATTTTGATTGCATTGTAAAGATCAGTTCAACTAAAGCAGTTAGAGATATACCTAAGATTGTGAAGCCTCTTAATCTAGTATGTAAGGAATGTCAAATGGGAAAGCAAGTCAGAACTTCTTTTAAGAGTATACAAGACAAATCTAATTATGTTCTTGATCTTATTCATACTAATTTATGTGGTCCTGCTAGAATAAGAAGTTTTCAGGGTGATAGATATTTCATGCTAATCATTGATGACTATTCTAGAATGATGTGGGTTACTTTTCTAAGGGAGAAATATGAAGCCTTTGAAAAGTTAAAGATATTTAAATCTATGGTTGAGATAGAGACGAGATTGAAGATAAAATGCTTAAGATCATATCAGGGTGGTGAATTCACATCCGGTGAATTTAACAGTTATTATGAGAAACATGGGATAAGGAGACAGTTGTCTGCACCCTGGACACCTCAATAGAATGGTGTTGTGGAAAGAAAGAACAGAACTATCTTGGATGCAGCTACATCTATGATGATGGAAGCTAATTTGCCACATATCTATTGGAGATAAGTTGTGAGCACGGCGATATACACATCCAACATAGTTCATATCAAAGGAGATACTAGTAAGCCACCTTATGAGTTGTGGTTTGGTCATACACCTACAGTTAGGTATTTTAGAATCTTTGGTAGTAAATGCTATATCAAAAGAGATGACTCCATGGAAAGTTTGATCCTAGATGTGATGAAGGAATATTTATTGGCTATTCAAATCAAAGCAAAGCATATAGATGTTATAACAATAGATTGCAGAGAATTGTGGAGAGTGTTAATGTCAAGGTGGATGAGCAGAACATGGATCAAATCAGAACTTATGAGAGAGAACCGGAAGTGGAAATGGTTATAACTGAACCGGTAGCACCTATACCAAAACAAAATGTTGAACTAGTTACTCCGACAGTATTAGAAAATTCAACAATAAATGAAGATCAGAGGAGGGAAATAGAAAGTCAAAAGACTCCTCGGTATGTAAGGTTGAATCATTCAGAAGATCAGATCATTGGAGACAAGAGCAAAGGAGTAATGAAAAGAAGAAGGTTGGCAATTGAAGAGGTATGTTTAATCTCTCAAATTGAACTAGCATTAGTAGATGAATCATGCAAGGATGAATGTTGGATGAAAGCTATGGAAGAGGAATTGGATAAGATAGAAAAGAACAACACATGGACTTTAGTTCCCCATCCTAAAAATAAGAATGTATTGGAACTAAATGGGTTTTTAGGAATAAATTGAATGAAGATAGACAAGTTGTGAGGAATAAGGCTAGATTGGTCTGTAAAGGATATTATCCAAAGGAAGGTAGCTAGGATTGAAGCTGTGAGATTATTTCTTGCTTATGATGCCCATAAGAACAACAAGGTTTATCAGATGGATCTTAAGTGTGCATTTTTTAATGGAGATCTTGAAGAGGAAGTTTATATTGACCAACCAAATGGATTTTCTCTTTTAGATGACAAAAACAGGATTTGCAGGTTAAGGAAATCTTTATATGGATTGAAGCAAGCCCAAGAGCTTGGTATGCTAGATTGGGCAAATATCTTTTAAAGCTTGGCTTCACTAAAGGTAATGCTGACAATAACTTGTATTATAAGATCACTGATGATGACATATTGATTGTTGAGGTCTTTGTTGATGATATCATTTTTGGAGGTTAGGATAAGTTATGTATGGAATTCTCTGATAATATAAAGAATGAATTTGAGATGTCTATGATTGGTGAAATGAGATTTTTATTAGGTTTTTAGATTACTTAGACTAATAAAGGTATTTTCATCTATCAAACTAAGTATGCTAGAGAGTTGTTGAAGAAATTTGGTATGGAAAATTCCAAACCGGTTGGTACCCCTATGGTTACTAGTGAGAAATCGACAAAGAAAGATGAATCAACTCCAATAAATCCTACAAGGTATAAGTCTATGATTGGAGTTTTGTTATATTTGACTAAGACTAGACCGGATATAATGAATGTTGTTTGTATTGTATCAAGATATCAGTAGATCCTAGAGAGAATCATAAGAGTGCAGTGAAAAGGATTTTCATATATTTACAGGGAACAACTGGTTATGGTTTATGGTATCCTAAAAATGATGACTTTACACTATGTGCATATACAAATGTAGATTGGGTTGGAGATGTTGATGACTGGAAGAGCACATCTGGTGGAGCTTTCTTTCTTGGAAAGAAACTTGTTTCATGGATCAACAAGAAACAGTCATGTACTTCTTTATATACTACTGAAGTTGAGTATGTTGTTGCTGCTACTAACTGTACACAAGTTCTATGGATGAAGCAAATGTTGAAGGATAGAAGGGTAGATTGCAATGAATCGGTAGTTATTCACTGTGATAACTCTGCTGCTATTGACATATCGAAGAATATAGTATTTCACTCTAAGACAAAGCACATATCAATCAAGTATAACTTTTTGAAGGAAAAGGTGGAAGCAAATGAAGTCAGATTGGTTTATGTGAACACTAAAGAGAAGATTGCAGATATCTTCACTAAACCTTTGCTTAAGGAATCATTTGAGTATTTTAGAGACAGATTGGAAGTCTCTACCCCTCCGGTAAAAACTTGAGTGATGTTGATTGGCATCTGTCCGGTATGCATTTATCATTATTATTATTCATTTCAAATTGATGTGATGGTGCTACTACTAAAGGGGAGTATTCAACTATACAAGGGAGACAACTAGTGAGGGCTCTCCATCTTTGGATACAGTCTAAAAGACTCTCACCACCTTTTTGTTTAGCTTGACAAAGATCAAGCATAAAGATGTCCTTTTCCATGTTGTAATGATAATGGGCTATAAATCATTCTGATAAATCTACAAATGTAGTGATGACACCAAATGGTGACTTGGAAAACCATTCCAAGGATGAACCACTAAGACTTTTAGGAAAGAGTCATAGGAGATAATTATCACAATATGCAACTTCTTGGCAAGCCATGTAAAATTCCTTAATGTGATAATGTGGATCACCCTTCCCCTGGTATTTAGGGGAATTTGGTGTTTCAAAATGCTTGGGAAATGGCATTGATGTTATTTATTTATCAAATGGATAAGGACAAAGCTCATCAAATTTTAAAACTTTCTCAAAACTATTGTCTTGGAGAGCTTTAAGTGCTACCTTAATTTCTTCCAATTTAGTATTAACTGGGAAAGTTTCTAGAGATGTTGTTACTGGTTGATAAAGTGATGCTTAATATGTCATTTATGATAGACAAACATAGCTTGACTATTGTTGTGGATATTGATAGCCTACCATGTTCTAATAAACTAGAACATTTTGTTGAGCAAAAGGCATTTTTTGTTGTTAATATTGAAATGGTTTTTGTTGTTAGATTTGAGGTGGTTGTGAAAAAGTAACCACATTATGTTGTGCTGGAAGCTATTGATACTACACATTTTGAGGTTGTTGAACTTGAAGAATACTACCTTGCGGATAACTACCTCCAACATATCTTGGATGAGATGCACTTGATTGTGGCATACTATATGATGGAGGATTCTGAGAAATACCACCCAATAATTGTTGAACATTTGGAATAGTATATGATGATGATGGTGGTTGCAAGTAACTAAATTGTGGTTGTGAAATGATAGGTGATGCAGTTACTTGAGGTTGATGCTAAGGTGCACTATTAGTTTGTAGCATAGATTGTACAAACAAGGGTGCAGACAATGTTGGTGCTACATAACTCATGCTTCTAGTCATAAACTATGTACCAAGTGGTGGAGGATAATGTTGTTGGCAATTTGGAGGAATTGATTGTGTTGCATTGATGTTTGTCATTGATGTCAACACTAGCTTATTTGGCTGTCTACTGAATTCTGGTAGAGTGGTTGGACTTTGATGATGATCGAGAGATTTGTCTCCAGTATATTTCGATTGGCGGAATCGGTTTGGTTCGGTCATTCATATGGTTCAGATGCTTGTCACATTCAGTTGGTTTGTTATATGGTGATCCAGAAGCTATCATATGTTCTAGTAAGCCTTTTGGTTATCGGTAAGGGTTCTATCGACAGACCTTCGTTGAAGATCTTTTGATGAATTCGATAAGTGGTGTTGGTGCGGCTTCTAGAAGGTTTTCAGGATGTTGATAGTTATCGTGTTCATGTTCCAGTTGATTGGTGGTATTTCATTTGGCTTATGGCGACCTATTTTAGGTCTGGTCTTATTTTGCTAGGTTATAGACCAGTTTATGTAACGTGTTGGTGGATGCTCCCGATGCGTTACCAGTTGGATTTATTATTTGGTTAATGTTGTTTCAGTCTTAGGTCGACTTGGATTATCATTGGTTTGCGGTTTTATGTAATGGATTTATTGTATTATCTTTTAGGTGGCCGACCTGATTATTTAGGTCTCGAGTTGGTATAAATATGATGTAAGATCTCCTTGTATATCGTGGTATGGGATTAGGGATTATCTGTGTGTGAATAAAGTTGTAATAATATGTAGAAAGTTTGGTCGATCATAGGTGATCGAATTGGGTTTGTGTAAGAGGTTTTAGACCTCCAGCATTTAGCTTAACAGAAACTATACTCAGGCATAGGAGATGCTATTCTTGCAGTTCATTCTTATTTCTGAATTATAGTCTGGATTTCTTTTGTAGTTAGTGAGGCTCCTTTGTGATGAGCAGTGCGCTTTAGGTTGTTGGCCTTCTTGCATGTACAGGCCCCTTATTGTAATCACATACTTACTGGAGAAATATTATCTGACTGTGGGTAGGCTTTCCACCGTGGTTTTCCCTTTACTGGGTTTTCCACGTACAAATCTTGGTGTTATGTGTTGTGGATGCATGGTAATTGGTTTATGGTTTATGTCTGTGCTTAATTGATATATTTGTTATACCAGTATTTGGTTTATGCATTTTGGTAAAAGGTTTTGTGTGCTTAAAGTTTCATAATCTATTAACAACTGATTCACCCCCCCCCCCCCCAGTTGTTCACCGGTTATCCTAAAAAATGTGGCATACCTATGGTCTAAGGTGGTATTTGTGTGGAAGATAAATTCAATGGTATTGTGACTGGATTAACAAAAGGAGTCATATGCACTACGCTAGAGGTAATGGGCATTTGAGCAACCATAGGAATTGAAGTGACGAGTTGTGTAGATGATACATTGGTGGGTGCATTGTAGATGACTCCTCCTAAGGCTGGAGATGGCATAAAACCTAGCGAAGTACCATTAAAATGTTGATAATGTCTTATCATTGCATCCAAAGGTGGCAATTCTATAGACGCGAGTAGGATATTTTGTTGTGGTAGTGTTACCAAAGCTTGAACTGGAAATCATTCTGACAAGGGTTGTGGTAAAGATATATGTTGTTGAGATGACACTTGAGGATTATTAGTTACAGGTGTAGACACCTAAAATTAATATTTAATTAATTTAAGCCTGTCAACATAATTAATTGACTTAATTGTGTTATCCTTATTCTTCTCAGTGTTAATTAAATAGATAATTTAATTAACCCTATCACTATTGTCCAATAATTAATTTATCAAACAAATTGATTATTTCCCTATTCTTCTAAAGTCCGCTTCAATAATTATTTCCTCTAAACCCACTCAGTTAATTAATTTTAATTAATTAACCTATTCATGTGATTCATACAAATCACTTTTTCCTAATCCCACTTAACCTAATTAATCCTTCTAGAATCTCTCATAATCATGCTTATCATTATCCTTGAATTTTATATTCCCACTCATGTCACATCCACATTGAGTCTCTCAAATAAATTCAAATTTATCTGAATCCCTCAATGCATCCTTATTTTGAAATTTTTAATTCCTCATTTTGAATTCAAATTCCCTTTCCCCCCTCTTCTCAAGGAATTTTATATTCCTATTTATTTTCCCAAGGCACCCTTGATCCATGCCTTCTATCTCAAATCAATCTCAAGGCTTTGTAAGGAAATCAATCCTGGCCCTTCATTGGCCTCCTCCAATCTATAAGTTGGATGATCATTTCCTCATAAATGATCCACTTCTTCTCACAACATTCTCATGCTGCCCATTTTTCCTCTCTCTTCTTCCTTCAATCTTCCAATCCAAAATCCATCCAAAATCCTATCAAATCCTATCAATTCAATCCCTCTCATTGAGCACGTGGAGAGCATTCCACACACCCATCAAGGACCAATCCACTCAAGTGAGGAAGGGAAGCATTCTTCACTTCACCGAAGGTCCAATCCAAAGGAGAGGGTAAAGATTGGCAAGGTATAAATAGTCTTTTTGTGTTTTATGTGTTTGAATGCTTTATTTGAATACTAACTGATGCTCTGCAAAATGGACAAGGTTAGTCTAAGAGAAACAACACAAAACACACAAGAAACCGTTAGTGTTATTCAATCAAAAACTAATCTAAATAGGCATATCAAGAGAGACACTAAAATCATGCTAATATATCTAACTAATGAAACAAAGATAATGAGGCATCTCCAAATGCCTCTTAGCATGTTCTTAGCTCCTTCTCCCTTGTTCCTCTCCTCTCCAAGTTCCAAAATAGTGTAGCTCTCAGCAGCTTTTTGCACTATGGATGCTTATGGAGGATTGAGATTGAAATGTTGCTCTAAATGTAAATAAAGAAGCAAATATTAAGCTATTGATACTAAAATGATTGATTTTATCCAAAATGACAATATATGAGTTAATTATGCTAAAATGCTCTCTTAAAATGCCTATAGCTTAAATGCATACAAGTTTTCAGGATCTGGATTATGAAGAAATGGGCTCTATTTATAGGAAAAATGGAGCAATGGATGGTTGAGATTGAGTAATCTCAACAAGGGTCAGGATTGAATGATTTCAAATCCATGTGAGGGCTTTCAACCCAATCCCAAGATGACAAGTGTCAATGTGAGATAGGTTGAGAGGGGAGGGAATAAGCATTAAATGCTTGATATGACCTTGGGAGTTAAAGTCAAGGTTGGTTGAATGAATAAACTCTTTATTCAAAGAATAAAGCTTTTATCCAATGGATAAACTCTTGTGCAAATGTGAAATGGAGGAATATGGTCAAAACAATAAATGTTTGGGGAGACAAGTTTGAAATAACCATAAATGGTTATGTAAGAGACATAAATGGTCATGTAAGAGCCATTAGTGGTCTTGGAAGACTTTGGGGGTTAATTTGTTGAACACACAAAGCATTAAATGTTTTTTAAAGACTTTGGAGTCTTTGAGAAGTGACTCCATTTTGCTTAGGAATGTGACAATAATTAGGGGATGGATTAGGCTAATTAGGAAGGGGTTAGAAGAATCTAGAAGAGGATTAGATTTTGCAAGTGGATTTGGTGGGTGAGGGAAAATAGGATTTTATTAAAAATAAAAATTCATTTATTTCAATAAATGTGTGCAAGTTGCATTTGTAGGAAAATGCAAGTGGGGGGGATAATGATTTAAATAAATGTTTAATTTAATTTATTTAAAAGAGGAAAAGGAGATTTTATTAAATAAATAGATTTTATTTATTTAATTGATTTGAATTTGATTTAATGAATTAATTAAAATAAATTGAATAATTTATTTAATTAATAGAAGAATGTTTGGGGATGAATTAATTAAATATTAATTTAATTAACTAGTGGCTAGTGGATTTTTAATCAAATAAATAGCGAATATTTATTTAATTAAGCTGGATAGATTTGTGTGACTACACTAACCATCTAATCCTGCCTTGCTACATTTTTTTTCCTCTTCAATAGGTGTGTTAGGTGACACAATGGTCAAGCCTTGAGCAACCATATTAGCAAAGATTAGATATTTATGTTTTTCAATGATTTCATCTACCATTTGAGTGTTGTCTGGATTTGAAATAAATTGATCAACAAGATTAGTTGGAACATCAATTTCATCTGGTTGATTAACCATGGTTTCTTCAATGACGATTGGATTAAGTGGATCAAAACTGATAAGGACACTTTCTGGTAAAGTAGGATTGGTACCTAAATCAGGATTTAGTTGTGGATCTGATGTCCCTACTCCTAAATGAGAGGATTGTTGTTTCATTGCTTGTCTAGACCAAGATTGACTAGTGACGGGCATAAAGTAAACTTGACGTCAAAAAATACAGATTAACTAATTGATTGACAAAAGGATGGACAAGATGACGGATTATGATGATTTGGTACTCAAATTACAAAGAGATAATCTATTTTAAACGACACAACTTTCAAAGGGTCACTTAAGAGGATACACTCAAGCAATGAGATGATTTGTGGACTAGACCTCTGGCTCGAAGTAACAAGACCACAATGATGTAGACCAAGCTCTAAACTTGATATAGTCAAAAGAGCTAGTGATGATAGTTGCTAAAATAAGATTTGGATTTGCAATTTTGGATATGAGACCAAAGATGATGAAAGGATTTAGTTGATTTGACTTTATATGATTTGATGTGATGTGATTTGATGATCGGATTAAATATTTAATTATGATGAAAAGATCAATCCCCGACTCTAGGAACAAAGTGTGATAATGACAAAATGGTGATAAGACTAACTGACAAAGGATAAAAATTGACGATAGTAACAATGCAAGATCGAAGTGATGACCAAGATAATGACTTAAAAACTAAGATAATCAAGATGATGAAATAAGTCAAGACCTTGATAGGCGATAGTAACGATGTAAAAAGATATAAATCAAGTTTGGGTAATTGGTAGACTTGTGATCATTGAACCAAAGACTAGATTTTGAGAAAATTTGGGCAGAACAATGAGACAATAAGCAATCTCGCTAGTCATCAGGTCAATCCTGTCGTTTCAACAAGCGATCCCGGGGTTACTAAGACTGACAAACTGTAAACAAAGCAATCCTGCTATTTCAATTCATTGATAAATCTAACACAAGCAATCTCGCTATTTCTAAAGTGGCAAAAAAAGCATTCCCACAATTTTTGAAAAGCATAACAGGGAATACCGACAGAGTGATCCTGCCATTTCTTGACTGGTAAAAACAAAGTGTTCTCATCGTTTCAGATCATCTAATAGAGAATACTGATAAAGTGATCCTACTATTTCTTAATTGGAAAAAATGAAGTGTTCCCATTGTTTCAGAGTGACTAACAGGGAATACTGATAGAGAGATCCCACTATTTCTTGACAGGCAAAAACAAAGCATTCCCATTGTTTTTAACAAAGATAAAATGAGGACACAATCAAAGCGGTCCCACTATTTGTAGACTGGCAAAAATGGAGCATTCTCACCATTTAAACAAAGATAAATAGGGTATACAGAAAGAGAGATCCTTCTATTTCTAGACTGGCAAAAACAGAGGGTTCCCACTATTTCAACAAAGATAAACAGGGTATACAAAAAGAGTGATCCCGCTATTTCTAGACTAGCAAAAACAGAGCGTTCTCGCTATTTTATATTGATAATGTGATTAAAATGATAGATTTTGGACTGAATTTTTTATATTTCTAAGACTTTTGGTGATTATTTGATAAAAGATACAAGTGACATCAAACACAACAATCACACAAGTAAGATAAATGCATTAATAGTCATGTACTTCCTAGGATAGTAAAGTGACAACACTTGTTGAATCCTCTTGCCTAGAATACCTCATTCAGTTGGATAGATAGAAGCTTGGTAGCACTGGCTCCACTCAACGATAAATACTTCTTAGGCATACCAAGCTTCGAAAGGATTCGAAAATCCCAAGAAATTTACTATCTTAAGTTGAAGGGTACATGAGGGGTTTCTTCAATATGTGTATCACAACACCCGAGTCAACAAGTAGAAGGTTTTGGCCAATCTAGTACAAAGAGACTTTTAATATAGGATTCTCTTTCGAGTGGCCATGTACACTCTCTCCCTCGGGAGGCTTCCTTCCTATAAAACACAGGTACTAGGGAAGTTGGTATAGGTAGGCAATTAGCACCTATTGTGAAGACTTTCATCCCACATATTTTATATAGCAGTTAAGAAGTGACTTGGCTTAAATCCCATTACCACTTAGGCCATTCTCTCTCACCAACCTTATTGGCTTCTTGGGAGACAAACCCTCTACCTAAAATAGTAAAAGCGAGTGTTAACACTTTTCTCTTGTACCCAAGTCCATGAAATCCAGGGGAGAGGATAGTGTGTGTTAACGGTAGGACCACTCTAAATGCATAGTTGTGCCAAACACAAAAGACAAAGGTTTGATCCTTTATGAAATTGAAATATTTTCTAACTACAAGAAGACACAAGATTCATTTTATCTGAAAACATTTTTGGCAATTTGAACCCCTCTTTGATGGTCTTTCAACACACAAGTTTGACTTTTAAACACTTGGGGTCCTCTTATCTTCAAACCTACACCAAATATCAGCTAAAACCCAAAAACATAAATGAATTAGCGGATTAGAAATAAACTAAGAAAAATTCAATTCTGGAAAATGACAGAGAATTAAACACAAAGAAATCTTGTTGTTTCTTCTAGAAATCTCGTTATCCTACCTTGCAATCCTGCTATTCTGCTGGTAAATAACTATTTTGACAAAAAATGTTAAAACACGCAAAACCTAGCCGATCAATCTCGCTATTTCCTAAGTCAATCCCACTATTTTACCCTGCAATCCTATTATTTCTAATAAACAATTTTTTTTACTAAACCTAGGAATGAAACACAAAATATATAACCCATAAATTTATGCCTGCATAGGATGGTGGGAATGCGTTCCCACTATTTCTCCAAGCATTCCCATCATTTATCCAATCAATCTCGTTGTTTAATAAAATCATATTTTCAAAAAAATAAACTTTCGTCGAGGCAGAAATTCACCTTAGTTATTATGTTTTTGCTTGCAAGTACTAAAAATATGTCGAAAAACACAATGAAACAACAACAAAAATGTTAGATTGGACCCATGAAGTGAGGTTCCACTAGGCATTCCAAAAATGTATGCAAAAAAATGTGTATGTAAACTATTGAAAAGATAAACTAAGCAAATAACAAACACATATTTCAACCACACTCAAAAATAGGAAGTTTAAGAAGAAAGAAAAGTAAATAAATAAGATAAAAAAGTAAATAAAATGCAAACTCTATTTTCCTCCTTCGATTTGATTGTCCCTTGGTTTGATGTGTGCTTTCTATATGGTAGATACTTGATTGTGCTCCATGATAACGAATGCGAGATGAAAATTGAAGCATGATGTGATACAAAATTCTTTGCTAAATGGATGAGTTTATGCAAAAGGATGGGTGAGCATTTCTGCATTATGAGTTTACAAAAATGAAAGTGGATGATTTGTGAAGGAAAATGAGGGGTTTAAATAGGCTTGAAGGGAAGATGGAAGGGCATGAGAATGAGACGTGTGTCCCTAAGAAGGGAAAGTGTCATGGATGAGAATGGCATGTGTCCTTAAGAAGGACATTTGTCATTGGAAAGTTTGACATGTGTCCCTGAGGACACATGCCCGCTTGGGAGTATGCCACCCAAATTGGAAGGTTCTATTCCAAAAGAGATTGAAAAATCATGCAATTCCCATGTTTGAGGAAATTTGGGATATTTTCCTAAATTTTAGGGAATTTTCCACAAATTCAACAAAAATTTGGGATATTTAGGGAATTTTGAGATATTTTTAGAAATCTGCATACATATGGTGAGGGCTAGGGATAAGCTTGACTAAAACCCATGGTTAGCTAGGTGGGTTAGTCTAGAGGAAGGGTTAGATAGGGGTTAAACTTAGGAGATATGTGGGAAAATAGAATTAATTAGTTCTATGAGAGAATTTAAGAGGGAAAAAGACAACATAAATTAAATAATCAAATTGTGTATTTGATGTATTTAATAGAAGAAAGGGGCAAATTCAATTAATTAAATAATTTATAATTATCAATTATTTATTTAAAGGGGGACTATATCATAATCAATAAAATTAATTAGCTAGAGGGAAGGAACACTACTTAACTAAATAATGTGTTATTACTTAATTAAAGGTGTTTGGGATAACTAAATTCAATTAACTAAATTAATCAAATTTTAGGTGTTTACAGTATGTCCGAGAAGTGTGTGTGTCTTGGAGTGGAGCCAGTGCTACCAAGCTTCTATCTATCCTATTGAGTGGAGTATTCTATTGTTGCAGAGGATTTGACAAGTATAGTCCTGGCCAAACCATTTGTTTAGGATAGTATATGCTTCTTTATTTCATTTTCAAACAAACATTGTGTTTGTTGTGTCTTTGTTATCTTATCAAAATAGAGAAATTCATCCTTGACACCTTGACACAAAATAAATAAATAAATTGAAAAACTCATACACAAAACTCATCTCAGAAAGACAACACAGTTTAGCACATTTGAAACCTAGAGTAGCGCATTTACAACTACTAATAGCGCATTCGACATACATTTTAGCGCATTTGCAAAACATATTAGTGCTTTTGACATTTTTTTGCAGCGCATTTAATCACCAAAGTAGCACTTTTGTTCACTAGTACAACACTTTTAAAACTTCTTGTTGCACATTTGACATAAATTGTAGCGCTTTTGTCAACCAAAGTTGCACATTTGAAAAGAATAGTAGCACATTTGATTAAAATTGCGGCGCATTTGAGCATTCTTTTAGCACATACATTGTCCGTTCTAATGCTTTTACTTTACCACATTCATGATAGAGGGCACTTCCGCACATACACTGAGAAAATGAAAATTAGATTTGGATACCCTTTATCGTGAATATCACATTTTAGATAACACATACTCGGTCCATTGTCAAAATCAAAGATATTTGTCAACATTCCATATTTTTCAGACATATTCTATACATACAAGTTTAACTTTAGAAAGAAAAAAAATCAAGATTCCTTAGTGCTTTTAATATTATCATTTCAACTTGGTTAGTTCCTTTATTAGGATTTTATCATCCTTCAACTTTGTAGCTAAACTAGTATCAAATCTTGGTAAGGTGGTCGCCATCATAGAGATCTATCATCTCCAATTTGATTTGCCTTGTATCACTATTTCTCAATAGTCTAAGATTTAATCTTTCAAACAAAAGATCAAAATTGCACTTTAGATACCTTGGTTAAATCAAAACATCAAGCATTCATCCAACCTATATACAAGTAATCATCCAACACACATACAAATATCAACTTTACAATCACGTCATTAACATTGCAAGAATCTCGTATGGTTGAAACAATAATACAAAGAGAAATTAGAGAAACTATGGCTTTCTATACACAAGGGAAAGGAAAAGGTCCTAAATTTGATTCAACAGATTTCTTTGGTGAGAGTTCAAATCCATTATATGACAATGATAGTGATGACGAAACCTCTAGTGACATAGATGAGGTGCATGTTCTTGAGGCAACATAGGATCCTAAATTTCATAAAGTTATGGAGAAGGTCATGAAAAAGGATAGGGAGAAATGTTTTCTTCAACTTGCACATCAAGGTGTGAAACTCCCATCTAATTTTGACCTATCAAAGTTGAAAGCTACAATTGAAACTGAAACAAATGCCAACACAAATGAAACCACCAATGATAATACAAATGATGGTACAACCCATGTTGATGCAAATACAAGAACTAAGAACAAAAAGGAGAAGAATCCTTTAAATATACTTGTGCAACAAATTCAAGATTTACAAACACAACTTACCAAGTTATAATCAAGATCTTCAACAAAATAATACTCACTTGAGGATATATCTCCTTAAAAATTCGACAAAGCTTACCCTCTCCTCCTCATTTTGAAGTTCCAAAATTTGACAAATGGAAGGGGAAAGGTGATCCATGTGATCATATTAGAGAGCTTTATGTCGCATGCATGTAAATCGCACATAATGAGACATACCTAATGCGATCTTTTTCTAAAAGTCCGGGTGGCCAATCTATAGAGTGGTTATATCATTTACCACCAGGAATTAAATCATTTGATGAACTAGTTGAACAATTTATCACTCATTTCTCCTATAATATTGAGCATGAGGTCTTTATGTTAGACCTTTGGAATAACAAATGACAAAATGGAGAATCTTCTAGTAGTTTATTACAAAGGTGGAGACAACTCGTCAGCAAGTGTCCATATGACATACTAGAGCAACAAAAGATTGAAATATTTATCCATAACTTAAACACTAAATTAAGTTGTTGATTGCAACTCCAATGTCCACCAACTTTTGCAAAGGTCATTGACAAGGGACTTATCATAGAGAAAGCATTGATAGGGAAAGGATTAATCAATATTTACAAGGATACCATTGGTCCAAGCAACAACAATGATAAATCTAGATTTTGGACCAAGAACAAAAATATTGTGAATGATGGGGTTGTTGACACACAAAATCTAAAACAAAAAAAACTTGTCTTTAACTTGTTAGGACCACAAAACGACACAAATAATCAAAACAACAACAACAATAATGCACCTAAATCTAGAGCTCCATATGCTCCTCACAAAAAGTTTAGGGTGAACCACTCAAAACTGTTTTGAGGAAGCTCATTTCAAATAACCATATAATTATCTAAAGTGAGAGATTATGAACCAAAGGTTAAACCCGCATGGTGGAATGATCAAGATTATTGTGAGTTTCATAGGAACAAAGGGCATACAACTAATGATTGTTAAAGGTTAAAGGTTAAAGAATACCCTTTGAGATTTGATTGACAAAGGTGATATATCAGTTGATGGACATAAATCCAATGAATAACATGTTGCATTCAAGAATCCCCTTCCTAACTATGAAAAGGGAGATCCCCCAAAGCTAGGTAAAAACAACGTCAATTACACAAATTTAGCTTATGACTATGTTATCAATCACATATTTGAAAGTGATTCATATGCAAATGTTATTACCATTAACAACAAACCTGATTGTAATGTGACTATGTGTGAAGGAAAAGTCACTCTCAAAGGACCACCATTGAAGCCATCTTCCATGACTAATCAATGCAATGTACTAGATCAACTTAAAAAGACATTGGCCCATATATCAATCTTAGAGCTTCTACGTTTATCATCGGACCATAAAGAGATTTTGGAGATCGCTCTACAAGAAACCAATATATCCCCAGACCTTGATCCTGCACAGTTTCATGCCATTGTGGGACACCTTACCACTCCTCATTTCTTGTCTTTTACCGAACATGATGATCTTGCCATAAATCAACCTCATAGTGTGCCCCTTCATATATAAGTACTTGTACATAAACATATAATCAAATGTGTCCTAATAGATGGAGGGGGTGGCTTAAATATATGTTATTTTAAATTATTCCTTACCTTGGGGTTTTCTGCAGATGCCATGGATCCAATGAAAAAAATCACTATTAAAGATTATGATGAAGAAGAGAGATCATACAAGGGATCAGTTGTTTTGCCCATTAGAGTGGGACCAATAGAAAAAGATGTGGTTTGCCACATGCTTGACCTAGGTCTAGCTTATAAAATACTCCTTGGGCAACCTTGGATACATGCAATGTAAGCAGTCCCATCTACGTACCATCAATGTCTGAACTTTCCACATAATGGTCCAGAGATACCATTAAACCAAAATATGAAGTATTTGTCCCAAATAACCACACAACATCACCTCCTACTTCACAAATTGATCCAAATTTAGCACCATCAACATCAAAAGCAGGAGAACCAAAGATTGAGCTCAAAGACGAAGGTATGGGAGAATATTCTATTGAGAAAACTTTTTGTATTTCCAAATTACCTCCATCCCATAAGTCTTATGACAAAAAATCTTTAGGCAAACAACAATATTTGATTTCTAAGAAGCAAACAAGAGATACTTTTATTAAATGGGGTACTCTATTAGATGAAACTAATGAAAAAGATATCAAAGAATGGCTATATAAAGAAGACAAGGTTAAAATAAACACATCAAATTTAAAAATACAATTACCTCTTGAACAATTTGGTAAGGGATTATCCATAGTGCAAAAGATGGGATACGATGGTCACAGTCCCATAGGATTAAGAAAGGAGGGAATCCTTAAACCCATGCAACCTAATTTTGTCTCCCCAAAAGACACAAAAGGATTGGGATACATAAGAGATGTCGAGGAAGCTACCAACAATTTATACCAGAAAATTCAAGAATTGCAAGAGGGTAGTGAGAGTGATTCTCATGAACGGGAAGGACTTTCTGAGGTGTTTTATGAAGACAAGCAAATTGATATGAATCGACGAGGGACAAATTTTGGGGTCTCAATCATTAGAGAAAGATCCACAACATACCGAGAGTGACTCTTATGAGGAGTGTTGGATATCAGACCTGACAAATAACATTAAGGTGATTATCGATCTTGACCTTGAAGATATTATCATCAAACTTGAGAACCTCTATGTCGTAACCATTATATCTTTTGATATTGACCAACTAGACGATCCCCTTCCTCTTTTACATCTTGAGCTCGTAGATTGGGGGCAAGAAACCACGCTTGAATTGAAAACCTTTTATAATGACAGTGCTATAGTTGACTACCTAAATCCAAAGGATTCTTTATTTGTGGGAGGTTATGACATAAGATTTACTTATGAACAAAATAACGCAACTTCTTCTAGAGAAAATGTCAATTCTTCCTGTCGCAAAAGTATGAAATTAAAAGAGAAATCTAATAGTGAAAACTGCGATGCGATAGTATTAGATTTATAAAAAGTAAAAATAAAGGATGCATCTAATGGTGAAAACCTCTTTGAGGCACCAAATGATGGAAGACTTGACATTCTTCCTCTGTTAGCAGTAGCCAAGAGGGAAGACTAAGAGGGAGGTGAATTAGTCTTCATCGGAATAACAAACTTAACCACAAAACACAAATCTGATAAACTAGAATAATACGACAGATAAGCAAATTAACAACACAACACAGAACACCAATATTTTGACATGGAAAACCCAGTTAAGGGAAAAACCATGGTGGAAACCTACCCACAATAAGATGATACTCTGTAGTAGTATGTGAAAATGTTACAATGGGGAATGGACATGTATTCAAGCACACTGCCTACAACTCACTACTCAAATATAATGGCCCAGAAGGCTACAACCCTCAAGGAAGTCTCACTAACTTACAATAATATTTGAACTATAATCCGAAAGAAATGAACTGAAAGAATAGCATCTCCAAATGCCTGATTACAGTTCCGGTTAAGCACAAATGTATGCCCCGTAACACCAATCTCACCACAAACTCAACATCGAAGGATAAGTCACTTGTTTGCACACAAACCTCTCTCTCATAATGTAGACACAACATCGACACCCAAACTACATGACTATATCACCTATATATACAATTCATCAACCTTGATAACAAGGTCGGCTAAACCCTCAACCCTCAATTACAAAATTACATCACATGATACAAAGATTGACCACCATACCAATATAATGGTTTACATAACATAAAGTGCTCCTAAATAAAATTCCCAAATGCACAACTCCACCAGAAATCACGCCAAGATCAACTGCAACACGCTACACCACCAGAAATACCACATAACACGCAAATCATCATCGATTGATAGAAACCACCATTAACTAGCACAATGATCAATTAATATCACCAAAAGAAATAGGACATGACTAATAAACACTAGAAAGAATGTTATAATCATCCAGAACAACTGCACCAACACCACTTTTCAAATCTTCATCGGTCAACGTCTGAAAGCTCAAGAACACAACCAATCAAAAACTGTCACGAAGAAAGATAACTTGCGGAGCACCAAATCACGATCCAACTGAAATGAAGATACACAAGACCATCCCAAGCAATATCCCAAAAGCTCTGCACCAGATCTGATCACACCGAAATATATCAGAGGATATACCGGATTCTGCAAAACAGTGATCAACAAACCAACACTACAAACTGGATTAGAAAATCTTCCCAATTTGCAATCACTAGAGAAAATCATAGGAATGTGTTGACATCAATGACAACAACATATCCTAGCAGCAAAAATGACCAACAATATCCAACAATCTCCCCCTTTTGCATTGATGGCAACATATGAATGTGAAAAACAATCAATGCAAAGAAAAGAAGATATCTCCAGCAAACTCCCCCTAAGATCAAGACTTAGAAAGAAGTTTTTCACATGATCTCTCTCCCCCTTTGACAACAATGCCAATTCTCATAAAATAGAAAACCAAACTCTCTCCCCAAAAACAAAAACATGAATCTCTCTCCCAAAACTATATAACTAGACTACTCCACTAGAGGAGCAACACCAACTCACTAATCTAGATAAGAAGATAAGGCTTTGAAATCCACTGGATTGATGCAACTTAATGCATCTAATTCTCATCAGGAGGGGTGGATACCCCTAACTTTTCTCTCAGGTAGACAAATGTATCTGCAGGAAAAGGTTTAGTGAAAATATCGGCTATTTGTTCCTTTGTAGATACATACTCCGGCTTCACCTTCTCTTCATTGACTTGCTCTCTCAAGTAATGATATTTTATTGACACATGTTTAGTCTTTAAATGTTTCACAAGATTCTTTGACATGTTGATAGCATTGGAATTATCACAGTATATAATAGTAGGCTCATCATAAATAATTTTGATATCCTTCAACATCTGCTTCATCCAAACTACCTAAGTGCAATTATTTGTAGCAACGGTGTACTCATCTTTAGTAGTAGATAAGGACATGAATCTTGTTTCTTTCTAGCCCATGAAACCAACTTCTTACCCAAAAATAATGCTCCATCGATAATGCTATTTTGGTCATCAACATCGCCAACCCAATCAGCATCAATATAAGCACATAACATGAAATCATCATTCCTAGGATACCATAATCCATAGTCCATAGTTCCCTTCAGGTATATGAATATCATCTCACAGTAGTGACGTGACTCTCTTTTGGATCAGCTTGATATCTAGCAGCCATGCACACAACATGCATAATTTTTGGCCTAGTCCGAGTAAGATACAACAGTCCACCAACCATAGATCTATACAAACTCTGATTAGCTTTAGGAGATTCATCATTCTTAGAAAATTTACAACCAATCAACATAGGAGTTCCAACCGGTTTGGAGTCATCTAATCCAAACTTCTTCAGCAATTCCTTCATATACTTAGTTTGAGATATGAATATACCTTTTCCAATCTGTGCAATCTGCAAACCTAAGAAAAGTTTCATTTCACCAATCATAGACATCTCGAATTCCTTCTGCATATCACTGACAAGCTTCATGCTCAAGTTATCATCACTACCAAAGATTATATCATCAACAAAGACTTCAACAATCAGAATGTTATCATTTTCTATCTTAAAGTATAGATTGTTGTCAGCAACACCTTTACTAAATCCCAATTTCAACAAGTATTTATCTAGTCTAGCATGCCAGGCTCTAGGAGCTTGTTTCAGTCCATAAAGAGCTTTCTTCAACTTACATACCATGTCTCCATCATCTGACAGTGAAAATATACCAGGTTGTTCAATGTACACTTCTTCCTCAAGATCACCATTCAAAAAAGCAGATTTGACATCCATCTGATATACCTTGAAATCTTTATAAGAAGCATAAGCAAGCAACAGTCTAACAGCTTCAAGTCTGGGAACCGAAGCAAAAGTCTCCTCATAATCAATCCCTTCTTTCTATGAATACCCTTTGCAGACCAGTCTATCTTTATTTTTGACAACTTCATCGAAACATAATTCTCCACCTCTATCAGATATCATACACTTCACCTTCAATCTAGACTCAATCTCAACCTTAGCTTTGAATATCTTGAATTTATCAAATGCTTATGATTTTTTCTTCAAAAATACAACCCGCATCATCCTAGAATAACCATCAATTAGCAGCATAAAATATCTATCACCCTGCACACTTCTGACATTTGTAGGTCCACATAGGTCAGTATGCACAAGATCTAGCAATCCATCATATGTATATTGTTTGCCTTTGAAAGAAAATCTTGTTTGCTTACCCAACTGGCATTCCTTACATACCAGATTAGCATGCTTAACAATCTTAAGCAAATCTCTAAAAGCATGTGTAGAACATATCTTAATCATTGAATCAAAATTTTCTTGACACATTCTCCTATGCCATAACCAACTCTCATCAATATGAGCAATCAAACTACTTTTCTCACCAACATTCAAATAAAAAATGTTACCTCCAGTCTTAGTTCCAGATGCAATCTCTATACCAAAGGCATTTAAGATCTTGCATTTACCATCCTTGAATTGTAGATCATAACCCTCATCAACCATTTGTCCAACACTCAAAAGTTTATGCTTCAAACCTTCAACATACAAGAGATCATCAGTGCTATGCTTACCATCAAAATAAATAGAACCTCTCCCAAGGATCACACAGGCTTTGTCATCTCCAAATGTGACTATTCCACCATCATATCTTTCCATGCTTACAAATTTTCTTTTATCACCGGTCATATGATGTGAACAACCACTGTCAATCACCCATTCATCTTTCTCTTCAACTTTAGTAGCTAAAGCTTTCTCCTCAATAGTGCAACTAATGGAATCAACAGGTACAGGTCCATCTTCCTTAATGGCAAGGAATACAACTTCATCTCCTTCATATTCTTCATCTATAATACCTTCATCAACAACATAATAACAATTCTTTTAATTCTTATACTTTTGGTTAGGCTTGTAAGGCTTGTCATACTTCTCATGCTTGTCATATCTATCATTCCTATCATGCTTATCAAACTTATCATGTATGTCATACTTATCCATTCTCTCCGGGCATCTAGAAGCAAAATGTCCTATCTTGTTACAAGAGAAAAATTTCAAAGGCAACTGTCCATGATACTTACTAGCGCCTTTAGGCAATCTCTGGTCAATCAATGCTTCAAGTTCATCCAGCTCCCTCTCTTGCTCTTCCATCTATCTTCTCTCTCTTTCATATCTAGATATTCTACACTCATTAGGATCATATTTCTTCTTACTGGATATAGATGCAGATGCTCTAAATGTTGTCTTAGACTTTCCACGTGATTCTCCAAATTCACTCAGCTCAAATGCAGCAAGCTTTCCAACCAACATATGTTTTGTCATAGTAGTCACACTCTAGATATCATCAATAGCAGCAACCTTATGTTTATATGTAGGAGGCAAGGATCTCAACACCTTAGCAACAATTTCATCTTCCTTAATTGTTCCACCGACACATCTAATACCTAGGACAAGGTCATTCACCTTAGCCATAAAAGAGTGTATGTTCTCATCATCTCCCATCTTCAATGTCTCATACTTTCCTTTTAAACTCTGCATCTTAGCAACCTTCACTTGTTTATCACCTTCATACAACACCTCAAGCTTCACCCAGATCTCATGTGCGGTCTGAAGTCCCATTATATTTGTCATTTCAGAGTTAGTCAGGGCACTAAGCAATGCTTCCTTCGCTCAAATATTATGTTCTGCTTCCTTAACTTCATCAAGAGTAGATGGTCCATTCTAAGGAACAACATAGACATTCTTTGTAATCTTCCAATAATATTCACCAAGACATTTCAAGTGCACTTCCATTAGGTCCTTCCATATAGCATAGTTACTTCCATCAAATCTCAGACTGTCCTTCTTAAAGATTTCACCTTAAGCTGCCATCTTGGATCTCCTCAAGCGATCAAGTGTGATAGTTGCCACATCACATGAAAAGGCCATTCCATCACTGCCAAACAACATAGTAGAAAGGGTAAACCTTTGTCATTGTCAACATCAACACATTAGTGTCAAAGGAAGAAAAAAGTTGCATAGACAAGTTAGCCCAAGATTTCATTGTATTTACCATAACCAAACCATTCTATAAGTGGTTCACCGACAAAGATTCCTTCATTAGATCTTTCAACTTCTAACATGAAATCCTCATCCATGTGGCAATTGTCTTTGAGATCATCTTATCATTAGATCTCCAAGAACCAAGCCAATGATAAGCAAATTGAAGTAATGATCTCTTAAAAATGGTGGTCCCGTTATCCTCAAATACAATGATGCTCCTTAGCTATTTCCAATCTAGTCAAGTGACTAAAAACTACTGATCATGCAATCCACTGATAGAAAGATACATTTCTATTGCAAAAATATGGCCTCACTACCCATATGTTGTAATGTCCTTTCCTAGAAGCCCTACACCTATAT
This sequence comes from Cryptomeria japonica, assembly GCF_030272615.1. NCBI lineage: Eukaryota > Viridiplantae > Streptophyta > Pinopsida > Cupressales > Cupressaceae > Cryptomeria > Cryptomeria japonica. The sequence continues at coordinate 402,534,932 of NC_081410.1, read as the reverse complement.
CATACCACTAGCAATTAGCATCATGTCCTACATCTATTTCATTTATTGAACCTATCACCCTCCTTGAATCTGTAACAAGCCCTGACTTATAGAATACTATTGCTCGAGTTCATCTACTCGAACACTGTAACTCACTGCTTCATACAACCCATTACTTGGAACAAAGTCTTCATCATAAAAAATACTTTTTTTTTCTCACTAGCTCTCAGGCCTTTAAAAGGAGAATCTTTGTGCATATCATTTTAGTGAAATTGAAAATCAAGGACTGCCTTCAAGAACACTTCGTTGCCTTTCTTATAAGTAGCCCATAAACTAACATTTTTTAATACATGCATGTCCAAAGGTGTGGATCCGCTGTCCCATAAAGTCAAATTTATATTTGTAAACCTTAAGAGAGGTAGTGATCTACATAGCAACAATAGTGAAAGTGAGTTTTCTAGAAGACTCGATAAGTAGCCTCAACTGGCCTTAATACCATTCATTATTTCTAGATTTCCACAACGCCCTTGGGATATCAATAGAAATAATTAACCAAAAAGGTTATAGGCCTTGCCAAAGCCTTTAATGCAACCCATGATAACATAAAAAATCCACTCTCTTATTTGGAATCCATGCATTCAACCCAAATAAGAAGATATATCAGACTTCTTTTGCAAAAAAAGCAATTAGAAAAGATATGATCAACACTCTCAAGGGTTCTACATATAGTGCATATATTAACATTTGAGTTAGAGAGAGAGAGTGCGTGTTTATTTAATAGGAAAATCCACTTAAAGGAGGATTTATTTGACTCTAAGACACTAGACCACAAGTGGGTAAATGCTTTTGACCACTGGGAAAGATTGAGATTTAGATTCCAACAAGTATTGGTGTCTAGACACGTCTTTTCCATCATGGAGATATATATCATTTTTGGAGTCACTTTACATAGTAGAGAACCATCACACCACCTAGCATTGCAAACCATTTCAATGTTAATGATAAGGTGAATAGGGGAAGGTAGAATTTTACAAGCTTCTCTGATAACATAATAAGTCCTCCAATGTGACCATGGAAGACCAAACTTTGTGGTAAGATCAGACTAAGATCTCAACTAATAATTATTAAGATTATTAGCAAAAAATTTAATACCTTTATTGTGCCATGTTTTAGAGGAACAACCATGTAATAAAGCCAATGGCTTGTCTCTGTGATACAAATTACACCAGATAGATCTAGTATCAAAGATCTCATTACCATCATCATAAAAATGATTACAACCCTTTATCTTGTCTTTAACCAATTCCCATGTGGTTCTCATTCCTTCGGATACTCTTGAAAACACTAGAGCCAGAGGGGACAACAAATAGTCTACCAAATTGGGATTCAAATATATTCAAACCCTTATAGTTTCTATCTTGTTTATGATGTTCCTAATTAAGAATTTCCATGGCTCATTACTAGATAGAGCTCCTCTGACCTAGCCACAAGTTTTTAGATGTTTGAGACCAAGCCCTCCTTTCACACCATCCCCATTTCGCTAAGTGCCTCTTCATCTTACCTTTACCATTAGATTATACAAAAAAACTAATTTTCTTTTGGATTTCATTCACTTGATAGCTACAAAACAACCAAACAAAGTAGTATAAGCTATAGAATGAGAGGAAATTTTGACAAACTTGTACTCTCCTAACTAGAGAGAGGTAGTGCCTATTTTACTTCGCAATTTTAGCTTCAATTTTGTCTTTAATATTGTTTGACATATTTTTGAGACATGGATTGACAACAAATGGAATCCCCAAATACCTAGCTTGTTTTTTTGGGCCACCTTGTTGGAAGTTGAGTTTCTCAAACCAATTAGGAGGTTTGTCTTTCCATCCTAACAACATTTATTTGGCCAAAGTGATTTATACTCTCGAGGGCTTACACAATATGTCAAGTTTGTTCATCAAATTATCAAAGTTTTCCTCATTCAGTGCAACAAACATCTACAAATTGAACATGAACCAAGTTCTCTTAATTTGGAAGGGTAATACCTCAGACAATAGGCCCCAAACTAGGGTTGCTCAGGTGGTAATGGATGACATTAGAAGCAACAATGAAGAGAGAAAGAGCTAAATGACATCCCTGTTTGATAGACCTCTAAAGCATGAAAGTCTTAGAGACTGTACCATTGACATTAACTTGAGCCATTGCATCGTGGAAAAGTGTGTTCACCATTTGACAAAAAATAGGGGAAAATATAAAAGCTTCCAATGTCATGATCACAAAGAACCATTCTACGAGCTATTATAGCCTTTTCAAAATCAAGCAACAACATGCTCACATCTTGGCCAGATACTTTAGCTCCATTCCATTGCTTCCCAGCTTGTGATTGAGTTTTCAAGAAGGTATCTCTCCCTGATAAAATTAGTACGAGTCTTGCTTATGAAGTTTGAGAGGATATAAACAAGCTTAGAATCTAGCACCTTAGCTAAAATGTTGTAAGAGACATTAAGTAGTGTAATGGGATGCCATATTTTTATCAGTTTTGTCACCATATTTTGGAAGTAGTCTAATAATACCTCTATTAATGTTGTACCTAAAATATCATGCATTAATTGCCTCTTTGTAGACCTGTAGTAGTTCATCACTTATCCATTGGTAGTTATTTTTATAAAATTATGTCGGGAGACCATTAACCCTAGGTGACTTTTCATTCTTAAGAGATAAAATAGATTGCCTAATTTATTTTTTATAATGTCTCGATTTAGTTGATTAGCAACCTTACTTGAGATCTTCTTGGGAATAGATCTCCTACAACAATTCCTAGCCACTATGAAATCACATCCATTACCCTCAAACGAAAACAAATCTCTATAGAGGAGAAATATCTACTAGACTATTTCCTTTAGTTCTTTTACCATTTTACCATCATGCCATATCCCCTCCATTCTCTCCTTCATATTTCTTTGCTTGATATAATTAAAGAAAAAATTGGATCCTTTGTCACCTTAAGGTACCTAGTTCATTCTAGATTTGATCCTCAATCCTTTAACCTTTTCAATTTGGAGCACTCTGAGGCTATGTTTAGTGGAAGCCATCTCATTAGTCATCATTTAATTATAGAGTTCTTCTTGTATGGATTGCTCAAGGGAGAAAAGTTTGTTTTGAAGAATCAACTCTAATCTCCTACCATCGAGGGCTTTCTTTTTACCAATGGTTTGGAACATAGTAGACTAACCACTTACATTCCTATTCCATTTCTCAATAGTTGAATATTCTTTTAGGGTAAATTTGTTAATTTCCTTTAAGGTGAAAATGACATCATTGCAGTCTTCTATGTTGAGTAAAGACGTATTTAGCATATATATTACTTCTCTCGTGTCCATCAGATTTATCATTATTTGTTAGGATCTTCACCTCCATAGAATGGTAGTTAGACAAGGAACTAGGGTGAACCTTCACTCTACAATTTTCATCTACTAGATCAACTGAGAATAAATCACTATTAGCATAGAACCTATCAAGTTTACAAGAAATCCTCTTAGAGCCTTTTTGAAAATTGCACCAAGTATACCAAATACCTTTCTTTCTCTTTTAAGACCTTCCAATGGATCAAATAGATTATGTTTGTTCTTCATTTAGTATGAAAAAAACTTTTCATTCTCTTTCCAGTGGATGTCGATCCCACCTACCCTGTCACCCTTAGATTCTACCATGTTAAAATCCCCCCAAGAATCCATGAAATATTGGGGAATTTGGTCAAGTATTTTTATAATTAGATTCTTTCATCATATTGATTAGGGGCATAAATTAAAAAAATCCAAAAAAAATTGTTACCATTTTTCAGAATAATCCAGGTGGCTATGTTACAAGGTGAAGAGCCACAATCTTTAATGGAGTGTGCTCATCTCTTATTTAACAACATAGTAGTACCCCCTCTACCTTTTTCATTATGGGTATAAAAATGAAGTGAATCCTTCCAAATATAGTTCAAACTAGTGTCTAGGTTAAAACCAATTGATTTCACCTCATGGAGCATGAGAATATCCATGTTACCAAACTATTTGCACATTATTTTGATGAATTTTCTATTAAGGGATTCCAAGCTCCTGATGTTCCAACTAATGCAATGCAATATCATCTTCATTTAGGTTAGTTTCCCCTTCTTTATTGCTTCTAAATTTATCAAAACACTTGCGAATTTTATCCTTCTTACCTTTCTTTTTTCTTTTTTGTTCATTTTCACCTCTATTGAGGTGTTTTATCTTATTTTTTTCTTCTCTATTCTCCATGGAGGAAGCCTCTTATCAACCTCTCCCATAATCTCATCTTCACTTGAGCAAGGGAAGTTATTAAGGGAAATGTTTGAACTATCTTTGCATCCCTTATTTGATAAAGCAGTTTTAGACCCCTCTGATTCTACTCGATCAAGAAGTTGTTGAAGATTTTTGTTCCTAGGTTCATTCACCATAGCCCTAGTCTTGTCTAATACCAAAGCTTGGGCAATATTAGGTTGTCCAGTATTGGTAATGGGTAAATTATTAGGGGAAGGTGTATCATTCTTGGGATTTCTTTTGAAGTCTATGCAACAATCACCCCTTTTTGGATATCAAAACTAGGGTTTTTATCCCCCATATTCTTAATGTTGCTCATATTGATGGGAGGGAATTCCTTTTGAATAGGAATCTAATAGTCTTCTATATGATTTTCCAAATTGTCCTTAGGACTAAAAATAGGGTTTCTCATAGGCCTTAGTTTAAAAATAGGGCAGTTCTTTTTTGGGTGACACTATTTTTTGCAAAGAAAGCAGGAGTTTAATTCCCCCATTAAATGTATTTTGTGAGTTAGAAGGTTTCCCCCAAGGTTAATACCAATTTGATTTGGCATATCAATCCTAGAAGACAAACCAACAAGTAATCTTGCATACATATGTGGTAGAATGCTACACGTCTCTTCAACTTAGAGATCTTTGCCCACTGCAACAAGAAGTTGGGGCAAAAAAGTCCACAATTGAACTAGTACATCTTTGACAACAATCCATCTTGGAACAAAAATAATAAATAGTTCCTCATTTAGAGTATCAGGTGACCATTTGACTACCTTAAAGATAGAGTTACCCACATTCCAAAATTATTTGAGAAGTACCTGTTCTTGCATAGCATGGGTTTTAAAAAACATCACAAAAAGCTATTTTTGGATTATTCTTAAGAATGCAACATGAATCCCTAGTTTCTTTCCCCAAACTCCAATAATCCATTCATCAAGAAATTTTAAACAAAGAACATTGCAACATTTTTTAACCTTTGTCCCTCTTTATTCAGAGCTTCAAGCATGTCACTTTTAAGAACCACAACTAGGGTATTATGGTTGGAGGGGGATAACTTACCTTGGTTACCTCTAGCATCACCAACTCCCAACTTTGTGCCTTCCTCACTAACATTGAATTTAGAAGATGTTGGAATCCACTCCCTGTTGTCACAAGCCACTGCCTTCTTGAATGTCTTGCACTGATCAATACCAGTGCCTTCATTTCCAATCTTTCTCATCTTGAGGTTACGTTGGACTATTTCCTTGAGGCATCACCTTGCCCGCACATCAATTGCCCTACCTAGACCCCACAACACCAAATAATATCAATTCAAAAGGTATCCAAAGCACCAACACAAAAACAAATGTGGGAAACACAATATGTGACAATCGATAAACACAAAACTTACAAACCATTCAAACCCCAAACTACCAAGACAACACAAAAGGGATCAATGGTAGTCAAAAGGATGAAGCAGAACCAACCAAAGTAAGCTTGAACCAGACATCTAATGGAGGTTTCCTTTCACCTCCCTAAACTTGCGAGCTCACTCCAATTTCCAAACAAATTTTGCAATGATCTAATAGTGCCATTTCACATATGTTTTGATTAAAGTGTTGTTAATATAATATTTATTTAAAATAAATCAATCATACAAATAATAATATTAAGAAAAAATGTCAAATATTATATATTTAATATATATGCATATCAATTAATTAACTTTCAATAATAAATATAGATTTAAAAAAGAATACGCAAGTATAATATTTACTAAAATTTTAAAACTATTTTTTATAGAAATAATGAATAATATTTTTAAAAATTAAAATTAATATTTTTATAAAAATAAAATAATTGTTACTTTGTGCTAGACTATTTTGTGTAAGTACGTTCTCATATTGATTAAATATGTATCTATGATTTCATGAAGGGTGTATACATAAATGTCATAATTTAAAAATAAATAAATTAGTATATATACCATTATAATAGGTGCCACATAGTGGCCAGTACTTGCCTTGTTAATTTGTAGTTGAAATAGTAATTTATTAATTTTAATTAATATATTGTTTAATTTAATTTAATTTAATTTATTTTAGATTATTTATCTTTCTTGTTAATTTGTAGTTGAAATAGTAATTTATTAATTGTAACTAATATATTGTTTAATTTAGTTTATTTTGTTTTATATTATTTATCTTTCTATAATTGTGTTGTCTTAAATGTATAATTATAAAATATTTTGTGAATAACACATTAATAATTATATTTTAATTATGGTATGTGAAGGTTTTGTTGATCAAGAAAATATGTAATTACATCTTAGCTGCATTAACTCTAATCATAATATTAACCATAACCTTAATACTAATTAAACCCTAACCCTATAATCCCAATTTAAATCTTAGGAACACCGAAGATAATATAATAAACAATTTTCTATTGTAATAATTAAAATTGCATTGTTATTAGTATACTATTTTATATTATTATTAATTTTTTTTTTACAATAAGTAAATAGCTGCAGAGGGGCGACACCCTTGTATTAAAAAAGAAAGAGAATACAAGGCCTGATTCAATAAGAGCGGTAGGAGGAAACAATCAAGAAGAAAACCCCCTACCATAGCCCTAATCCATGAAAAAGAGAAGTTGACACAGGACTAGATGAGGGCAACAAAATGTCGTCATCTTAAAGGCCTCTTGAAGATGCAGAGGTCATAAGACAAAAACAAACAATCTCAAAAGGCAGAGAGACCGGAGGTCTTAGGGTCAATTGAAGTCACAAAGAATCATCAGAAGCATCTTCCACGAGCGCATTGGCCGCATCTAAGACAATGGGATATTCAAGGCCACAATTCAAATGAGCTGTCGATTCTACCTTCTCTATAGGGAGTCGGTAGTCATTTGGATACCACTCTTCACCCACGCCAAATCCCTAGTCGTTTCCATCCACCAGATGACCGTTCTCAAGGATCCCGAGGTCATTAGTCACCACTAAATCTTCACCACAGAGAAAAATTGCCCTCCGATTCGACATGAAACCGCTTTGTATGCTAGCTGCTTTCAAAAGGAACTCAATGTTCCTGGAGATGACGGGCCAAGTTGCTTGGAAGGATGCAAAATCCAGAGAATTAATAATCACGAGCTTTTTTTACCTCCGCTCTGTTGCTAAATGACATGTAGTAGTTTTGGGGAAGCATAATTATGAGATTGGCATCAATATTGTCCAATACAACAACTATTTCTCCCAACAGGCGGTGCTTAAACATCATCTGGGTTAGTAATTTTGCTTGCTGCTTTCTAGTCCCCATGTAGATTAACATTGCAAGAAAAAAGGCTGGAATATCAGCATTGGCTCTGTACCTGTGGTAAGCCATAAGAAATTCCTTTCCTAGGATCCCCTTTACACTGTGGAGAATGAGAGGATGAGAGAAAAGGACCTCTTGAAGACGCTTGTCTGTGATTTCGCCCAGGAAACCCATTTGTCGACAAGTAGCTTCGAGGAGGATTGGAGTCTCCATTCTGAGATGCCAAGAGGAAAGCAAATTGTGGTGGAAAGCAAGGTTATTCCTTTATTAAATAGAAAGGAGTCGAACTCGAGAATACGAGATCCTGCTTCTGCGTTTTCAATAAATGCCCACACGCGTGAGCAGCCGGTATCCAACTAACCATCTGCTCCAAACCTCCTCAACTTGATGTCGACCAACTTTAAGCATCAAGTGATCTTAAACAAATCTTGAAGGATACAATCATAACTGGATACTCAAGTACTCGTGTTAAATAGCCACGAGCCAAAAGTTGGCACTAATCAATAGTGTCGGCAATGCGTCACATCACGATGATAAGAGGAGACCTTGATCGGTTAACAAGGCAACCGATCGATCTTTCCACCGAACCAAGGCCGAAAGGTGGAGAGTGGGAGTCATGGCTTATCGGGGAACAGAGCACCGGTTTTCTCCACAGCCAGAGGGGGCAGATAGAAATAAAGAGTGCGCACCTATCAGGAGATCCACCGGTACGCGCCATATTTCATAGGACCCCACCTGAATGAGGAGAGCATGATAGTTAGCCCAACAGAAACCAACATCGACGGATCTTCAGGGGGGGTCGTTGATGGTTATAGCTGCTTTAGAAAGTCTATTGGCTTCACCATTACCTTCTCTATATATATGGCTAACTCGAGACTCATCAAAGGAAGCTAGCAGCATTAGGATCGGTTGAAGCCACTGGTTAAGGCACCAACAAGGGGTGCTAGAGCAGCGGATCACGTTAATGACATTTAATGAGCCTCCCTCCAAGTGAATTTTCTGCACCCCAAGCTCCTTTCCTAGCTGAAGACCTCTAAATGCCGCTCCGAATTCCGCTTCATTATTAGTAGCCACTCCAATCTTTTCGGAGATTTATTTTATACAGAGACCATCAGAGTCCCTCAGAATGCAACCAATACCACTATGGCCCGGGTTGCCTGCAGAAGCACCATCAAAGTTTACCTTGCTCCACCTGACCGGTGGTGCATCCCAAATCACCCCCGCTCTTGGATTGGTCTGATCCACCATAGATCCCAAACCGAAAATCAAAGGGATGATTAGATTTGGAAGAGCCATCTTAATCTTACAATTCCAGTTCGTGAACAAATTTTTCTTAAGTATTTTGGATTGGGCCGCCACATTCAGGAGCTCAGTCAGGTGGTTCTCAAAAGAGGCTGAGGGCCCATATCTTTACCCTGGAAGATTTTATGGTTCTTTTCTTTCCAAATTTCCCAAATCAAAAGTGATGGGAGGATGAAGAGCAAATCAGAAAAAACCGCCTTTCCTACCGGTTTGGGCCATTGCAAAAACTAATTATCCAGCCCTGCTGGGAAGGGGCCGAATAATCTCAGTTTTTCCATGAAATACCACCAATAATGACTGGAGAATTTGCAATGGAGGAGGAGATGATCAATAGTCTCTTCCTGATCTAGACATAACAGACATCTATTGGGTCCATTGATACCTATTGAATGTAGCCTTTCTTGGGTTAGGATTTTTCTTTGGCAGGCCAACCAGACAAAGGAACCCATTTTGGGGAGGAGGTGTTGATGCCAAAATAGATTTACAGGCCAGTATTTTTTGTCTATAGCCGCTTATTTTAGCTTGTAGCCAAAGCATACCTTGTATTTTCCATCAGAGGAGCCACACCACCTAATAATGTCCTTATCAGGGGAAGGGAAAATAGACCTTTTGTTAAGAATATCAGTAAATAAGTCCTTCTGAGACTGATCCAAGTCCAACTCCTCCAAGGAGTTCCATTTCCATGTAGAGATACCATTTTCTAGGATCGAATGACCATAATCACAGAGATTATGTCCCCAGAGGCGACAGGTCACCTCCATAACAAGATGTAGAGAGGGGATGTGACATAGGGCAACTTCACCCGACCAAGAATCAAACCAGAAGGAAGCATCCCTGCCATTCCTGACCTTCCAGGTAACTTGATCTCTTATGATATCCCTGTTGTCCAAAATGAAATTCCAGATAGTCAAACCCTTGGGCGGGTTGTTAATAGTCAGAATCTACTTAGGATCTAGGGAGTCCAGATATTTATGTTTGAGGAGCCTTGCCCATTTTTTCATCCCACCGCTACATATTTCCCAAACCAGTTTAGCACCCATTGCTAAATTCATAATTGATATTTGGCGAATACCGACACCACCTGCCATTTTAGGTTGACAGATCTTTTTCCAAGCTATCAGGGGAAATTTACCTTTATCATCCGACCCATTCCAAAAGGAAATTTCTCATTAGAGAAATCAATTCTTCTTCAATTGCCACCGGTAATCGTAGGCAAGCCATAGAAAAAAATGGTAGCGCTGAAAGGACCGACTTTATCATAGTGAGTTTCCCAGTAGAAGATAACCACTTGCCTTTCCAAGTTGCAAGCTTGGATTTTCACTTATCAATGAGGTGCTTCAAGTAGCGAGCTCTGTTACTGCCAATGAAGAGCGGGGTACCAAAAAATTTCCCAAGGAAATTAGCAACTCTGAGATTGAGAATCCTTGATAATACCGTTTGCAAGTTGAGCGGAGTGTTGACGAAAAACACTTCAGATTTGTGCCAGTTGATTTTCTGTCTAGAAGCGAAATAGTAGTCATCAAGACAAGTTTTGATTGATCTTGCTTCTCGCCTACAAGACGATCCAAATAGAATGGTGTCATCAACAAACTGAAGATGAGTCATTTTTTCAACCCTTGTTGCCACATTAACTCCTAGCCAATGACCATTTTGCTGGAAAGCTCTTATGGATCGACCTAAGGCTTCAACCATTATGATAAACAGAAAGGGTGATAATGGATCACCTTGTCTAATACCTCTTGTCGAAGAGAAGAAACCGTGGGATGAACCATTGACCAGAACCGAGAATTTGGGGGAAGAGAGACAACTCGAGACCCAAGTGAGCCATTCCTTGCAGAAACTAAATTTATTGAGAACATCAAATAAGAAATCCCTGTCCACCATGTCATAAGCTTTCAGGATGTCCAGCTTTAAAATCATACAGGAGTCCTTGGTTTTCCTGGCTGTGTGGAGTGTTTCATGAGCAACAATGATGCCTTCTACAATGGATCTTCCAAGGGCAAACCCGCTTTGTTCCTTTGATATGATGTGCGTCAGGAGGGGATTCAATCTATTAGCAATGATCTTTGTTACAATCTTATAAACAGTATTGCATAGAGCGATAGGCCTAAAGTCACTCATCTGTTGTGGGTTCTGCTTCTTCGGGATTAGAGTAAAAAATGTGTGATTGATGGCCCCTAACATAGTCATCTTCTTTCTTGATTCTTCTACAACAAGGTGTAAATCTTGAGCACTGATATCCTAGTAATGATGGAAGAACGCGACAGGGAAGCCATCCGGGCTAGGAGTCTTATCTGGACTCAACTGGAAGGTGGTTTTCCTTACTTCATCAATAGAAATGGGCGTACAAAGAGCTGTATTTTGATTAGCAGAGATGGTGGGTGGGATTGAGTTCAAAATTTTGGCTCTTGCTTCATGATCGACCTGATGGTCACCATTCAGTAGAGAGTCAAAGAAACTTACGGCTTCATGTGCAATGTCTTCGTAATTCTTGACACCAACACCATCCGATCTCATGATCTCCAATATTCTGTTTCTATTACGACTGGCAATGGCCGACCAGTGGAATAATTTGGTATATTTATCTCCTTCCTTTAACCATAACTCCCTTGATTTTTGCCGCCAATGGATTTCTTCACATCTAAGGATTTCATTTAAATCAGATTTGAGAGAATTTTCTTTGATGAATAGCTCCTTAGTCATTCTTGAAGTCGTAACAGAGTTGGTTAAATCTGCCAGTTCCACCATTATTCTTAATTTCTCCATATGAATATTCCTGAAGTGGTTATTATTCCATTCCTTGATCTTAACCTTAATATACTTGAGTTTTTTTTATTGAGAATGAAAAGTCTCGAATGATTCCTAAATACCAGCTCATTCCACCAAGCCGCTATTAGATCATGTAGTTCAGTCACTATGAGCCACATTTTCTCAAACCGGAACAGAGTACCTCCCTCCGCTTGAGCCAAGGCAACCTCCAGACAGATCGGGTAGTGATCTGATCCCGTGAGTGATAGAATCGATGATTCTAAGGCTAGATTTTGGCCTAGCCAATCACCAGAAACAAGGAACCAGGCAAGCCGTTCAACAATATTAGAGAAGCCAAACTCCGATTTGTCCATGCGAAAATTCCATTTTTCGAAACAATGTCTAAGAGATGATTCTTCTCAACAAAGTCAAAGAAGTCTTTTTGGGACGCACCAGTCCTTTGAATACCCCCACTTTTCTCAGTGTCAGAAAGGATCGCATTAAAATCCCCAGCTATCACACAACTACCATCGGTAATATTATTTAGCTTAAAGGATAGGAGATCCCAGAGAGCCCGCTTGTCACCAGCAGAGGAAGGTTCGTACACATTGAAGAGATTGAAGTTCTCATTTCATCCAAGAGTAGTGACCAAGCACTATTGTCAATACTTATCTTCTCCCACAAATGGATCTTTACATTCATGGGGTTCCAAATAATTCCCAGGCCACTGGAAGCTCCATCTGATTGCCTAAAAAACCCATTCCACTGTTTCCAAGCTCTCATTTTGGCCTCAATATCAACCTTACTCCATTTAGTTTCCTGTAATAGCCAAATATCTCCTTTGGTGTCATCAATCTGGTGCTTAATCAAGCACCATTTGTTAGGGGCATTGATGCCCCTGATGTTCCAAGATAAGAGTCTCATGGCTCCTGGGGAAGGGCAATTCCCTTCCCTAAATTAAGTTTGGTTTGACCACAGGCAACACCAACTACTACTAGCATGACTTTTTTGGACTTGCACCCCCGCACACCTTTTGGTTTAAAATTTGGTTTATCAATAATCAAATTTGATTTGCCAAAACCTTTTAAGGAGCCCTCCATTAAGCTCTAAGTTAGGTTCAAAATCCTCCTCCCCCTCCGAGGAGGAGGTTTCAATTTTGCCATCTTCAAGTTCAATACCTATCGGAGAGTCAGCCTGCCCTCCCAACATCCCTATAGTATTATTCTCCATATCCTCAGAGGGTGGATTTTCGTCTTCAGTTGCCAATTGAATTCTAGGCACAAAGGGGGAAGGTGGAAGAGAGTCTGCAATCTTGGATTCAATGTCTGTTTGTAGGGATTTGGTCTTCTCCAGCAGTGTGAGAAGATCTTGTTGGCTCTTGATTTGACCAGAAGAGGGGGGGACTATGATCAAAGGGGTTGCCTCCGTTAGTGTGACATTCTCCTTCTCAAGAGTATCGTTGCAAAGGGCATCCCCAAAGTCATCGATAATGGGAGGTTCCGGTTGTAGTTTAACCTCAATAGGAGATTGCATACAGGAATAATTTCGCTGTATCATAGCCGAGACATCACAACTAATACCAGAGTGATCCAAGGAGAAGCATTTAGGACAAATGTGCAGTTGATCTTCCCTGCCAATCTTCTGAATCTAGATCTTGCCAGCCCCAATAATTTTGACTTCGTTAGGGATCTTGTTGACTTGATTTGTGCTGATACAAATTCTAAGAAAGCTTCCCATAGTTTATCTTCCAAAATATCATCAGACGATACAAAGGTACCAAGGTTTTTGCATATGTCCTTAATGAAATCAATGTGCCAATAATTCGAGGGACAATTATACAGTCTTATCCATACCTTGCTATCCGACAAGACATATGTTCGGGGATTGAAATTGGGCTGCCAATCGATGATGTGAACTTCAATGCCATCTAGGATATATGGACCTCTATTTTTAGCTTGTCACTGCTCTTTATTGTTCATAAATTCAATCATATAGAAATCATTCGGGAGAATATTGATATTAATATCATTTCCCCATTGCGCTCTACACCAATATTCAAAGCTGTCCTTACTCCGCTTTCCACCAGCCCACTTGATAAAAAGGCAAGACTCAAGCAAATTTGACCGAGCAAAATTAATTTTATTCTCATCTAGGAAGATAGTGGGTCTTGGGGTTTTACTTACCGGATTATGAAAATGGGACCACTGAAAGAGGGAGCTTGCTCTCCGAAAGTTTAGCCGTCTTTCCTGATTCAGTCGAGGGGTCGATTAATCGGACGGTAGTTAGATCTCCAAAACCTTGCTTGATCCGCCTTAGAATTTCCTTGCCTGAAGCGCCCATTCCATTTTTGGAAATTACCGTGATCAGTCCGAGGAGCAAAAAAAGAGTCAGTATGAGGGATATTTCTCTCGAGCGGTGCATCGGAGGTGTTGGGTTTAGGCGGTGGATGCCAGTTTCCAGGGCCCTCGGATACATGATGGTTAGCCTTGCGGAACCAACCATTGTTATTCCAACTGAAACCATTCGCCTTCCACTTGTGTGGGTCAATAGGGCACAAATAACCACTTGAGTAGGGATTTCCATGGTTTAACCGCAGATTGGAATGTTTGGAGCCTTGAAACCTATTTGTAACCCCTGCTTTGTCTGGTTCTTGGACCGCTTGGATTCGACCAGTCTTAATGGGGAAAGCAATATCCGCTTTATCGCTCCGAGAGCCAACCTTCGTGGACTGGGAGCCAGAGTACCTCGAATTGGTGATCCTATTTTGTTCGCCAATGCCGCTCCTGCTACTGTCCAGAGCTGCCATTTCGCTGTTTCGTTCCACTCCAAAGTTAGTCAAATTTTTTGACCTATTATTATTAAATTATTATTAGTATATTATCATTTTTATATTATTAAATTATAGTTAGTATATTGTTACTTTAATTTGTATTTTATATTATTATGAAAATATAAATATTAAAGTTTTTTTTTTCTTCATAATTTTCTCTTAAATATACATGTTGAAGATAAATTAAACAAGGACGCAAAGCGTCAAGTTCCTGCCATTAAAAGAATGAGAGTAATGGATAGAGAGAAAGAAGAAGAGATAGGTACATATAGATGGAGAAATAAAGGTATTCAAATATTTGGGAGTATTTGTTGTCACCCTCAATACTGCATATTTGATTTACATTTGGGGGCTCGATTCAATAAACTATAAAGTAGTCATTGATCACATATTTAGACTAGAAGATTTATCTTAGCTCTCATACTTGATTACAGAATTCAGATCAACAGCAGGGGCATGCAAGTTGCAGGTTACTCAGGAGGAGAGAGGGAGATAGAGGTAGATATGAAGATAGAGTGAGAGAGGAAGAGGGAGATAAATAGATGGAGAGATGTATATGGGATACAAAGGGAGTGAGGAAGGGAGATATGGAGAGAGATAGAGAAAGGGAGAGATATAGGTAAATGCGAGATAGAATGGCGGGGAGGAAGACAAAGAGAAAAGGATAAACAAATAGAGAGAAGTAGAGATAGACAAATACAAATGGAGAGGGGGAAAGAAACAAGGGATATATATAGAGAGGGATAGGGTTCTAAGGGAGAGAAAGGTAGATATGGGGAGAGAGAATGGGGGGCAAGGGAGATAGGTCAATATAGTGAGAGGTAGACAAAGATGAGGGTGATATAGAAAGAGATATAGAGGGATATAAAAAGAGATAGACAAAGATAGACAAATAAAGGTAGAGATATAGGAATAGAAAGAGAGAGAGAGAGGAGTGAGATAGAGATATAAAGTAGGAGAGGTGGAGTGAATAAAAGGGAGGTAGAGATAATGATATATAAATAGAGAAGGGGGAGGTAGGGAAATAAAATAAAATTAAATTTAAACTTTAAAATTAAATTTAAAATTAGAACAAATAAAATAAATACAAAATCAAAATATATCAAAATCCAAATATTTATAAAAATAATAATTTCATTAAATGAATAAATAAATAAAATAATTCAAATTAAATTTTAATTAAGAATTAAAATAGAATAAACTAAATACAAATCAAAATATATCAAAATCTAAATATTAATAAAAGTGACTAAAAATATTAATAAATAATTAACTTATAAATTTAATAAATAATTAAATTAAATAATTTTTATTTTTTAAATTAATAATTAAAAAATTTAAATTACATATTAAAATGATAATAAAAAAAAATCCAAACATCATACATATTAAAAAATTCAAAAGATATAATACACTAATTAAAAAAATAGAAAGCATTCAATATGTAAGTTAATATTTTTTTTAAAATATGCTATCAACTTATCGTCTCTCTTTTGACAAATAAAATATCTATCTTAAACATTTTGCCATTTAAAAATTAAAAAAAATTAAACATATAAAATTATATGTTATATTTATTATAAAATATGATATAATAATTAGTAAAAAAAATTACTTTAAAAATAAGTTTTTTATGAATAATATATAGCAAATATTTTTAAAAATATATATGTTATTTATACATTATAATTTAAATAAATCTAAAAGAAATAATTTTATAAATCTTAAAATAAATAAAAGATTAAATTATTAATAAAACATATAAACAATATCGATATATAATATGTAGAACTTTAATTATATATTATCATATAATTATTAACATTTAAAACACTAAAATTTGAAAAGTTTATTATTAACATTTAAAACACTAAAATTTGAAAAGTTTAAAATAAAAAAATTGAATGCTCGTGGCAATTTTTTTACTACCATTAATATAGATTCAATATATATTATACGGGTTGAAAATGTAAAGTCCATGTTGCAGTTTGACCAAGTTAGTAAGAGACTAATATTTTATCTCTCAATGCTACGGTATTACACTTTTCACGATGAAGGAAAAGTGAACGGTACAAACTTCAATGAGTGCTGCGTTGGGATGACGTGGGATTGTGGACATCTTGTATTTTAATTTTGTTTTTTAATTCAAAAGTAGTATCGTGTCATTAAAAAAGCAATTTTGTGTCATTAATGGTTTGTACCCGGATGACCACTTGGCAACAATTGCAAGAGAAGAAATGACATATCATTTATTAAATGTACAAAAATGAGTATTTTTTTGTTTCGAAAATTGAATTTTCTACCTACTGTTTTCAATATGGTCCAATGAGAATAAAGAAAAATGATATTTTTGTAATTACATAAAATAAAAAATAAATATGAACTATAGACTTGTTTAAAATTCTTAAATCTGATTGGTCAGTTAAAAAAAATAAATGACCAAGGTGAATGCAATAGCATCCTGCCTACGACAGGAACTAAAAATATGTCAAAATATATTATAATGTAAAAATTTTAATGTTATTTATAATGTCATATATAAATTAAAAATAAGACCTTTTAATGAATAATAATAATAATAGCAATCTAAAAAAAATCACTTAATCAAACAATTAATACTAACAATTAATAATTCCAGGACAGGAACTAATTGAGACTAAAATAATAATAACCACGTGTCAGCTGTGATGTGTAAAGACGGTAAAACACAGGGAACAGCCGATGTTATAGAAATTAAAAGAGTTGCGTACCCGTCATTTCGAGGGCATTCAGGAGAGGAGGAGTCAGCAACCATAGAAGAAATTTTAATCTCTTTCTTCTCTGCTCTGCTGCCGCCATTGTTTTCTTAAGCCGAGCTTTAGGGCCGACATTTTCATTTCTCCGAGCTTTCTGATTTTTTCACATATTAAGCAATGGATGATGACTGGGGTGAGTTTCGTCTATTTTCTATTATTTGTTTGCAGATTTATATTTCTTCCTCGTCTTGGTATTTCTATTGCGATCTGGAGGCCGAGTCACGGGGCTCTCTAATGGTTTTAGGGTTTTTATAGTCTGAATAATTACATCATAGCGAGAAATTTGTGTTAAATACCAGCGAAGTGCGTTTTATTCATGGGCGTTTTCATTTGCCCAGTAGTTGCCATGGGATCGATCCCCATAAATCATTTGTTGAACATGCATGAAAGATAATCTTTTGAGAAATTAGGGTTGCAGTTTCCCTTCTCCTCGGGACGTGGGATTGAACAACGCGCCGCACAATTATTGCGTGGCCATTTATATTTATGGTTGGTTGGGGAGTTAAGAAATTTTTGAACAGATAAGATAGGGTGGATGTTACTTTTTTTTATGTAGTTTAATTTATTTAAATGGGACCTGAACCTGATAACTTTGCCGCGGGATTTGGGAAGGGCCTCTGTGATTTCTTAGGAACGTCTAATTGAGGTTCTTTTCAAATCGGTCTATCACTGCCATCTTGTCAGGAACATAAGAAAGCATTTTTTAACATCAGAGAAAATTATGTTTGATTCATACGGATGGGCGAAGTATGTTACGGGACTCAAACGTGAAACAAGTCATAAAAACTAATCAGGATAAGGGAGCCAAAGCCAAGGACAAGAACAAGGTGGTCAATTTCACTAGTAATAAGAAGAAATCCGGGCTTCATTGTGACCAATATGGTAAATGTGGGCATGAAGAGTCCTCTTGTTGTAAGTTGCATTTGGAAAAGAACCCTCACAAACAACGTAGAAGGGTTAAAGTACCTTAATATTCGTTGATAACTGATAAGTCTAAAGAATCCAGGGTGATTAACTCCAGTTTGGAAATGGATTCGAAGATTTCTTGCATCATCAGAAAGGTTGGTTTGTTGGCAAAAGAAGCATTATTTAACAGCAAACTTTATACAAATGATGTTAAGGCTGATGCATTATTTGATTAATGTTCTCAAACTAACCTAATTGCCCAAGATTTGGTTGATAAAACTGGCCTTACAACTGTTGGACACTCCAAGCCTTACAACTGTTGGAAACTGGGCTTACAACTGTTGGACACTCCAAGGTTGATAAATCTTTCATGTTGTGTGCGTACTGTGGTGAGGAGCATCCTTAGGAGGTCCTGCACCTTAATGGGAAAGTGCATGGCAGCATGGGAATTCTTCCTCCGTAGAAAACCAATATTGAACAAATTACATCATGTTCAAGTAACACATTTTTACATCACATGGACTGTTGGAGATAGAGGTGTACTAAGTTTTGGCTTATGTTTGTATTGTGGTGCAAGGTGAGCTGCATTTGTGTCGTCAGTTGAGGGGTTCTTTTGGAAAGCCTCCATTTGGAGGAGTTGTTAGCCATAAAAGAATCCAGTTGTTTTATGGCATCAGAATGCTGGTCTTTTGTTGGAGGTAGCGTTCCAAATTTGATCATCTTTTGTTTGTGGTGAAATTGCCAGTTCCCACAGGCGGCGGTTTTGAAGTTGCCATGCCATGATGGCTGTAAAACTGCCCATCTGCTGAAAGAGGTGATGTTGACCTGAGCTTATGGTGTCCGGTGATGTTTTCAGTATTTTAGTTTTTCCTTCTTGGCATGTTTTTATTGGTCTCGTTGATTCCCAGATACATTGTAAATCTTTTTAAAGTTGATGTGGGCTGAATCATTCTTATTTCTTGAATGCAATTTTGAGGGCCTTAGTCGGAGATAAAACTGTTCTTTCTTTGCATTTGGGACTGTGACAAAGAGCAGAGGTGGAGGAGTGGTCTGTGAGTGTCTGAGGGATTGTGTGAGCTGAATTCAGTTGTTTAGTAGCTATGTTTGTATGTTCATGAGGATAAAATCACTTGTAAAAGCCATTTGAATTACAGAAGTGAGTGTTTGTTCACCTTTTTAGCTCGTTTTTCCGTCTGGAATAGGTTTATCCAGGTAAATATGTCTTCTTTCATGGTGTTTTGTGCTTTCTTTATGTTCCATTCCTTGTATATTAGATGCTTAACAATTACAATCATGTTTTTCCAAAGCTAAGATAAATCTGTAATTTGATGACTTTGCATGTGGAGTATCCACCCAAGTTTATGGATCATGGAAATTGATTAATATGCCAATCAAATCTATTGTCTCAACATGAAATATAGTTCAACCTGTAGTTATTAAGTATTGGTCTGCCAAGTTAGCTACAGAAAAGGAGTAAGTTTTTCTAGTTATGAGACTGTATATCTCATCTGAGAGGTTTATGGCCTTTCGTTTGCCCCATTTGAATGTTATGTAGCTTCTCAACAAGCTCATGACAATGACACAGCAACACTTGTCTTTGTCATGTGAAGTGCACTAAAGATATCTTGTTTAAAAATAGTTATAGTATTTGGAAGGTTCAAGAACTTTGGTTAAACTTGATGAATATATTTCATGAAATATTAAAATTTAATCAAATCTGTTGTCTGAGCATGAAATATAGGTTTGTTAAATTGTTATGGTATTCTCGTAGGCGAAAATCTTTACAATCTTATGAGCTTGATACTTCGAATTTTTTCTATCACGAAAAGTTCCAAGTATTTGCCATAAAAAACTCAGCGAGATTGAAAAAGCAAATGGTCTAGTAGAATTTTTTTTTGTGCATCTAGTCTTCCATTGTAGTCAACAAGTATCTGTATAACATCTTGTTTATAATATATGGAAGACTTTGGTTTGTGTGTTACTGATGTTTCAACTTTCTGTGATTGTCCGAAGTTAAGTTTTTGACATGGTCTGTATTGTCTTCTTGTGCAATGTGAGGTATCTTTTATGTAGCTACTTTTATTTGATTTGTAATTGCTCCTTTTTGTATACCAAGGTGTTGGTGTTGGAAATAAGCCACACCCGGACCGACGATGGACTGGTCCAAGAGGGGCCAGTAGCTCAGTGGTAGAGCACTCCAGCAGCATATGGAAGGTCCTAGGTTCGAGTCCTAGCTCGTCCATGTCTCAACATGGTATCAGAGCCAGGTCCAGGCTAGGAGCCCCAAGCACGCGAGAGGTGTGGCTTAAAGGGGGGTGATGGTGTTGGAAATAAGACACACCCGGACCGATGATGGACTGGTCGAAGAGGGGCCAGTAGCTCAGTGGTAGAGCACTCCAGCAGTGTGTGGAAGGTCCTAGGTTCGAGTCCTAGCTGGTATTTTTTATGTAGCTACTTTTATTTGATTTGTAATTGCTCCTTTTTGAATACCAAGGGAGCTATACTTCCTCAGTTGAGGTTTGAACAATTGTTTGGAAGTCAAACTGTAATGTTCACATTTTTACAGAGTGGTCTGTCAGAATAGAAGTAGCATAGGTGGGTGTGTTTTTAGTTTCTGTTAGATAGTTAGAACTGAAATAAGATGGGCATGTGGTCTCATTGTTAGGTTTGCAGTGGACTGGGATAAGGTATTCCATTAATGGTTTGGTTTCTGCTTTGATTGAAGAGTAGCTTTGAAAGTTTACAATTTAGACATTACCATCATTTGAGGAGAAGCCTGGAGAACCACTCAATTAAACACTGAAATCAAGGAAAGGACTGCTGAATTAAGCTCTGAAATTAAGGAAAGGACTGTTCATTTAGTGTGGACTGACTTCCCATGACTTAGTATTGCTGAGAGTTGGGTATGTAAAACAGAGAATAAAGAAGAAGAGAAGACACCTTTGGAAAATTAACAGATATTCAACTCTTATCAGTTTCTGAGACATTGCTACTGCAGGTGGGCACTGTGGAGATATTATAGAATTTATACGTTGAGAGTACCCAACAAGTTGTAGTAGATTGGTAGACTTCCCTTAGAATGCATGTTGCTGGCCGAAAATTATTAGAAATATTATAAAAAAAAGCATTATTTTCTGTAGTGTTTTTGGTTTTGTTATTTTGTGTGTTTCTAGTTTGGGTCTTTACCGTGATATCAGTGCTAACATCTTGCCAGGTTATGGGAAATGGAAAGAAGTCGAAGGCCCATGACAAAAGAGGAAAGAGCAGATGTTCTTCAAGACAAAAAGACAGGTGCTATTAGGCATTACAAGGCACCAAGGTAGAATGATTTAGCTATTGGGATGAGGGTTTCAGCTTCTTTGTAGCATGCAAAATCAAGTTTAGGATAGAATGTCACAAACAGGAGAAAGTTCAACTTCCATCCCTAAACTTGTTAGGCCTATTTTTTTGCAGAAAAAGAAAAATTGGATCAGAGCTTCAAGAAGCCATAGAAGAGCTGATCATTGAACATGAGTCAGAAAAATTGGTGGATGAAAATGCAGACTATAGTAGCAGCACTCTTACAACTTGTTTAGGAGCAGAATCAGGACAGCAGTAATCAATAGAGGAGCAAATTGCCGAGCTTGAACATGGGCATTTGATAGAGCATTAGGGATCATGTTTTCTCTTTCTAAAGTATGTGATGAACTATATTAATGTGGAAATGATGTCATATTAGCCACATTATATGATTGGAAGATTTTTTTTTATCACTTAATGGAGCAAGAATGTATTGGTAATTGATATATTTACATTATCGACTCATCCTAATGATCCGCCAATTATAGTAGATTGCTGAGAAGTTGACTCATTCAATATTTCTTTGTGTAAACTACCATGCAATACTGCACTTGATTGTGGATTTAAGTGTCGAAGCTTTTGTCATCATGGGAAGCATTCTGGTGGAGCATTCCAGTGGTTGTGAAAAAGTGATGGGTTTGTGTAAAATTGTGCAGAGCTCCGTTCTCTCAAGGCCGAAATAATTCTTCTCGTGTAATGGTTTGGGATCTTGTTCCATTGAAGGCATCTGCATGCGGAGGATGTATTGGGATAGACCAGATATACAGGACTATTCAGGACTGCATTGTTTTGGGCAATCAATTTTGGGAAGGGTAGATTTGTAATGTCCCCATTTTGATAGAGTAGTTTGTCAGCATATAAGTAGCATAGATGGGTGTGTTTATAGTTTCTGTTAGATAATTAGGACTGAGATAAGATGGGCATGTGGTCAGATTGTTAGGTCTACAGTGGACTAGGATAAGGTGCTTAGTTAACTGTATGGTTTTTGGTTTGATTGAGCAGTGGCTTTGATAGTTGACAGTTTACATGCTACCATCCATTGAGGAGAACTGCTTAGTTATGTGCTGAAATTGAGGAAAGGACTGCTTAGTTAAGTGTGAACTTACTAACCATGACTGAAAATTTCTGAGAGTTGGGTCTATAAAACAGAGCATGAAACACAAGAGAAAGACACCATAAAATTAACAAACATTCAACTCTCCTTTTAGTGTTTGTGGTTTTGCTCCAGCAGCTGGGCGCATTAGAGATGAAACCCTTCAGGCATGGACCTATCATCTCGGGGATGGAAACCCTCAAAAGCAGCAGATATCAGTTGGTATAGAGTTTGTAAGTTGTGAGTATCTGACAAGTTGTATGATAGATTTATAGACTTCACTCTGAATGTATGTTAGCATAAAATTACGAGAATTATTTAAAAAACAAAAAGTATTATTTGCTGTTGTACTTTTTGGGGTTTGTTATCTTGTATGTTTTAGTTCAGGTCTTCACACAAACTCCTACCTTTTAAAGTACTTTGGTGTTTTGAGTCTGCTGGGTTTGTACTTGAGCCTTTTCTGTGGTGACACCCTGTCACAATTAGTCAGCTAGGTCAATGAATGTATAAATAATTTGCTTATTACTCAATCAATAATAAAACAAGACCAGGGATCATGGATTGGGATAATAGATTAACAGAAACAATTTGTTTGTAGTGCTTTTATATTGTTTTGTTGTCAAATGACAATCCCCTTTATTCTCATCTGATCCCATTTTCAGAAATTGTATCGGTGTTCTCATTCATTTCTCTTTAAATGTTTTTTGGACTTTCATGACTAAATTCTAAAACTAAGATATTGTATCCGATCATAATCTTATAAACGTAAGATGTTACACTTCCATTTATAGGGAAAATTAGGCAGGCAAACAAAAACATTTTTACAGGCAAATGCAAAGCAATGCAAAACAGCAATCATGCACACATAAGAGACACTATGTTTATGTCTTGTATCCTTTGTGATTGTATCTGTAGAATCCATTATATCTCAAGATCCTTTGTATCTGAGCAATTCTGTATCATTGGACATTACTGCCAGAAATCAGAACAGTCTTGACTCGTGAGGTTGTTTAAGTATGTAGAGATTAAATATACTCTTATAGAATGAAAATTCTTTTAACAAAATAGCAAAGATATAAGTAGGACATGCAAGACTAGGTGGATAAGAGTTGTAGCTAAATACAGATCATCCGTGAGACTGTATTTGCATGACATGGAATCCAAGATGATAACAATGAGAGCAAGAGATTTCATTATATAGAATTGCACATAGGACATATACAAGTACAAATGGCAGATTCAATAAGCATACAAATTGTAGGTGGAATGTTCCAAAAAGCATGCAAGTTAGAAGTAGAAAATTTGCTAAAGAGTGCAAAGCACAAGTGGCAGATTGCAGGTACAAGGATATGAAAACATGTGGAAGATTTCTCATATGAAGTGAAAGAAGAAAATCTTCTCTACACAAATTAGGTACACTTAGTAAAAACTATAATAGCCACTTGAAGTTTAAACAATATATAGTGAAAAGCAAAAAAGGAACTAACTGACACATTGAGGTGGCATTGCCTCCCCAATGACAACTGCATTTAGCTGGAGCATGCCTTGAGACAAGGAATTTTTCTTTTGTCAAGGCTTTGTAAAATTGCTGGCAACTTGGTACTCTGCCTGCAATATTTAAGGGGAACTCTTTGACCATGAACCAATTTTAAAATTTTAATTGTAATTGTGACAGATCTCTATGTTAGGTCTGTGCACAGAAAATTACGTTCTTAGCTGGCCAAATAGCACCTTGATTGTCACTCCTAAGAATAGTGGGTTGTTGAAATGACCACAATTTTTCAAATCTCTGAATGTCATGCATCACCTGGGATATGTCTCGGTGGGAGAATGAAAAAAACCAGTGTTTGTAGCATATATATTTCATTTAAATTGTCATGAAGAAAAGTACTCGTAACACCCACATGATGCAATCCCCATATAAATGCAGGGAAACTACAAATAACAATGCAAAAGTATCAAGCTTAGAAATTGGAGCAAAGGTTTCATTGTAATCAATACCCTTTTGCTGAGAGAATCCTTTTGCAACAAGCTGAGCTTTGTGTTTCTTGACTGCACCATCATATGTGAACTTGTCTTACGGATGCATTTGCAAGCTACAATATTCTTTCTTGGTGGATGACTATCTCCCAACATTGATTCTTCAATGAGGAATTGTATTCATTCTGCATTCTCCCATTTGGGCTTACCTTTTGCTTGCTCATATGTTTGGGTATTGCAACTGTCCATATTTCGTGCCATGAGTGTGAAATTAGTAAGCATTGGTTACCATGTATTCCTGGAATCAACTACATCACCAACTTCAGAATTAACACCTTGAAAGGTTCAGTGTGTCCGTTAATGGAAGATGAACTTCACATTAAGTAAAAGAATATTAGGGTGTAAAATTAACATGGGTAGGAGTAGGCTTTGTCTCTTAATCTGAATCTGATACATCACAAGTACCACAAGGAAGATGAAATAATGTTTCAGTTGGCAGAGAGTGAGAAGAGTGTAATAAAATTTGAAGGTGATTGGTGATTAATGATTTTTTTGTAATTTTGGATTATTGAAATGATATGCTTTCAACTCCTTTCTTCGTACTAAAAAAATCGTTTGTTGCTTTTGGCTGCTAACTTCTTCTGCCTGTCATTTGGAAGTTAAAGATTAAACAGTGAGCATATTGTTTGTTATTTGGGGTGTCATAACACCTCAAATAACAAATTAACACCCCAATAACAAACAGTATGCTAGCTGTTTACTTTTAGGCCATGTGGAATATGAACCAATGCATCAAACTGAATTCTGAAATGTGGAAGTGTAGGCTGTTGCCGACTCTAAGCTTCTTCAAGATTAACGTATCAAATAGCCTATGTGCATAAGCATTCTGTTTAAAATGTGTATTTCCTAACTGAATACCTCAACCTAGAATTCTTGGCATGGAGCATATGTTTAGCAATTTCTTAATGGTTTGATTGGTTTGCTAAGCCTAGCCATTTAATTGACTTAAATGAGGAAAAATTAATTCACATTTGAATTCCAGCTTGCATAGTGAAGTTAGTAAAAGCATTGTCAACAAATTTCATTCCATTATTTGTGTGGAGAGTTTCAACCAAAGCTTTAAATTTTCAAAATTTTCAAGCACTTGGTATTAGACTTCGAGAGCTTGCCTACCGAAGTTAGTAAAAGCACTATTAATGAACTTCACTTTTCAACAAAAGCTTTAAATTTTCAAACTTTGCAAGCACTTGGTATTAGACTTCAAGAAATCAACCCAAATGCATTTGGAAAAATATCAATAAAAGGGAGTTTGTAACTGAAACAGGGTTCTCCCCATTAAACTTCTCCTATTGTGCTTAACAAGTGGAAAACCTTCACAAACACAATGCTTAGGAAATTTTTTGGGCAAACCCTTGGCCATGCCCAACTCGGCCATCAATTGGAGATCTTTATAATCAGGATGACAACTCCTCTCATCTCATAATGTCTATCCTTGTCAGCATGTTGAAGAGTAAGGAGCCTTAAAAATTTGTTTATTTTCTAAATTTGTACCTCAAAATCTCTGGCTCCCGTTACATCTTGTGTATTATTATTTTCCACATAGATTTTTCTACACAATCGTTTCTACTACGAAGATTTAAAAAAATATTGAATTGTTATTTCTCATGGTGTGATGCATCAGACTCTAGAACACATTCTTTTTGACATCTTGGCTGGCCAAAAACAACAAAGGTAGTAGAGAAAGTATTAGAGTGATTGGTCTTCCCATTGTTCTTGTTTGCTGACTGAGGTTGTGTCTCTTTGAAACAGTGCTTCTCATCTTTTCATTGTAACTGGGATTGCCACAATAATTGCAAATCCTCTTATTTGACTGCTTTGAGTTATTAGGTTGGATATTCACTTTTGGTGATTTCTATTGTTTTCGTTGAGAGTTTTTGCCTCTGGCTACATGTGCGTGAGAACTAGAACCAAGCTTATTATGATTGATTAAGTTTTCCTAATTGAAAATAAGCATATTTCCAAAATATTTAGTGTATGCATCTCAGTTTTAATAGAAATAGTATGATACCTGAAAAAGTAACTAGAAAGAAAAATACTGTTCTCAGGAGGTAAAAAGTTGTATATAAGATTTATGTACCCTGTCAGACTTGACATATTTCGAACCGGCAGCAGCCTTCTATAACTTCAATTCCTTGTATTTTCTAAGGTAGCCAAGATGGGTAGGTCTGACTGTATATTTGTTAGATTACTTCACTCAATTCTGGTCAAGCATGTATAGTCGAGTTAAGGATAGGAATGCATGCTAGTCAATTGCAGATGAGGGCATTAGTTTTGCTTCAGTTTATTAATTGAAGACTTTCATGGCTTTTTCTTCAAAACAAATGGTAAAAATCATAGGGTGGAGTAATGATTGAAATTGAGCAATGCCAACATTGTGAGCGGTGACCATGTTTGTGGTATACATATTGTTGGTAAATTATCCCATACTTATATTCTAGATTCTAGAGTGCTAATTTTATTTGTATGGTGAGAAGACCCCCAATCAGTTGAAACTTAAGGTTCCTGTTTCCAGTAATTATAATTAATTTCCATACATTCATGAATTCAATGGAAGGAGTCTTTGTAATGTTCTAGATTGTCATTGTAGTTTGTAATAGGATGTTAAATTTGAATTAACAATTGTTTGTAAATGATGTGCAGAGTCTGATGATTTTGTGCCAGCTGCTCCAGTAGTTGCTAAGGAGAAGCCGAAAAGCGTGTGGGACGATGAAGAAGAAGAAGAAGAAGAAGTGAAGGAGTCTTGGGAGGATGAAGACAATCCTGCTCCAGTAAGATATAATTGATTCTCTATATTTAAAGCTATTCAGTTTTTTGTTGCAATATTAAATTTTAAATGATATGCATCAATATTATTATCTGATAAATCAATATATATTTTAGGAAAGAAGCTAGTTTGTTAGTGTGTTTTGTCTGGTCTGAATGAGATTTCTTGATCTTCTGAAGTTGAAAACCTGACAAAAGTTATTTTGATCATCTTACTTCTGCTAGATTAGGATTCTGCACAAGCCATCGGATTTCAAAGAAGAAAGAAAATTGAAAGAAACTATATGGATTGTTCACAAATGTGAACCAAAGTATGTCAGGATGACTTAGAAGTCCAGAAAGTTACAATGGCTAGTCAGAACTGTTAAAACTAGGAAGCAGTAAGATGAAATAAGAGTGTGGGAGAAACTCATGTGCTTGGTTCAGTTTCTTTTTTGTTTTTTTTAGTTGATATGTCATATTATGTTTAAATTAGGGGCACTTAAGCTTGGGTGAATTATGAGTATTTCATAAGCACAGATTATTGTCTCTTTTCCTCGTCAAACAATAAAACATTTTGATGGAGAAACACAATGGAGGTGCACAACATCAATAAAAAGAGTGCAAACACTTTTGCAAAAATCGTCCCTGTGACCTAGGTTGAAGTTGCAGTAGCTGCTGCCCTGAATACTATGCTAATGTTTTGACCAATACTATTGGAAATCTCAAGCCTATTATTTCTAAAAATCTGTGTGTTGCTGCTTTTAACAAACTATTGACATTGGTTCTAGAAACTTCCAAAAGAAAAATAGGAAGAAGTCTTTGTTGTATCCATTAAAGAAATATGATTGTGAATACTATGCTAATGTTTTGACCAATACTATTAGAAATCTCATGCCTATTATTTCTAAAAATCCTTGTGTTGCTGCTTTTAACAAACCATTGGCATTGGTTCTAGAAACTTCCAAAATAAAAATAGGAAGAAGTCTTTGTTGTATCCATTAAAGAAATGTGATTGTGAATACTATCTCTGGTGGTGGACAAGCTTCTGAGCCTGCAGGTGGAAGGCATAAAACTCCATGTAATCCTAATTTATTGAACTTGTTGCCAAGTGTTGTTTTTGTGGCCTGAAACATGAAATGGAAATTAGTGGCTGATTAAGCCTGTTTTTTAAATAATTGAACTACTCAAAGAGATCTACGCAACAAGCACCTTTGAAGGTTGTGACGAGCAACTGGGAATTTTTATTTTGGCTAGAAACTAAGCCTATAGCCCAAAAAATGAGTTTTTTCATTTTATACCCGAAAATTGTTCTTTCCTAATATTAACATTAGGAGCAAGGTTGAGATACATATCCTGACAGTGCTGGATTCATAGTTCAACAGTTTCCTAATGGAGTAATGGGGGGGATCAAGGGCCATTGTTCCATGGCGATGTGTTCCCCCCACAGCCTGCAGCCGCCCTCCTCCCCCAAAAAAGCCTTGCGTCCCCTGTAAGGGGATGTTTCTGAGGCTTGGGGGAAATGTCCCTGCACAACACCACCGCCTTTGCTACCTCAGCTGAGTCACTTGCTATATGGCATATGCCATTATATACTGATTGCAACCTTTAACTTTTTGAAAACTAGTTTGCCTTTCATGGAGCACTTGTAGAGATGTTATATTGCAGATTTTGCCTTGAAAGATTTCAATTCACCTCAATTTGTATATCAGCAACCCTCCACCTCCCCCCACCGCTGCCATACCCTTGCTGTCCCCAAATTTAAGGCCTTCATTGAACCACATAATCAGGGGCATTTTCATCTCTTTCTTCATTCTATGAACCAGAATCAACTTACTTTTTAAATATCTGAACCAGTGAATTTGGTGTTGTTTTGGACCAAATAGTCTTAAGTTCTTAACCATTCGATCCCTAAAATTACGTCAGCACCACCTGATGACACAGTATCAAAATCAGATTTCACAGAAATTACGTTGAAGGTGGGAGCCATAAAAAATAATAATGTTAAAGGAAGCACTGTACTCGATAAAACCAGGACATGATATAGGATTTATGAGTACTTCCTGAGTCAATCAGAACTAAGACTTATTCCTTTGATTAAGCCCTCCACTTCTGATGTAGAGTAAATGGATGTGGCTCTAATGGCTGGTAATGATATTGTGGGCTTCTCAAGTATGTGCCTTTCAGATACATCTTTTAAAAAGGGCATATCATGGCCCACTGATTCTTCCTCATCTGTGGAGAGTGGGAGACACCAGCCACCTTTATTAACCGAGTTTGACCTTTAATTGACGTTTATGTGACAAGACCATGGCTCTTTACATTAGTAATGTCCTTGTTTGCACAGGTCTTTTTGAGCAGCCTTATTTGGATTAATGATACTATTGGTAGTATGTTTAACTTCAATTAGGGTGACTTCTTTGAGAGAATTATGCTGTCTTGGTTGGGTGGCAAGGGGAAGCTTCCATTTGGTCAATCTTTTAATTTTTTTTTCATTAGTTCTTGCTTATGAGATGGCTTCTTCAAGGTCATGAGGTCTAAGTAACACTGCCTTTCAGCTCCACCTATTGTCCATAAACAAGCAAGGGAGCTTGTTGTGAGGTGGACATGCCTTGTACTTGCATGCATAATCGTTGGAACTTCATACTATATTCATACACAAACTCCTGCTGTTCTTGACAAAGATTACAAAGCTCTGAAAATTTCTCATCTGCACTCTTTTGGATGAAAAGCATCAATGGTTATCTGAGTATATTCCTACCAATTAAATGATTCATCAAGTTTGCCATTCTCCTTGCCCAAGGAAACTGAATTTATTTCATATCAGACATGGGATGCATTTGAAAATCCACTTCTGATTTATGCAGCCATACTTCTAGAAGAATTCTCAAAGAAACGATTTGCAATCTCAATAATTGGCATGCGGTGTTGTGGACCTGTACTGGTGTAGTCGAACCCACCAACATCATTTCTCATTAACCTGTAGGCAGTAAAATCGTACTCTGCATGGAAGTCTGCATTGTTGGCCACTGTGTTGCTCAATTTGTAGGAAACCAGTGTGTTTGTGAGTTTGAAATGTCCCCAAATTGGATTCAAATTTTTTACACCAGAAAAGTTTTTAGTTGACAACACACGAACTTAGGTAATCTGCACTGTGATGTGGCAATTCCAACACATATATGCTGCAGAGACAGGCATGAATTTCAATGGTTATTTTTGATTTATTGACTATATAAAAACCTCAAACAACAACATTTCACGAGTTTTGTGAGTATTATGCACCGCAAGAAGGAAAGAGATGTGAATACAAATGACATTGTGACAAACTGAATCAAACACCTCTGCTGCTTGAATGTCTCACTGTAAAATATGCCGTATGCTGCTTGGGGCTTGGCTGAAATACTAAGCTCAATCCAGCCTCTCTGCTTGAACAAGCCTCCACAAACAGGTTTTTTTCCATTGTAATATTTTATGCTGTTTTGAGTGCTCGATTGACTGTAATCGATCACTTTTCAAAACTATAAAACTAGGATATTAAGCATTACATGTTGTTGTTCAAGCTTTTAGGCATCATAAATAACTAGTTGTGTTTCTTGAATAAGAAGAATGTGAAGCTGGTCGAAATGAAACTGAATTCGTGTGTCTCCAGAAACTGGTTTTCCAGATGGTAATCAGATAAACTTTGATTGCAAATAAAAAAAAAAAAAATATTAAACAATTTCTTTTGTATATAAACAAATATCAATCACGATTTCAAGTATAACAAACTGATATTGAATTAATATATTTGTGTTCAAAATTTGTAATATTTATGGTGAATCTGAACTTAATTTCCGCTTTAGACTGCAAATATGTATATATTTATAATTTTTATATGTATTTTTGTATGGATGAACCCAGGACATAACCAGCCAGCCCCCAATTATTTTTCTTCCTGTGTACAGGTGTACTGTACACTTGTTCTAGTACCTGATTCTGATTTGCAAGTTAGGTTGGCCATAGGCTGTCTAAAGTATACTTTATGATGGGAACTTTGTTGAAGTAACAAGCTTCTCATCAGGGTGTCTGACATGGTGGAGATGTAAATTGGGCTGGCATTTGCAGGTTTTGGTGAGGGGATGGCCATACTGTAAGTAGCTCCTGGATTTTGCATGGGACATCTTCCTTACACTCCCCACCATTTGTTGTATGCCTTCACATTGTCACAAGAGTCTCTCTGCAAATAGTCATTGTGCCTGTGTTTGCACTATCTTCTTCTTGTGCTGATCAGATGAATTT
This sequence comes from Cryptomeria japonica, assembly GCF_030272615.1. Taxonomy (NCBI): domain Eukaryota; kingdom Viridiplantae; phylum Streptophyta; class Pinopsida; order Cupressales; family Cupressaceae; genus Cryptomeria; species Cryptomeria japonica. Next base: position 402,503,275 of record NC_081410.1, on the reverse strand, counting down.
ATGTCAAAGAGCTTTTTTACCACTGACATCTTTTCCTACTTTTCGAGCATCTCTCTATTTGACGACAATGCCATTTCAGCTAGGCTGGAGATGCTTTTACCAGACATAAGATGCTTTCTTCATTGTTTCATTCCTTGTATGTTGTAGAATGTTGATCATCCAGGGGATAATAATGATTGAATGTACTTTAAGAGAACCTATAGGTATGATTGCTCTAGTAATCCTTATGGGCACTGCCTACACTGAAAAGACAGCCAGATGACAATCATTTTATTTTTGTCCCATTTTCTATTATCCCGTGTTGCTCCTTTCCTTATTTAATTCATCTTTTTACCTTTTTTGTCTCCCATACAGGAAGGAAGAAGGGGCAGCCGCCAGATACCATAAGAAGGGGAGAATTTGCACGATGATCAGGTGTGGATGCTGATCAGAATGTTAGAATGCTTGTGAGGATGGGCGCATTCCTCTTCCTGAAATGTTATCAACCAATCTGCTTCCTCTTTAATATCTTTTGATCTCTGAGATACCACATTTTAGCTGTGTTCATTCCAGTAATAATGATTATGGAGTGACTTATTGACAATTTTTTCCATCGTTTCTGAACTGTCCCTTCATCAAGTGCTTCTACTTGATAATTCATATCTAGTCAAAACTCCACTGTTATAGTTGAAAATGGTTGACTTTGAATATCCTGAAAAAGATATCCTCCCTCAGCCAGCCCAAGGCTTCCTTTACAGCACTGTCAAATTCCTTTTTATACTCCTCTTTTTTGTATTGAAGTTCATCCCATTATCAAGTACCTTCAACTTCTTTCTTATTTGATCATATTCCACCTTTTTCACAACTCTTATTCCATTGGATCAATTTTCCATCTCCCCATGGGTTGAGCTAAAACCAGTTCTCACTCTACCGCTTCTACTCTCCCCCATATCTGATGGCGGTCTGGGCATGCTCCCCCCACATCCTTCAGTTTTTATCATTTCATAGATTGCTAACAATGATTGCAAGGAATATTTTTCAATAGGATTATTATTGTCTATTCATATTAATTTTAGATGCTTGACAGAGTAGTTATGTGTAACCCAAACTGAACTCCCTTTATAAGTTAGAAAGATTCAGATTTCTTGAGCAAAGAGGCAATGCAAAAAATATGACATTAGATTACACACTTTCCTTGCATGGTGCATGGATTGAGCATCCTTTTAATTTGGCATAAATTGAGGTCTCATTCAATTCACGTCTCATTAATTTGTTAAAAGTCAATGCTCATTATTGAACTGCAATTCATAAAAATGAATTTGCCTTTGGAACCACTTTGGGAATCATATCCCTCTATAAAGGAAGTGTTTCTCACGCCTTTCTGTTTCCAATGGTACCTGCTTGTTTGCCATTTTGACCGAGACCGTCTCACTTTGCCATCTGTCCAAAGTGAATATGTCTTGCTTATTCCTCAAATGGAACTAGAGGAGGTCTAAATTCTTAACCTTTTTCCCTTTTTGTGAGTGGGCAGAGCCATTCATACCTCTGCTGATATATAGTCTTTAACCTTCACACTTTAGTTCTTCTTAGTATAACCCTTAAGTTCTGTAGGCTTCTTTTTCTTGGAGATCTGCTGAATCTTTACATCTTTCCAAAAGTGAATTTGGTTTCCATCATCAACCATCCATTAAAGAAGTTATGATATCAGTGAGAACTTGCATCCTATTATGAAATTCCATAATGCCAATTGCCATGGTGGGGTTTCTCGCATAAAAAGTTGAGCTCCATCCTTTGAGTTCAACTCCAATAACTTTGATATTAATGTTTGCTCCATAATATGGCCTGCTTTTCACAACCTTGCCATAACAGCTTAGTGCCTAGAGCTCTATTTATTGTTTTATATTTGCCCATGGCCTTAAAAGGAGGCATATTTGATCCCACCTTACATGAACTATTGCCACTCAATCACTGTGCTAACTTTAGCCAGAAACTTAGGTTGCTAATAATTGACACGAATTCTTCCAGCCATCATTAACCACTTCCCTTTCCAACAACTTATTTTGTATTATATCTATTACAGGTTTCCATGTTTCAACAGAGGTTTTCCCATCAACTAATGACATACCTAAGTGTGAGCTAGGTAATTCAATCTTAATCCAAAAATTTCCTGTATTTTTTGCTTCATGTTGTCTGGGATGTTGAGTAATTTTGTCTTATATTATTCAACTTTATTTTTTTGACTTGCAAAACATTCTTATATTTCTAAATAATTGTCTTGCCTCATCTTGGGTTGCTACTCCATTAGCATTATATTTTGCACAAACTGTAGGTGTTCCAACTTTACCAATGCTAGAAATTTGGTTATCATTTATCTTCTAAGGCTGCATCTCTTCTTTGATTGCTCTCCTAGGTGCTTTTGCTAGGATATAAATAAATATTGGATCCTCTTTGTCAAAACTTAAGACAAAGCAATACAGGGATATTGTATCCCCTTATTTAAGGCCTCTGATAGCTGGGAAGGAACCTGCAGGTACCTCGTTAACCAAAACCGAGAAGCTTGGTGTAGCAATATTCTTTTGGAAAACAAACTTTTCCTTTACAGAGTAACTCAATTCATCTTATCACGTACTTTAGTTGTGTCTAGCTTAAAAACCTTAAAAAAATGGTGGAGCTGTTTGTATACACTTTACACACTTGACCTATGGCATTGATCCCAGACTCTTTCAGAGGTAGCCTGTTCCTGTTTGCGTGAACTCTTCTGGTCTCAGCTTTTTCAGGTGTTTGTCTATGGGCTCGACCTATCGATTGCCATGATTAAGGATTTGGAATTTGATACTCATTTCTATATGCCAAATGAGCAGTGACTTAGCTCAAATATTTCAGGTTTCGGTCTATGGTCTTGACCTATTGATTGGCATGATTCGAGATTTGGAATTAGATACTCATTCTATATACCAAATGAGCAGTGACTTAGCTCAAATAAAGTTACATTCGATTTAAAATATATAATCATTAATATATTTTAATTTATTTTTCAATATATTAATAGCAATATGAATACTGTGAATAGTAATATAAGTTATATAATATAAGAGTTATACACACACACACACAGAGACACAGACACACAATCATATTACTATTATATATATTTACTTATATTTATATTAATGGATATAGATATATCTATTTATGATGTATTAAAGAAAAGCCTTATATATTTAATTTTATATGTTTTTGTATGGATGAACCCAAAAGGAATCCAACCCTCAATTATTTTTTTTAATGAACCTGCAAACCAAACATGAACTAGTATCAGGACTGGTAACTTAGGTTAAAATCATTCAAATGAAATACCTATCTGCACTCGAAGATTGGAGAACAGCTTACTTATCAGGAACAATGCCTTAGCTATTTTCAGCATGATAGAAAATGAAACTTGACGAGGGGGAGAGGTTTCTTTCTAAAATATGAAGGAACAAAGGTGTTGCAGTTGTTCTCATATTTAGTGATGGCAGGATGAATGAAATTCTGGGACAGGGACTGGCTCCATTTATGTTACCAGGCAGAGATGAAAGTGAATACTAGGATGCTTCTTCGGTTCTTGCAACCAGAATTGGTTCTCACTTGGAGAATTGACCAAAGAAGGGAAAGTGGTAGAAACATAGAATATATTGTAACAAGATTGATATGGCATTAGCAGAACGTGCAGTTCATTGAAGCAGATTAAAAGATTACTGATGCAAATGACAGTTTTTTTTTGTGATTCTATGTGGAAAACTTGAGCAAAAGGCAGTTGTGAAAAACAATTAGAATATTGGAACAGCTGTAATGTCCTTTTTCTGAAATAGGATTTAATAATAAATAATAATAATAACATTAAAATATAGTAAATAAATAAATAATTATAATATAATATAATTACAAGCTAATTAAGTTTAATGAAAGGTCAAGAGGCATGCCATGAAGAGTTATGACTCCCTCAAACATGAGATATAAAAGGTGGGAGAATTCATTTGAGAAAAGGATAAGGAGGAATGCCAAAAATGAGAGTGCAGCATAGGAATTAAGGAAAGATAAATGGAAGAAGGAATAGGAAGGAAATGAGGAAATGATTCTCTCAAAAGGCAGAAATGATGAAGGGTTATGACTCTTTCGAAGGGTGATAAATATGAAAGGTTGTGACTCTTTCAAAGAGTGATAACTATGAAAGATTGTGACCGTTGCAAAGGGCAGATATGATGAAGAGGTGTGACTCTATCTCACATTGGAATTTATAAAGGGGGGATAAGGCATTGAATATACAACAGATTAATTGATTAATACTGTTTGGCATGAGTCCAGAATGAATGCTGCATTAATGAATACACTTCTACACCCTAGTGATTGAGTAATACATTGCTGTTATGATTTTATCACAGTAGCCATTAAACTTTCTTATTTTCTGAGTACTTCCAGGCATGGTAGAAGGAAAGTAGGCCTGCAAGAGAGGTACGATGATGGGGCACTCCTATGGTATCCACCTCTTTGAGGGGACTAGATGGTTCCATGAGGCCAAGGGGGTGCAAAGGGTACTGCCCTTGGGCCTAGAGTAGATGGCTTTTGGGGCATCCTGTTGTAATATCTTTCTTCTATCATGGTGCTTCAATACAAGGAGATCAATCATAGAGAGAAGGAAAAGGTCGGCAAGATGAGGGGATAACGGAAAGTGGACACCTCACTGGGTAGTGTACCTCATATGGATGGCATAGGCCACATGAGGCCAAGAGGGATGGTATATCCACTCATGGGCCTAGGGTAGAGGATCCGAGACACCCCATCGAAGTCACTCTCTCCCATGCTCTCTTGTGGTTGAGCCTTCCAAACATGTTTAATGCTTTATGATTGAATTGATAATTCTGCCATGGATTTAATTGCGTTCAATTATTTTAATTAGCTAATTGGAATTATTGTTGTTGTAAATGATTACTAATCTGTTTGCAGGGTTTCAATCAGGTGAAGGTGCACTCTAAACCCACCTAGTAAATTGGAAATTGGGAATTAGGGCAAATTTAGGGCATCCTCAATTAGGGGACATTACAACAGCAAACAGATAAGTGCCAGTTGTTTGAGTATGATTCATGAAGGTGGTGTATCTTTAGATCTGTGAAACTATCCATAAGACACTAGTTGACTTGATATTGTTTCATTTTCTTTGTGTGTTGCAACATATGCCATGATGAATGGAAGGTTCTAAAACTAATCATAATAGATACCAAAGTTTTAGGACTCAGACTGGGCACAGACTTGGCAGCCTAAAATAGGACTCGGGCTTGGGCTTGGCAAAAAACTCGGCCAAAAAAAAACACGTAGTTTTACAAAAAACAAAAAAGAAATTAATGCATTTAGAGAACATAAAAGCCTAATTTGACTATCAATTTGTCATAATTCAAACATTACACATGTCATATGCTCTTTAAACACTTAATATTTTGAAATTTCATAATTCATACTCAATAACTAGTGGGGGTTTGTGAGTGGAGACCCTAATGGGTTTGAGGGGCAGCAATGATAAGCTGCACAAGGTGTTAGATATGAGAAAATTCCAACGATAGAAGGATGAGTTTGAGCCAAGATATGAAGAAATGGACAAGTTGAGTTGCAGCATACCTGTTTCGGACAAGAAAATGCAAAAAGAAGTGAAAAAAAATTAAAAGACCCAATTTTAAAGTTGCTGGATCTCCCATCTGGACGCAAGAGTTCTGCATTAAGACTTGCAAGTCCGAGTCTACGACTTGCACGAGTCTCATGCCAGGTCTTGGCGAGACTCTCCAGGACTCGGCTGGTGAGTCGACCCCGAGAGCCTTAGGACTTGCAAGTTCTGCGAGTCTATGCCAACATTTGCTTAGTCCTCAAACTATGATAGATACCGATACATAAGCTGTCAAATTGGTATCTATAAGGGTACTTACTGTCACAGAAGTAGCTAATGATAGATGCCTGTATGCTTAAATTGTAATTGGGGAAAGGCTATGAACTGAAAGTAATTTTAACAATATTGATGGTGTGCCCTTGTTTACATATTCTAAATTCTCAACTGCAGAAAGAACATAGTATACAAAAGCATCAGTCACAATAGACAGATCCATAAAAGGACAGTCAAAAATTATTGATGCAGACTGGATACAATGTGAAATGAAAAAAACAATATTATCTTTAACATAACGTGAAACATATTATATTATCATTTGTTTGCATGACCGCATTCTGAATTTTACTATTATGTCTTTGGTATTTGTACTTGAGGTTTCTTGCAGGCTATGCTGTTTGGTTTTGATAGAGGATCTGATTATATTGTACTTTTAGGTAGTAAAGCCTGATTCAGCCCCTACAGCAACAAAACCTGAAAAGAAGATGGCTACTGAAAGCAAAGTTAAAAGTGTGAAAGTTCAGGATGAAAATAAAGCTACTGCAACGAAAGGGAAAGCTGCAAAAGTGCAGGATGAAAAGCTTGCAGATCCATTGGCAGAGAAGCTTCGTCAACAAAGGTGGGCACTGTCATTATTTTTTTCACTCAAGAACTTCATTAAGGGTTGTTATCCAGTAACTCCTGTAAGTATAACCTTTTAGTGATGCTTCACATTAATAGACTTGTCGAGGAGGCTGACTACCAGTCAACAACAGAGTTATTTGGTAAAAGCATTGGAGATAAGTCATTGGACACCTTTATTCCCAAATCAGAAGAAGATTTTCTTGAATATGCAGAGCTTATTGGGCATAAATTGAGGCCATATGAGGTATTTAATGTTTACTGTTAAGTAATTAGAATATAGTTGAAACAGTATTTTCTGTGTTGGAGTTAAGCGTGGTGATGAACCAGTGACTATATTTCAGTTCATCCTACCATGCCTAGTTTTTGCCATTATAATCTTATTCTAGATTCTGGTGTCTCAGAAAAGTTTTTGTTATATAACTCTCCTGAAAGCTGTCATGCGGCATGCTATGACTTCCCTGAAAGCTGCGGATGCTAAAGAAGTAGCATCATCAGTTACTGTTATTGCAAATGAGAAACTGAAAGCTGAAAAGGAAGCTGCGGCTGGAAAGAAGAAGACTGGTAAATTTCATCTGTTCCTGTCCATGTACTTTTTAAGATTCTCAGCCATACATAATGCTCGTACCAATGTTTGCTAGCCCTCATCATGATTTATTTTTTTGGTCGCAGGTTCAAAGAAAAAACAGCTACATGTTGACAGGCCAGATGATGATGCGTTAGCTGGACATTATGATGATGTGAATGAATATGATTTCATGTGAAGTCATCTTTTTGTTCTAAATAGCCAAGTTATTTGTATCTCTTGATTAAAGAGCCCAAACCTCAATTGGTTGGGAGAGGCTAGCAGCTTCAGAAGTGTTGTCAAGGATGAGTCTATTTATTTTTTTACAAGGGAGTTTATCTTTAATGGCCTTTGTAGGTTCTGTTCACAAATTTTTGAGACAGGAATTTTAGGTATGAATTTTATGATTAGAATTTAGAATTTAGGGGTTTCTGGATATTCCTGGCCCAGCGAGTTAATTGTTGTAATATAGGGGAATTGTTATCTATCAAAGCATTGTAATAGGATTGCAAGCTATTGTTCTAAATGGTTCGTGTGTGTGCTTGGACACGGCAAATTTGATCTGCCACATTTCTGGAAGCTGTTAGATGTTTGTGAACAGTAATTTGGATACCAAGTTGATTGGTTAAATGTTGAATTAAGTTCAATTGTTTTATATAGATCTTACAAATTAATCATTTCGTTTAGTATTTTATCTTTTCGGTCTACTTGTTCAATAGTGCTCTACACTTGTTCTGCTTACTTGAGACACAAACAAACATGAAAGATGGTTGTGTGAATTCATCTTTTAGAATACCTAGCCGTCCCTGCCATTTGCTTGCAGGCAGGCTTAATTCGTCAGAATTATTAGTATCTATATGCCATTAGATAGCGAGGACTTATTTTGGAAGTCATTCCAACATAGAGAAAATCCAACCAGTAATATATTTTGTGTTGATTTTATTTTCAACAAAAATAGAGGAGTTGGACCCCATACAAATTTATAAGCATTAAGATGATCAAAATTATTGACAATAAAGAATTAGATGCAAAAACAAGTTGTGCCAACACTTTTACAAGGATAGAAGGAAATAAACCCAGGCGTGCATAGGAGATCATAATTTTCATTCTTTATTTTATTGTGGGTCGTATCCATGGTAACTAATGTATTCTTAACTTTAAGTATTATAAGAATAGAATCAAATATTTGATATTTGTTAACGGCAACGTCAATACCTGAACTTCAGGCACGATCAAGGTTCTTTCCCAACTAACTTTTTCTCACCGTCTTCAGCAAGACATTCAAAGGATGCTCCGTGCTTTTACTAAAATCGAAAGGCTGCTCAGTGGAAGAAATATTTGGGAATTCGAAATATTCCAATCGCCATCCGTTGGGTGATTTTTATTTTTGGATTTATCCTTTACATGCATGCTATTATTCCTATGGTATATATTTCTCTGAAAATTGTGTTATTTTTCCGTAAGAAATGCAGCTTATATTATATCGGAGACCATGCAAGTTCAATGAATCAGGCAGCAAGTTTACTTTAAACCAAGGCCTGACAAACAACATTTTTTTTTGACGGTTATCCATTCAAAGTTGCTATTCATATTCTGACATACAATATATATATATATATATATATATATATACACTTTCAGAAAGTTTGATGGCTTATCGTAAATCTCCCCTTTTATGTGTGAGTTTTTCGAAAATTTTAACTGTATTTCATGACAAAATTCATCACTCAACAGCTATTGAATAGCATGAAGTAATAAACGCATTTTCGCCTTGTTTGTATTCCACCAAGAAAAGCTATGTATTTGGCTACTAACCACTCTTACCGGCATATCCATTGAAATGTTAAGAAGAATAAAGGGTTTGGTTTCTAATAAATGCTCCTTGAGAATAACTTTTTGCGATTAACATTGCTTTACACCCATCAACATTGCCCGACACCCCTCAACATTGCCATCAAGACCAAATTTATTCGTCAAGTGAATATACAAGATCCATGTGTCATTCTTTTATAATGTAGCCATCTCTTTTTCCATGGATTTTATCTAGGAATCTACATCACTCATACCTACATCACTCATACCTATAGCCAGCTTTGTAGTCTTTGGCTCATTAGTGTTAGAAATCAAGATAAAAATATAGCCAAAATCAAGCAATGAATAACCAAACCTTTCATGTTGCCAACTAACCTACACAGACTTCCTCATAGGTTGAGGTTGAGGTTCTTCATCTTGGTTACTAGAGATATCATCATTAATGTGTTTCCAGATTAATTTTCTTGAGTAGAACAACAAAGGAAGGTTTCATCTCTCCAAAAATAACACTTTTATAGAAAACCTTCTCGACCATTGGATTTGAAAGCTTGTCCGTACACATCGACACCAACACCATAGCCAATGAAGATATACTTGCTACCTTATTCTCACTTGGCAGATGTGCATAAGACTTGCAACCAAATGCTTTGAGATGTCTTAATTGGAGATTTTTGCTTGACCACACCTCCATAGGTGTCTTATCAACAATAACTAATGTAGGAGTTCTCTTAATTAAATAGTAAGCCACGATAAAACTTTGACCCAATTTTTTTGTTGTAGGCCAGATCCACTTAATGTACTCTTGGGCCGAATCAATGTGTTATTCATCCTTTCCACAACTACATTTTGTTGAGGGGTATATGGATTTGTCTTATGGCTATCAATCTTGCCCTCGTTATGTCCTCAAACACTTAATCTTTTTGTCATTCTAGTTTTCTCCCAAGGTTTAAACTTCTTATATCGACTAAAGATTTTATATTTTCTTAGAAGGAAATAAACAAATGTCTTACTGTAATCGATGAAAGACTTAAAAAAACAAATTTTTAAATTGAAAGAACATTAACATGATAAAAAACATAAGAATGTATCAGATCCAACACCCTAAAAGATTAATGAGAATTAGAATAAAACTTGACACATTTTTGCATTCCATATATACAATTTTAACAAAAAATAGAACTCGAGATTACAATCATCTAACCATTCAACAATGCATTTATTTTTTAGGGATATAAGATCCTTCTCACCAATATGATCAAGTCTTTGATGCCACAATATTATCTTCTCAAGAGGAAGTTTAATTTCCAAGGAAAGAGCACCCTTAGGTACCCAAAAATCAAAACCACAATGGTGAGGATGAAGACTTCAAAACTATTTTCTTTGACTCAATTGAAGAACTATTACATTGAATCATGCATGTATCCAACTGAAACAGACCGTTGACACAAACACCTTTAATGAACACCAAAGATCCTCTAGTCATCTTTCATCCTCAATTTGAGGAAAAACCTTGCACATCCAAACCATTGAACCTGCTCACAAATAGTAGGTTTCTTGCCAAAGTTGAGATATACAAAACACCATTGATCCCCTTAACTCTACCATTAGAGAATTTGATTAGGACTCTTCCATGGCCAACTGCATTCAAATGAGAGTCATCACCAAGTACGCTTTCCTACCATCAGATCTTTATACTTTGAAATCCAACCTTGTGAGATTGTTTGGAGTTAATAACAACTTTTAGATGCATGTATTGCCAAGGTTGAGACAAAAGAATAACCATCATCTTGAGAGGATTTGTTAGAATTAGAAGTAAAATGTATTCTTCTTTCTTATTTTTCTCTCCTCTTTACACTCCTTTTGAAAATATCTTGGTTTTTCATTATTGCAACATTTTCTTAAAACCCTTAAACAATTATAAAATAGGCATGCACATTGATAAACATAAACATGCAAATCAACAATGATGCCATAACATATTTATTTACGCAGGGTTATACAGATGAAAAATGTTTCTAAATAAAAATTAGAAGCATTTAATTTGACATATTTGTAACACAATTACTTTTTATTTTATATACTAATCATATCTTCACTTTCACAGTCAATTACCACTCAAGTGGTTAATCAATTATATCAATTTAAACAAAATTTAAAAACTAAACTAAACGAAACATAATTATTAAAAACTAAATATAGCTCTAAAACATGAGCAAACTGGCTCATGCAAAACAGTTAATTTAAAAAAATTGGTCATGCGAACCGAATGCATGCTTGAACACCACTTTGGAGTCCTTTAAATATTCAATCTCATTACCCAAATACTTGATTCGTTCACTTGCAAGGAGATTGCGCATGAGACAAGGGGAATGAGTCCAAGGCAGAAGAAAAAATTGAGATAAGAATCCAATGAGAGAATAGTAGTAAGCATAGGCGTGAGGAGCTATAATCCAGCTATGTATGTTTCTGATTAAGACCTTGCATTATGTTGTGATGAATTGCAGGAGTTTATTGATTGAATGAATAAAAGTGTGTATATTTTTTATTTAAAAAGTAGCTTTAATTAGAGCGCTGACCTTTAACAAAGTCATAGACTATCAATAAAAGTGTGTATGTTAAAGCAGTTATTTGGATTTAAAATTTATGTTTGGCTCCCATGGATGGATATGAGATGCCGTTGCTTATATTGTGGATGATACCGGCAATGTTCTGGTTTGATTTAGAGATTCCAATAATAGATTGGATGATTATTTATGAATTCTTCATGACAGTCGTGGTGATCTACATGATTTTTACACCATTTCTTCTTCATCTTTGTAGACCTCTATTCTTTCTCATCTAAAGCAGACAATAATATCTCCTTTTCTCGATCCATGGCTTTCTAGTATTTTGTACCCATTTTTTTAATAAAAATCATTATTATGGTAAATAATTTAACTTCACTTGTTCTTACAATATGATTTCTATCCTTGGTTTTTTCTAATTGATTTTGTAATAAGACTTTCATGCATCTTCTTGCATTGATTTTGTTTGTAAGACTTCCATGCATGAGGATACTCCTATTTTTGAACTGCTTGTTATTTGAACTGCTTTGTTTTGGAACAGGGGTTTCAATAATACAATCGGACCATTTTCTCTTTTCCCTACGCACAGTTCAGAGTATTCTTTTAATAGAAAAAATCTATAATTTGTTTTTTATTTTTATTTTAAATAATTTAAAAATAGCATTTATTTTTCTTCTTATTGGTTAGAAGAGACAGAAAATTCAATTTTTATAAACAAAATCACAACTTTATGGATTTATTTCAAATAAGACATTATTATTATTACTCTGACATTGCATTTATTTTGTTGTGTACATAGCATCAGTCATGTCTCCGAAGTCCACTTGTTAATTTAGATGTTTGGCTAGGTAATTTAATAATATAAAATTATTTTCAGATTTATAAAAGAATATAATTTCATATTTAAATATTAATTTTTAATGTATTATTTTTAATTTGTGGGGTAATGGTGACTTTCTCTCTAGCTTTAACTATATATTTATATTTATTGTGGTATATCTTTAATGTTTGTGGATTAGTATTGACCAAAAGTGCTGCAAATTTAGTTTTAACTAATAAAAATTAAAATAAACAAGTGTCCTTCAATTGAAAGAAGATCAAATGTTCAAATATCCATTTCACAACTTCCAATTTGTCAACAGAAAATAACTATGTTCAAATACACATAAATCAATGATCTTCACACCATTCCTACACAATATAGATCAATTTTGTGCATTAGAAGAAGTTCATGATAATTGAGATCAAACTCATGGAGCTCGACATCCATCTACATCATTCTATTTATCAATTTAGAGTTTGAAACATTCACCATACTAAAATAACTAATCTTTCAACAATGGCAAAATATTCCAATACGTATGTCATCTATCCATCATCAATTCTACAAGTGCGTACACCTATCCATATCCATAAAACATTTTTAAAAAATATACAATTAATTTTTTCTTAAAAAATTTAAACATGAATATAACTAATCACACATATTGCACAACTCATCATATCTAACCACTTTTCATATACTCAATATAAAATATCTTATTAAAAAAATTTAATTCGTATAAAAATATGTTCACCGAATGGGCTTCCTCCACACACTATTGTTATAATAAAAGAAAATAACATATGTACTTATCTCTACCTCTCTATCCCTCAATCACAGTGCCACATATATCTCTATTTCTCCCTTTCCTTCTCCTCTCCCTCTATATCTATCTATCTCTATCCCCATCCCTATATACTTATCTATCTCTTTATAACTTTCTCTCTATCTCTATCTACCTTTATATCTCCCTCTCTCTCTCTCTCCTCTCTATTTGTGAACCCCCTTATTTGAATCTCTCCATTTATATCTATGTCTCTCTTCCTCTTCTGCTTCCTCTCCCCCTCTATCTTCAACTCTACTTTTATCTACTCTGAACTAACCATACTAATGGCAGGAACATGATGCTTCTTTGTGTCTCTTGTTGGAATTTGTGTTGCATTGACAATTTTTGAGTGACACAAACTAGAAAACAATAAATTTTATCCATTTTATAGAAATAAGCTAGATATTTTGAAGAGTTTAATTGAGATTTTTTTTCAAATTCTATTCATCTTTATCAAGAATTCTGATATTTTTTAAGATATAATTTTTTTTAAGTGATATTTTATATTTATCCTCTCTCATACATAATTTTTACTTTTAAAAAAATTCCTTTTTTTTATTTCAAAATAATACAAACAAAAATTGATTGTACTTTCTTATAGTTTATCTAATCAACTTTGAATATATAAGAATTTATATATTTTTCTACAATCAAAATAATAGATTGTATATTAGATTTTTTTTTTAATTATAACATTAATAAACAAAATAGAAAATTGAGAGTACAAGGGGTTGAGCTTAACTGGTTAAAACACTGGGTTCTCACTGTGCAAACCCAAGTTCAATTCCCAATAAGGACATCTGAAGTGGAATTATGACTCTTGGCCTTCCATAGGATGGAGAAGGTCTTGGGTCAATATTATAATAATAATAATAATAATAATAATAATTCAAAGATATGTAATGGGGATGGGGCCCCCTACTGTGTCCCCACTGGTTCATAGCTCCAGTCAAAAGCTATTCAGGCTTCGGCCAATTACCGATCAAAAAAAAAAAAAAGAATAGAAAATTGAGAAAACAAATTTAATATAAACAAACACATTTAACTATAATAAAATTTTGATAGAATTTTTAGGTAAAATAATTTCATTTACTTCGATGCCTTTAAAACATGTTTTTAATCTTTCAACTCAAATATTTTAATACATGGGAGTTATTAGACTAACAAATAACTTTAAGAATTATTGGTTTTACAAAAGAAAATTTAGAATTTGAATAAGGTGGATTAGGTTGCACTATTTGGTCTATTTTTAAGTAGAAAAATGTTAGGAATGATAACTACTAGTTCAAGGGCAAGTGTTCATTAGTGTACCAAATGAGTCAAACTGACTACCAAAATCATATATTACAAGCATATACACAAAGAGGCTAAAAAAATGGGCCTAAAAGTGTGAAGGGTGCAAGGAGGAAGTTGGATCCAAAAGCCTCATGTACAAGATGATGGGGTGTTTAAAGTCATGTAAGGCTTAAAAATTGTGAAATCCTTCTATTTGTGGTATCAATATTAGGAAATTATATTAAATGAGAAAACAAAAAATTTCAAACTAAATAAAATGTTCATACGTCAGGATTATGTGCCTCTATTGAATTTTGCAACACAAAAGATTGCAACAAAATCACCTCCAAGATCAAATGGCAAACAAAACAGCTTCCGCAAGTTACAATTGTACAATGAGGTTCTTATAAAGAAAGCATAGAGTTAAATTTAGGAGAACTAAAGTGCAAGCATGAGGAGCTAAATAAAGTTCAACTCTAGCTAAACTAGATGCATAAAAGCTAAACTAGGTGCACAACTAAAATAAGCACTCCTAAATGAATTAAAACAAAAGAGTATAACTAGTTGTAAAAAAGCAACTAATAGTTAAATATGCTTTAACACCCTCTCTTAAGTGAAATTTAGGGTGAGTTAAAAAAACTCTAAATGTATGAATGCAGAAATGGGTCCTAGAAACAAAAGGCCTAATTAGGTACCCATGTACAAACCAATGAAGTTTCTCTAAGTAGAGAAAATGAGAAAAACCACTGGAAAAAACCCCTCTCTAAAAGTGAGATGAAATACATGAAAAGAAACATAAACTGCTAAAAAGGAATGAAGGACTAAGAAGCCTCCAAGAAAATATCCCAAAAGAATAGGAACATGAAGAACATCGTTGAAGCATAAAGAAGTTTCAAACAACTATCGAATGGTAATTGCAATAATGTTGGATGAAGAACCTCGTTTGAAACAAAGATGATGATCAAGATCAAGAAGATAACAATCTGCATGAGTGCCCCCAATGACACTACTCAAACAATCAAATAGTAAACACGGGTAAGAACATCTGCTAGTCAAAGATACAGATGGCATATAAATCTACATGAGTGGCCCCAATGACATTGCTTAACCATGCAAGAGAAAATTGCTAGCCAAAAATATAGGTTCTAATAGTCTAAAGAACATTGATCAACAAAAGATGGAAGATCGCCTCCATAAAACTATAATGCAAGAGTGTCTAACTCCAAAGAAAAAAATGGAATCATTAGCACCAATAGTAGAAAACCCCCATAATGTTGGCAATGGAGCGAATGAGAATTCCACTGAAAAAATGTGTCACCATGAAGTTCTTGAAGGAGAATTTGAATGCACTCAAGAAATTACTTGCAACTAGAAAATGGCATGCAACTAATGCACACATGCATGGGACAAGAATTTCTAGGATTCAATGTTGTTGTGGAGGAAAACTCACTGGACAAAGTTGTGATGGTAAAACAAAAGGCACTACACATCCCCCATGACACTTTATAGTACAATGCATGTACAAAATTAGACACAACAGAATGTGTAACGCTCCGCCAGGAAACCCCGAAGGGATTAAACTAAAACACTTGAAAATATTGTAATTTTTTTTTAAAAAAAAACTTTAATAAACTAAATGATGCATTAAGATAAACATTACATTTTAATTTGCACAAATGAAAGACTTAACTTAAACTCCTAAAGGGTTTACCAACATGGTTAACATAATTAAACTAAACATTGTTGAACGTTAATTAATCCACTTAAGATGATTTAATTATAAAGACACAATTACACTATACAGTGATTATTTCATTCAATTGCATGTGATATCAATAACATTCCTATGTTTCATTCATGATAATACTTTCCATTACATTACATCAGTGATACTAATAAAAGATATACAGTTAACCATCTAATTCTCATCAATACATTTCTCTTTCATTGCAAGATTGAAATAATATTACATTGCATTTAATCACTAAGTCTCATAAGAACACATAATCTTTACAATTAATTTGCATCTTGCCATGAAGGCATACATAACAAATAATACAACTGGCCATATAAGGTCCAAGATATACAAAGAATGATCCAAGATGACAAAGAGGATCCAACTGAAAATACAAGATCCTCAAATCCAAAAGAGCAATTGGAACACCTATGAAGCCAACTCTCGCAAGAAGGAACAAATACACCCGATGGAAAGTGGCACTACCACCCGACCATGTGGCTCAAAAGAACCACCCCACCGTGCTAGGAGATAGAAATAAGACCCACTAGCAACCTACAAGGTATACACACACGATCTAAACATGACATCAGGAAACTCACATAAAGCATATACTCACAAAACATGGCTCCACAGTAAAACTCCAAGTGATATCAACAAGGCTACACACTAGTGACCATAAGGGAAGAGTGTCATCACATAGCTTGGAATGGTTATCCTGGCAGGCCTCCATAGGCCTCGCCTCCCATCTTGGGTTATCCTGGTAGCCTCTCTTGAACCCCCGTCCCCATCCAAGTCTCATGCGGACCCAAACAATCCTCTTGTGAGGACAAGGTTGTTGGTTTTCCATTCTAGGTCTTTCCACTGCATCCTAAGTCTATACTAGCACTCAACCATGAGAGGGTACATTTATCTTAATTAATGTTTTAGATATCCAAACCCCTAATATATTATTAGGTTATCACTTACTTATCCAACTTTCGAGGGGTTATCCTTCTAACCTCTTTGGGCGCGGCCCCCACTTGAAAGCCACTCTTCCTTATGACACTACACAAAAATTCCCAAAAGAACTCCAAAGAAAATGTACCAAAACCAATTTACACAAAGGAGTTCAAAACAAATGAGAAACACTTGGTTATACAAGCCCTTGCATAAAGGTTAAATCAACTGGTAAGACACAGTCTACTCACAAGACATGACCAAAGGAAAAGACAACACGAAAAAGTCTAATTCCATTTAACACTAAAGACTTGCAATATAACTTAGATGCGAAGATAGTCAGAAACGAAACAACACTTTCGCTAATTTAGAATAAACAATTTATTTTTCTCTCCTTCAATACACAATTGACCAAGTTTTCTAGGTTCCTAAGTTTCCAAAAAAAAAATCATTTATTAACAATCGTCTCACTAATTCAATTAAAAATATTCAATCAATATTTGCTATATCCATTTTGAATTAAAAAAAAAAAATCTTAATCTCATTTGGGCCATATACCGAAGTATATATATATATATATATATATATATATATATATATATATATATATATATATATGTATATATATATATATATGTATATGTATGTATATATATATATGTATATGTATATATATATATGTATATGTATATATGTATATGTATATGTGTATATGTATATGTATATGTGTATATGTATATGTATATGTATATGTATATACATGTACATACATATATACATACATGTACATACATATATACATGTATGTATATATATATACATATGTATATATATATATACATATGTATATATATATATACATATGTATATATATATATACATATGTATATATATATATATATACATACATGTATATATGTATGTACATGTATGTATATATGTATGTATATGTATATATACATATGTGTGTGTGTGTATATATACACACACACACATATATGTATATATACATATACATACACACACACAGATATATATGTGTGTGTGTGTGTGTGTGTGTGTATACATACATACATATGTGTGTGTGTGTGTGTGTATACATACATACATGTGTGTGTGTGTGTGTGTGTGTGTGTGTGTAAATATAATATATATATGTATATATATATAAATATTAAAATATTAAAAAAACATATAAATTATAATTCTGATATTCTCTTCTTTTTTCCAAACTGAAATTGATATTCTCGTTATTTTATTTTTTTTAAATAATTCCAACATACAAATATATATATTTATTAAAACATTTAATTAAATAATAATAAAAACATTTTAATTACCTGTTGCCACGCGACACTCCAAAGAGGGGAGGCAGTGGATTGTGGGGCCACAACGTGGTCCCCCACATAGCTCCCCAACTGTGGTTGGCCATATATATATATATATATATATATATTTAAAACAATACAAAACCCATAAAATATTAAAACAACAAAAAAAATTAACAGTAATTTTTACCAGCCAATAAAAAATAAAAAACAAAGCCCAACAACCTTTCTAATTTTTTTTAAATAGGGTTTTGTAAAAGAACAGAGTATACAATTTTTTTTCTTCTCCCAGATTCTTCTTTCCAACACCCAACAATTTCAAACTACAGCCGTGAGATTTTGTCAAGATCAAGAGCTTAATGAAAAGTACAAAATAGAGAGATAAGGTATAGGACAAGAATAAATTGTATTCTCATCAATAGATAAAAATGGTCGTTACATAGAATGAATATGAGTCTGCATATATAGGCAAGGCTATATGGATATGTGAGCACACAAACATGACATGTGGCTCAATAAGAAACAAGGGTAGGTAGGAAATAGGTGTGGTAGGTAGGAGAAACAATAAAATATTCCTCATGAGGTGGATCACCCACCAAAGGTGAAATTATCACTCCACAATAAGTGGATATGATAGATTAGTAACAAGATCACACCATAAAAGGTGGAAATTCTCCTACACACACTATCCCAAAGTGGCACAAACACCCAAGTGTCTCATACCCAAACTACTATGAAATGCATTATCCTAAGTAAACTTAAGTAAGGTGTAATAATATCCATGATGAATAATTATTTACACCAACACACCCCCCCCCCCCCCCCCCCCCCCCTTAAGTGCAACTTAGGGGAATGCACTTAAGTCTACAATGCAACTAAGCAATGCAAGATGGGTCTCGGCTACAAGGCCATGTTAGGTACCCATGTACAAATGCAAATGCATGCAAACCAATGCAATGAAATCTCTCACAAAGAGGGGAAAGAGAGAAAAACCCAATGGGAAAAAATCCTCCCCCAAAAGAGAGATGAAATATATACAAGAGAACTCTCAAAGAAGTACACGAGGAACAAAACCCCATGTGAGGAAAAAGTCCCCCCCATATGAGCGAAGAAGAGAAGCTAGGAAGGCCCCCCTCAATGTAGAATCTGCACCAATGATAGAAGCTCGATGATATATGAAGAAACTGCTCCACTAACATCGAACAACATTCCTCCCCTTAGGAAGAAACAAAACCAAAGGTGTATCCATGAAGTCTCCCTAATCATGAAGGGAAGATGTAGGAAAAAATTTCATGATGAATGAAGTCTTTGAAAACATCTCAAGTGTCCCCATGTCAATGCTAAAAGTTACCCCCTCCAAAGGTGGTGAACTGCTCCACACTACTGAAAAAGACACTCCAAGATCTAGTGGAGATGAATGTAGAACATGATCCAAAGACTCACATGTCTCCTCTAAACATAAAGAGATGTCCTCCAGCTATTGTACATAAGAATCCACAACCATGTCAACCTCGAAAGAATGATCATGTAGAGAATGAACAAGAGGGTCAAAGTGTTCCCTCGCAACAATCGAAGAAGAAGCATCTTCATCAAAGAGAAGATGAATATCATCAATGGTGTCTCCCAAATCTGCAATGTAGGATTCCACAAACAAACCTGCAATGTCTGTCAAGTACTCATCCCATGAAACTGAAGCTGGAAGACATGAAATATCTTGTTGCACTAAATCACATGAAGGCAAAAGTGTCGCACTATCTGCATCATCAGGTGCAATAGGTGATGTGATATCAATAGGAGGAGATGAAACACAAGGCTCAAGAATGGGGTCACATGTGATAATCCCCAAGTTCAAGTACCCAAAATTCTCCTCAAAATCTGAATCATCATAAGAAGTGTGATCATCATGTATAGAATCATCATATGTGAAATCATCCTCATCAACAAAATCTGAAAAGGAGTATAACCGAGATTCATGATCAACTACCCCAGTCACAGTGATAGCTCTAGTCTCCAAGTCTCTAATGAAAACTGACTCAGGTGTGAACTCCACAATTCTCTTAGTTGTGCCATGTGTGATTTGATAGATGGAAAGGAGATTGTTTGTCAAATGGAGTACACACAACGCATTATTGAAGGAGTTATCCCTAATGGAAATAAATCCTTTCCCAATCACATCCATGTATGTATGATTGCCCATCAAAATTTGCGGCATGGTGCAAGGCTCAAATGTAGAGAACATGGACTGCAAAGATGCCATATGATGAAAAGCCCCTCAATCTAGAAGCCATCTCCCTGAATCGTGACTTGTAGTAGCACAAAGAGATTTTCCTTTTCTTTTCCTGAAAGAGTGAGTCTTCCCACTTGTTGAAGCCATGAATGCTTTCCCTTTCCCCTTTTAATGTGAGGAAGTCGAAGTTGATGAATCCTCCTTCTTGTAGGCATTAGGCAAATCAATGTTGTTCTTTTTGAAGATATGTGTAAGCTCATCAATCTTCTTAGAATGGCAACGACACTCCGCATGACCAACTTTTTTACAATAGGCACAAGTAGGTCTCTACCTTTTTGGTGAATTATCCTTCTTGGAAGAAGATGAATCTCCTTGTTGTGGAGAAGATGGTGCTTTGTCCTTAGGCTTTGATTGCCATTTCTTCTTGTGTGAGTTGTCCTTTCCTTGATATCCTTTGTTCCCTTGATTTGCCACTAATGCTTGAGACTTAGAAGCCTTAAGAATGCCCATTCTTATCAACTTAGTTTGTTCCATCATCAACATTTCGACGAAAGCATCAAATGTAGGCATTGTGTAGCTTGAACCCATTGTCATCCTATGGGTTTGGAAACTAGAAACAAATGTTGCATATTCTTGTGGAAGCTTGCCCATCAAATTGAAGATCAATTGAGTATCCTTCTTATCAATGCCACAATCCTTGAGTTGTTCCCTCAACTCTTTTTCCTTAGTGACATAATCTTGTATAGTATCAAAGTTGTTGGGATCTAACATGGTGAGATCACTATCAATCTAATATCCCCTAATCTCATCAACTTGACCATACAAGTCTTGAAACTTTTGCCAAGCATCCTTGATTAGAGTACATTTCTCAATATGAAAAATGAGATCCTTTGATACATACTTTCTTAAGGTACCAATTGCCATGATATTTTTAGTGAGACAATCCAAGTGACCAACAAGATCAGTCTTAGGATCAACGAGAGCAACAATAGTTCCATCAATATAATGAGTTAGTCCATTTTCCATAAGTTTACTCCATGCATCAATTTTCCAAGTAGCATAATTATGAGGAATTAAGAGAGGAAACTTAGGAGAACCCATAGTAGAAAAAGGGAAGGAACAGAAGAGCACAAGAGACACCCCCCCCCCCCAAATGATGATTTTGACACTTAAGATGTAGTGTGTGTACAATAGGTTGCTTGCAAACAATGGCAAGGTGGAATTTTGATTTTGTTTTAAAACTGCTCCAATAGGCTGAGAACTACAATGCAAAAGACCAAAAAGAGAGATCTATGCAATACAAGTGCCAAATTGGCCAAAAAAGACCATATGCTGAAACTACAATTTCTACCTAAAATCACTATAAAATGATAGCACATTATAAAATTAGATGAAAAATTATGCACTTTCAAAAAAAATGACACTTGAAAAGGAGTCTGTATGAGCCCAAACAGAGTCCTGAAAGTTGCAGAAATAGGGATTGGATAGGTACAGTCACCAAAAACTGATATTTCTGAAACATCTATCCACCAAAATCAGTAAATAATGCCACCACAAGAAAGTACATGAAATTCTAGCCCATTTCAAAAAACATTGCACCCAAAAAGGAGCCAGAATGAGCAAGATATGGCCTTCCAAAGTTGGACTGCAAAATCAAAAAGCTCAATGAAGGGGGCTTGCCAAATTTTCAAAAAATGATGATGTCAGCAAAACACGAGGTTAAACTTGACGGTTGTATGACCATCGCAAAAACTTCACCTTCTTGTTGATTGGTCATCAGTACCGTATGGACTGCTGATGTGGCGCGATCTGGTTGGTCGAAATAGTTGACGTGGCAACTGAGGTGCATGTGTACGGTCGTAAGGTACTACTAATGTGGAGGATGATGTGGCCACCAACTGGGCACTGACTGGTTTGTCGTGCGGAGCAGTCTGGCTGGAGGTCGAGGACCACATGGGTGGCAAAGCTAGTACGAGGGCCACACAAGACGGGTCGGTTGGCCGATAGGACCGGTCGCCGGCAAGCAGGGCCGCTGGCCGGCGAGGTCACCAGCAGGCGGGTCGCTAGAAGGAAGTTGTGCAGGGTCGCCGATGAGGTCACAGGCGTTGGTCAGAGGTGGTGTCGACAGGGAGGTCGGTGGTTGGCCGCTGGAGCAGATGCAATTGGTCGCCGGTGTTAGAGGGGCGACAGGTGGTCATCAGTGGACACTGCATGACGGTTGGAGAAAGGTTGTCGAAGGCTGTAGCAGGCAGTCAGGGAGGTCCCAGAGTTCGTCAACGGTAGTGGCAGTGCAGGGTGTCGATAGGAAGGAGGTCGGCGGGCGGGAGGAGCCGGTGGTCGACTCGGTATGGTGACCCTGTAGAAAATTAAACCTACAGTACGACGGTCGCAAGGGGGTGGGAACCCCCGTAAAAAAAGAAATTTTTTTTTTTTTTTTTTTTTCAAAAACCTTTAATTTTTTTCAAATAAAGTTTCTAAAATCCGTACCGTACCGCTCAAATTGGGCAAAATTTTTCCTCCAAGCCCAAAATTTGACTTTCACCAAAATAGGCCGAATGTATACTCAAAATTCATGGAAATGACCACTCGGACGCAATGGTGAGGTCGGGTCTAGTCCAGAACACCTCCAAAAGATGCTACTCCTCATATATGCCTCTTGATGCCGCAATAATGCCTCTTAAGGATGAATCAATGATGCTCTAATGGCTCTGATACCATGTGAGATTTTGCCAAGATCAAGAGCTTAATGAAAAATACAAAATAAAGAGACAAGATATAGGACAAGAATAAACTATATTCTCATCAATAGATAAAAATGATCGTTACATAGAATGAATATGAGCCTGCATATATAGAAGGCTATATGGATATGTGAGCACACAAGCATGACATATGGCTCAATAAGACACAAGCGTAGGTAGGAAATAGGTGTGGTAGGTAGGAGAAACAATAAAATATTCCTCATGATGTGGATCACCCATTGAAGGTGGAATTATCACTCCACAATAAGTGGATATGATAGAGTAGTAACAAGATCACACCATAAAAGGTGAAAACAATCCTACACGCACTATCCCAATGTGGCACAAACACCCAAGTGTCTCATACCCAAACTACTATGAAATGCATTATCCTAAGTAAACTTAAGTAAGGTATAATAATATTCATGATGAATAATTATATACACCAACAACAACAACCTCCCAAATTTGCCCAAAACAAGAGAATTTTGGCAGCTTAACCCCCCCATTTAAAGACAATGGAGAAATTAATATTTTTAAACCAAACAGAGAAAACAAAAATCACTAATTCAATTTTCTTTTCAAACCCAACACATAAACCATAACAGAGGGTTGAATTTCAACTAAGATTTTACAAAAATGAAAGATTTAAACAACCAACCTGGTAAGCTTTCTAGAAGAGAAATTTGGAGATGAGCAAGCCTCCAACCAACAAAACCAACTCACAATAGAGAGTTCTAGAAAATGTCTCCCCAAATGCCCAGATGATTAATCTGGAAGAATTTTTCCCTCACAAATATCTTTTTAGGTCAATTTTAATTTTTTAAATGAAAAATTGAAAACTCCATTTCTTTTCAACATAATACATTTGCATACAAATTTTCTAATTTGAATTCATTTTTCCCACACACACTTAAAAAAACAATTTAAACATTAAACTTACATAAGGGTAAAAATTAACTTTATCTCTTTTTTTTTAAACAAATGAATAACATAATATACAATTTCATTAATAAGTCAACAATTCAATTTTAACTAACAAATTAAAATAATTGATTAATCTATTAAACCATTAAAATACTCTTAATCATTTATTTCTAAATTTACTTTTACAAACGCAATATCCTTTAATTATTAATAACCATAAGGTATTAATAATTAATTACTCATTAAAATACATAAGAAGGGAATAATTTAAATTCACAAACGCATAACACACAACTCAATAAAATAAAGCAAAGACACGGCCCGCATACCAAAAAAGGGAAGGTTGACCGACGACTGACAATGCTCACTATTGAGCAAGGTTAGGGATGAAATTTAGGGCCTTAAGACTATCTCCTCCACTTCCACCAGATTTTTTAGGTACGCTCAAACTTGTGGAACCGGGTGAAGTCAGTACCTTGTACCTGTAATTCTTGCATCACCAAACCACGCACACACACACACACACACACACACACACACACACACACACACACACACACACACACACACACACACATATTCAAACATGGTAGCCACACCGGCGAAGGAGAATCATGACGTTCCATGTCTCATCGAAGTGAGTGAAGGAAAATCATCTCCTCGCACCCCATACACTTCACACACATACATGATGACATATACATAACGCATCTCATGCATAAAGTAAATGTGTTAGTCCATGGTTAGTAATCCAATCAAATTAACATCTAATCATCAATAAGAAAATAATGCATAAACAACATTCACTGAATCTCAAATCAAAGCATAAAACAACACAACATAATACCTGAATAAAACATCACCACATAATGTATCCACTAATATCCACTAAAAAATCCAACCATGATTAAAATAAGTATCTAAAAAGTCTGATTGAGGGAGGAGTACTACAAAATGTGCAAAATCTAGACAAAAACCATACATAAGAGTG
Organism: Cryptomeria japonica; assembly: GCF_030272615.1. NCBI lineage: Eukaryota > Viridiplantae > Streptophyta > Pinopsida > Cupressales > Cupressaceae > Cryptomeria > Cryptomeria japonica. The sequence continues at coordinate 402,478,014 of NC_081410.1, read as the reverse complement.
GTACTTTATCTCAATGAATCTATAACAAAAGAAGTGCATGAAAATAATGTTGAAAATGCCCAAATAGGGCAAAGTGTTGCAAATACATGTAGGACAACCCAAGAGAAGCCATCTATTGTAAACATAAAGATCACATGAGCCAAATGACTAAGTAATCAACCATTAAGTGAAAACACAAAAGATTGAATAAAAGTTACCTGGATAAAAATCTAGAAAATATATCAGCAAATCTGAATAGTTAACTATGCTAGATTTTTGATGATATGTAGAAGTAAAAAAAAAAAAGAGTTGATTTGTCCAAGTTATGGCCCCAAGCATGAAAAGTAAGTTTGACTTCAATGGCCTACTACAACTTTTAGGAGAAAAATCAAATCAAACCACCTATAGATTTGGATCAGTGCCAAAATTAGATTTGATGCAGGAGTTGAAAATTGGACGTCGTATGAGCAAGTTATAGCTGAAAAATCAAGACTAGGTATTTAGAGCTTAGAGAGGTCAAACTAGTCAAAAAGTTGACAAACTACTGATGTGACACTACTAATAGAGTGTTGTGGTAAAACAATCAGGGTCCTATGATTTTTTTAGAGTGCACTAGGGTATGAATTTCCATGTATCCATAATACAAATACGTACAATACAACATGGACTTCCATGCCCCCAAAAAAATTTCACCAAAAAAAAAATTTAACCTCCGATTTGCACGATTTGACAAGTGATCTTAAGGTTCTCAAGCTTTCTTAGTGTGATTGAAACATCCATTTCACTCTAAACTAACCAAATTTTTCAGCTACCTCCATAAATTGCCTCAAAAAATGTGCCCTCAACCAATTTGACCCCAAATTTTAATCGCTTGGATTTTGACGAAACAAGAGTCTATCTTAGGGATTTTTGATGTGCGTATGTGATGGTTATTCCTATTTTTCTCCAATTTTGATAAAAATATTTCCCATCTCTAGGTCCACAAAAAAACAAATATTTGACCCTGCAACTCTTCTAAAAAAAGAAAACCCTCAAAGCTTAAGAAGGAGCTTGCCAAATCTGCAGTTTGATACCATGTGGAATTTTACAACACAAGCACCTACAAGATCAAACAATAAAGAAAACACCTTACACATGAGAGAGATACACAAAAGAATGTTATATTACTCAAAGGAAAAGAATACAGAATGAGTTACAATTGTACAATGAGATGCATATAAAGAAAGTACAAAGCTAAATTTAGGAGAACTAAAGTGCAAGCATGAGGAGCTAAATAAAGCTCAACTCTAACTAAACTAGATGCATAAAAGCTAAGCTAAGTGTACAACTAAAATAAGCACTCATAAGTGAACTTAAGCAAAAATAGATAACTAGTTGTAAAAAATCAACAAATAGCTAAAAAAAGCTCTAACACAACTGAAAGAAATAATAAATTTAATTATTTGGGACCATTGCATTACGTCTTACTCACATTAAAGAATATTGATCAATGGTTATAAAGATTAATACACATTCCAATTTGAATCAAATTAGCCATTTATAAATGAAGTTAGTAATGCTATTGTAATAGAAGAAGACAACAAGTATCAACAAAAGAAACACTATCTACTCAAGAATAGGTACTTTCCAATAAAATAAGGGGTCTAGGAACTCCCTTGATGTCAGGAAGTAGAAAGAAAAACCATCAATTAATTAAAAAAGTAATGAATATATGTGATCCATAAATGTATGAGGAAGTTGTAGGAAACGAATAATGTGAGGAAGTGATGAAATATGAATAAAGATCTTGGATGAAAAATTAAACATGTTTTGAAATAGTTCCTTATTAAAAAATAATTAATGTTATCAAATGTAAATGGGTCTATAGGACCAAATGGGGACAAAATGTGCATTTTATGGAGGAATAGAAAGACATTGGACTCATCTCATGGATAAGGGATTTTCTCAAAAATAAGGTATTTCTTATATAAAGAGTTTTTCTCTAGTGGCCAAGAGAGAATCCAATGGGATAGTACTTTGCTTGATAGCTTCACATGGCTAGGAAATACATCAAATAGATATAAAGTTTTATTTTCTACTTGGGAATCTCCTTAAAGAGATGTGTAAAAACAAAATCTAGATTTGTAGGTATGAGAGAAAGGAATAGTTTTAAGTGTGAGAGATCTTTATGTGGATTAAAAAATAATCTCCTAGATCTTGGTATGAGAAGAATGATAAGTTCTTTACCAAAAAAGGATATGCTAGAAATTTCAATTTGATCATAATGTGTACATTAAGACTGATTTAAATCATGATCAATTTGTTACATGTTAACAACCATAATATTAGATTGTCTTGATCACTTGGATGATTGGTGACATGAAGGAGATTAAGAGATCATATGAAATGATAGATCTTGGAATATTAGATTAATTTCCTTTGGATTTAGATGACTCAATAAGATGATGGTATCTTTATATATCAACCAAAGCATACTTTGGCCTTGCTCACTAAGTTTAATATGATAAATTCTAAACCTAATTCAACTCCTTATCAATTTGGAGTAACACTTTACAAAAAATTCTAAATTGGGAGTATAATCTATTTAACTCATGCTAGACTTGATATTTAATTTGTAGTTAGTTTAGTTTTCCCATTTATGGAAGAACCCAAGGACAACTTTTAGTAGGCAACAAAGAGTATTTTTAGATGTACACAAAAAGGAAAATCCATGGGATTCCAAGTATTTGAGCTCATGAGTGGGAACAAGTTAGTGTGATATACTAATTTTGACTAGGTAGGAGATGTTAGTACTTAAGAACCCAAATTTTGATATAATTGTTATTTGGGATCTAGAACAATTACATGTTAGATTGTAAATAGTTAATTAGTGCAAGGCCACAAGACATCATAAGGGATGAGGCAAAGATCATCACTTGGGAAAATTTGGCAAAATGGATACCCCTCAATCCTTTGCTCTTAGTGTTGGCAATTTGAATTGTGTTGTCATTGATGTCACATTTTTGTGTATTGATGACAAAGGGGAACAATAAGAGGAAGTTGTTGGTGTTTCCATCAATTTGAGTTCAATTTTGTCATTGATGTCAATCTAATGTAGGTGGATTGTTTCAAGATACATAAAGGTCTAGAACTGAGTGTTCAAATGTTGTTATGATGTTTGGTGGTGATATTGAGTGAGTATGTGATGATTCTGGAAGGTGACACTATTGAAAGTTGAAATATGTAGGAAAGAGTATTTAAAGTCTTTATGAGAGAATGCTTTGCATTCCTCCATTGTTGAAGGTGATGCCTTGTAGTTTTGGATTTAATGTCTATGGTGAGTGAATGTTGCACTATTATGTTTTTAGGTCCTCAGTAGTACAGGTGTTGAATTTGGTTACTGCAGTTTGTTGATAGTCAGGATAACTGTGAGGGCTAGTCTAGAGAATTTTTGTATTTCTTCATTGTGTTGGTTCAAGTGTTGTGGCTTGGAGAACATGTTCATATTGTTCATAATTTCTTGTTCAGAATTTAAGTGTTGTCTTTCTCCACAAGTGAATTCATGTTGTTATGTTGCTCGTCATTGTCATTTGTGTTGGCTAGTCTAGGCAACTTACTTGGTTCATCTTATTTAGACCATACTCTTTTGGTTTGGATATGCACTAGAGGTTGAGTTAAGGTGTTGTTATGGGTCTTAACTCTTACCATGGCATGTGAAGATTTATATTATGTTGTTTGCATTGGATGATATTTTTGGGCCAATCAGTTAACACGCTTTACTGTCTATCTACACGTTATGTTTGATGTTGACTTTGGAGGATGTGTTGTTGTGTGTGCTTCATTGGAATCAATTGAGGAAGACATATTGTGATTTATTTGGGTCCCCTTTATCTCCTAAAGTGGATTGCATTTGGCATAGTTACCCTTGGTGGCTGACTTGGTGTAATTTATGTTTATTTTGTTTGTGGCCAACCTAGCTAAGAGTCTCAATGAATAAGTTAATATAAATAGATGTGCAAATGTGTAAATTTTGGTGTGGATTGATTGAAAATTATGTGAAAGTATATGTGGAGAAGAAAAAGTGTGCATATCAGTGTATGATGAGCCTTGATGATCATATCTTTCAATATGACAGTGTTTCGAGGTAGTGAATGTGTGTGTTGTGTTTTCCATTATATTGGTTGCTTGAATTAGTGGTTCAAGGATAGTTTCATAATCAAGAGTTCTTATTCATTTCAGTTTTATCATTTCTCTATGTCTGTTAAAAGATAGCACGAGTCTTTTTGGGAACTTGTGCATATTTGTATCTTGTCCTAGGATAGTGCCTCTCAGCCTACAAGCCCATTATATCTTGCCTTAAGGTTGTGCACCTTAGCATGCATGTCCTAACTAGGAGCAATGAACTTCTTTGGCCTTGTGCTACCCTTCAAATGTTTTCATCATGGAATAATTGGTGATTATGCTGCTAGATGTACTTTCAAAAAGATAACTATAAGAGACCCGATGATGATAACAAGAGAATGGATAATTACAAAAGAGATGACATAAATAAAATAATAGATCACAACGGCAAACCAATTTTTTTTTTGTCCAATGGAGACATTCATTTGAAGATGAAGACTGTGATGACTAAAATGATAAATAGTTATTTTTAACTATAAAAGAAAAGGGTAATGAAAGGTCTAGTACTCTGCACAATGAATAAAAATAGTGAAAGGTCAATGATTGTGAAGACTGCATTGCATATAAAAGAGGAACCTAAAGCTTGGATAATTGATTTTGGATGCTCCAATCATATGATAGGTGATAAAAGGAAGTTCCTTATTTTTGAAAAGTATGATGGTGGACCAATAAATTTTTTTGGTTAAGAGGTTGCACCTATTTGTGGTCAAGGAATCATATCCATTGATGGTAAGCATAATACATATGACACTTATTGTGTTAAGGGTTGAAGACATAATCTTTTAAGTGTGAGTCAGATGTGTAGTAAAGGTTACAAACACATATTTCATGGATCTGGATGTGAGATCAAAGAAGGAGGTTATGGAAGGTTAGTTGTAGAAGGTTTTAATAACAAATGGCAATATCTATTACATAAAGGAAAATAGAGGAATTAGTTGTCTGTTGGTGCATATAAGTGTTGGGACACATTAATTTTTACAATATGATGAAGATCACTTCTACTCATGCAATGAGATATTTGCCAAAGATTATCAAACCTGTCAATATAGTGTGCAAGGAAAATCAGTTAGGTAAGCAAACAAGGAAAAAATACAAGAACAAGGATTATTCTACTACAAAACCTTTGGATTTGATTCATATAGACCTATGCAGACCTACAATATCATGCCCACTCCTTACACAAGGAGAAAACATGACACAACCTAAACTCAACCAACAAATTTTGACTAAACGCATAACAATTCTTCCCAATTGTTGATTTTGACTATTAATTGAAGTATTTCAAATCAACTGTATACACCTAGCACTACCAAGCTATGCTACTATAGATTAATTTAACAAAAACTTAAGATATAACCCCTTAATTAAATTTAATAGCAAACTAAACAAATTTGATAGATAGCCAACTATATTAAGGTCTTCTCTCTATGAATAATGTTCCATAACAACTTGCTAAATTCAACTAAGCTAATACTTTGCAATAAGGGTAATGCAAGGTTTTAGTCTAAGTTAAATTAAATAATTCAAAAAAACTTCATTTGAAAAGCTCAAACATTTAAATTTACATTTTTCATCCCCTTTATATTCTCTAGACTTAATATAAAAATTATATTATGTAGGTTCACAAAAATCTAATTTAATTAATTTCCATCAATATAATACTTCAGTTTTAACTACAGATAAAATGCCCCACTTGATTCAATAATCTCAACAAAAATAAAATAAAATTTATCCCTTTAATATTCCCTTTTTTACTTATATCCAACTTAAATTTTGAATTCCCACTATTTAGATTCATTTTAAATCCAATTTTATATTGACCTCTTAAGTTGTTGGAGCCTTCATTTCTAGGGTTTACTATGTGTATAGAAGGCTACAGGAGGGTAGGTGGAGTTTCCAAAGCAGTTGACGTGGCTTGTCTATGCTATAACATTTTGTTGAAAAGGCTTCAACAATGTTTAAGAAAATGTAATGGGCGGATGTTGTTAAAAAAAATTAGTGTATATAAGAGACTACATAGAGTTATAATGAGTTATATTAGATTATTCAATATGATTTGGATCAATAATTAGATTTTTCATTAAATAATGATAGATTGATATTTTAGAGAGAGATATAATTTTGGGAGAAGCCCTTGATACGCCTTATAATTCTCACCTAGGAGTAACTAAACTTCATGTTATAGAGTGACATAAAGAATGATGTGACTAAGTGTTTTGGTTGTTATGTAATTTATTTCGAGAGATCTTATGTGATACTATATTATTTTCTTACACATGCTAGGTCCAACATTCTATTAATGACAAATGATGTAAAATCCCTCACTTTTTGGTCTCTTGTGATATCTTGGTGGAGATATTGTGGTGATTGATTGGAGTTTATAACTTTAATATTTGTGAGAAAATTTTCAACTTACTACATTATAAATAATGTGTGGTAAAAAAAATTAAAGATTAATTAACATATCAATACTTTTTTTTAACTTATTACATTATAGATTATAAATTGATATAATTATTATGATTTGGTATGTAAGATATGTAGAACATGTAGGAGTCTATTAAGCTAAATACGAAACTAATCAAACTTAAAATTGATATTGTAAAATAAAATTATCATTGTTTGATATTAAATCTTTAAAAACAAAATTATGTTTCAAAAAATTTTAAGGCAATATATTCAGTGTTATATCATCTTTCATCATTAATTTACACTCCTCCTAATTTGGCACATATAGGGAAAATGTTGACAAAGGTTCTCAAATTTGGAAATTCCTTTATCTAGGAAAACTTTGTAATATTATTTTTTTTTAAGCAAAACATTTTTTAAAATTAATTGCACGGACTTGAATGAGAGCCAAACTTTAGGTTTTAGACTTAGAAGTTTGGTAGGAGAGTAGAGTTCCATAAATTTGGTAATTTATATGTTAGAGGTTTTATTTTATTATGTAAGAATATTTGAGAGTTCCAAATCAAAGGATAGTCAGTGAAACTTTGAATGTCCTCTCTTCTTCAAAAAATTTACCATTCATTCTCTTAGTCTTAATTTTTAAAAATCTTATTAGATTGTAATTTGTAATAATTGAATTCTCATCAAGACATTGAGATTTTGAGACAAGTATCCCTATGTCTAAACTAATTTTACAATTAATTTTCTTACAAATGTCTATTTAGGATTATAAATTTTAATATCTATAAGAGGTTAAAATTTTTAAACCTTGATGGTCAAACATACATACATACATACATACATGCATGCATACATATAAATCTCCACTAAAAATATGTTAAATTATGTATGAATGTATGTATGTATGTATGTATGTATGTATGTATGATATGATTCATCTTATGGAAATAAAAGATTAATGCATAAACATGATTCACAATCTCATAAGATGGATTCAAAAATACACAAAGTAGAATTCAACGAGTCAAACTTAGCACAAGACACTATTAAGAATATCAAGAAAGGCAACATTGCATAGTTTTACTATTCGGAATAATATTAAGGCTCAACTGCTTATTCAAGGAGCTTATAGAACCAAATTGGATCACACTATATAGTTTATCACTATAACAAGACATTTCAGATAACTCTGATCACTTATACAGAGATCTGAAATTGATACATTGAAGTTTTTCAGAATTGGATCAGAGGTCCAATTGGGTCCTATATCTTCCCCCCTAGAGCCTAAAAGAAAGATCTCCTTCAACTAACCATAACTTCTAGTTTTATAGCCTTCCATGAAGAGGATAAGATCCTCATCCCACCACTATTCAAAGAGATCTAATTTGGATGGAAAAATTTGTCCAACTGTGTGTATGAAAGCTTGTGAGTTTACTGGTCTTATCAAAATCGTCGGCATATCAGACGAATGGACAATGTCACTTATTCTGCATCAGATCATGTTCTTGAATTTTGCATACTCTCCCTCCTTTGGTCTAGAGGCATTCTCAAGGGTTTTCAGAGAGGAGCCTGGCTCCTATCATGCGTGGCACACCATCAAGGAGTCAATAACCCTCTTGCATCATATGATCTTCTCTCTCCACCATATCAACACGTGGCAAGCCATTGGAAAAAAACCCAAAAGCGAGGCTACTTAATGGAGATGCATCGAAATGTGTCCCATGGGGCCCATCATGTTAATAAAAAGATTTACAATCTTGACGACTCACAGGGGACTGCACCCAAAATCTCTAGTTCCACAGATCGATGCCTTATCCCAATCGCAAAGAGTCTAAAATATGTATGCTCCAAGGTCCCCAAAACACGAGGCTCTTGCCAAAAAATATGGTAATAAAAATATTTAAAAAGGAAAAAATCCTTTCCAAAAATAAATTTTTTACTGTACCTAGCTTGCATAAAAGGAGAGTTAAGAATACCCTGAATACATGCCCCAAAAAATATCCAAAGGAAAGAATGAAACACTTAGACTAGAAAATATTGGTCCCAAGAGAGAACAACATACGTCATAGGTTAAAAGAAAATATTAATAGTGATAATGTTTCCTCTTAGGATATAAAATTGAGATTCTCCTCTTAGTGTTCTTAACTTGTGGCAATAGATACTCAAAATTCTAGAATGCTGCAAGTTATGATGATTTGTCTCATTACTAATGTGTGCATTTGTGATTAATTATTCTCACTTAGATAAGGATAGGCAAGACAACAAATATTGGAATAAGTTATATAATTGGACCCATCTCCTAAAGCCAACTAGATAGAGCCTCGCTGTCAGACGGACATCTATAGCCCTGACAAGGATATCACCCTAACCCCCTTCAAACATTTCTCTACCGTCGGTCAAACATCTGTAGTCCCAATAGAGTTTTCTGCATCACCTTTTTTTCTTTAAATAATAATTCTTTAAAAAAAAAATATTTTCTCTCTCTCTTTCTTTTTGTAATAGAGGTTGGGTGTCAAAGTGTTAGCGGGAGTGGCCTTGAGATTTTTCACTTATCCCAAGAGGCATTAAATTTCCACCTCATCATCTATGAAGGTATTAAATGTGAGTCTTACAGGAATGCCACCTATACATGTTGGGACACTCTGAAAGATTACATATCATATAACCATAAGTTAAGAATAGAAATAAGATCATCATAGATCTTATACCGTAATATTAAAAGATTAATATTTACTTGACTCGAGGCATACGATCCTAGTTATCTCTTCCACCACACAAAGGAATTTTTATTATGAGTGTCCACTATCCTCAGGAAAGCTGCTAAAAATCATCTGATTCTCGGGAAATTCTAATAAAATGCCCTAAAGCCTATCTGCCTAAGTAGTGCGGTCATCTATGAAATGGGGCTCATGTTAATTACATATGTCATTTGAAAATCAACAGAGTTGTAAGAATAATAGGAATTGCCTAGAGATGGATACACATGTGAGGTTGACAAGGTCTAAGAAGCAAAGACCCTTTCTAGGGCTAATAAGTGATGCTCGTCTCGAGTATCTACTCAAGACCGATAATGACCTCATCATAGCGGCTGTAAAATGGATATTAGGAGTTGACTTCCTAGTTAGCGAAGACATATATCAACTAGAGTCGAATATCTCACTAATACATTTGGACTAGATTTTCGACTAAGGTTTCCGACGGAGAAGGTATATTGTGGCCAAATTTGATTTTTTTTTGAAAAAATGCCCGCATTCGTCGTAATTCCGACCAAAATTTCCCATTTGGTTTCGACGAAGAAGGCATTAGCAATGAGAATTTTCTTTTTTCCAACAAAGTGCTCGAGTTCGTCGTAATTCCGACGACAACGGCCATTATAAGTTAAAAAAAAAGAAGAGGGGAATTCATTTGTATTGCAAATTTCCCGCATAGGCGTCCGTGGCGACTTCAACCCCCAAGAACATCAAACCCACGTCGAAGGCATTTGTGGCATTGCTTGCAATCCTGCGCAGGAGGTAGATTCAAATTGCCCAATTTTTTAATTTCATGTTGCAAAAAATATACATGTGGTGGTTAATTGTCTTAGTTTAATCTCGTAAAACCATAGAACTATGATTGAGGAGTGAGCGTTCAATTTTGTAGCAGCAATCCCTTCCTCCCGTATACGCGCGTGTTGATTGTTCACATGAGATAACATCTCTTTGCGGCATCGTATCAAACAATTCACGAGCCTTGTCCATGTTTCCACATTTTGCATTCATGTCAAGTAGGGCATTTGCAAGTACAACACCTAACAAAATTCCTCTATCCATTATGCTTTGATGGATGTCCATACCCTGTTCCAAAGCTCCCATTTTTGCACACGCAGGGAGGATGCTGGAAAAGGTTGTGGAATTTGGCTTTATGCCTTCCAATTTCATTTGCTTGAAAGTGTCTAAAGCCTTTTCGACAAAACCATTTTGTGCATATCCAACAATCGTTGCAGTCCACAAGACAACATTTCTTTCAGGCATTCTATCAAACAGTTCATGTGCCTTGTCTATGCTTCCACATTTTGTATACATGTCTACCAGGGCAGTTGCAACTACAACATCTGACAAAATTCATCTATCCTTTATGCTTCGATGAATGTCCATACCCTGTTACAAATCTCCCATTTTGGCACAGGCACGGAGGATAGTAGCAAAGTTTGTGGAATTTGTCTTTACACCTGCCGATTGCATTTGCTTGAAAGTTTCTAAAGCCTTCTCAACAAATCCATTTTGTGCATATCCGGCAATCATTGCAGTCCAAGAAACCACATTTCTTTGAGGCATACAAATAAGTGAATTTGATATTCAAAACTATCTACAATGAATTCAATTCTTGTCCATTAGTCATTTATGTTTGCAATAAGTATCTTTCTTTGTTTTTCTTAATCTTTATTCATAGTTATGTGCATATTTCACATTCTATAATTAGGATATCAATTGCTATGGCTGAACACTAGCATGATGTTTGTGTTGTCGTATAGATGCGTGGAAACATAATTATGGGATTGTTATATTATAGAGATCATAAATCTAGATATCGCATATTAGTTCTAGCTCTTCTTGGATTGAGTCTAAAGTTGACAATGGACATACAGTCATAAAGCCATTATTAGCCGATCTATCCATTTCTAGTAAAGACAATTGAGAAAGTAATTTTGATATTGAGATTTTCTTATATGTTTACCTATTGATCATTATTAAGTCATAATATTTAGGTCTATTTATCTCTCTTGCAAAACCTCTGTAAGTGTCCTAGATTGTCCCTACTACTCACTCTTCAATGAAATAGTGGAGTTCTAAAGATTTGTTGCACAAGATGGTGTTGAACGTATCAACAAGGCTAGCATGGAAGGCATGTTCAAGCTTCCACTTGTACAACTTACAACAAATGATTTGTTGATAGAAGAAATTATTGAAATAGGGATACAATCGAAAGACAAGTAAGTACATACAAACCTCCTCAGTTGAAAGTAAAATCTATGTATAAAAGGAGTACATTGAATCCCAATCCATAAACACAATAGAGATACCGATGGAGACTTAATTGGATGTAGCATGTCACACCAAAGTTGTTAGAGTATGCTAAGCTAGTACATAATGTTTCCTAAAGCCACATTAGTATTTTACCCAGATCATTATCTACCAAAACTAACTATAGTAATCCTTTTGAGGATTCATTTCATGGTACTAGATCTTCATTTAGTTCCACTTCTTGTTGGAGAAAAGAACAGTTATTTCTTGAGGTAGATGAATATCCCATCAACAAAGGACAAGACCCTTTCTAGAATATAACAAATTCTACTCCAACAAAAGATCATGGGGGTTTCACTAGATATATTGAATAAGAGATAGACTTCTACTGCTGCATTAAAAGCATTGGCATGTTCTTCATTTATTGATGTAAACTCTCTATGATGCTACCACAACCAACAAAGGTGTAAAAATTTGTTTGCAATGCATGGATTTTTAGGATTGTCCTTTGAGAAAACAGAATTAAAGTATGGAAGTAAGATTTGCCAGCTCCTGAGGGAATCTTGATGAAAAATAACTGTAAAATATTTGGGCGAGCTTATATGCAAAAACTCATGCTTCCTGATGGGTTTATGTATAGAAATAAGCACGAATTAAGTGGTATAGGGGCTTCTAGAAACAAGAGGGACAGAGAGGCAGTGGAAGTGAAAACTTCTGGTGTTGTGTCTGCTCCATCTCAGAATGGGAATGGCGAAGGTGTTGTAAGAGGAGCTGAGAAGGGTGTTGGAAGAAGTGGGGGTGTTTACATTCCCCCATTTAAGCTGGCTCAAATGATGAAATATGTGGAAGACAAGAGTAGTGTGGAATACCAGCGCATGACATGGGATGCCCTTCGGAAGAGTATCAATGGGTTAGTAAACAAGGTAAATGCATCTAACATCAAGAACATCATTCCAGAGTTGTTTGCAGAAAATCTCATCCGTGGGAGGGGTCTATTTTGTAGGTCTTGTATGAAATCCCATATGGCATCCCCTGGATTTACAAATGTTTTTGCTGTGTTGGTTGCTGTGGTAAATACAAAATCTCTTGAAGTTGGCAATCTGCTTTTGCAAAGAATTATTTTGCAGCTTAAGAGTGCATACAAACGCAATTACAAGCACATGTTGATAGCAGCAGCCAAATTCATAGCTCATTTAGTGAATCAACAAGTTGCACATGAGATCATTGCTTTGGAACTTCTTACCCTTTTACTAGAGAACCCCACAGATGATAGTGTAGAGGTTGCTATTGGGTTCGTGAAAGAATGTGGTTCTTTGTTGCAAGACCTTTCACCCAAAGGTCTCTATGGGATTTTTGAAAGATTTAGAGGTATTCTCCATGAGGGGGAAATTAACAAACGAGTACAGTTTTTAATTGAAGGCCTTTTTGCATTTCACAAAGCTAAGTTCGAGGGTCATCCAGTTGTGCGTCCAAATCAATTAACACATGAAGTTTTCCTAGAAGATGAACTTGATCAAGAGGTTGGTTTGGATGTTTTCAAGCTAGGTCCTAATTTCTTAGAGCATGAGGCAACCTATGAAAAACTGAAGAAAGATATCCTTGGAGATGCTTCTTCAGATGAAGCAGAAGGGGAGAATGATTCAGGTGATGATGATGATGATGATGATGATGATGATGATGATGATGATGATGATGATGATGATGATGATGATGAAGAGGAAGGTGAGGAAGCACTGAGAATATAGGATGAGACAAAGAAAAACTTGGTCAATTTAAGACGTACAATTTATTTGACAATCATGTCAAGTGTTGATTTTGAGGAAGCTGGTCATAAGCTACTAAAGATCAAGCTTGAACCTGGTCAAGAGAGAACATACCTTTGTTATTATGGTATTCTTGGGCAAAGATTTTGTATGATCAATAAAATATATGAGGGATTTTTTGATAAGTGTTTTGTACAACAGTATTCTATGATACACAGACTGGAAACAAATAAACTGTGTAATGTTGTAAAGTTTTTTGCCCACTTACTTGGCACAGATGCTCTTCCATGGCATTGTCTTGCTTATATACGTGAGACAGAAGAAGATACTACTTCCTCTTCCCATATTTTTATAAAGATTCTCTTGCAGGAGCTGGCAAAGTAGCTTGGTATATTGTTGCTTAATGAAAGGTTGAATGATCCAACAATGCAGGAGTCTTTTGATTCAATTTCTCCAAAGGACAATCCCAAAAATTCACAGTTTTCTATCAATTTCTTTACTTCTATTGGTCTTGGTGGTATCACTAAGAGTTTACGTGAGTATTTGAAGAATATGCCAAGGATTGTAATGCAGCAGTAAAAGTCTATTCCTGAGTCAAATGAATCTACCTCTAATGACGATTCATCTAGTTCATCAGGTTCGTCAGATTCTGATACATCAGACTCAGATTCTGAGAGTGAAACTGACAGTGAGAGTAGTAAGGAGTCACCAAGAAAGAAAAACATTTCAAAGCATGACAATGAGTATGAAAAAACAAGAAGAAAAGGGCATGTTGTCTTATGTATTTTAATAATTTCTATTTTCTTGCCTGTGAAGAAAGACCATGTCAGACAATATCAACGAACAACAAAATAAGGAGACAATTGCTAGATTGTGGTCTAACTTGAAAAGAAAAGGTGATGGAAAATGTTATTGTTCGTGCAAAATTTATAAGGGGTTAAAGACTAAAAGACTTCTAATCAAAACAACGAAGAAACATTGTAGGCTGCATGGTCACATTGAAGGTGGACATGATTATCATCCATTGGTAAGTTTTTCATTATATCATTTTGACAATTTATATACATAATAAATCACGTGATGATGAGATCATGATCACAGTTTATTTATGTATATCAATTTTATATAGGTCGAGCATCCCAGAGCACATGGTATGGATCAACACAACCCTGAGAATATGGTTTTCGAAGTGGACGAACATGGAGGTGTGAATATCGAAGCTGAAGATAATGATCCCATGGAAGATGACGATCATGAGCCAGAAAACACAATTGAAGATGATGGTACAAATACATTGATCCATGACTCATTTAGTACTCACGCAACTGATCATGATGATGAAGATGAAGATGACCTTGATGTTGTTCATGATGTCCCTCTACTTGACAAGGCATCTGAGGCCCTTTATGAAGGCTCGCAGGCAACTCTTCTCTCCGTTGTATTGTTGTTGGTGAACTTGAAGGTTATGAATGGTTTATCCAACATAACAATGTCACGTATGTTAAGGCATGTCATATATGTCATAATAAACTATGAATCATGTTGTACCATTAATATTCTTTATTATTACAAATTATATTTTGTTGTTGTAGATTGATAGGTGATTTTTTGTTACCACCATCAAATATTCTACCTCGCTCATACCGAGAATTATCTGCCATTATGAAAGATATTGGAATGGAGTATCAAGAAATAGATGCTTGTCCCAATGATCATATTATTTATCACAAACAACATGAATTTCGAACTGAATGCTCTGAATATTATATCAGTAGATATCGAACAGATCAAATAACAAAAAGGGTTCCTCGCAAGGTTCTTCGCTATATTCCCATTATTCCACGTATGCAACGATTATTCAAGTGCACTAGCTTGGCACAATTTATGGATTACCATGCACGCAATAGAAGTCGAGATGGAATTATTTGAATGCCTGTGGATGGTTCAACATTTATGGACATAGAGGAAAAGTGGCCACACTTTAAAGAAGAACCTCATAATCTCAGGCTTTCATTGGCAGCGGACGGTGTCAATCCATTTGGAGAGATGAGATCTGTTTACTCAGTGTGGCCTATTTTTGTTATCAACAATAACATTCCTCCATGGATGTCAATAAAGAGGGAGCACATAATGTTGGCAATGATTGTTCCAGGTATTTTATCATTTAAATATAGTCGTCTAAATTTAATTATAAATATTGTAGTAAAATGGTCATAATAATTATGTAATGTTTTTGTTCATTCAATTAGGTAAGTACCAAGTTAAAGATATGAATGTATATATCGAGCCTCTTATCGATGAGTTGCTAGAGTTATGGAATGGTGTCACTATGTATGATGTCTCTAGACCAATAGGACAAAGACAATTTCAATTCCATGTGATGCTTCTATGGACAATACACGATGCCCCGGGGCTAACACATTTTTGTGGTATGTTATAGTGTTTAAGTTGTGCATGAACATTATAATTCAAAAAATTATCATATTTAATCCAATTATACATTATCTTGTAGGTCTTCAAACAAAGGGAAAATTTGCATGTCCTATTTGTGGTCCAAAGATGAAATCTCGTCATTCAAAAAGTTTAGGAAAGCAGGTGTTTGATGAGTATAGGCACTTTCTCCACAAAAATCATAAGTATCGAAATACTGAAAAACATTTTTTCAATGGGAAAGAAGAGAATACATCAAAGCCATGAAGAATGACACCTCACCTATGGAAGTTGGAATATAATAGAATTAATCGTCAAGGTAATGCCATTCCATCTATTGGTTTGTCATAAAACATCTTTTCTATTTTGTTTTGTTTACTGATGATGTGATTGATGATCATGAATATCGTGAAGGCATAAATGACCACCTTCCTAAGGGAATAAAAATTTATCCCCGACAATTTAGTACGTTGCCCTACTACGAGCAGTTACAAATTGTTCATTTGTTTGATGGTATGCATATTGGAAAGAATATAACAGAGACATTATGGAAAATATTGGATGGAAGGCGTGACAAAGAAAAAATTGTCAAAATATGTAGTGACATTCAGGATTCCAATCATACAATGATAAATGTCATTCAATCAAATAGCCATGGAGACCAGATTAATATAAGTGAGCTTCCTTGGTTATTAACGGACCAACAAAGCAATGCTATAAAAGAAGTCATACGAAAAATTCGATTTCCCACAGGATTTGCTGTGAACATAAACAATCTCATATCAAAGAAAAGTGAATTTGGGACAGGGATGAAAACACGTGATTGGCATACCTTCATTAAGGTAATTCATGTTCTTGTGTTTTTAGTATGTATTTAAGTATTGCACGTGCGTGTACTTTTCATTATGTTACAAAAAAATGAAAAGATAATTTTATAATTGTTGCAGTACGTTCTACCTCTATCTCTCCCAGATGACTTCGACAATAATGTCAAGCAAGTCATATATGATCTTGGAAAATACATGAGGTAAGTAGTGATATTTGTTTAGTTCGTTGTATAGATATTATATTTGCGATTTGTTTTACTTCTTATGTAATATATTTTTTTGCGTCTTGAATACCTTGTAGGTGGTTGTCATGTAAAGAAATCCATAAAGATGATATAAAATATTGGAAGAGAAAAATTCCTCATTTAATGTGTGAAATGCAAAAGTGTCTACCTCCAGCTTTTTTCAATAATTTCTCTAAGTCTTTCCTCTGTTTCGCTCTTTCGCTACTTCGCAGAACATAAAACCTGTGCTCTTTTCTTTCGCGAAACAACGTTGGTCGTTGGATCTTGAGAACTTACATCGCCTTTATCTCTATTTAATCTCTTTGCTTTAGTGTCGGGCCCTACCTCCTTTTTGCCACTTCGCGGAGTTTAATAGTCATGCACTTTTCCTTCGCGATGTCGCGCCGAGTGTTAGATCAAACTCAAATCACCCGGCCTTTAACTCCAACCGGGACCATTAATCCTTTTAACTAATCGCACCTCATCTTGACGGCTAACGGTTTTCGCCATTTCGTTGAGGTTAAGTTGTGGGCATCTTCGGGTCACGAAACAACGAGAAGCGTTGGATCCATCTTGAGATGAATGCCTTTTAAGTGGGCCCTTTATCCAGGAATTACTTACCCCACTTGTTCTCCAGTTAATAAATGCCACATGGCAGTCGACCATTAGCCCTAGAAACTCCTTTTAGTTCCACCCTTAATTTGCCACGTGTTCCCTTTTACTATTCCCACATAACTGTCGGTTACACCTAGGCGAGCCCTCAACCACTTTTTTAAACCACGTGTCACTCGACACATTACTATCAAGCTCTACAAAAGCGGCAGCTGTTATGCCACGTCACTCCTCCGTGTGATTTCCACCTGTCTTTCGCGACTTCGCGAACATTATTCTTCGTTTGGCTTGCAGCCACGAAACCATGAGAACCATTAGATCAAAACAGACCTGATCTACTTTTAACTTCATGCCATGCCTGTCCCTTGGGCCCATTGGCCTTTTCGCTACTTCGCAATGACTAACTTGCTAGCATCTTATCTTTGTGAATTCACGCAAGCCATTAGATCTCAATAACTTGCTCCTTGTTTACTCTTTTTATGACAACCTTGCCCGGACCCACTGCATACCGCCAACTGAGTTCCTTGTCACCGCCATGTCATCGCCAACTAGGGTTACCATATTTACTACCACTCTTAGCGGGACCCTCCACCTTTTCGCTATTTCACTGAAGGTATAGCTCGTGCATCTCCCGGCCACGAAACAACGAGAAGCCATTGATCTTTTTCCAACCCGATCATTCTTTAACCAAAGAAGACCACTTATCTTTGGGACCCGCCAAACCCTTTCGCCACTTCGTGAAGGTTAAAACGCGTTCAGCTTGATCTCACAAAACCACGTTGTTCGTCTGATCAGATGAAACTTGATCAGTGTTTAGCTTTGGTCCAAACCTATATGTCGGGTCCACCTTCGCCTTTCGCTACTTCGCGAAAACTAAGTTTTGAGCACTTTTTGGTCGCGAATCAACGCGGGCCGTCAGATCAACAGAAAATCGCATGATACTTATAAGGCCCGACGGACATTAGAAAAGGCAAATTAAAAGCGAACAAGAATAAAATATTTAAAGGGATCACCTAGGTAAATGACAAGGGGAGAACACTTTTATGATAAACGGACCCATGGCTTAAGTGAATAAAGTAACGCCAAATTAGAAACCAAAAGGGCTTTTCTCAGGTATTGAAGCGACTTAAAACCTAAACCCTGAACCCCTTAGGATTTAAAACAAATTGAAAGAACACAAGCATAGCAGACATGAAATTTTCAAAAAACCTAGCCATTTATGGACTGAGAACATCCATTTTTAAAACAGTGATAACAGGATCATCCCTTTCGATGAGTCTTTTTGTACCGATAGTGTTATATCCTCGAAGACCTTTTCTTGTTGATGAGAACCATCTCCACTTTCCTCGATATCTTTTATCTATGGAGTTACTGTCTTCGATGAGTCCTTTCTGAAGTTCATCGGTGTTTGCTTTCTTCGATGCCCTTTTTATGTCGATGAGACATCACTAGGTCTCATCGATATTGTTCGAATCTTAGATAGTTCAATAGAATGCTTTTAGACTTGTTCGATAACTTATGGGTTATTACGGTATCAATGAAAATGATGATTTCTTCCAAAGAGAGATGGCTTCTATCGATGAAACCATGTGTATCGGAGACATGCCTTTTAGTCTCCTCGAAACTCATTCTCATTGAAATCTTTTTGTTGTCCGCTAGGTTTCATGTCGAAGAGACTTTGGACTTCGGTGACTTCTTTTGTCCTCCCGTCGAAACTCATATCCTTATCGATATCATTCATCGATGTAGTTTTCTTCTGTTTTATCGTTATCACTTTTTCGATGAGAATGCTTCTTTCAGTGAATCTTCTTTATCTTGCATCGATGATATTGTTTCTTCGAAAGCCTTTTCTCATCGGTGGGGGCCACCTCTGCTTTCTTCAATACCTTTTGTTGGTGGGACCATCCCTTTCGGTGAGTCTTTTTGCACCAATAGTGTTATATCCTTGAAGACCTTTTCTTGTCGATGAGAACCATCTCCACTTTCCTCGATATCTTTTATCAATGGAGTTAATGTCTTCGATGAGTCCTTTTTGAAGTTCATCAGCGTTTGCTTTCTTCGATGCCCCTTTTATATCGATGAGACATCCCTGGGTCTCATCGATATTGTTTGAATTTTAGATACTTCGATAGAATGCTTTTAGCCAAGAAATAAGTCCTTATCGCTGGGTCCCGCCAAACCTTTTCGCTACTACGCGATAGGTAACTTTCAGGCATGTTGAGTTCATGAATCCACGCGGGCCATCCGATTGACTGAGAGTTGTGCAACAATTACAAGGCCCGATGATCATTAGAAAAGGAAATTTAAAGGCGAATAAAAATTAAAACATTTAAAAGGGCCGCCTAGGTAAAAAACAACGGGGGGAACACTTTGCACGACAAAAGGACCCATTACTTAAGTGAATAAAGTAACACGGAAATAGAATTATAAGGGTTTTTTCTCAAACATTTTGAAAGCGATTAAACCTAAACCCTAAACCCTCTTTAGGACCCAAAGCAATAGAAGTCACAAGGCCATACCAGACCCAAGAATTTCATAGACTTAGCCAATTATGAAAAAGAATACCCATCTTTTAAACAGTGATAACAGTAACCTCTGAACCTTTATCTCTTCCCTCAAAAATGAAACTTGCCATTTGAATTCCTTTCTCATATTGATTAGCTTAATAATATTTGTTCAATGTTTTTTATCGTTAAAAGATTACCTTCCTTTTAGATAAATTAGTTAGATTCTTATTATGTTGAAGAACATTTAGTTAGTTTTCTCCTTCAACTGAAGTAGTTATGTTTTATTTTGAAATACTCAATTTTTTATCTTAATATAGATCACAATTTATTTTCTTTAAGTATAGAATTAATGGAATATTACATATGGTATCAGAGCAACCAAGTTCGACATTGAACCTCAGGCTTTCCACTTATAAACAAAACTATATAAATATGCAGGCGCAACATGGTTGAGATATTATGCATGCGCACTATATACAAAACTATATTCGCAAGTAAATCTTTTATTCAAATCCACAATATGAAACATAGAGTTTTACTGGAAGAACACAAGTAACCTTATCTCCTTTAGATAATATCACAAGAAACTGCCTACAGAAAGATGCAGTAATCCACAACATATACACAAAGGAAAGATGATTGATTATATTATGTATGTTCGCAAAATGATACAATAGTAAGCCTGAGGCTATATTCTACTTCTTCTCTAATGATCCTTATTGTTACAAAAATTCCCTCATTTATATGAGGGTAAACATTGTCACCAAGCATCGTGGCTTTTCAGCACATAACTATTAATTAGCACTTTTGTTAACAAACTGGAAGATAAACAAGTTCAGCATTCCTATGTGTTCAATGTACTTATCATCTTTATACATTAGAACGTCATTGTTTAGTGTCCTCGTGTCACTTTCTGTCTGGAAATGATTGGATAGAATATTGTTAACACAAAGTGACAAATATTTGTCCCAATCCAACTCTGCTACTGCTCGATTCTTCTCATCACTGAACTCTTGTTTCCATTGTTCCAATGATACTAACTCACCATTACTGTAAAAAGAGGGCACCCTAGGGGTATTTCCATCGTCCAACCTCTGATGCTCTTTCCTTAATTGATTTGCCAATTCATCATCGGACTTCAGGTGAGCCTCGACTTCAATTTATCGCCTGGATTCATCAGACTGTTGTCATTCATCAAGCCTTCCAATCGAGACCTGAGCCTTTCATGCTCTTTCACAGCTTTGACTGTTCCAGTGTATGTCTTCCAATAGATTTCTGCAACCTGCACCATACTTTGGAATCTATGGTCAACGACCTCAAGAACTAACTTATCCATCTTTTGTTGTTCCTTTTTTACTTGTCAAGATGTCTTTTCGGCCCTGTTCCTCCAATACATAACGTTTGTCAAGGCATCCATGGCATCTCTATCAACACCGTATGTCATCTCTGTTGACTGGAACTTGTATCAATCTGAAGCAATCTTGCTTGCAGCCTCTATTTTTCTTCATCGGTTTTCTCATATAGGCTTTTGTATGTACAATTTTCTTAGACCAGAAACTTTATCTGATCTTGGTTCAGTTTAGCGACATCCAAATTTAGTTTGGCAGTTGTTCTAGGGTCAGTCTTTACAACCTGCTACACCATCAAATGTCCAAAAGCTTCTTCAGTATCAACCAATATAGGTCTTTTATCTTTGGGATAGATAGCCCACTGTAGAAGAGCCTTCTGATCTAGATCATATCCTGATCCTCTAAAGAGTTTATCAATCTCTTTTGGCATCATTTGCCTACTTGGGTCATGTTTCTTGAGGAATCCATCAAACAACAAGGCAGAGTTCATGTCCCATCCAGAGTATAATAGCACACCAGCTTCCTTAAGCAATTGTCTTCCCTTCTCAGGTGTCATTTCTCTCATCACAAGATCCATCTCCTCTTGTAACTTTTGAAGCTGCTGCTCTTCTTCACTATTTCTCATGTTATTCCTAATTTGAGATCCTTTATGTTGATAGAGGAATGCGGTGAACTCCTTGGAAGCAATGAAGTCACTATCAGTAATGAAATCCTCATGCTCCAGAATCTGATGTCAGCCACTTCTCGGACATTCAGTTGTCCTATTGCCAAGTCTATCGATGTATCCTCTGCATAACTAGGGGGGTAATCCTCTACATAACCAAGGGGTAATCCTCTCGAGGAGTGAATGGAACGATGCCAGATGTGGAAGAAGGAGACATATGAGCCAAAGGCTCTGTATTCCTAATAGTATCAATGTAATCCCTAAAAACATGAGGTGGGACTCCCTCAAGTATTTCCAATTCATGCTCCACAAGTTTGTTGGCCAACTCCAAGGGGTCTTCAATCTTTTGTAGCACATTCTCATCCATTTTCCTTCTATAAAGCTTCCATTTATAAGCCTTCATTTCTTTCTCAAACTTTATTCGCTTCACTCTGGCCTCTTCTCTGCCAATGTTCTTAATGAGGTCATCTAGTAGGTAAGATTTATGCTCTCCAGCCTTCAGCTTTTGTGATGACTGGGCTATCCTTATGTATCCTTCAATATCAAAATTGGGCCTTGGATCCCCCATAGCCATGCCATAATAATCCAATTTTTTCTGCAACAGGCCATAACTCTTTGAACTTTTCACAATAAAATCTGAAAATACTAACAACCCAGGTATAATTGATTATTTTCCATGGCTTGTCAGATGTTCTGTACTCACTATTGACAGTTGCCTCACAATTTCTAGACAAGCCACTCTGTTAGGGACTGTAAGTGGTAGTAAGTATGGTCTCCCTTTGAACCCGTATACCCTGACTTGTGTGCAGTTTGAAAAACAATACCAATCTCCCCGATTGTGTTCAATTGAGGGATCTTCAGCGAAATCTTTTGGTCTTAGGAATATTTGAACCTCTGGTGCAAGGGCATGATCGCACAGGAATCCCAACAGTCTATATAATGCCTTGACAAAGAACTCCTCAAAATGCCAATATTTATTATTCACATACCTCTGGTCCCATGAAGAAACCCATAGTTGCACTGGTTTTCTCATTCCAGCATTGTCATATGTCCTGACACATAACTCTTCTGGCCATAACCCTTCATCTTGTCCCACATACAATAGCATATGCATAAGTAAGTAATAATGCTTGAAATGAACATTGATGACATCCCCCTTTAACTTTTCTAACCCATGATTCAAAACCTCAACCAAATAAGCAGAAAAATCAAAGAAGCGGGGGTCCTTAGACTACAAATCGGCACAAATGACCATGGCTGCAATATCCATCAAAGGATGGGATTTTATCCCTAGCACTTGGGCAACACAGTAATAGGTATACTTGAAATATGGATGGAAAGAGTTGACATCATAGGGAGCTTTGTCATCCTGACCTAGTGGCACTAAGGATCCTACATTCCTAGGTCTATGTATAGGGAGTCTCCACATTTTGTAAATGTGCTCTAGGTTAAAATATTCACTTCTTAACTTCTTGAGGTCAATCAATTCTTTTAATCCCCATTCCAACTTGAACACGGTGTCAATAACCTCCTTTGTGATTGCAAGAATTGGCTCACACATGTAGTTATATATGGTCCTGGTTTTAGGGTCATAATTGTTTGCCAATGCCTTCATGAGCTCCACATTCACGAATACATTAGCCACAGCTAACCTTCCTAAGTTCAATTGCCATAAATTGTTGATAGGTTGAGGGGCAACTCTTCTATTGTACCCATATATGAATAATTCATACCCTCTCAACTTTGTCCATATGTCTCCAAGATCCTCAAACCGGTCCTCCGGGCCTTCCTCATCAGCTCTAATCTTCTTGGACCTCAAATTGGATGATGGGCACTGGTCAATCAGGTCCTAGGCCAAAGAATGCCCTTCCCTTTTCTGTGTTTTAGGTTTTTCTTCTGCAACGATAGGTTCTTTTCCCTTTCTGGTCTTATTAGTTTTAGATGATGATTCCATTTGAATTTTGTAAAAGAGGTCTGTGTGCAAACAACTTACTTGGAATTATTGAGATTTATTTGTGAATTCACCCAATTCCTGCTTTTAGTTCGTCGCCTATGAATTCCTTAATGTTGTGCCCTTTGATGGTTGATCCACTACTTCTGGCATATTTACTTAGTTAGTAATGGCGCTTTGGACAACGGTCACTTGGGCACACGTTTGAATTTAATGGCGATGTGACCTTCTCTGGGATTTGTTTATGATTTTCGCGGCAATCAATAATCATTTCGATAAGGATATGTCTTTCCATTATTTGTTTCTTTAGTCCATTGATCTCTTTGTTTCTATCGACAATACTTTTGTTTCGAATATTACTTCAATCAAGTATTTTTTCCCTTCATCGAAATACTGTATTCGGTCAGTATGGTTGTCTCCTCATCGAAACATATCTGATATCCATCAGGTCTTATGTTGAAGAAACCTTGGGCTTCGGTGTCCTCCTTTATTTTTCCATCGAAATAGTTCTTTCATCGATATCACTATGCCCCATCGATGAATGAGTCTATTATCTCACCGAAGCTTATCTTTATTTTCCCTTATCATTCTTCACCAATAAAGTTACATCGGCAAAACCACGCATATCGAGAACATGACTTTTAACCTCCTCAAAACCTATATCCACATCGATATCTTTTATCAATGTAGCTTCCTTTTGTCTGATCGATATTATTCTTTCGATGAAAACACTCCTTTCGGTGGGTCCTTTTTATGTTGCACCGATAGTATTATTTCCTCGAGAACTTTTCCCGTCGATGAAGACTCTCTCTACTTTCTTCGATATCTTTTGTCGATGAAGTTTAACCTCCTCGAAACCTATATCCTCATCAATATCTTTTATCGATGAAGCTTCTTTTTGTCTAATCGATATTATTCTTTCGATGAAAACGCTCCTTTCGGTGGGTCCTTTTTATGTTGCACCGATAGTATTATTTCCTCGAGAACTTTTCCCGTCGATGAAGTTATTATCTTCGGTGAGTCCTTTCGGCGTTTCCTTCCTTCAATGGCTCTTTTATATCGATGATAATTATTATTTTTTTTATAAAAGGGTGAATTCACAAAGCTGGTTCCCACTTTTGCCAACGAAGGAATTTGGCGAAAGTGGGAACTTCGATTTTCTAGGTGTTCGAGCGAAATAGTGGTATTCGCTCGAACTACCCCTGGGAGTTCAAGCGAACCACGTTGCGGACCTGGGTTCACTCGAACCGCGGGTGACTTTATACGGGCCAAAAAATCAAGCCTATTGGTTCAAGCGAATGGGGGTTCGCTCGAACCATAATGGATTCGAGCGAACCCCATTCACTCGAAGTATTGTTCATTTGAACCCTCTAATTTGAGGTTTCTCCCAAAAAATTTCAGAATTCTGAAGAATTAATGATTTTGGAGCTCTGGTTCAAAGCACGAATGAAATAATCTTGATAACCCAAAAATATTAGATTGTAGTACTCAGAGCAAGCTTTCCAACGAGTATAATTTTGTTATATTTTGAATTTATTATGTTCTTATTTTTTTAATTTTATGGAAAATTGGTTTTTCATCGAACATGAACTTCTCTGTTCAACGCATTGGGAAAAATAAGAAACTAATTCAAAAAAATTCTGAAAAATATCTATGCCCTTGGTATTGATGTCTTCTTTCTAACAAAAAAAATAAAATTGAATTTTGATTTATATAGAACAAGTTATGTGTTCAAACGTAAACCTATGTCTAAATTATGACTAGTCGGAATTCAAAACTTTATAAAATGAAAAATATTGAACATATGACTATAAAACCAAATGCAAGCCTTGGATATTGATGTTACAAAGCAAAATTTGAAAGAATTGAGTTTTTATCATTTATAGAAAAAAAGTTATACATTACGGGAGGCACCTCACTCTTAAAAAATGTAGTTTGTTGTAAAAAACTACTTTTCGAGGGAGATGGAAAATTTTTTAAAAAATCCTTCAAAAAAATTTGAAAAAAATGTATATAGAATCTACAAACAAAATGCTAGAAATCACTAATTTACATCATCTTCAAATTTTTAATAGTTTAAAAGTTATAGTTCTCGGAAGTTGAAGATTATTTTAAAAGTGTACATCTCAGTGTCAAAAGTAGCAAAAAAGTGGGAACCATTATTGTGAGTTCACCCAAAAATGATCATCGTCAGAATTAAGACGAATAGCAAGCTTTCGACCGACGAATTCTTTGATCGTTGGCAGAGTCCATTGGATTGTCGAATTTCTGACGGGCATGGCATCATCGACTAATCCAACGCCAAGTTTTTGACGGTGGATTTTGTCGACACTCTGACAAAAATTCATTGAAAATCCAACAAACGGTCATCGAAAATCAGCTCCGAATGTACTAGTGTCTCATCTCGCTTCATGGGTTCTCTTCTAGAATTGGGAGAGCCAAAAGATGACATAATCAGGGTGATGTGGGGGTTGTTAGGAAGGGATTACACTGGCAGCCTGGAGCGAACTCCAAGGGTGGCACAATACGGAATAGGATTGTCAATAGCTACTAACTTGAAAGACACCTAGAGCACGACACAGTGGTGCCTTGGCACCCATTTGTCGCCAATTTTTGCACCATGAGCATTGGGGAACACTAGGACCATTCTTGTCAGGTCTATGAGTTTCTTCACAAACTTACTAGAACTAACCTTTCTTTTGATTCCTGTTGGATTGAGGAGTTTAGAGTCATGGTGGATGATAATGGGTGGGATATAGACAATGGCTCGAGAGAGTAAGCTTCGGTGATGGAAGATGAAGAAGATGACATAAAGAACTCATTTGGTTCAAATGGGGATTAGCCATCTCCGATGTCATGGAAGTGTTGTTGTGGAGACAAATCAATAGTCCTTTTATTTTTTTCTTTTGATTTATAAAGATGGTGTATACAAATGTAAATATAACTCGACGTATATATATAATCTAAATAATTTTTTCAAAGCATCTTGCATATATATTGCATCTTTCTTGTATGTATGAAAAATTGCTAATAAAATAAAAAAATTCTTTCATGCACTGTTGAAATTATTTCACGATATAAAAGGCAATAATCACACATTCTATAATAATTATTAATTGGGTAGAGAAATACTTGGTTCCATACTTACCACCTTAGGAGAAACAATGCTTTGGAAAAGAAAAAGTGTGAACCCTATAAAAAACTTTGCTAAATCTATACATAGCCTCAAAGGCAATTGTGTGATAGCATTTCATTGAAAAGAAAACTAACAGGTGCTTCTACAATATTCTAAGGTTTACGATAAATAAACCCATTAATCAGATTCAAAAAATAGCTCCCTTTACTTCCTAATCTTATCCAGTTCTCTTGTTTAAGGGAAAGAAATGAAAAACAAAAAAGACGCAAATTTTTCAGTGCATCGGGTCTTTTTAATTTTATAGTGAAAAAGAAAAAAGGTGAGTATGAGAGCATTATTTTACAGAAAGTAGGTGACAAAATATACCTCTGAATAGTCGTTATACCACTTGAAAAAGGATATAATCAGAATGATTTTACATATTTGTTGCACAAAAAACCTAATGGGGCATCCTAGTAAAGGCGCAACTAGCCATTTTAACTGAGTAATTGAGTCATCGTCGACTGCTACCTCCCTCGATCTCGATTGATGTTCTTTGAGAGAAGACACCATGGGCTACATAGGTTCAGGGCTTGTATCCAGTGAATTGCAAAATAGTTTGAGATCCTCCCAAAAATGAAAAATCATCTATATCACTTCCATCCTGGTAGGCCTCCTGAATAACCTCATCATTTTTTTTTAAGGCAAAGATGTCTTTGTTGTTGTCACCACCCACTTTGATTGCTTGGCCTTTAGAAATTGGGGCATGTTCGAGGATTTCTTCTTGTGATTTAACTGACCAATCTGACCTCCAAACTATGGGCCCACCCTTGTAGAGTGAAATTGTTTTGGGCTAAGTAAGGTTGGAGAGGAGACACTCCTTGTAATGTCACTCCATAAGCCATCTATCTCTTTTAAATAATAATAGATCTCTTTGATATAGCTTACTTTATTTAATGATGGTTCGATGATATCTTATTATGTACTAACCCTATCTATGATGATGATGACGACGTTATTGCTTGATTGTTTGTGAGTGTCTTCTACTATCTTCGTGATAGGGACAATGTCACATCACTCATTACGAGCAGGATGTGTCGTTGCGATTCTCCATCACTTGCATGTAATATATTGTATATGTTGTATCATGGCTTTGTGGATGCAGGATTTGCAAGTACCAAACGTTGACTCCACCTGGCTTCACAGGTCTGAGCGTGTCTTATCCCAATGGCAAGTTGATCGAAGTTGACATGAAATCCCACCCTATACTCTAGGTTTAAGTTGATTACCTTATCATTTTAGAGTCTTGGCGTGAGTTGTGGTTAGTGTGTAATGCTTTCTTAGATTATTTTATGGTGGCTTGCTTTGTGTAGTTTGGTAATTATTATTTGGTTAATTATTAATGAATTGATTAAATGATTTATATAGTTTAATAATGTTAAATTAAATTAATAGACATATAGTTTAGAATAATAAAATATATATATATATATATATATATATATATATAGTTGGCAATAATAAAAATAAATTAATAGTTGGTAATAATATTTAATATAGTTGAGACGTAATGTTGGTAAATGATTTTATATTCATTGGATGTTTATTATTTATTAGATAATGGCTTTTGTAATTATTATTGATATTATTATTAATATTGTTTTATAATAACAAGGCTTTCATATTTAAATTTTTATATAGCCTTTGATTATATTTTAGTGTGCCTTGAATTTATAGCCCTTGGTTTCTTTATTTATTGGGGTTTATTTTTAATAAGTGATTTTATATTATTGATTAAGTATTCATTGATTTATGATCATTGGAAAAATATTATCTATTCATTTGGGTGTTTGTTTATATACCCTTGGCTATTTTGTTGATGGAATTTTATAGTTAATTAAGCCATAGTATTATTATTATTATTTCTCTTTTTTACACTTTGGGATAATTAATATATTATTTCTACTTGCCCTCTTATTCTATTGGTTGAATTATTAGGTAAGTTAATTAAATAGTATTTTATTATTCTTACTTTGGTTTATGTGAAAGATTGGTAAGAAATATATTATTTTGTAATATTTTGATTGGCTGAGATTTTCTATAGTTTATGCTTTGATTTTCTATTTATTGGCTTTCTTGTGTATGTTGCTAAGTGAGCATTTTCGGGTTTTCTCTTGCAAGTTTGGATTTTTGGTTGAAGATTTAGAGATTGGAGATTTCTTGGCTTGCTAGGATTGTGGATTGTGCTGCTTTAGATTTCTTTTCCATTACTTCTATCTTCCAGGTTGGAGAAATCCTCTTCCTAAGAATTTTATTTTCAGGAAAGATTGTCTTCAGGGTTATTTGGGAGATAAATATTTACTTAACATAGTTTTGGATAAATAATATTTCATAGAATGAATAAAATATATAGTTTATAATATAGTTTGGGGAAACTATATTTGTTTGAATATTTTGATTGTCATGAATGTCCAACTCTGCTTTGTTGTGTTTGTTCATTTTGCTTCCTTGGATATGATTCTTGTTGGGTTTGAAGGTTAGGCTTTGGATTCTAGAAGCTATTGGGTTTCTTAGTTGGCTAGGAGCTTTATATTTAGTTTCCTATGAGTTTTCATGGCTAGAAATCGTTTGGAGTAATTATTTCTGAGTTGAATTTGGCCTCTATGAGTTTATTTTCAGTGTGGAATTCATGTTACTTATTTTCGTATTGGATTTGCATCCATTTTGGTTGTATTTTCGGGACTTAAACTTATTTGCCTAATTTTATTTTCTAAGTTGCAATTTTATCTTCCATTTTCTAAGTTTTTTGTTCTCGAGTACAAATGCGCTCTGTCAGTTGAGTCAGTTTGCCAGTTTTAGTTCATTTTCCATATTTATGTTCTTGGTTTTCAGAATCCAGAGGCTGTCTTTTGATACCTGAGTTGTTCCAGGTCTATTTCATTGATTGATTATTGGTTTTTTTGATTATTTGGCTTGTTTATGTGATTATCTTGTAGTCGGGCTCATTTGTCGTATTTTGTAATGATGCTTGCATTGTTGTTGGATTGGTTGGATACCTTGGTAAGCCAAGTCTTGTAATGTTGAGAGCCCATGGTTTGTGGTAGTATTTTGTGTGGTTACCCTAAGGTCTAGGTGCATGCAAGGGGGAGAGTGGGCTTCATAGTGAGTGACTAGGATCGTATGGAGTGGACTGCTAGGTCCATCCGAGGTCCAAATCTCTAGGTATCTCACTTGGAATTTTCCAATGTAAACAAGTGATAACTTAAGTAATAATACTCAGGTTTGGGTAGAATAGTTCATCCTAATAAGATAAGAAATGGTGATGGTGGTCCCTTTGCCTTTCCTTGTGGTGGTGGGTCGGGATAGGAATGGGAAGACCTTGGTAAAACCCAGGTAAGCTAATCTCCCTTACTCCATAAAGGTTGAGATGGCTCCACATGTGCATCTTGGATGGTCGAGACATGTGCCTAGGCTCCCATATGTTGCATGTGATGACACTTTTTTCCCTACATGTAGGTCCTAGTTCCTTGAGTCTTGATTTGATGCATTGCCTTTGGAGGACTTATGATTGGAGGTTTAAGTTGGAGTTCTTATTACTTTTTTATGAATTTGCATTCTTGTTCCTTGTGTTTGTTGTGTTGGTCTTCCTTTGTTTGTTAGGTATCAACCTAGATCTAGAGTATGAGTGGGATCTTGTGTCATCTCATAGCATGGGGGGTGGTTCCTTTGGTTCCACATGATTAGGTGGTTTGATGCCTTCTTCCATTGGGATGTTCTTCATTGGATGCTCTTGCGTGGATATGAATATCTTGTCTCCTCGGTTTTGGATGGATTCTTGTAGCAGATTGATGTAAATGATTATATGGCAATGTATGTAGTGACTCATGATGTAAATGAAATGTAAATAGGACCATTTTCCTTGTGGTGAAGGATATTGTAATCATATATGTTGTAATAGTATGTTAAGAGAATAAATAATGTAACTCGTAATATTGGTTCATTAATGGAAATTAATTCATGGATGTTTATATGGTCTTATGTAATGTTGGATATATGTTAGATTATCTTGTGATTAGTTCATGATGATAGAAATGTATAAGTAATTTGGGAGTAGGAACATTTGGTATTGGTGTTTTAAAATGAACTTAAAAAGGATTGGTTAAGTATGCTTAGTAGATTTATATAATCATGATATAGAATAGTGAAGAATAATGTGTGCATTGTAAGAATAAATCACTCTAGGAACTAGTATGCATTAGTCTATGGTGGTAATTATGTTATCATGCTTATAATGTTATTGCTTATGGTTAGTTTAAGTGATGACGTTGAGATGCCCTAGAGGATGTTTTGAGATGTTGTGTTTATTTCTGCTTGCATTATGTTCTTATGTGAATATGATTATGATGGTTAGATGTTATTTAGTTAATGAATGATTACTACATTTGAGTAGTTGATGGTAATGGTTGCATTAGTTGATGTTTTTTTAAAAAAAATTATCTCTATTTGCTTGTTAGTAGTGTATTTTCTTTAGGGTATTTTGGCAGGCATTACATTTGGTATCAGAGCCCATGTTGCAAACACTGGGATCTCTGGTTAAGGATGTTGTTGTTAATTCTGTGTGGTGTGCTTCAATGTTCACTTGACTTGGGTTGTACTTAGAGATTTAAGATGTTTATGCATTTTGTTCTCTCTCGCTATCCCTCTCTAGAAATCATAATTATGTGTAACGTGTATGTTTGCATCTTGTATTTAACTTTTGAATGTTGCTAGCAAGGTATCAATGATTAATTTAATAGAGATAGTGTATGTCCTCTTAACTAATGTTGTGCTTACAAGATTAACTTGCTATGTTAGAATAATATATTAACCTTAATAAGATAGAAGCTAAAATGTTTGTATTATGAGATTTGTAAAGCTTGTGTGAAATTCTCTATCTCTCCCTAGAAAATGATCTCTCTCTCTCATTTGCTTAAGAGAATGTATTGCATTAAGACTAACAAGATGTGTGGATATATACACATAATAAATGTATGGACTTAAATGTCCATACGCACTCTCTATCATATCCGGGGCATCATACCCTTGGAGGTTTTGTAGCAGTTACTCCCTTTTGTGTGATCGGTAATGGTCACCTCATGATGTAGATTTGAATGTATTGATTCATTGGATTTTTGGATTTATGTAATTTATTCTTTTTATTCTGATCTTTATAGTGGCACTTGTCTGGCTTGTTTCTTGCTGATTTCCCCATCAATCTTTCATGATTTGAAGTTGGGTTTGATGGTTTTCCTTTTGGATTATTTCCTTCTTCTCTTCCTCTTTTGTTGTTAATTGTTGTTCTAGTGGTCATTTTGAATATTGAATATTGTGGGCCCTCATTTTGTGTTGTGATTAGTCTCTATCATGTTCATTGTGAACCTCTGATAGTGTGTGCAAGGGAGGACACCACAGAGAAGTGCACTAGACTTAGTGAGCAATTAGATAATGATGATAGTAATTGAGTAGATAAATGTGTTAATAGGATGAAATGTAATAGAAACTTCATGGATTCTATGAAATGTCAGTTAGAAGCGCATTTGTATTTGATAAAATTGTGATGTATGAAATTATTGAATGAAGACAAATTGCTAATTCTTTGTTTTTGATGAATTCTTATGTATACATATCATGCGTAATTAATGAATAGGAGTATCTTGGATAGTCTAAATCAATGATTGCAATTGTAGCGAGATTCATGACATGACTTCATCAATAGATTTAGGGTGTGCCTATGTGAAGAAGGTTGTGCAAAATTGTATAACTAAATGCTAAATGAATGGTGTTATGTTTGAATGATGTAAATTATTTTAATGATTGATTATAGATGATAACTTGAGGTCAGAAATTATGATTTTATCTTGCAAGATGTGATTATATTAGGTTTTATTGGAAATATTTTAAGGATTTAGCATGCTTTATGTAGCTAGCAAGAGCTTTATGGCTTGTTTTATATCTTTTGTAATACTTTTACCTTGAATGATTGAATCTTAGTAAGAAAATTTAGTTGTCATTCCTTATTCTTATCTAGAAATATGCTTGAATTAAGATTCTTTATTGATGATTGAATCCTTAATGAGAAGAATTAGGTGTGCTATTGGTAAATGTTAAAGGGGAAAGAATTCAATTTATTAATGCTCAAAAAGTTTTTTATTAGTATGAATGTGTTTTTAACTTAACCCTTGCCACTTCCAGGAGTCAGTCGAGCCCAAGGAGGGAAGGATTTAATGTCACTATGTAGTGTAAATGTGTCAATATGTCAGTTGAGTTTGTTTGTCAGTTTTAGTTCATTTTCTAGATTTATGTTCTTGGTTTCTGAAATCCAGAGGCTTTTTTATAATACCTGAGATGTTTCTGGTATGTTTCAATGATCGATTATTGGTTGTTTTGATTATTTGGCTTGTTTATGTGATTGTCTTGTAGCCGGGCTCATTTGTCGTATTCTTTAATGACACTTGCATTATTGTTGGATTGGCTGGATACCTTGGTAAGCCAAGTCTTGTAATGCTGAGAGCCCATGGTTTATGGTAGTATTTTGTGTGGTTACCCTAAGGTCTAGGTGCATGCAAGGGGGAGA
Organism: Cryptomeria japonica; assembly: GCF_030272615.1. NCBI lineage: Eukaryota > Viridiplantae > Streptophyta > Pinopsida > Cupressales > Cupressaceae > Cryptomeria > Cryptomeria japonica. The sequence goes on along the minus strand of NC_081410.1, from coordinate 402,444,410 downwards.
GTGGGCTTCATATTAGGTGACTAGGATCGCATGGAGTGGGTTGTCAGGTCCATTTGGGGTCCAAATCTCTAGGTATCTCACTAGGAGTTTTCCAATGTGAACAAGTGATAACTTAATTAATAATACTCAGGTTTGGGTAGAATAGTTCATCCTAATAAGATAAGAAATGGTGATGGTGGCCCGTTTGCCTTGCCCTATGGTGGTGGACCGAGATAGGACTAGGAAGACCTTGGTAAAACCCAAGTAAGTTAATCCGCCTTACTCCATAAAGGTTGAGATGGATCTGCATGTGCATCTTGGGTGGTCGAGATGTTTTCCCAGGTTCCCATATGTCACATGTGATGACACTCTTTTCCCTGCATGTAGGTCCTAGTGCCTCGAGTCTTGATTTGATGAATTTCCTCTTGAGGATTTATGATTGGAGGTTTAAGTTGGAGTTATTATTAGTTTTTATGAATTTGCATTCTTGTTCCTTGTGTTTTGTGTTGGTGTTCCTTTGGTTGTTAGGTATCAGCCTAGATCTAGAGTATGAGTGGGATCTTGTGTCATCTCCTAGCATGGGGGGTGGTTCCTTTGGTTCCACATGGTCAGGTGGTTTGATGCCTTCTTCCATTCGGATGTTCTTCATTGGATGCTCTTGTGTGGATGTGGATATCCTGTCTTCTCATCTTTGGATGGATTCTTGTAGAAGATTGATGTAAATGATTATATGGCAATGTATGTAGTGACTCATGATGTAAATGAAATGTAAATTGGACCATGTTCCTTGTGATGAAGGATATTGTAATCATATATGTTGTAATAGTATGTTAAGATAATAAATAATGTAACTTATAATATTGGTTCATTAATGGAAATTGATCATGGATGTTTATATGGTCTTATGTAATGTTGGATATATGTTAGATTATCTTGTGATTAGTTCATGATGATAGAAATGTATAAGTAATTTGGGAGTAGGAACATTTGGTATTGGTGTTTTAAAATAAACTTAAAAATGATTGGTTAAGTATGCTTAGTAGATGGTTATAATCATGATATAAAATAGTGAAGATGATGGTATGATGAAAGAATAAGTATCCGGTCAACTACTGAGGGGGGGGGGGTGAATCAGTAGATAGAAAAACTGATAATAAACTTCACCAATCAATCTCTCAAAGTAAACATAGAATAATAACTTTGTCAAGAAAAAAACTCAAGAGATAAACCGGTTGTTTGTTACAACAAATTAACAGTAAACAACTTCTTCATATCTCAATGCTTCTGGTTATCATGACTTATCAAAAATAGTTAAGTAAATCAACCACAAAAACATTCACCACTTGACACAAATATTTTTGATGTTGAAACCCAAATAGGTAAAAAACACGGTGAGATGAGACTCAGAAGATAACTATCTGAGCTCTTCTGAAGTTCACCCTTTTAGGAGCCTAGCCTGTTAAAGCTTTACAAAAAGTCTTGTTAAGAACTGATCTTGTTAGGAATCACTTAGTTAAGGGATTGACTACAAATGCCTTGTTAGAAGCAATACCCTGTAAGGAGTAACCTCGGTAGAGGATTTGAAAATCCAATCTAATGGACCACCTTGTTAGAGGATTTGAATAGCACCAAGCTTGTTAGAGCTTACCCGGTTAGGGGATTTCAATTCTGTTGTAATTGTTAAAAAACAACAAGAGTTTTATGATCTGTCTAAATAACACTACACTTGCTTGATCAGATCCATTTCATGCTCCTATCTGCCTTTACTCAAACTGCAGATACATCATCCGATTTGGCAACCACACACTCAACTGAACTGTGTCTATCTCTTTGCCAGCTCTCTAAAATTAAACAACTTCATTGACCTTAAATACAAATCAGTCAAGTCGGTAACACAACAAAAACCTAACTCTCATCGAGATTACAAACAAATTCGGTTCAAGTATGACCATTGGATTACATAGCAATCTCTGCACATCAATCAAGAAAACCTTGATCACTCCTTGATCACCGCTTCATTGAACTTAGTAACTCATCACGCGCTTTGCATTAGATGCAATACATTTTCTCATTCCCTAGACAAAAACTGTTACAACAACTCTTCAAAATATCTTGGAATTATCTTGTACAATAATCACATGTCTCATCATCATTACCGCTCATCATCAGATCATAAACCAATATAACCAATTCACCAAACTTATTCGGTTAGGGTTTATCAAAAACATCAGGTAGGGTTTACCGGTTACAACAATAGATAAGGTTTACACTGGTTACAGGTTTACTCCACAAATTCTTCCTACTGGTTACAGTAAGAATATTACAACAATATCAACAATATCATTATCGGTTTAACTGACATCAATGACAACATAACATATCATTAATGCAATCTTCATGCAAATGCCAACAATCTCCCCCTTTGGCATTGATGGAAATATAAATATCAATACCATTGATTGATGTGTGATTGTGAATAGGAATCCTGGTTTACATTACCAAGTATTCACCATGCTCACTATGTCTTCAGCTTATCATTGGTTCTCCTTCCCATAATCACATAATTCTTCTCCCCCTTTGACAACAATGACAAATTGAAACTAAAACATGTAATGTCAAATTTCACTATGCATCATCAACAATCTGCAACTTGATGCTCCCCCTTGTGGAATACACCCACTTCTACACCAATCCTCCTATAAAATTCTGCAAGTAGCTCCAAGACTGATGTAATCTACATCATACTTAACTGACTTCATGAAGAGGGACAACCCCTAACTGACTTCTAAGATACTCAAAAGTAGTCTTAGACAAAGGTTCAGTAAAAATATTTGCAAGCTGCTCCTTGGTAGAAACATGCTCCAAGATAACATCTTTACATTGAACTTTTTCCCTCAATAAATGATACTTAAATTCAATATGCTTGGTTCGTGCATGCAAAACAGGTTTCTTGGAAATATTTATGGAACTTGTGTTATCACATAAAATCTTTATAGGTTCTGAAATCTTCATCTTAAAACCTTCAAAAATGTGCCTCATCCATATAGGATGTGTGCAATTCATGTAAGTTGCAACATACTCAGCTTCAGTAGTAGATTGTGAAGTACAACTATGCTTCTTACTATTCCATGAAACAAGCCTTCCTCCAAGAAAAAATGCTCCACCAGTTGTGCTTTTCCAGTCATCAACATTTCCCGCCCAATCTACATCTGTGTACACCTTCAAGTCAAAATGTCCTCCATATGGATACCATAACCCATAATCAATAGTAACTTTCAAGTATCTAAAAATTCTTTTGGTTGCTATCAGATGTGTTTCCTTAGGATTCTTCTAGAATCTATCAACTATGCCAATTACATGAGCTATGTTCGGTCTGTTGTGAACAACATAGTGCAATTTTCCAATCATTGACCGGTATTTTTTGACATTTGGCATGAGTGAATGTAAACTAGTTGGGACACCTATGGTTACAGGTTGTAAGTTGTCTAAGGAAGATGAGTCCAAATCTGTTGATGAGAAGGAGACCTCTTTCACATACTTAGACTGTGTGATGAAAATACCATTCTTCATTTGCTATATTTGCAAGCCTATGAAATTTTTTATTTCCCCCACTAAAGACATTTCAAACTCATTTTTCATTTCATCTGCAAAATTGTTGCTCATGTCATCATTACCTCCAAATATGATATCGTCAACAAATACTTTGTTGACTAGTATTTTATCTTCTTCATATTTGAGATATATGTTACTATCATCACGGGTTCTTAGAAAGCCTATCTTCATCAGATGTGTATGAAGCCTTTCATACCATACTCTAGGTGCCTGCTTTAATCCATATAAAGCTTTATGCAATATGCACACCATGTCTTTCTTATCAGTCAGAGCATAACCATCTGGCTGCTCAATGTATACTTCTTCTTCAAGTATCCCATTCAAAAACATTGACTTAACATCCATCTGGTATACCTTAAGTTTATTGTGTGCTGCAAATGCAAGTACACCTTCCAGTCTTGCCACTAGTGCAAAAGTATCACCATAGACTTCTCCTTCCTCTTGTGCATAACCTTTGCAAACCAACCTATCTTTATTGCGAACTACAACACCATCTTCATTCAACTTGTTCCTGAAAACCCACTTAGTTCCTATCACATTTTTATTTATCGGTTGGGGTACCAGGGTCCATGTGTTGTTCTTCTTAATTTGATCTAATTCCTCCTCCATAGATTTAACCCAATGATCATCACCAAATGCTTACTTAGCAGTTCTTGGTTCAATAGTGGAGATCATGCAAGAATTTTCTCTGATTCTTCTTATGGTTAGTACTCCAGCATCCTTATCCCCAATAATTTTTTCAAAATTGTGATTCAGTCTCACATATCTTGGAATAACATGATCATTATCTCCAGGTTCAACTTCTTCATTATCATTATATTCTTCTGAATTTATCTGTTTCGGTTGGACTGGTACATCAATATTTGCTTTGTCGATTTCAGATTTAACAATTTCTGGTTCCAAAAACAAAATGCAAGGATCTTCATCCTTTTTCTCTAAATTGGCTTCCTTTGAGACTTCAGGAAATTCATCCACTCGAACATCAACACTCTCAACAATTCTCTGTGTCCAGTTGTTAAAACACTTGTAGGCCTTACTCTTGGTGGAATAGCCAAGAAATATACCTTCATCACTTTTAGCTTCAAATTTACTAATATAATCGCCTCTCTTAATAAAAAAATTGCTTCCAAATATTCTGAAATAACTAACATCAAGTGATCTACCATACCAATATTCATAAGGAGTCTTGTCCTTACCTCTCTTTACCATAATCTAGTTAATAGTGTAGACAGTTGTGCTGACACCTTCTCTCCAAAATGTTTTCACTACACCCCTTGTATCAACATCATCCTAGCAGCTTCAACAACTGGTCGATTGTTTCTCTCTGTGATACCATTCTATTGTGGTGTCCTTGGTGCAGAAAGTTGCCGCTTGATACCATTTCCTTCACAATACCTAGTGAATTCCTCATAAGTAAATTCACTGCCCTGATCTATCCTTAGACACTTTATCTTCTTACCACTCTCTTTCTCAGCTAAGGCCCTAAATGCCTTGAACTTACTAAAAGCTTCAGTCTTATCCTTCAAGAATGTGACCCACATCATCCTTGAGCAATCATCAGTGAAGATTATTAAATATTTGTCACCTTGAATACTTTTTGTTCTTATTGGTCCACAAAGATATGTATGAACCAAATCTAACAAATGTTCCACTGAAAAAGATTTGCTCTTGAAAGTTGAGGATGTCATCTTTCCCAACTGTCATTCTTTGCACAAAGCATTAAACAATTTGTCTAACTGAGGCAAACCTCTCATTGTCTTGGAATTACTCACTTTAACAATGTTATCAAACTTTATATGACAGAATCTCTTATGTCAAAGCCAACTATCATCTATCTTTGCAATTAAATAGTTGCTAACTTTAGGATTAAGATGAAACAAGTTGCCTTTAGTTTTCTTCCCAGTTGCAATCAGTTCACCTTTATTGTCATAGATCTTGCACATACCATTTTTAAATTCCAATGCGTATCCTTTGTCATTGAGTTGTGCCACACTCAAAATATTGTTCTTTAGACCTTTAACCCAGTAGACATCATCTCCACTACTCTTTCCATTAAGAGAAAAATTTCCCTTACCTTTAACCCAGTAGACATCATCTACACTACTCTTTCCATTAAGAGAAAAAGTTCCCTTACCTTTAACCATGCAGGGTGAGTCATTACCAAATCTTACAACTCCACCATCAAATTCCTTCAAATAAAGAAATTTGCTCTGATCACCAGTCATGTGATGTGAACAACCACTATCAATGATCCAATCATCAGAGTTATCCATCCTGGATACTAATGCCTTATGGTCAGACATCTCTTCTTTAATGGCTACAAACACAATGTCTTCATTAGCATCACCATCATATTCCTCATCAATGATACCACCATCAATAGCAATAAGACAATCTATTTTGCCTTTACCCTTGTACTTCTTGAATTACTCTCATTTGTGCTCATTATCACCATTAGGACAATTAGCAGCAATGTGTCCAATCTTGTTGCATGCAAAACATTTCAAAGGTAATTTACCTCTATATTTTCCTGTACTTCTAGGCAATCGCTTGGCCAATAAAGCTTCAAGCTCATCTAAACTATCTTCATCATCAGCTTCTCTACTGGATCTGGATTCATAACTGTGACTGGCATCTCTACTTTTCCTCACAGATGGGTTAGAAACATAAGCTCTAAATGCAGACTCAGATTTTTGTACACTACCATCATAACCATTTAATTCAAAAGCAATAAGCTTGCCAATGATGGATTCGAGTTACCTTAGTTTTGTCAATGGACTTCAGCTCCTGAATAGCTGCAACTCAGATAGCGTAGACCAGTAGCAGGGTTCTCATTACCTTACTGCTAACTGTGGAATCTTCCACTTTATCTCCTGCACTCTTAATTTCACCGACTATCTCTTTTATTCTTTGACAATATTGCTGGATATTCTCACCTTCAGCCATCTGCATGTCATCAAACTTTTCTCTGAGACTCTCCTCTTTATCAATCTTAACATGTTCATTACCGCTATAAATCTATTCAAGTTTTTTCCATACCTCATATGCAGTTTCAAGACCATGAACATCTACATACTCTGCATTAGACAAAGAACTGATAATAGCCTCCAATGCTTGATGATTTTCTTGTTTCTCTTTTTTCTGATCATCAGTCAACATCCCAGTAGGTGCAACATACTTAGTATCGACATGTTCCCAATGTTGACTTCCCAAACTCTTGATATAAATTTTCATTGTCACTCGATATCCTATAGTTCTCTCTATTAAACTTCAAACCTTCCTTCTTCATCATGATCAACAGATCTTTACCTCAAGATGTAGGCTTAGACCTTAAAGGACCTAAATCGCTTTGATACCAATTGATGGTATGATGAAAGAATAAGTATCTGGTCAACTATTGAGAGGGGGAGTGAATCAGTAGATAGAAAAACTGATAATAAACTTCACCAATCAATCTCTCAAAGTAAATTTAGAATAATAACTTTGTCAAGATAAAAACTCATAAGATAAACCATTTGTCTGTTACAACAAATTAACAGTAAACAACTTCTTCATATCTCAATGCTTCTGGTTATCACGACTTATCAAAAATAGTTAAGTAGTTAAGTAAATCAATAATGAAAGCATAACCACAAAAACATTCACCACTTGACACAAATATTTTTGACGTGGAAATCCAAATAGGTAAAAACTACGATGAGATGAGACTCACAAGATAACTATCTAAACTCTTCTGAAGTTTGCCCTGTTAGGAGCCTAGCCTGCTAAAGCTTTACAAAAATCATGTTAAGAACTGATCATGTTAGGAATCACTCAGTTAAGGGATTGACTACAAATTCCTTGTTAGAAGCAATACCCTGTAAGGAGTAACCTCGGTAGAGGATTTGAAAATCCAATCTAATGGACCACCTTGTTAGAGGATTTGAATAGCACCAAGCTTGTTAGAGCTTACCCGGTTAGGGGATTTCAATTCTGTTGTAATTGTTAGAAAACAATGGGAGTTTGTTGATCTGTTTGAATAGTGCTACACTTGCTTGATCAGATCCATTTCATGCTCCTATCTACCTTTACTCAAACTATAGATACATCATCCGGTTTGGCAACCACACACTTAATTGAATTGTGTCTATCTCTTTGCCAACTCTCTAAAACTAAACAACTTCATTGACCTTAAATACAAATCAATCAGGTTGGTAACACAACAGAAACCTAACTCTCATCGAGATTACAAACAAATTTGGTTCAAGTATGACCGTTGGATTACATAGCAATCTCTACACATGAATCAAGAAAAACTTGATCGCTCCTTGATCATCGCTTCATTGAACTTAGTAACTCATCATGCGCTTTGCATTAGATGCAATACATTTGCTCATTCCCTAGACAAAAACCGTTACAACAACTTGCCAAAATCTCTTGGAATTGTCTTCATACAATAATCATGTGTGTCATCATCATTACCACTCATCATCAGATCATAAACCAATATAACCAATTCACCAAACTTAATCGCTTAGGGTTTATCAAAAACAACAGGTAGGGTCTACCAGTTACAAAAATAGATAAGTTTTACACCGGTTACCAGTTCACTCCACAAATTATTCCTACCGGTTACAGTAAGAATATTACAACAATATCAACAATATCATTACCGGTTTAATTGACATCAATGACAACATAACATATCATTAATGCAATCTTCATGCAAATGCCAACAGAAGAATCATGTGTGAATTGTAAGAATAAATCACACTAGGAATGAGTATGCATTAGTCTATGGTGGTAATTGTGTTATCATGCTTATAATGTTATTTCTTATGGTTAGTTTAAGTGATGACATCACTAACTCATTTGGGTGCATTTTCCGATGAACATTTCTAGCGAACTATGGGATTTCTTTCGTTTTGTCGGATCTTAGGAGGCAATTTGTGTCAAATTTCTTTTTTTTTAAATCTTGCCCGATGCTTGTCAGAATTCTGACGAAACCAATTGTCTTCGGAATCTTGCCCATCGTTCGTCAGAACTTAGGAGGTAATTTGTGTCAAATTTGTTTTATTTTTTTAAAATCTTGCCCGACGTTCGTCGGAATTCCGACGCAACAAACTCTCATCGGAATTCCGACAAAAAAAAGAAAAGAGAAAAAGTAAAAAAAAAAACCCTTAGGGTTAGTCCAGTAAATAATATAAAAAAAACACGTGGATAGTGTTTTTTGTACTTGTGACATCATTTTGCTTGGTTTGTGAAGGTTATAGATCAAATTTTCCATAGCCCATTTTTTTTGCCTATGAAGAAAAATCATGTTAGATAATATCGGCGAAGAACAAAATAATGAGACAATTCCTAGATTATGGTCTAGCTTGAAAAGAAAATGTGATGGGAAATGTTATTGTCCCTGCAAAAATTGTAAGGGCTTAAAGACTAGAAAACTTTTAATCACAACAGCTGAGAAACATTGTAGGCAGCATGGTCAAATTGAACGGGGGCATGATTATCGTCCATTGGTAAGTTGTTCATTATATCTGTTTATATTGATTGCATTTGTAAATGTTTATATCGTTTTAACAATTTATATACAAAAAAAATCACTTGTTAATAAGTTCATGATCATGGTTTATTTATGTTGATCATTTTTATATAGGTGGGTCACCCTAGGGCACATGATATGGACTACCATGACCCAGAGAATGTGGTTTTCCAAGTGGAGGAACATGGAGGTGTGAATATCGAAGCTGAAGATAATGATCCTATGGAAGAAGATGATCACACACCAGAAAACACAGTTGAAGATGATGGTACAAATACATTGATCCATGACACATTTAGTACCGGCGCAACTGATCATGATGATCAAGATGACTTTGATGTTGTTCATGATTTACCTGTACTTGAGAAGGCATACGAGCCCCTTTACGAAGGCTCCCAAACAACTCTTCTCTATGTTGTATTGTTGTTGGTGAACTTGAAGGTTTTGAATGGTTATCCAACATAACAATCTCACGTATGTTAAGGTATGTCATATATGTCATCTTTTTTCATCTATTTTTGTTGTTATTTCATCACTAGTAAATAAAAGGTGAAATGTGTACCATTAATATTGTTTATATTAACAAATTATTATTTTTATTCTAGATTCATAAGTGATTTTTTGTTACCACCATCAAATATTCTACCTCACTCATATCAAGAATTATCTATCATTATGAAAGATATTGGAATGGAGTATCAAGAAATAGATGCATGTCCCAATGATCATATTATATATCATAAACAACATGAATTTGAAACAAAATGCCCTGAATATCATATTAGTAGATATCAAACAAATCAACTAACAAAAAATGTGCCTCGCAAGGTTCTTCATTGTATTCCCATTATTCCACCTTTGCAACAATTATTTAGGTGCGAAATCTTGGCGCAATTTATGAATTACCATGCACGCAATAGAATTCGAGATGACATTCTTTGAATTCCTGCAGATGATTCTGCATTTACAGACATAGAGAAAAAATGGCCACATTTTAAAAAAGAACCTCGTAATCTCAAGCTTTCATTAGCAGCGGACGGCGTCAATCCATTTGGATAGTTGAGATCTATTTACTCAGTGTGGCATGTTTTTGTTATCAACAATAACATTCCTCCATGGATGTCAATATAGAGGGAGCACATAATGTTGGCAATGATCATTCCAAGTATTTTTTTCATTTAATAGTCATGTATATTAAATTATATATATTGCAGTAAAATGGTTATAATAATTATGTAATGTTTATGTTCATTCAACTAGGTAAGTATCAATTTAAAGATATGAATGTATATATCGAGCCTCTTATCGATGAGTTGTTGGAGTTATGGAATGGTTTCACTATGTATGACGTCTCTAGACCAATAGGACAAAGACAATTTCAATTCCATGCAATGCTTGTATGGACAATTCATGATGCCCCAGAGCTAACACATTTTTGTGGTATGTTATAATGTTCAACTTGAGCACTTTAATAATGTTTAATTTTTTAAAGTATAAATCATGCAATTTTTAAAAAAATCCATTATATATATATATATATATATATAACTTAACATATTTAATCCAATTATACATGATCTTGCAGGTCTTCAAACAAATGGAAAATTTGCATGTCTAGTTTGTGGTCTAAAGATGAAATCTCGTCATTCAACAAGATTAGGAAAGCAGGTGTTTGATGAGTATAGGCACTTCCTCCACAAAAATCATAAGTATTGAACTACTGAAAAACATATTTTCAATGGGAAAGAAGAGACTACATCAAAACCATGAAGAATGACACCTCGCCTATGGAAGTTGGAATTTAATAGAATTAATCGTTGAGGTAATGTCATTCAATCTAATTGTTTATCTATCATATATGATATATTTGGAATTTATATTTTTATATTGTGTTTTGTTTACTCATTTTGTAATTGATGATGATTGTCGTTGTTAACTTTTTAAACATATATGCTTCATGAAGGTCATCAAGGCATTAATTACCACCTTCCAAAGGGACTAAAAAGTTATCCCAGACAATTTAGTAGGCTTCCCTACTATGAGAAGCTACAAATTTTGCATTTGTTTGATACTATGCATATTGGAAAGAATGTAATAGAGATGTTATGGAAAATATTGGATGGAAGGCGTGACAAAGAAAAAATTGTCAAAATTTGTAGTGACATTCAGGAATCCAATCATGCAATGAAAAATGTCATTCAATTAAATAGCAATGGAGACCAAATTAATATAAGTGTCCTTCCTTGGTTATTAACGGAGTAGCAAAGCAATGCTATAAAAGAGGTCATACAAAAAAATTGTTTTCCCACAGGATTTGTTGCGAACATAAAAAATCTCATAACAAAGATAAGTGAATTTGGGCCAGGGATGAAAATGCGTGATTGGCATACCTTCATTAAGGTAATTCATGTTCTTTTATATTTTCTATATATTTGTATACTACATGTACTTTTCATTGTATTATGTTTAGTACTAGTTTTGGAAAAATAATGAAAAGATCATTTTATAATTGTTGCAGTACGTTCTACCTCTATCTCTCCCAGACCACTTTGACAATAATGTCAAGCAATTTATATATGATATTGGAAAATACATAAGGTAAGTAGTGTTGTTTATTCAATTTGTTGTATAGATATTATATTTGCCATTTGTTTTACTTGTTATATAATATATTGTATATTATTTTGTTAATTCTTGTTAATATATTTGCATCTTGAATCACTTGTAGATGGTTGTCATGTAAAGAAATCCATAAAGAAGATATAAAATATTGGAAGATAAAAATTCTTCATCTAATGTGTGAAATGAAAAAGTGTCTATCTTCGTCATTTTTCAATGCACAAGAACACTACCTCATACACCAAGTTGAGGAGATTGAATTGTGTGGACTTGTACACACAAGGTCAATGTGGATGGTTGAGAGGCACTTGAAATTTTTGAAGGGTTTGGTTCAACAAAGAGCACATCCTGAGGGTTCTATGGTGGAGGGATATATGGTATACCAGACTATGGTGTACATTACAGAATATCTTCCTAAGTTTGCGTCAAAGATCCATGTAGATTGCATTTGGGATCCCAACTCCATTAACAAATTCAAAGAGGAGTACCTGATGGGGAAAGGTAGATTGAGGAAAGTGAGAGGTAATTATTGGATGTTCATGGACATTAATCTGAATACATTTTACATTTCGTTTTTATATATATTGTAGTTAATCAATTCTTAATCTTCAATATACAACAGTTGTAAATTTCTAGTTATTTTTTCTACGGTTTCTCGAGAGTGGGATGCATTACATTTGTGTGCCGCAAACAATCTTGATTTGATGACAGTATGGATTGAACAATGTCAACAATTTGGTCGTGCATTAACATGGGAAGGTGTGGCTTCATTGGTTAAAGAAGCTCATCGTAATGGAGATTTCAATGTTACACTAAGGGAAATTGATTTGGCATATGGTTTAAGAGATAAATAGGTACGTATAAATATATTGATCACCCATATTTCAATTGTAATCATGTATATATATGTTATTTTTTGCATACATTCGACCAAGGATAAATATGTTTATCAACTGGTGATGCAATAATTTTTACATGTTTGACATATTGCAGGTGAAACACCACAAGGCTATGTGGTGCAAAGGTCATAAATTTCGCATCAAAAAGTTGGATGACACGAAGAAAACTTTTGATTATGGGATAATTGTAGTATTTTAGGTGACTAATGTTTCATCTAGAAGTGACATACATCCTCAAGTCTCAGAAAATCGATACTATGGGATTTTGATTTATATACTTGAGTGTGACTTTGGGTCCTTCAAATTAGTTATTTTCATCGTCCAATGGTACAGGCTACGATTGAATGAAAAGTATCCTGATAGAACTGTTATTCAACATCATAATGGATTTACAATGGTCAATACAAGGTCGTTTGAGCGAGTTGGAAATGGGCGTTATGTTCTTCCAAGCCAATGTGAGCAGGTATTTTACTCAGAGGTTCCACATAAACTGGGTTGGTCATTTGTTGTTAGACGTGATCCTAGAGGAAGGTCGATAAAGTATAATGTCATGAAAGAAGAAGATATAGAAGAACTAGAAGATGATGTACATAATGATCAAGATCAATAGTTAGTTGATGATGTGCTCGACGAAGATGTCGAAGAAGAGGAACAAGATCACGATGATGATGATGACGATGACGATGACGATGACGATGACGATGACGATGACGATGACGATGACGATGACGATGACGATGACGATGACGATGACGATGACGATGACGATGACGATGACGATGACGATGACGATGACGATGACGATGACGATGACGATGACGATGACGATGACGATGACGATGACGATGACAATGATGATGATGATGATGATGATGATGATGATGATGATGATGATGATGATGATGATGATGATGATGATGATGATGATGATGATGATGATGATGATGATGATGATGATGATGATGATGACCAATAATCTTTACAATGTCGATTCTGGATTGAAAGATACAGACAAAGAGTTGGATGAAGAAGAAGATCAATGACATGATTTAAATGTAAGATGTATGCAATTAGTATATTATCTATTTGATATTTATTTCTTGATATTTTTTGGTGAAATCTAAATTTTGTCATTATGTGGAAGGACTTGTTTGTAATTATGTGGGAGGACTTGTACTTTGTGATTATCTTTACATGTCAAGTCATTTATACTTTTACATTACAAATATTTGCATCATGTTTTGTTTTGTGCTGAGATATTTATGGAAAGTTTAATGGATGAATCCATTTAATGGTTTGTTATACAATAACACAATGATTCCTATTATGATGTATGAAGCACCTGATACTATTTTGTATCTATGCTCTTAATCTAATTCGAGGAGATGATGTTTTCCAATTTTGATATTTTAACAAGTATATGATATTTGCATGAGATATTATAGATAATACCTTAGGGAATGTGTGTTGCATTAAAGGATCATTAAGAAGTATTGCAGATAATACCAACACTACCCATGTTTACCCTTTGCATGTGTTTTGTGCCATACATAGCAAAACACTTTACATATATTTCACCCTCCTATTAAACATTGAATTTCATAATTTAGTACATATACTTTCCTAGTTCTTCTACTCCTTTAGTGACCCCCAAAAGCACCCAAAGCTCAAAATTTAAATACATATATAGGTTAGACTACTTTTTTTGGCCACCTATAGTGCCTCAATCACTTTGCCTCAAAATTTTAATACATATATAGGTTACACTATGTTGGTTCCCAAATCAACGGATCCTAAATCCTAGAGAGATAGCCAATAACTCATGAACAGACTCAGGATTGGACTTGGCCAATGAACAAGATTCAACATGGAAGCTACAATATTCTACTCTTTAGGCTCTACAAGACCTAGGCGGGTTTACCTATAGCACTGTGGTCAGTAGATGCTTTCAATGAAAATATACCAAGGAAAAACATAACATACTACAAATTCTGGCTTGAACCTTAGTTTTATCACTCTTGCTTGTATTGAAAGCCAACTCTAATCTCCTTCTACTTCTAATACAGAAAACTAAAAAATGAATATAAAATATGAAATAAGGATGTAAAGATGACCCTCAAACCTCATGAAATTATGATCAGTGTCTGTTCTAAGGGAAAACAAAGTCAAATCACAGTCCTAGTGACAAACAAAATAACATTATTAGCATTAAATTTCAATGCTAAACACTTAAGACTTGCTTAAAGTGCTTAGATTAATAATACCTACATAACCTCCCCATGCTCTATCAAAATCTATTGTAGTATTCAAGAAAAAATTTAATTCATTAAGCTTGAAATGAAACCCATCAAAGAATACACATTCCCCATTAGAGAAGACAAATTGCATATGTAGTTAACACAACAGTTCATACAACACATTACAAAAGGTATGAGAAAGAAGATGAATGTTTTCTTTTATTGATTTTAAAGATAAAACTAATACATTCATGAAAATGTTACATTGGATCACCAAAACTGCAAAAGACTATCTACTGTTATATTAATTTTTTCTCTAATGCATACATATCAAAAGGTTTTTTGGAATCATACTTGCTGAAGAAGACACATGTCAAAATTCAAAATTACAAAATTGACCTAAAGCCTAGGTCCTTGATTTTTGTGTGCAACCTGCATTGAATGATGGCGGCTGAAAGGCATCATCCTAGGAGCTTGGTTTGTGGTCCTGCACAAGATGTCCTCATATTTGTACTTCATATCTACTCTTGTCAGGATTAAAAGTGCAATATGGTATGCAATGGCATATATCTTGGAGATTGGTCCCTGCTGGCTGAGCGCTCAAATCATTCTCCCAAAATAGATATCATGCACAAAACTTTCTCGGGTAGCAAAAATGGAACGCAACAACTAGTCCTCCTCTTCAAGCTACTCTTCTTCCAAGGAGAAGTTCTTTTTATGCAATGCTTCAATTTCATCAGTTGGCCAAGAAAAACCCCTCAAGCTATATAACTTGTTCATAGCTTCCTTTGTTTTGTGGGCGGGCACAACTACAACTCCTCGGGAAAATTTATGATACATTTGTTCAACCTCCATGATTTTATCCACAATACTAAAAAAAGTATCAATTTGATTTGGATCTTCCTTCAAAGATGCCAAAAATGCATTTATTACTTCTTGAAAGCCCTGCTTCCATTCCTCTAGGCTTTTGATATGACCATTTGTCGAAATTGTAGGAATATGCCACTTTTGGAGTCCTTGGAAAGAATCAATCATTCCCATTAGTGATTTTCTTTCCTCCTCTATGTTAGGCAACTCTTTAATCAATAAATTATAACTCTTCTAGGTTGCCCCTACAATCTAAGGTGGTTGGGCCACATTCTTTATTGCCAACATGACCTCCTTCAGGCTTTGACTCCTTGGTAGCCACGTAGCTCTAATTGGTTGAAAGAATGAAATAAATTCATCAAGCTGCCTCAAGAGCTTAGATGTCAAAGAATATGAAGTATGAACATTTAATTTATCAATGATTTTATTTGAAATTCTCAAAATTGAATCTTTCCTGATTTTAAAATAATTGATTTTAGCCTCATCTTTGACCCTTTGCATTTCTTTATTTATTTTTTCAATATCCTCAGGTCTAATCTCTCTAGAAGAATAAGTTGATAACTTCTTTATTTGTTCCTTTAATGCAATGTTCTCAGTAAATAATTCATTATACTTTGCATTCAAAACAACATGCATATCCTTTAACTGTACATATTTTTGCTCTAGAACCTTTGTTGCAAGCTGAGCAAACTGGACTGTGTGCTTGGAAATCGCCAAGCCTCTGAAGCAACAGTATCCTCAAGGGTCCTGACAATAGCATCCCCTATTTTTTGTTGTACCCCCTGCAAAAACATGGGCTTTTGAGTGCTAGGAGCCTTTAACCATACAACAAAAGCCTTTGAGCTTATGCTAACCCCAGAGCCATGTTCTCCAAACTCTCTTGCAAAAATTGGGCCCCTTCTGCCACATGATCTAATCTAGCAAAAATATTCTTTCAATATTCCACCCTGGGACCAAGAGCAATTTGTTGTTCATCACCATCTCTCTACCCTCTTGAGGGGTGCAATTAAAGTTATCCCTGTCAAAATTGTTGATTTCTTCATCAGACATACTCTTCAATTTCTCTCTTAGCCAAAATGATTTGAACTCAGGGGTGTTAACAAAATTATCATCCACCATAAATTTCTTTGAAGAAACAATCCTTTCATCATCTGCTTCCTTTATAGGGATTGTGCTTGGGATGATAGCCCTGTCGAGATGGTTAAAGACTTTAGCATTTGCATCATCCTGGAATGTATCTCTTGGAGCAGAAGGTGGCCATACAACATTATCAAAATCTTCTTGAACATCTACAAAATCGGATATCTTGGCTTTTCCCTTTTCAATCTTCCTGACCTACTCAGAAGCCACCTTCTTATCCTTTTGCACACCTCCTTTAGAGGACTCTATAGATGCTTCCTCAACTATCTGAGCCTTGGGAGATGGATCAATTGGCTTTTCTTTATATTCCACTCCTTTATCCCTGGCTTCTCTTCATTGTAATTCATCCTTAATTATGCCATCTTCCTTTCTTAGCATGAAATACATTCTAGCAAAACCATCTCAAAAATGTAGAAAGGAACCTAGAAAATTGGGGTCCTCTTGTTTCCTCTCTCTTTCAAATTTGTTCATGAGGTCCCACTTCTTCCTTCTCTTCTCCACCTCATGAAGAAGGGCATTTTTGATTAATTCTTCCCTTTCTACAAAATAATGAAAATACCCTTTCTCTTTTAATTTGTTTACTCTGATATCATTTGTACACCCCTCAGGGTCAAAATGCCCAGCCTGGGCAACTCTTAATCTATGATTTTTTGACAAAAATTTT
This sequence comes from Cryptomeria japonica, assembly GCF_030272615.1. Lineage (NCBI taxonomy): Eukaryota > Viridiplantae > Streptophyta > Pinopsida > Cupressales > Cupressaceae > Cryptomeria > Cryptomeria japonica. The sequence continues at coordinate 402,426,869 of NC_081410.1, read as the reverse complement.
TGCACCTTTTCTAATGCATCACAACCCACAGTGAATTCATTGAATATCGTTACGCTGGGGAGGAGCTTTTCCTTTCTATCTATTTTAATTTTCTCCTTTTCCATCTAAATCATTTGCCAAATGAATTCTAGGAAAGCCAACCTTGGGGAGACAAAAATTGGAAGAACATAGGGCCCCTGCTCACATCCATAAATTTTGATAATTGTACAATTTCCATAGAAGAAGAAATCCCAAAAAATGTGGGTGAATTAATCCTCAACGTATAACAATTCATTTTCCTTGCAACCCCTTATTCTTAATATCTTAATAATTTATTTAGGCAGCCTTGACAACACTACCCCAAGCCTTGTAAAAAATTTCATCAAAGAATACACAATAGTCACCAAATTTGGACCCCTTGTCCCATACCTAAGTCCATCTTTGCACTGGCCATGAGAGACCTATGTATGGATCATTGGTCCTTATTCTCAACTCTAGGTCCCAGTATTCTTTGTTCTAATAAAGAATCAAATGACAAACCAAAGAATAGTGCATGAATTCTAATTTCGCATCTTTATTTTTAGCCTTCCTCAGCCCCTCATGAATCCTTTCATGAATAACACTTGCAAAATCATACAATTCATTTATTGAAGGGTGTTGACTATTAATAGATATCATCATAAAATCAACATGAAATTTTGTGAGCCCACAATAAACTCCAAGGACCTGCCCCAGTGCATAATAAGTTTTAACAAAGTATGGCTCAAAGCAATCAAGCATGAAGGGCTCCCTTTCAGATGGCAGGACATAATTGCGTGAATCCTTGTAGAGTTTCCTCATGAAATTGTTAGATAGTTCAGATAACCGAAAGACAACTGAGAGGGGAGGGGGGGTGAATTGTCATAGATTATAGGAACATTCAACAATTAAAACTTTAATACCAGAACCCAAAACAATAATACCAGAATAGCCGTTAATCCAATTAAGTATAAACAATAATCACAGAATAAAAGACATCCATACAACACCAATATTTGTACGTGGAAAACCTGGTATAGGGAAAAACATGTTGGGAAGCCTACCCACAGTCAGATAATACTTCTAGAGTAAGTATGTGAATTACAGTGAAGGGGCCTACACTTTTAGGAAGGCCAACAACCTAGAGCACATTGCTCATCACAAAAGGAGCCTCACTGACTACATATAAATCTAGACAACAATCTGAAGAAGTGTTGAACTGCAAAAGATAGCATCTCCTATGCCAGAGTACCGTTCTTGTTAAGCTCAATACCAGAGGACTATATCCTCTTGCATAAACCCAATTCAATCTCCAATGATCGACCAACTCCTCTACCTAAATGATATTACATTATTCAAACATTACATTCCTTGACCATGACCTCTTACATTAACCATGATGATATACGATGAGATCTTACATCTATATATATACAAACCCTCAACCATAAACAATTAGGTCAGCCACCAGACAATAAACTAATTACATAATTACAAACCATGTCAGTCTTAGACCAAACAAGTAATATCAACACATAAGACATCCCGAAAATACATCAATAGGTCCTATCCACACATTACATTAAAGCCAGTCCATAACCTAGATCAATGAGGACCAAATATAGGTCCACACGCTTCAACAATGATCTCCAACCGCCAAGTATCAAACATGATCACCGACAACATCCTGAAACTCCATCAAAAGCTGCACCAACACCACTTGTGTAATTCAATAAAGATCTCCATCAAAATCTTTGTCGATGAAACCCTCACCGAAACCAAAAAACAAGCTTCTAAGAAAGTAGGATAGCATCCAATCACCAGACCAAAAGCAACTGACCAAATATGAGTATTAGTATCATGAGCAAGCCAATTCCATTACCAGACTATACCGGAGCCTGTCGGATCATACCAGATCCAATTTAACCAGAAACCACTCATCCTACCAGGATGAGAAGGGTGTTGGTAAATCATCCAAACAACTAGTGTTGACATCAATGAAAAAACATCAATGCAACACATAATCAATTCCACCAAATGGCCAACAATCCCCCTCTTTAGCATTGATGGAAACACTAGATGTGAAAAACATCTAAGTACCAAGAAATGCCAAACAAGTCTCCCCCTATGGAAGACAACCAACAATCACTTGCATATAGATATAAATATCAATATCTCTCCCCCTTTGACTTTTACTTTTTCACATTAATATCACTCCCCCTTTGACATCAATGCCAAAAATCTGACAGAAATATCAAAGTAAAAACATAAGCCTCTGAATCTCAAAGCTGACTACTCCCCTTGAGCAGTAGTATCCCACATCAGTGTCGAAAATAGTATCTTAGATAATGTATGTCGGACTGATGCCAAACTGCATCAATCAAGTCTCTACCAGAGGGGCAGAAACCCCCAATCTGTCTCTCAGGTACTCAAATGATTCCTTGGATAACGGTTTAGTGAAAATATCTGCAATCTTCTCTTTAGTGTGCACATAAACCAGTCTAACTTTATTTTCTTCCACCTTCTCCTTCAAAAATTTATACTTGATAGATATGTGCTTTGTCTTGGAATGAAATAACGGATTCTTTGATATATCAATAGCAGCAGAGTTATCGCAGTGAATAACTACTGGTGCATCACAATTCACCTTTATATCCTTCAACATTTGCTTCATCCATAAAACTTGTGTATAGTTGGTAGAAGCAACAACATACTCAGCTTTGGCAGTAGATAAAGAAGTACATGACTGTTTCTTGTTGATCCATGAAACCAACTTCTTTCCAAGAAATAAAGATCCACCGGAAGTACTTTTCTGGTCATCAACATCTCCAGCCCATTCAACATCTGTGTATGCACATAAAGTAAAGTTATCATCCTTGGGATACCACAAGCCATATTTTGATGTACCTTGCAAGTATCTAAAAAGACTTTTCATCGCCATCTAATGATTTTCTCTAGGATCACTCTAATATCTTGAAACAATACAAACAACATTCATAATGTCAGGCCTAGTCTAAGTCAAATAAAGCAGACCCCCAATCACATATTTGTATCTTGTAGGATTTATCAGTGCAGAAACATCTTTTCTTGTCAATTTCTCACTTGTAACCATAGGTGTACTTACCGGTTCAGAATCTCCCATACCAAATTTCTTCAATAATTCCTTATCATATTTAGTTTGACAGATAAAAATGTATTTGTCAGTTTGAGTAATCTGCAAACCTAAGAAAAATTTCATCTCACCAATCATAGACATCTCAAATTTTTTCTCCATGTTCTTAGAAAATTCTATGCATAATTTATCTTCACCTCCAAAAATAATGTCATTAGCAGCTACTTCAACAATTAATATATCATCATCAGTAATTTTATAATATAAATTACTGTCAGCACTGCCCTTAGTAAAACCAAGCTCAAAAGATATTTATCCAACCTTGCATACCAAGCTCTAGGTGCTTGTTTTAATCCATATAAAGCTTTCCTTAACCTGCAAACCATATCTATATCATCTGATAGTGGAAAACCATCAGGTTGCTCAATATAAACTTCCTCATCAAGATCCCCATTCAAAAATGCACATTTAACATCCATCTGATAAACCTTTTAGTTTTTATAAGAAGCATAGGCAAGAAATAATCTTACAGCTTCAATCCTAGCTACCGGTGCAAAAGTCTCTCCATAAACAATTCCTTCTTCTAATAATATCTTTTACAAACAAAGCTAGCCTTATTGCTTATAACTTTACCATCCTCATTCAATTTATTCCTAAGAGCCCATTTAGTTCCAATAACATTTTTATTTTTAGGCTAGGGAACCAAAGTCCATATGTTATTTTTCTGAATCTAATCTAATTCTTCTTCCATAGCTTTTAACCAATTTTCATCTTTACATGCCTCGATTACTGATACCAGTTCAACTTGTGAAATTAAACATACCTCATTAGTTGCCAGTCTTCTTCTGCTCATCACTCCATTGTTCTTATCCCCAATGATTTGATCTTCAGAATGATTCAATCTCACATACCTAGGAGTTTTCTGACTCTCTATTCCTCTTCCCTATTCTTCAGTTACTGTAGAATTCTCTGATGTTGCTGGAGTAACTGGTTTAACTCTTTGTTCCGGTAAAGGTGCTACCAGCTCATATATAATCATTTCCACTGTCGGTTCCTTCTCATAAACTCTGGTTTGACTTCTGTTTAGCTCATCTACTTTGACATTAGCACTCTCCACAATTCTCTGCAATCTCTTGTTATAACATATATATGCTTTGATTTCATTAGATTAACCAAGAAATATGCCTTCATCACATCTAGGATCAAATTTCCCAATAGTATCATCTCTCCTGATATAACATTTACTACCAAAAATTTTCAAATACTTAACTATAGGTGTATTGTCAAACCATAATTCTTAAGGTGTCTTACCGGTTTCCCCTTTGATATGTACTCTGTTGAATGTATAAACCGTTGTACTCACTGCTTCTCTCCAGTAGATATGAGGTAGATTAGCTTCCATCATCATTGTTCTAGCAGCATCCAAGATAGTTATGTTTTTCCTTTCCACAACTCCATTCTATTGAGGTGTCCGGGGAGCAGAAAACTATCTTCTTATACCATGCTTGTCACCAAAGTTATTGAACTCACCAGATATGAATTATCCACCATGATCTGATCTCAAACATTTAATCTTCAAACATGTCTCAGTTTCCACTTTAGCCTTAAAGATTTTAAACTTTTCAAATGCTTCAGATTTTTCTCTCAAAAAAGTAACCCACATCATTCTGGAATAATCATCAATGATTAGCATGACATATCTATCACCACAAAAACTTTTAACTCTAGCAGGGCCACACAAATCAGTATGAATATGATCAAGAACATCATTTGATTTATCTTGTATACTCCTAAAAGAGGTTCTGACCTGTTTACCCATTTGACATTCGTTACATATCGGATTATAGGGCTTCATAATCTTAGGTATATCCCTAACTACCTTATTTGAATTGATCTTCACAATGCAAGCAAAATTCACATGACACGGCCTTTTATGCCATAGCCAACTCTCATCAATCTGTGTAATCAAACATGTCTTATCACCAAAGTTCAAAAGAATTAGCTTTTTTTTGTGTACCAGTTGCAATCTTCAAGACAGATCTATTAATGATTTTGCATTTTCCATCCTTGAACTGTAATTGAAATCCCTTGTCTACCAATTGTCCTACACTCAAAAGATTATGCTTCAATATAATAAACCTTGTTAGTATTGTTCTTACCATCTAATGATGTAGTTCCTTTCCCTTTGATCATACATGTCTTGTCATCTCCAAATCTAACTAGTCCACCATCAAATTCTTGCAAAGACAAAAACTTCCCTTTATCTCCAGTCATATGATGTGAACAACCATTGTCCATTACCCATTCTTCCTTATCCTCAATTTTAGTAGCAAGTGCCTTCTCCTTAGGTACATTCTCTTCCAGTGTCGAATCATCTTCCTTGATAGCTAGGAATACCCATTCCTTCTCATTTCCAGATCCACTAGCAGAGTTTTCTGTCAGTTCATCATCTGAATCAGTAAAGCCTTCCTCATCTGCTATGTAGCATGATTTGTCTCTATTTTTCTTGAATCTATATTTGTTCTAATATCCAGGGTTAGGCTTAAATGATATTTTAACTCTTTCTTCAAATCTTGAATTTATTGCAGGACATCTAGATGCAAAATGACCAATCTTATTACATGCAAAACATTTAAAAGGTGCTTTTCCTTCATACATACTTCCTACGGTCCTTTTGGTACCCTTCTAGAAAATAGTGCTTCAAGTTTCTCAAACTCATCATCTTCTCTCTTCATATCTTCTAACTCTTTTTCATATAAATCTTTCCAATCTTGCTTACCGGTTGTAGATGTAGATGCATGAAAAGAAGGTTCAATCTTCATAACTCCAGAAGGTCCAAATTCCTCAAGTTCAAAAGCAGATAGTTTCCTAACCAAGGTATCTTTGTTGACAGATGTATTAGCCATTGTTCTCAACTCATTAATAGCAGTAGCCTTGATTTTGTAAGACGATGATAGGGCTCTTAGGACTTTAGAAACAATTGCATCTTTGCTCGAAGTTCCACCACAACATTGAATTCCCATAACAATCTCATTTACCCTTTCCATGAATGCAGTAATCCTTTCATCTTCTTTTATCTTTAGGTTTTCACATCTCACCCAATAACCATCAAGTTTAGAAATCTTCACTGTAGGGTCACCTTCATAAAGAGTCTCCAATTCATCCCATATAGCCTTTACAGATGATTTGTTGATTAATCCCATTATTTGTTGATCAGAAAGTGCACACAAGAGGGCTTCTCTTGTTCTACAATCATTCTCAAGATCCTTGTCCAGGTTTTTTGGAGGAGGATTGCCAAATCTTAGATTAAAGGGTGTGATACCATTCTGTGTGATCTCCTAAATCTCCTTGCCAAGACATCTCAGATGAGTCTCCATCTGAATCTTCCATACTGTGTAATTTGTTCCATCAAGCCTTGAAATATCCCTTCGAAAGATAGCTCCAGAAGAACTGGATGAACTTGAACTGTTAGTTGCCATAGGATCTTCCTCAAGCAGCTAAGCTTTCTGTAAAGAGGAATAAAGCTATGATACCAATTGTTAGACAATTCAGATAACCGGAAGACAACTGATAGGGGGGGTAAATCAGTTGTCGCATATTATAGGAACATTCAGCAATTAAAACTTTAATATCGGAACCCAAAACAATAATACCAGAATAGCAGTTAATCCAATTAAGTATAAACAATAATCATAGAAGAAAACCCATCCACACAACACCAATATTTGTACGTGGAAAACCCAATAAAGGGAAAAACCACGGTGGGAAGCCTACCCATAGTCAGATAATACTTCTGCAGTAAGTATGTGAATTAAAATGAAGGGGCCTGCAATTGCAGGAAGTCCAACAACCTAGAGCACACTACTCATCACAAAAGGAGTCTCACTGACTACATACAAATTCAGACAACAATCTACAGAAGTGTTGAACTGCAAAAGATAGCATCTCCTATGCTAGAGTACAGTTCTTGTTAAGCTCAATACCAGAGGACTAAATCCTCTTGCATAAACCCAATTCGATCTCCAATGATCAACCAACTCCTCTACCTGAGTGATATTACATTATTCGCACATGAAATTCCTTTACCATGGCCTCTTACATTAACCATGATGATCTACAGTGAGTTCTTGCATCTATATATACAAACCCTCGACCATAATAATCAGGTCGACCACCAGACAATAAAGTAATTACATAATTATAAACCATGTCGGCCTTAGAACAAATAGGTAATATCAACACATAAGACATCCCTGAAATACATCAATAGGTCCTATCCACATGTTAGATTAAAGTCGGTCCATAACCTAGATCAATCGGGACCAAGTATAGGTCCACACGCTTCAACAATGATCTCCAACTGCCAAGTCTCGAACATGATCACCAACGACATCCTGAAACTCCATCAGAAGATGCACCAACACCACTTATGTAATTCATCAAATATCTCCATCAAAATCTCTATCAGTGAAACCCTCTCTGGAACCAAAAACCAAGCTTCTAAGCAAGCAGAATAGCATATCACCATATCAAAACCAACTGACCAAATATGAGTATTAGTATCATGAACAAGCCAATGCCATCACCAGACTATACTAGAGTCTATCGGATCATACCAGATCCAAGTTAACCAGAAACCACTCATCCTACTAGGACCAAAAGGGTGTCGGTAAATCATCCAAACAGCTAGTGTTGACATCAATGACAAAATATCAATGCAACACATAATCAATTCCACCAAATGGCCAACAGAAATGAGGAACGAGGTCTTTCATGTACTTGTCCTTCTTATTCTCATAATCTCTCTTCAAGTTGTCCTTGTTTATGCTTGTGAGGGTAGACTTATCTAGCCCAAAAAATTCAATTATGGACCCAGGAGAGATGTCTAGTAGGACATAGCCTTCTGCAGTCCTAACAGTTTGTCTTGGAATATCATATGTAGTTTCCAGTTCCCTTATGAGAATTGGTTCTACCAAAACAATGGGCACCACCAATTTGCCTAGATTCAGCGTCCAAGGGTTCCACACTGGGATAGCCTTGTCTCTGTTACCATAGAAAGAATGGAAAATTTTCCAACCCCTTTCCTTGATTATGGAATCCCTACACCCTGCCTCATTGTCAATGAAAACATTTCTCACATGATCCTGCATTGTGGAAACTTCAAACATTTCAAGCAGGTCCTGATACAGGCTCCTGGTCTGTCTAGTTGGCCTCTTTGCACTCTCCTCCAATTTTTGCTCGACCTCATATTGCAATTCTTCAGTGGTCATAGCAAGAACAAGAGGAGTGGGGGGGTGTTCTTATGGTTGCTCCTCTTGGGCTGATGACTCTCCCTTGAATTTTTTCTTGGAGCGCTTTGCAGGCTTGGGGGTCTTTTCCTTAATTTGAGCAACCTCCTTTGTTGGCTCCTGAGGGTTTTCTCCCTATGAGGTTGGGGATTCCTTAGTAGATGGGTTAACTGTAGTAAGGGATGGGGTTTTAGCAGAGGCCGCTTCAGCTGAATCCTTTTATGTGCTCTTCCTCCTCTTTGGAGTGGCTTTTCTTGGTTTAGGAGCAAGAGAAGGCTGATCTAAAGACTCACTATCAAAAGCAATAGTGGTGGTCTTTCAGACTATTTTTCTCTTTCTCTTTGCGGCATTCTCCTTTGGAGGGGAGCTAGCTTTGACCTCTTTAGATTTTTGTGGGAAATTTCTAGGGCTTGGTTGCACAGAGGGAGAATTCACAATTTCTTGCACGAGGGCAACCATACCCACAAGCGTAGCCTCAATAATAGGGATTGATGAGCTTGCTTTGACGGGGACAACAAATTTCTCAGTAGGGGAGGCCATTTTTAACACTTGAGACTGAGAAATGGTTCGGAAAGCAAATACAAGAGTAAAACCTACTGACCCCTAGGGCACACACACAGATAGCTCAAAATACCACTATAGCAATTTGATAATGCACACAAGCAGAACAAAATCACTTACTGGTTTGCTTTTTACTTAAATTTATTGGAAGGAATGCTAGAATGGTGGAAATCACTTTTCTTCTCGCTCTAGAACTCTTTGAATTCTCTATGTATGCAAGGTATGGAAAATGCCATTGAATTCTTATTTTATTACAATGCCATTAATTCGTTCATGCTAGACAGAGGTAGTCGTTGGCGCTAATTTTGAATTTCATTCGTTGATCTTTCAATAGAAGGTCAGGATTTCTCATTGACCTTTCCTAAATAGTGACGTGGTGTCCCCTTAAAGTCCCCTTTGTCACTTTAGAAACTCATATTTTTTGAAGCTCCTTCAGTCATCTCAGCTATCTCTGCGGGATAATCCTCTATTGTAGATTTCCCTTGTTTTATTTATCCCGTGATGTCATTTACCCCTTCTTTTATCCTTGCAGGATAAGATTTTATGTGTTTTACCTTGGAAGCCTTATCTCGTGTTGCTCCTAGCCTTTCGCCTGCAAGCCCCTTTCCTTTATGTTCCTACCATCTGCAGGATAATCCTTTGAACTAGCTTTGTCTTATACCACAATACTCCTTTTATCCTCACAGGAATGCGCAGGATAATCTTTCCCTTATTTTAAGCTTACAACTGTTATCCCACGGCCATCCCTGAACAAGAGGAACACATTGCAGGATAAGACTTCCTCTTCTTTTCTTTAACACTCTTATCCCATGGTGCACCTTTGAGTCTTATCCATTGATCTTTCATTCACCTTTGTTGTAGATCTGTGCTCTTTGCGAGATAAGCCCTTTTACCCTTTTCTTAATTATTTTCTTATCCCGTGACTCTTTTCTTATCCCCGCGGGAACGTGCAGGATAAGAAAAGCATAGAATCCTTATTTGTTGACTTGTCTCGCATTTCCCTGTAATGCTATTATGGTAACTTGGAGACCCTATAGGATAAGATTTCCCCTTTGTTCCTAAGACAACCCTTATCCCGTGGGCCTCTCACAGTGCTCTTGGATCATTGCGGGATAGGCCTATACCTCTTGTTTCTTTTAGCCGCTCTTTATCCTGCATTTCTTCTTTTATCACCTTGAAGTTATCGCGGGATAAGGATTCCTTGTAATTCTTTCCTTCTTATCCCGCGATGCCAGATCATTGATGCAAATGTGTCACGAGATAAGATGCAATCTTTGGAAACTATCATTTCCTTATCCTGCGAGGTTGAAAATCACATTGAAACACCTAGTGGGAAAAGGGAAAAGGGGCACTTTCTTTGTAAATATTATCTCGCGCGATCTTGTCACTTGAGCTCAACACTTAGGTGATCATTTAGAACACGTGGAAAACCTTATGGGTTAATTTATCGTGCACAGGGCCTTCCTAGGGAAATAAATGAATCAAAGTGGCATATACCTTACCCGTTGATCTTTCATTCACCTTTGTTGTGGATCTCTGCTCCCCACGAATAAACCCTTTTACCCTTTTCTTAGTTATTTTCTTATCCCTTTTACTTTTTTCTTAGTTATTTTCTTATTTTCCTAGGGAAATAAATAACTCAAAGTGGCATATACCTTACTCGTTGATCTTTCATTAACCTTTGTTGTGGATCTCTGCTCCCCACAGGATAAGCCCTTTTACCCTTTTCTTAGTTATTTTCTTATCTCGCGGCTCTTTTCTTATCCCCATAGGAACGTGCGAATAGAATCCTTCTTTGTTGACTTGTCCCACGTTACCCTGTAATGCTATTATGGTAACTTGGAGACCTTGTGGGATAATATTCACTCTTTGGAAACTCTCATTTCCTTATCTCGTGAGGTTGAAAATCACATTGAAACACCCAGTAGGATAAGGGACAAGGGGTGCTTTCATTGTAAATATTATCCCACCCGACCGAGTCACTTGGGGTCGGCTCACTTGGGGTCGGCACTTAGGTGATCATTTAGAATACATGGAAAACCTTATGGGTTAAGTTATCATGCGCAGGGCCTTCCTAGGGATATAACTTCCTAGGGAAATAAATGACTCAAGACCCAGGGTTTTAACAATACTTAGGAGTATTTTGCATATTAAAATAACCTTTATGAACGATAATTCCTAACGCAAGGGACTGGTAATCAAATGACAAAGAACCCTTTCAATCATCACTTAAGATACATAAACTTGCTACCATATGTCAACAACAAGAAATAACATAGCTCGAGAGAACTAAAAGAAGAACCTAAGACATAGAACCCTTAGGAACCCTAAAACCCTAACTCTCAGGCGACAGGCACTGCATAAAACAAATTTTTACCATATCCAAGACATTATATTTCCAATTTCTGGTGTTTATCTCAAGGCGGCATATACATTTGGGATAAAATATAATATTGTTTAAATTACTTGATTTCTTCTACTTTCCTGATTATCCTTTTACTTCTTGTATTGAGTTAAAGAAAACTTTTGTAGCTTCAACCTTTCACTTACGCCAAATACAAAAGCTTGGTGATGACTGACATGCTAGGGGTATTAGGTATTGTTACTATATTTTGGGGTATAAATGGTAGGATATAAAAATGAGGATGATGCCCCCTCTAGAGGGTACTCGAGAAAAAAATAACATCATCAAGCACCAATTTGGAGAACTAATTGGTGAGTAGGTACACCCGCCTAGGTTCTGTAGAGCCTAAAGTGAGGGAGTTAGCAACCTTGAAAGGTTCACTCTATTAGTTGACCAAATCAATTGGAAAGTATCTAATTGAATGAATCCTAATTGAAGCATATCCCTAGGATATTTTTCTATTCTTTTCAAAAGAATTGAATGAATCCTAATTGAAGAAGATCCCTAATGCATATAATTAACTAAATGTATCTAAAATGAACTCATCTAAGATGAATGGACAAATCTAAGCTAGAGAGAGAGAGAGAGAGAGAGAGAGAGAGAGAGTAATAGGTGTATGCTGAAAATGTGGTATCAGCATACAAGACGGGAAAGCATCTCAAACATACACATGAAACATTGCATTAGAGGTTAGAAATCAACAAAACAAGTTAGTGAATATAAAACTCTCAAAATTGTTCCATGCTCCTCTATCTCTAAAGATCCTCAAGATTCAAGGTGGCCCTCACTTAGAAGAGCACTTGATCTCTTGGATGACAACCTAGAGAACGAGATTTAGAGGATTTTAGGATCAAAATGGATGCAACTATGATCCTAATGAATGATTTAGATATGAAACTAGATGATGGTATGATGCAAGATATTGATATGAAGCTAAAACTAACATGAAAATGGTATTAAAATGATATTAAGCTAGTATGGAAATGAAGCTAACATGATATGCAAAACATGATGAATCTAAGCTATGATGCTACTAAATAATGTAAAAATGATATTATCAAAGAGAGGCTAACAAAGCTTGATGAAATGATACTATAAATTAGATGCACACAAGACTTGGATATTTGAAGAAGGAATGGGCTCTATTTATAGGGAAAATAGGGAAATGGATGGTTGAGATTGAATAATCTCAACAAGGGATAGGATTGAAAGTTATCAATTCATGTGAAGGATTCAATCCAATCCCAAGTTGACAAATGTCACCTTGAGAGGGATTGAGAGGGGAGGAAAGAGGAATTAAATGCCTAAGGAGACATGGTGGTTACCTTAGGAGGTAAGTTTATGGTTAGGTTAGTGAATAACCAATGGATAAAGCCTTTACCCAAAGGATAAACTCTTGTGCAATGGTTAATAAGAGAACCAAGGTCAAAGCCATGATTGATTGATGAGGCCATTCGGTTAGATGAAGGTTAAGTTAGAGAGAAAGTCTCTAACCATGTGGGAAGGTTGATTTAACTATTAATGGTTAGGAAGACTTTGGGGACAAATTTGTAAGAATCCTTCCAAATTTGGGGAACTCAACAAGTTAGCTTGTTAAAGAAATAAAGTCTTAAATGCATTTAGAAGACTTTCTTCCAAATTTGAGAAGTGACCTCCTCAAATTTAGGGAAAGGACATGATTAGGAGATTAGACATGATTAGGATGGGATTAGGTGGTTTAGAAGAATCTAGAAGGCTCTAGAAGAGGCTTAGGAGGCAAGTGGGAGATGCAGGATTTTGCAAGTGGGTGAGGGAATATAGGATTTAATTAAAATAAAATTAATTTATTTCAATTGTTGGTTGCAACTTGCATTTGATAGATTTAAATAAATATTGATTTATTTAAATGTGAATTTTTGAATTTTTGCAAGTGGGGGGATTTAATTAAATGTAAATTTAATTAAAATGGCTAGAAGGGGGATTTAATTAAATGGCTTGAAGGGGGATTTAATTAAATGTAAATTTAATTAAATGGCTTAGATAGAAGAAGGGGAATAATCAAATCTTTAATTTTATTAATAGGCTAATTAGAAGAATAGGGATATTAATTAAACCTTAATTTAATTAATTGAAAGAATTGGGGATAATTAAATGAATTAAATTCACTTAATTCATTGTGCAACTTTTAGGTGTCTACAATAGGCAGAGAGAGAGAGATGTGAGAGAGAAAGAGAAAGAAAGGAAAGGGACAGAATGGACAAAATGAGATGGAGACATCTGAGAGAGAGAGAGAGAGAGGAAGAGAGAGAGAGAGAGAGAGAGAGAGAGAGAGAGAGAGAGAGAGAGAGAGAGAGAGAGAGAGAGAGAGAGAGAGAGAGAGAGAGAGAGTGAAGCAGTCACCAGTGAGGAAGGACCTCAAGGAGGTCAGTCTGGACCAATCAGCAAGAGTAAACATAATGGAAACACACGGATATGATGGAGCAATGCAGAACAGATAGTTTATTGCATGAAATTTGATTACATCCAACTGGTAACAACCGGGTTACAACATACCAGTACACGGGCCCGGTAGAATAGGTCACAACCGGGACCCTGAATCAAAAGATATATCTTCTAGGCATAGTCTATCTATCTGGTACTCTGATTGATTCTAATTGATTGCATTCTAAAGCATGATTACAAATATATATATCGATCCAAAGGATCCAGTCGGCCCAAAAGGGATCAAAACCCAAAGAGCAAGACCTAACGTGCAAAATAAACAAGGGCGACCTCTCCCAAGAGATTCCTTCAAAAAATCCAAAGGATGAATCATAGATCGCGGGAACACGTTACCAGGTGAGATGTCAGGCAACGGGTAACAAAGGAACAACCAGTAACAAGAAATTGTCATGGAAACCAGTAGCGATATCTTGTCGGTAAGTGATCCAAATCAGATGTGGTCTAAAAGAAAGAAAGATGATCAAGTCTTCAAGTGTAATCCAACTCCACAAGATCCAATGAGCCAAAAATAGGACACATGGAAAGGAAAATTGAAACTGTAAGTAGAAAGCAAAATAGAAAGGAAAAATGTTTTTGGTTGATGCAAGATTGTTGTGAACCAGGGATTCTCCTACATCAAACATATGGGGTCAATGAAAAAAAAGTAAGCCTCTCACTTTTTTGGGGTTCGAGGGAAACCAAGGCGATCTACCTCTACCTGAAAAATCCAAGATGAATCTTCAACTGGTCTTCTCTTCCACTTCACAAGATATTCTTTGTACTGACTGTTCCAGGTACTATGCCCAATCCTATGGTCCAATATCTCTTCAATCTGATCTGGTTCCTTCCAGGGTAATTATTTCTCAAGGTCTACAACACTATCCTCACTGAATTCTAGTTCATGGTACTCATGAAGATCTGTAATGTTGAATATAGGTGAAATACTTAGACTATCTAGTAGCTCCACTTCATATGCATTTCCAGAACTGAACTTCCTCAAAATATTACAGGTTTTAAGTTCCAACCAAGAATCTCATATACCATCACTTCATCGCCAACTTCAAATTCCTTATGTCTCCTCTTCTCATTTGCCTTCTCCTTATATTTTATGTTCATGTCTTCCAAATGTTGTTTAACTTGAATATGCAATGCTTCCATGTGATATGTAAAATCTTCTACTTCTGAACTCTTCCGGTCTTCACTTCTAATGTCTCTCAATTATAATATTCCTTTAGGATACACTCCAGTAACAATCTCAAAAGGTTTTTTTCTGGTACTTCTATTCACTAAATTGTTGTAGGCAAACTCTTCTTGTGCAAGGATCAAATCCCAACTTCTAGTTTTATCTCCCACTAAGCATCTCAACAAGTTTTCCAAACTCTGGTTAACAACCTATGTCTATCCATCAGTCTATGGATTAAAAGTAGAACTAAAGTTCAAATTTGTCTTTATCTTCTTCCAAAGTGTTCTCCAAAAATAGCCAACAAACTTAGTGCCTTTGTCTGAAACTATGCTCTTAGGTAGTCCATGTAATCTCACTGCTTCCTTGAAAAATAGCTCTTCTACATGTAATGCATTTGATGTCTTTATACAAGGTATGAAATGAGCCATCTTCAAAAATCCATCCACTATCACAAATATAGAATCATTCCCTCTCAGTGTCTTAGCAATCCAAGTACAAAATCCATGCTTATATCCTCCCAAGGTCTTACTGGTACTATCAAAGGTTTATACAATCCCACATTCTAACTACTACCTTTTGCAACTTGACAAACTCTACAACTCTGCACATATCTCTTAACATCCTTATGAATCTGGGGCCAAAAGTATTTCTCATTCACCAATGCAATTGTTTTGTCAATGCCAAAATGTCTAGCTAAACCTCCACTATGTTTCTCTTTTATCAGGTTCTCTCTCATGGAACTCTTAGGTATACACAACTGAACTCCCTTGAATAACATCGCATCCTGAATGAAATAATCCAACCATTTTCTCATATCAACCATAACCAGTTCTCTACATGATTTCCAAGGTTCTACAAAATTCGAGTTTTCATCATAGAAGGTCTTCAAATCTTCAAAACCTAATACTATCACTCTCATCTCTGTCAGTAAACTTCTTCTCCTACTCAATGCATTAGAAACTTTGTTAGATTTTCTACTTTTATGCTTCAACACAAAGGTGTAACTCTACAAGAATTATATTCATCTCATATGTCTTTGATTCAACTTACTCTGGTTGTTCAAATACTGCAAAGCTTGATGATCTATATACAACATAAACTCCTTAGGCAACAAGTAATGTCTCCATTTCTTCAAGGCTTGAACTATGGCATAAAATTCTTGATCATACACTGATTATCTCTTTCGAGCATCATTCAATTTCTCACTAAAATAGGCTACTGCTCTCCCTTCTTGACTCAAAACTACTCTTATTGTTGTTCCACTTGCATCACAATCCACTTGAAATACTTTATTGAAATCCGATAAATCTAACACGGGTTGCTCAGTCACTTTCTACTTCAACAATTCAAAAATTTGGTTTGCTCCAGTGGTCCACTTGAATTCCTTCCGATCTCTTCTCATGGTCTCAGTCATAGGGTTAAAAACTAAACTGAAATTTCTAATAAACTTCCGATAAAAACTAGCCAATCCATGAAATGATCTTACCTTCCCAATGCTTTCTGGTGTAGGCCACTCAACAATGGCTTTCACTTTCTCAGGGTCCATCTTCAAACCATCCTCAGATATCACAAATCCTAAATAGACTAACTCATCATTCATGAAATTACACTTCTTGATATTGATCAACAACTTTTCTTCTCTCAACCTCTGCAAAACTTGTCTTAACTGCAACAAATGCTCCTCTTTTGTTTTACTGAAAATCAAAATGTCATCCAAATACACAATAACAAACTTACCCAAGAATTTATTCAATACCTCATTCATCAGCCTCATGAAAGTACTCAGTGCATTAGTCAATCCAAAAGGCATCACCAACCATTCATATAGTTATTCATTTGTCTTAAATGTTGTCTTCCACTCATCACCTTCTCTGATCCTGATCTGATGATATCCACTCTTCAAATCTATCTTTGTAAGTATTTTTCTCCACTCAAACAATTCATTATATCATCCATCCTAGGTAAAGGAAATTGATATTTGACTATGATCTTGTTTATTTCTCTTGAATCGGTACACATCCTCCATTATCCTTTCTTCTTAGGTGTTAATACTTATGATACTACAGAAGGGCTCAAACTCTCCCCAATCAAACCTTTCTTCAACAACTCCTACACTTGTCTATTCAATTCTTCATTCTCTGTCGGTATCAACCAGTGTGCATTTTTGTTAGGCAAACTAGCTCTCGGAACCAAGTCCATGCAATGACTAATACATCTAACAGGTGGAAATCCATCAGGTACATTATCCGGAATGATGTCCTCATATTTTTTCAGCAAATCTCTTATCTGTTCTGGGTGCTCTTCTTTCGGTTTTGGTCTCTCATTCTTCTTAGGAATTAAGGCAAAACACACGTTCTCATGTCTCAGTCCATCCATGAATTTCCTTCCATCTACTAAATAGATTTTGGCATTCATGCAGGCTTCATTCTTCAAATATTCCTCCAAAGGTAACAAGGTTTGCTTTATCCCATTGGCCACAATAGTGTATGTATTCTTCCTTCCATCATGTATTGCCTATCTATCAAACTACCAAGGTCTACCCAACAAAAGATGACAAATATCCATAGGCATAATATCACACAAAACTTCATCATGATATTTCCCAATTTTCAATTTTACCAAACATTGTTCACTTACTAACAACTTATGTTCATTTTGAATCCATGTTCATCATCTCTTCTTAAACAAGATTATCTGAACTACCACTATCAATAAAAACTTTACAACACTTACCGGATACCTTATATCTAGTCTTGAACATATTCTTCCTCTACAAGGGTTCTTCATCTCCTCCGGTATGACACAAAGCACTCCTCATCATCAAGAGTTCTCCATCTTCCGGTTTATTGTCTGATCCAGTGGCATTTTCTTCCACCACTCTTTCTCTTCTGGTAGCCTCTGTCTTCTTACATTCGAATGCATGATGTTCTTCTCCTCCACACTTAAATCAAGTTCCTCCAAATTTCCTCTTGTCTTGTCTTCCAAAGTTCTCATTTCGGTAACCATCTGGTTCTCTCCTCTGGTAGAAATTTCTATCATCCTTCTGGTATGAATTAACTTCTTTGAGCACTTCCTTGTCCTTGCTCTGATCTGTATTGGTTCCTCTTCCTCTAGTATATCCTCTTCCTCCTTGAAATCTTCCTCCAATAAACCTTCCACCTCTACCTCTTTGTCTCTACTCATGTCTTTTGTTCAATTTCTCTTCAACCTTTAGTGCATACTGGTAAACCTCTTCTACACTCTCCCATTTGATCATACTGAGTTCATCTTCTATAGACATTCATAATCCATTCAAATATCTTGCAATTTGTTCAACTTCATTATCAACATGTTTGGATCTAATTTTCAATTTATAAAATGCTTCGATGTACTCCTTCACACTAGATTCCTTTTGTCTCAGATTCTGCAACTTCCAGAACAAGTCTACTTGATAATTCATCGGCACAAACTTTGATTTCAACTTAGCAATAATCTAATCCCATGTCTTAATCTTTTATTTACCTCTTCTTTGTCTATCAACTTGCAAATTCTCCCACTAAAGAGATGCATGACCTTTCAACCAGGAACAGGCATATTTCACCTTCCTCTCTTCTATAGTGTTTTCAAAATCGAAATACTTCTCCATCTCCGAGATCCAATCCATCAATTCATCTGAATCTAACTTCTCATCATGATATTTCGATGGGGTAAAATGAGGTTTTGTGTTTGCCCTACTCAAAACCCTTAAAAACCTTTCTTCATCCAGATCAACTATCGGTAGGTTCACTTGTTCTATCGGGGCTTCTTTTCCTTCATCTTCACTTACATCTTCAATATGTCGACCTCTTCTTTGGGCTGCCTCCACGGCTTCTAACCAGGCTTCTATTCCTCGCAACACCTCCATCACAGTAGGGTTTGCATTCCCACGCGCTCCACTATTCCTAGTTCCTCTTCACGCTATCGATTCACGCTAGTCCTCTACAATTGCAGGTCAGATCCGCAATCCACCACCCTACAACAAAAATTCAGGAATGCAACCTTCGGAATGAAACTTCGCTTTGATGCCACTTGAAGCAGTCAACGGTGAGGAGGGACCTCAAGGAGATCACTCTGGACTAGTCAACAAGAGTAAACACAATGGAAACACACAGATATGATGGAGGCAATGCAGAACAGATAGTTTTATTGCATGAAATTTGATTACATCCAACTGGTAACAACTGGATTACAACATACCGGCACACAGGCTTGGTAGAATAGGTCACAACTAGGACCTTGAATCTAAAGATCTATCTTCTAGGCACAATCTATCTATCTAGTACTCTGATTAATTCTAATTGATTGAATTCTAAAGTGTGATTATATATATATATATATCAGTCCAAAGGATCCAGTCGGCCCAAAAGGGATCAAAATTTGAAGAATAAGACCTAACACGCAAGATAAACAAGATCGGCCTCTGCCAAGAGATTCCTCCGGAAAATACAAAGGATGAATCGTAGATCATGAGAATAGGTCATCCACATGCCAAGGAACATAGAAATCAATGCCCAAGGATTTGCAAGCTTCAGAATGGGTTCCGGTAGATCACGAGATTAGGTCTTAGGCAACTGATAACAAAGGAACAACCGGTAACAAAAAATTGTCATGGAAACCGATAGCGATATCTTGTCGATAAGTGATCCAAATGAGGTGCAGTCTGAAATCAAGAAAGATGATCAAGTCTTCAAGTAGAATCCAACTCCATAGGATCCGGTGAGACAAAACCAGGACACACAGAAAGGAAAACTAAAACTGCAAATAGAAAACAAAATAGAAGGGAAAAATAGTTTTGGTTGATGCAAGATTGTTGTGAACCGGGGATGCTCCTGCATCACTTTAAGATATTACTACTCTAATATCAAGATAAAAGGAATGAAATATGAAAGGGAAAGAAAGAGCTTGACTGCACTGGCCTAGTAAGATTTAGTGCTTACCATGAGTCATGAAAAATAAAAATAAAAAATTATAAAGCAAAAGGATCAGTTTGCAAAGTAACTTGAGTATCAAAAACATGTCCTAATGTATGTATAAAGTGTAGCATTGAGCAAAGTGTATGCCCCCATGTTAAAGAAATTGCATATGCCTTATCAAAAACGATTTCTTTAAGGTAACATGCATCCAAAAGACAAGCACATTACCACAATGATATACCCCCAAGAAAGGACAATTCAAAGGATAATGGTCACAAAACATATAGGAAAAGGCACATAAAGGGATCCACTAACTCTAAGGTCAATATGATTTTATGATAAATAATGTATATCACGTATATTTCTATTTAATTGACCTCGTCCCCCAAAGGAAGTGGAACTACCAACACAATGGAAGAAGAGCACAAGAGAGAACATGTAATGCCCCTCCCTTGATCAGACTCTATTTAACCTAGTTTGACTCTGGTTGACTTTTTATGTTGTTCATGTGGCTAGATGATACTCTATGTTGTAATGACTTTTATCATGATACTATGCTATAATGTTTTGATTTAATATATGTTGGTTGTGCATTGTATCTTTATGGATGATAAGATGTTAGATTTTGTGTATGTGTACTTACCCATGGACTAACATATTTATGAGATGTATCATGTATTAGATTTCATGTTATGTGTTTGATTCTGTATGGGGTGTGAGGGGATGATCTTCTATCACTCTCTTTGGAGAGACACTGAATGTCATTATTCCCCTTCACCAGTGTGCATGTATGTGCTACTTATATGTATGTTGTTTGTATATATGCTCTTCTCAGTGATGCAGAATTGCAAGTACAAGGCATCAACTCCACCTGGTTCTCAGGTCTGAGCATGCCTACATAATCCCGATGGAAGTTGTGGGAGATAGCATAAGGCCCGGTGTCCATACCCTTAGCCCTGCTCGGTCATAGGATAGTGTTCTCTGATAAGTGTCAACCCTATCGGATTGTCACATAGGCAAAAATTCAACATCTTGGTATGTTGTGTTTGTGCTCTTGTCGGTGTTCATGTGGGTTTTATTGTGTTTTTGTGTTGGTATGATTTAATTGTTAATTTATTAAATTTTTTATTTCTTTCGGAGTTTAAATTATTTAATTGTGTATGAATTATAAAATTAAACATAAGTATGTATGTATATATGTGTGTGTGTGTGTGTGTGTGTGTGTGTGTGTGTGTGTGTGTGTGTGTGTGTGTGTGTGTACTTTTTATGTTGTTCATGTGGCTAGATGATACTCTATGTTGTAATGACTTTTATCATGATACTATGCTATAATGTTTTGATTTAATATATGTTGGTTGTGCATTGTATCTTTATGGATGATAAGATGTTAGATTTTGTGTATGTGTACTTACCCATGGACTAACATATTTATGAGATGTATCATGTATTAGATTTCATGTTATGTGTTTGATTCTGTATGGGGTGTGAGGGGATGATCTTCTATCACTCTCTTTGGAGAGACACTGAATGTCATTATTCCCCTTCACCAGTGTGCATGTATGTGTTGCTTATATGTATGTTGTTTGTATATATGCTCTTCTTAGTGATGCAGAATTGCAAGTACAAGGCATCAACTCCACCTGGTTCTCAGGTCTGAGCATGCCTACATAATCCTGATGGAAGTTGTGGGAGATAGCATAAGGCCCGGTGTTCATACCCTTAGCCCTGCTCGGTCATAGGATAGTGTTCTCTGATAAGTGTCAACCCTATCGGATTGCCACATAGGCAAAAATTCAACATCTTGGTATGTTGTGTTTGTGCTCTTGTCGGTGTTCATGTGGGTTTTATTGTGTTTTTGTGTTGGTATAATTTAATTGTTAATTTATTAAATTTTTTATTTCTTTTGGAGTTTAAATTATTTAATTGCGTATGAATTATAAAATTAAACATAAATATGTATGTATATGTGTGTGTGTGTGTGTCTGTGTGTGTCTATGTGTGAGTATATATAAATATATACATGTATTGTAATGTTAATACATTTATAATTATTGATAAATTAATGTTAATTTCTTTAATAAATTAATTTAATATTAGTGCCTAAGTTAATAAAGCAGAATAAAAAGTTGTATTATTTTAATAATAAAATTGGCATTTAATTGATTGAAATAAAACTATTATTAATATTTTGTTTAATTAAATTAATATAAAAGTCTTTTTATTTAATAAATCAATTTGTTTTAATTTTAAGAATAAATTAACTCTTTAAAAAATGAATTATGTGACATTGAAATTAAAATGCAATATTAATTTCTAAAAAGCCAATTTTGGGAACTAGCTTGGAACTGGGGTGTAATTTGAATTTTGTTAGGGAAATTCCATCTTCCCTGGAGGAATTGGGTGAGGCTGCACATTTTGATTGGGAAAATTTCCATAAGTGGGGGTAGATCCTTTTTGCATATTTTCTTTGGGGTTTCTGAAAAATGGAGAGAGGATGGAAATTGGTTTGGGATTGGAGAATATTTTTGGTTTTGCGTTGTGAGGGAGAAACTTTTGTGTATTTTGTGTTTTGGCTTGGATTTTGGATTGTCTGGGGATGGTGGGGTTTTCAAATTTGGATTTGCTTTGCATCGATCTATTGGAAACCAAGAACATTGAGAGGGGGGGGTGAATCAGTATTCTACCGAAATGGAGAAATTTAACCTTATTAATACAACTTATCAACCGGTAAACATAAAAGCATATAACAATAAGAAACAATGAGATCACAAAGATAAACACCATAACACCATAGATTTATACGTGGAAAACCTCAAAGAGGAAAAACCATGGTGGGATTGGAGACCCACAATATCTATCCACTTATCAGATGAATAAATATTATAATAAAGGGTATGCACATGTAGGAAGGCCAACAGCCTAGAGCACATTGCTCATCACAGAAGGAGTCTCACTGACTACATAAAACATCGGACAACAATCTGGAATGAAGATTGAACTGCAAGTATAACATCTCTCATGCCTGAGTATAGTTCTGGTTAAGCTCAATATTGGAGGCTTAAAACCTCTTCCACAAACCCAACTCGATCACCTATGATTGACCAAATCTTCTACATGAATGATTATTACATTATTCGCTCGCATACAATATCCCATATATTCTGTAAACATGATCTATAATGAGATCTTACATCATATATATACCAACCTGGGACCTAAACAATTAGGTCGGCCACCTAAAAGATAATACAATAAGTTCATAACATAAACCCACAATCTAATGATCAACCAAGTCGGCTTACGTCGAAAACAATGTAAACCAATCCTTAAATCTCGTCGATAACGCATCAGGAACATCCTCTAACACATTACAGAAACTGGTCCATAACCTAGATAGCACAGGACCCAATTTAGGTCCACACACGCTAAAGCAATGAACCCAATCAACCAAGTCTCGAACACGATCACCATCAGCATCTAGAATCTCTACTAGAAGCCGCACCAACACCACTTATGCATGACATCAAATATCGTCAACAAAGCTCTGCCGGTGAAACCCTCACCGGATCAACAAACCAAGCTTACCAGCATATAGGATAGCATCCGATCACCAAATCAAAACCAATTGAATGTGATACACATCAGGAACACATGAATGACCAATCGAAACCAATTCCTCGGACCATGGCATACCGGAGTATAGCGGATTAACATGATCTAATCCAACTAGAAACCAATCATCCTACCGGGACCAACCAGATACCATAAATAGCCAAAGCAGCTAGTGTAGCCAGTGTTTCCATCAATGACAAACATCAATGCAACACATAATCAATTCCTCCAAATTGCCAACACGATCTTTTTCCATTACTCTGTTGTCCAGGTCGGTTAATTTACCCCCCCCCTATGTATTTTCTCTTCCAAAAAAGGATTGTTTAACTTGTGTCTTCATTAAAATTGCTTGTTAGGAGATTTTGAGTTATAGTTGTTAATTTTTATTTAATTTTGAGAGCCATGTATGAATTCGAAGAAATAATCCCCAATGTTTTGACTTTCCTTGATTTTAATTTACTTATGAATTTGGGAGTTGACCGATTGCATCTTTGCAAATTAAAAATATTTGTAATCATTTCTTTGTCTTTATGTAATCTCTTGTTGTTAAAATTTATTAAAAATAATATATATATATACTTTGTGATTTATTGTAACTGCAGTTTAAATTTATTTTAATTAATTTATTGCAATATTAATTGATTAAAATTCTTTTTAAATTGTTGTTGCATTTTTTAGTTTTTATTGTGACCATTATATTTGGTTTAATGGGGTTTGGGGGGGGAGCGTTGCCTCTTTCCACACTGTGGGGAGTGGGGAGGCACCTTCCCATAGCTTACTCTCCCTTTTCAAAAACATTCGGTGGTCTTCTAAATAGATTTATAAACTTACCTTTTCAATATGCCCTTTTGAATATATCATTAAGAGAATTTCAAAAGAGAATTCATGATAATTTGGGTTTAAATTTGGTTAAACTTCTACTTTAATGCAAAAAGCTACTTTTTAGATTTATTTTTTAATTTTTTTTTTTATGGTATTAGAATGATTAGTGAATCGTGGTTCCCTATAATTAATAATTAGATATTAAGACTTTTAATATAGTAGAGCATTTATATATTAAATTAATTATTAAATTGATATTAAAATTAAGGATGATACTCCTTGGGATATAGAGGATGTAAGATTAGAGAGTTGATATTTTATTAATATTTGGTATATGGGCGTTTAATTTCAAAATGAAATATTTTGGTTCAGGAATAAATCTTAGGGTCGGATTATTAACCTTTCTTATAATATGTATTTCTTATCGAATCTTTATATATTTGTTTTGATTTTAGTGTATTCCCTTTTTGAAAGTAAGATTTGGATGATCTATAATTAGATTATTTAGTTAATCTTTGACTTATAAATCAGTAATAGTTAGTTAATTTATTTAATGATTGAATAATGTAGTTTCGTGAATTATTTGCATAGATATTGTGTTTACAAGAAATAATGATCAATATTTTAATCAGCTTGATTAAACATTTATGAAATGGAATTTAAATTACCTTTGTTGCTTCGTCTTATATTTATGTTCTCTTAATCGAAAACCTCAAAAATAGTTTGATTATAATTATTATTAATACTCCAAATTTTGTTTTTCTCATGGTTGTTATTTAAATGTAAAGCTTATGCCTGTGATGTTAATGTTATTGACTTTGGAATTGTTTGATGTTTGATTTTATCAAACCCTTAACTTTGTATGTCGTAGTAACCTAAACCAATAGGTGTTAGGATTTTGTGTATTTTTGTGTTTTTTTCTTTTGTCGAATGTATTTTGGGGGCTCCAGAGGTTGGTTTTTTTAGCTCAGTTTCTTTTGTCAGTGTTATTATGTTCAGTTTTCTAGTTGGGCTTTAATTATGGAAGTTTTTTATGGCTTATCAATCTCTTGATATTGTATCATTACTCCCCTTTTGCGATTGAGCTATGTTGAGCTCTTTGATGAAATCTTTTGTATTTGATGATATGTGGCTGAGATGTGATGTGATTCTAGACTTGGTTGGAACTCATTTTATGGTCTATGGTGCTTTTGATCCTTTCATGAGACGTGTGAGATTATTTTATGATTACTCGATGATGGTTGATTTTGATTATGTTTGTGTCATAAGGGGGAGTGGCTTCTAAGTGGGGGTCGGGGCCCAAAGTGGCTACCACGATAACCCATTGGAAGTTTCATTAATAAGTGATAACCTAATTAATGTATTAGGGGGTTGGGTAGTTAATCACATTAAACAAGATAATTGGATGCCCCGCTCATGGCTTGAGTGCTCGTTTAGGCTCAAGATAAGGTGTGGAAGGCTTGGAATGGAAAAACCAACTACCTTGTCCTCATGAAAGGTTTTTGGGTCCGCATGAGTCTTGTATGGGGGTTGGGGGTTGGGAGAGGCTTCTAGGATAACCCAAGATTGGGGGCCAGGTCCTATGGAGACCTACCAGGTTAACCCATAGCAAGCTATGTGATGACACTCTCCCCTTGTGAGCACTGGTGTTCTGCCTAACCTCTGGAGTACTCTTGTTCAAAGTTTAATCTATGTGTATCTTGCTTGTAGTTACTCGATGGAAGTGTGTTTATCCCTTGTGTTGTGTTCCTTGTTTGATTTCTTCAAGGGCTTATGTCTATCTCCTAGCATGGGGGGTGGACATTTTGGATCCACATGGTTGGGTGGTAGTTGTTTTCTTCCATCGGGGATTTTGTATCGGGCTTGTGTGGTTTGGCTTCGTTCTTGTTCCATCTTTCTCTCTTGGATTTGGTCAAATCAGTATTTCAAATGGTGACTTTGTGTATTTGTCAATTGTATTATGTGTATCAGATGTAACCTATGTATATACATGCCTTCATGGCAATGATGTAATTATGACGTACTTATGATGTAAATCTTATGTAAGTGAAATGAGACTTAGGTGGTAGGATTTGATATCAAATAATGAAAACATTGTTCTCACACTATTAAATATGTTCATGTTCATAGTTCATTACTTGTGTGTTATGATTAACTGTAGTTAATGGTTTTTAATGAATATAGTTTTGGAATGTATTTATATTATGAAATGTAAAAGTATGAATCAGTAATTTGCTTTAATGGAATACTTAGATTATTTTGGTAATTTAGATTGTTGAAGTTCATGTATGCATTATGTGTTATCTTGAGTTAGATTAATTCCTTTAATGATGTATTGTTATTTTAAGTAACCACGTTGAGAAACCTTAGGGGAAAAGTTATTAGTTGTTTTCTGCTTGTGCAAGTTAACTATGTCTAATCTTTTTAAATGTTTAAAGTATTCATTTAATGTTTAAAAATATATATTTCACTTTTGTTTGGGAATATTAGTTTGTTCCTCTAGGGTTTCTTGGTGGGGCATTACAGAACAAATAGGTGTCTTTTTTAGTAGACATGGAAGAGACCAAAAAGAGATATCAATGCTTTGCATCGTCCTCGAGTAGACAACACAAGGCACATGGATACAACATATAGAAGAATTGAGATACAAATAGAAAAGTGTCACAATGGATTCAGCCCCTTTATTACCTTCCACCGGTAGAATAACAAGGGTCATCCAACAAGAACCTAACATAACACAAAAACATGTCAAGCAGCACATCATGAGGGAAGCACATTACGAACAAGAAAAGACACAAGAGAATCTACAACATGAATGAAGCTAGTCAAGAAAATCATCCACCTCCCAATCTTCCTTAACATCTATAGGGATGGTGGACAGGTTGCAAGAGGAGATACTTCAAGCACAATAGATGAAGCTACTACAAATTCTAAACAAGTACCATGCTCTAATGATGAGTCACTTTGTTTGTCACTTGGAGCTAAGGTTTTAATGCTTTTCAAAAATATGAAGATATCTCATGATTAATGTCAACAAGCTCATGCATATCATCAAAATCGTTAGAACCAACATTTTTAGCATGAACAACATTATCATCATCTATGTAATACCCTTCCATGTTTGCTTCCTATTTTTATTTTGTTGGATTCTTGGTTCACTCTATGTGTGTGGTTTTATTTTGGCTGTGTGTGTACATACTTATTTGATTCATGTTGATGGACTATTCATGATGTTTCTATAATTTAGGACATGTCGATGTTTATGATGATTTATGCATATGAGGTTGTATTTATTATATTAGGGTTTGATGTTTATGAACTTTTAATGTCTATATGTGAGATGATCTATTATGTTAATGATGGATTATGATGTATTAACATATGTTTTAGGAGATTCTATTGGAGGATTGGTAATGATTACTAATTATATCATTATATGTATATATGGATGTTTTGGGTGAAAATGGAAGCAAGTAGTTTTGGACCTAACCTTGTTTTCATTCAATCATTGGAATACAAAAGCACCTAAAGGAGAGATTCTCCTTGACTAACTCTTGTGAAAGAGATTCAAGGTATACTTCTAGGGTTTCTATTCCTTTGTTTCTATGAAAGGAAATATGTGAGGTATAGGATAATGTAAACCTATGATGCAGAACAAAGGAAAGTGAATATAACAACAAGTACAACATACTATTTTGTTACACAACTAAGACAACAAGTACAAAAAAGACATAAGGATCTTATTATGCACCTAAAGCTGAAATCTAGAGAAAATTTAATAGGACTAGGGCTTTAGGCACTCGGGTCTGATGACCTATGATGTGGGGGTCTACTCTCTAAGATAAACTGTATAAATACCTAAAAATCTAATGTAGAACAAGGAGGACTAGGGTGTAGGGTTCCCTAGCCCTAGAGGACAAGGGCATGGGGCACCTTGGTCCCTAAAAACTAGGCTTAACTTTTGACAGAAAACCTACGCCTGTTTGTTGAGATCTTTTGAAAACTTCCTACTCTAATGAAAATTTGTAACTATACCTACAATCTGAAAAATGGTGGAGTTGTGACTATATAGGGGTTTTCCTTAGTCAAACCCCTTGTTTTGGTAATTTCCACCTCCACAAATAGTCGATATTGTAACTGAAAATGTGTGTCCACTCTTGAATCTTATGTGTTTGTAAGATTGCTATGAGCTAAATGCAAACTAGAGTTCTACCCAATGAATTAGGGAAATCCCTAAATGTTTGTAATGAGAGTGCTTTAA
This sequence comes from Cryptomeria japonica, assembly GCF_030272615.1. Taxonomy (NCBI): domain Eukaryota; kingdom Viridiplantae; phylum Streptophyta; class Pinopsida; order Cupressales; family Cupressaceae; genus Cryptomeria; species Cryptomeria japonica. The sequence goes on along the minus strand of NC_081410.1, from coordinate 402,398,238 downwards.
ATCACAATTCCAATGCAAATATGAAAATTAATGGTGATGTAAATCTAAACCTCAATATAGAGACATGAGAACAACATGAAATCATCCGAAATCCTAAGGAAGAGGTACAAGCCAATCAATAGTCAGTGATTCCCTTATTATTCTTCAATATCTCCTAAAGACTCGATGATTGATGAAGATGTTGATGAAAGATTGATTAATGGGCAAATTTGGAGATCTGAGACTTCACACAATGCAACACTTTCCACTTCACAAGAATCTCCTTCCAAATTGCTAGATTAGGGATCCTCAAATGAGGGAAAGAATTGCTATATATATGAAACCCTAAGTTTGAGTTTGATAAAAGGTCGGCTTAGAATTGATGAAATTTGACACCAAGCGGGATTTGAATAAGTTAGGACAACCTTATTTTCCTCCCAAATTTTGGGAAAAAAGTGTGGCACCAAGTAGTATACTACCTGGTCCCGACAATATTTTTTGTTTTTTTAGCGATGCAAGATAACGGGGTTCTAATGCCAAATCCAACACGGTGGTTCAAACCAATAAGTATAGATATGTGAAATGTGCCTTGAAGATTGAAATTAGAATAAGATTAGGATTAATGATGATTAAATAAAAAGGGGCAGACTTAAGGTCAAGGGCCCAATTTTGTGATATATAAATTGATGAGAGAGGACTTAGGTTAAATTAAATTAATAATTAAATGCCTAAAGAAGTCATAAAATGTATAATGCAATGGGACACACTAAGGTGGGTGCTAACCTAAGTATGAAATTGGACAACCTAATTAAGGGTGTATAATTTACGATGCTACATTTAGCCCCCACATTAGAAATCATATGATACTATGTGCATATGCAAGCTAAAGTACAAAAAAGTAAACATTCATGGGAGAAAAAGGATATGTCCATAAGATGTCGAATGAAGCCCCCAACAGTATTTGTAGTAGAATTATAGGAACTGCATTCTACAAAACTACATTTTTAGTTGAAATCACAAAATATCCTAAAAATCCTTACTAAGAGTGATGAAATTTGAGGGTAGCTATATGTCCCCCCTATTTTGGCTTGCTAATTAGTATGTTGAAATAGGGTATCATGTTTACCACTTTGAATTGTGAAGGAAAACTGATGAAAAATGCTCGCAACAAGGTTTGATACAAGATCAAAACTAATAGAGAATCATTTGGTAAGAAAGATAACTAAAGAACAATTCCAACACAAATAACAAGGTGAGAATTAGATCTCTCTAGCTCAAGATGTGAAAGATTGAGTAAAATATAAAAATTAGGGTTTTAAAAAGAATTTACCTTTAAATAGTGACAAGAGCACTATTCATTTGTCTTATTCACCTTTTTTTCTTGTAGTGCAAAAGAGGAGCCCAAAGAGAAATTTTGCGTTGATGACCAGAAGTGCCTACTAGGATGGAGAATCTGAAGCAATCAGTCCTGAGGATATCCCACTTGATGAGGTAGGCTTGCCAACCTATACATTGTTGATTTACTTTCTTTTGATTGGTTAATTAGCTTTTTTTAGCCCTAATTTTAACATGGGCCACACATAATGGGCACCATGATCCTACTTGGGTGCCACAGTCCCACCTAGGTGCCATGGTCCCATCAAGGCACCGTGGTCCCAAAAAGGGGGCACCAATTGGCACTCATGAGGCTAAAACAGGTTTTGATGATGATGATGTTATCGATACATGATTTGGATACTTGTAGAAGTTACCATACATATAGGAGCATACCTCAAGTCACATATATAGCCATCTTTGAATTCAGATCCATCACCTTATGTTTTATGAGCAGAGGCTTCTACGGGTAGTTATCTTTTGGTGAGTATGTTGCATGTCGATTATCACATGGTCAAATGTTGATGGCCTTGATGGAGAGATGGGATCCTAATACATCTACCTTCTATCTTTTTGTTGAAGAGGTGACAAACACATTAGAGGATGGATATCACATTCTATGGTTACTAGTGAGGGGGAAGACTATGAGATAGCAGTCACACTGCTCATGAAAAGAGCTAGGGAGATATCAATTATACTATATCAAAAGAGAAACTCCTAGAGAGTTGAGAAGTTGGATATTCATCTAATGACTACTGCATCCAATAGGAGATATCCCATTGGTGAGGAGATTGATTATTGTTATAATGGCATTAGTCGTATGTCCAGATGGTCCAGTAAATCACATGCCTGGAGGACTAACCTATGCCATACACGAGATGGAGGAGAACCATACTATGTTCACATGGGGACATAGCATGCTAGCTCCTCTCTATCATGAATAGGGAGACTATGTTTATTATGAGTGGAAGAGATTGATGACATGCATCCTCCTTTAGATATGGATGTTCAAGCATATCATATACACGAGGCCTATAAGGTTCCCTATATAGGTTTCCCTTCAGGAGCCCCAAGAAAATGTGGATCCATGCATGAGACTGTAGCAGAGAGGAGACTTATTATATTGGAGAGTTTTAATAGACCATCTATGACTTAATGATATTGTATGGAGGCCCTATAGACAGATGCATGATTAGGCAAGACAACATGTAAAACTATGTCATATGCAGCGAGACCGACTACAAGAGGTTCACTATAGTTACATTGTCGTCCCATTTTATTTTGATAGGGTAATGAGGTAATGTAGTCTAGAGTAGGGTTAGTCCACATCTATACTAATCTTCATATGACACTCCCATAGTGTCATGAGACTAGGAGCTAGGCCTAGACCTATAGCATAGGATGTGGAGATCATTGATGATGAGGAGGAGGAGAGGTATGATAGATATATCCCCCCACTTGAGGATGATGCAAGTGTATAGCATAACTATGCTAGATATTGGGAGGCTACATACCCATGAGCCATACTTCATCTAGACTACCCAAGAGGGAATTTCAATCCTTGGGTGAGATCAGCAGATTCACATAGTCAAGAGGGAGGGGATGAGGCATCTAGGAAGCCTAGTGAAATAGATGGGGAGGTGGAGGAGAAGAAGCGGGATGAGGTTGATGATCTTGGTCATGTAGGGGATAAGATCTAAGATGTTGACTCTCCACCAGCAAAGGACAGAGGATAGGGTGCATCGGGAGAGGAAGATCATGTATCCTTACAGAGGGCTACCTTAAGGATGTGTAGGTCATCACTACCTATGCTAAACTCTAAGACATTGAGGCAATATGGGCAAGGAGAGAGTAGTGGATCAATGCCCACAACCACAATAGCTCAGTCTCCTGCCTCATCTGATCCTACTTGGTAAGAAGGGGATCCAAGTAAGAAAATGTGTTCTAAAATTTAGATTTAAGTCTATTTGATTATTGATGAGATGTGTGCATATATGGCTAATAATATTCTCTCTCTATCGCTAGTGCAAGGGGATGGCATGACTTTATTTGTCACGTACTTGGTGATATTATCACATCATCATGCATTACATGGTCCTCACATATCACATGAAGATCCTAGTAGAGTGTCAAGTGGCATGAGGACATATATGATGTAGTTAGAGTAGAGCTAGAGATTGCACAAGAAGAGAGGGAGTGATTACAACATCAAATAGTGGCTCAACTAGAGTCGGTGATGTATAGGGGTATCATCTATTGGAAATTGACATTCATCCGGTGGATACTAGTGCATGGATAATGGATTAGGGTTGTCATTGATGGCAAATCTCCTTGGAAATTCTATTTGATAGTTATGGATTTTGGTAACCGGTAGAGGAAGTGGTTCGGTAATTTGTCATTGGTATTTCAGGATAAGTAGAGCACTTTTGGTCCGGAATCTTTGTGATGATTTTGGTGGATAGATTCGTGCATTGGATGATAGGACCGACATGTAAAAATCATTTAGGCATCATTTGATTGATCTGCATATGTTTTAGAGATCCGGTCTAAGTCGACACCCGATTACACATTACATTGCATATTATGGATGGCCAACTTGATGAATGTTTTATTTTGTGATTGTGGATATATATGACCAATGTAGAAGATCATTTTGGAGTATGATATGAGTGAGTAGTGATCAAGAAACCTATTTGGCACAGTTTCATTTGCACATTCTTAATTAGGCAGCTGAATGAGAAGCAGAACAGAGAAGAGTTGAAAAGGTTTTATAGTTAGACTTTTTGCACTTAACCGGAACTCATCCAAGCATTGTTTGATGCTATTTTGGAGTTTAATCATTGCAATTATCTTTATAAATGATCTGTAAGTCAGTGAGACTTCCATATTGTAATTTGATCAGTGAACTCTAGGCAGTGTGCTTGATTGCATGTGCATTCCTCTTTTGTAATATTTATATACTCTTGATCATAATATATGAATATTATGGGTTTCAATCCCACCGTGGCTTTTCCCTTTCTGATTTTCCACGTAAAAATCCTAGTGTTATGATTTTGTGGTTGATTATCTTGTGTTCCTGCATTTTACTTTCTTGCATCTACTTCTGGTGGTCTAAGAATAAGTTTAAAAAATTATTTACTGGTAGAACACTGATTCACCCCCCCCCCCCCCCTCTCAGTGTTCCTTGATCCCAATAATTGGTATCAAAGCCTAGTTCCTTTGAGGAAGCCTAACTGCTTGAGGAAGGTCTAGGAGATTGAATCAATGGATTCCAGTTGTAGAGACAACTTTGTGTGGCACTTGAGGATCTTGATGCAGCAAGAAATGAAATAAGTTCCTTAAAGAGAAACTTGAATGCAGCCGAAGATTTCATTGAAGATTTGAAATAAAAAGTCAACACTTCAAGAGACAAGAGGAAAGAGTTGATGGACAAGCTGAAGGAGAAAGAAGAACAAAGCATGAAAAATTAGGACAAAGCTGATGAATGTGATAAGCTTGCTAGAGAGAATGCTATATTGAATAATGAGATGCAATCCATTGTGATGAAGTTGACTAAGGAGATTGAAGATTGGAAGAAGAATGAAGAAAGTTTGACTCAATCATTGAAAGACATATCAGACGAATGCTTCAGACTCACCTATGAGAATGATCAGTTCAAGCTTGAGTTGACTCAATCAAGGAATGATGAACAAGAACTTGAAAGACAAATTGTTGCCCTAAGAGATGAACTTGCTACTGCAAATGAATACAAAGAAAAATTCAATGCTAGCTCAACAAGGCTTGATGAGATGCTGAAAAGTCAGAGACATGGAAAAGACATGCGATGACTCAGATTTGAGAAAGGACAATCTCTAATTCTGGACAAAGCAATGCAAAGCCTAATCATAAGAAGAGAAAGAATCCTCTGGTAAGATAGCCTAATGCTCACAAGTTCAATGGTAAATGTTATGTTTGCAATAAATTTGGTCATATGGAAAGTCAATGTAGAAATAGAATCAATCATAATAACACATCATTCACTGGTCAATGTTACAATTGCAATAAGTATGGTCATAAGTCAATTGAATTTATAAGTCTCGAGAATGTCATATGCCATGCTTGTAGTAGATTTGGACAAGTGGAAAATCAATGCAGATTTAGAGGAAATCAAAGCAATAACATGGCTATTCAGAAGAACAATGTTGTTTGCCATGCATGCAACAAAACCGGTCACATTGCAAAGTATTGCAGAAGAAAGAATATGGACAAGATTGCTCTAGTAGAAAAGAACAAAGCTAATGAAAAAGTCAAGACAAAGGTAGAAGAGATCAACAACAAGCATGAGAAGATGTGGGTTAGAAAAGATGAATCCAAGGCAGCCAGTGGATCTTCACCTGAATCCTATGCAGGATCTCCATCCAGTAACTAAGGCATTTGGCCTTCAAGGGTGCCATATTCATGCAAAAAATCTTGCAGAACCCCCCATAAAGAGATCTGTGATCGATCAAGGTTGATTACAAATACTTGGAGATGATTATCTAGAATTCATCATACCGATCTTGGAATTCGATGGAATGGATTATGCTAAACATGACATCCAATTGTGCTTTACAATTGCATTTATTTCAAATTAAAGTTAGGTTTTGCAAAGTGAAAAAGGGAAAAGTATGAATCATTTATCACATTGCGAGTGAAGAGTTGAAGCTGCAGAGCGAGGCGAACCAAATTTGAAGGTGATCAGAAGACTTGAGGTGATCCGAAAAGAAGTTCTTGTGCATCTGACACAAGAAAAGGTATTTACTAAAGTGCGTTCATCCTTTAAACCCTTAATTTCTTGGAATTGTGTCTTCTTCTATTGATAATCTTTTGGTCGTAGAAATTTCTGAGTGAGCAAGACCACAATTCAAAAGACATCCATTTAAGTCTATTGAGGATGATCCCAATGGTTCTTTTTCATCTGTTCCATACGAAGTTCTTCACGTTGATGATGTCAGGGCATACATTCACTGCACAATTGAGGAAACCAGAAGTAAGGATATCTTGACCTTGTATATTGATCACATAATGAATGAAGTTGGAAATCCCAAACCAGAATATGCATAGCTACAGAAGAAGGGTTTTGCACAATTCATTCATTTTCCGATGTTTGATGAAGATGAATAGCTAAGGTATATTTTGAGTCGTGTCCATGATGAATTCATATTGTTGGACAGACCCTACAAGATAACCAAGCAAGTCATTCATGCAATCACATGTCTGCACCAAACCGGTGGAAAACCTAATCTAAGGAAGGTAACAAACCCAACCATCACAAAACTAATGGGTACTCAATTTGACAGCAGGTCAATGACGATTGATGATATCTTAGAGCATGATGTTAAATTTAAATCAATGATTATTGGATACAAAGTTTATCAATCTAGCAGATTGAATTCGGTCTCTGGTATTGCAATATATGTAGCTTATCAAATGGTAAAAGATGATATACATTATGACTTGTGCACAGTTCTTCTTGAAGAGCTCCTAAGCAATCTGAAGAAAATCAAAACAAACAAGAAGAATATTTTCAAATTCATTTCATTAATTGTTTGTTTAGCATTGTATTTCATGAATGAAATCAACAGGATAGGCAAGGTCCAATGGGCATATGACTTACCAATAGCCACTCAGATCAAACAAGGTTTGCAAAGATTGGGAAATAAGGAGAATCAGACAATTTCCCTATGGAGTTTCTTCAAAACCTTCCAAGGAAGAATGAATAATAGGGAAAGGATCCCTAAGGAATTAGTGGACAAATATGCAGACACTATCTGTTTCATGGTTGACAAGGACCAGTGCCACATGGAGGTAGTAGAGCCAAGGATAGTATAGATAATGCCAATGAGTTATGAGGTTGATGCTCAACATCTCTTCAGCAAACCGATTAACCCTCAAGAGGAAAAAATTGGTACATTCAAGGAAAAATATATGGAATTGCATAAGAAGTTCACTCAGCCTGAAAGGAAAAGAAAGGTAACAAAAATGGTCGAGGCAGTGGCTGAACAGATGGGCTTTACCAAAAAAGCTATCAAGAAAGTAAAGGAGAAGAAGGCTCAAATTGAAGAAGAGATGGAATCAAAGAAGCCTAAGACTGAACCAGTCCCCTCCAAGTCAAAGCCTAAGGAGACTAAGTCTTCTCCCACTACGGTGAAGTCATCAACAGCTCAAATTTCATCTAGAAACATTGATTCTGATGTTCCTTGGCATGTGGCCAACCTTTTCTCGCAATCTATGTTTCATCCTTTGTATTTTTCAAAGGAATCTCTTGGCGGAGGGGGACCTTGTTTATTTTGCACGTTAGGTCTTGTTCTTCGGGTTTTTATCTCTTTTGGACCGATTGGATCCTTTAGATCGATATATAATTATAATTGTGCATTAGAATGTAATCAATCGGAGAATCGAGTAGCTAGACTACGCGTAGAAGATAGATCTCACAATTCAAGGTCCCGGTTGTGACCTATTATGTATGTTCTACCAGGCCTGTGAGTCGGTATGTTGTAACCCGGTTGTCACTAGTTGGTTGTAATCAATTTTCATGAAATAAAACAATCTGTTTGGCATTGCCTCCATCATATCTTTGTGTTTCTGTTGTGTTTACTCTTGCTGACCGGTCCTGATTGATCTCTTTGAAATCCCTCCTCACTAGTGACTACTTCAAGTGGTATCAGAGTGAAGTTTCATTTCAGAGGTTGTGTGTCTAGAAATTTTTTTGTAGGGTCACGGATTGCGGATCCGACCTACAGCTACAGAGGACTAGTGTGAACGATGGTGCGAAGAGGAGCTAGGAATGGTGGAGCGTGTAGGAATGAAAACCCTACTATGATGGAGATGTTACGAGGTATAGCAGCCTGGTTGGAAGTTGTGGAGATAGCCTAGAGAAGAGGCTGACATATCGAAGATGTGACTGAAGATGAAGGAGAATAAGCCCCTACGGAACAAGAAAACCCACCGGTAGTTGATCCGGATGAGGAAAGATTTTTTAGGGTTTTGAGTAGGGCAAATACTAAACCTCATTTTACCCCACTCGAATATGATGGGAAGTTGGATTCAAATGAATTGATGGATTGGATCTCAGAGATGGAGAAGTATTTTGATTTTGAAAACACTGCAGAAGAGAGGAAGGTGAAATATGCCTAGACCTAGTTGAAAGGCCATGCATCTCTTTGGTGGGAGCATTTGCAAGTTGATAGATAGAGAAGAGGTAAAGAGAAGATTAAGACATGAGATCAGATGATTGCTAAGTTGAAATCAAATTTTATGTCAGATGATTATCAAGTGAATATACTCTAGAAGTTGCAGAATTTGAGACAGAAGCAATCTAGTGTGGAGTACACTGAAGCATTTTACAAGTTCAGTATCAGATCCAGACATGTTGTTGATGAAGCTGAACAAGTTGCAAAATATTTGATTGGATTGTGGATGCCTATACAATATGAACTCAGTTTGATCAAATTGGAGAGTGTTGAAGAGGCTTACCAGTATGCCCTAAAAGCAGAAGAGAAGGTAAACAAAAGACATGAGTAGAGGCAGAGAGGCAAACATGGAAGGTTTACCGGAGGGAGATTTCAAGGAGGAAGAGGATATATCAGAGGTAGAGGAACCAGTACAGATCAATACAAGGACAAGGAAGTGAACAAAGAAGGTAATTCATACCAGAAGGATGATAGAAATTTCTAATGGGGGAGAGAATCAGATGGTTATCGGAATGAGATTTTTGGAAGACAAGACAAGAGAACATTTAGAAGGACATTATTTAATTGTGGAGAAGCAGGACATCATGCATTCGAGTGTAAGAAGATAGAAAATATCGGAAGAGTACCAGTGGTGGAAGAAAACCCCATTGGATCAGACAATAAACTGGAAGATGGAGAAATGTTGGTGATGAGGAGAGCTTTGTGTCATAGTGGAGGAGATGAAGAACCTTTGCAGAGGAAGAATTTGTTCAAGACTAGATGTAAGGTATCCAGTAAGTGTTTTAAAGTTGTTATTGATAGTGGTAGTTCAGATAATCTTGTTTCAGTTGAGATGGTGAATAAGTTAAAACTGGAGAGATTGAAACACCCTAAGCCTTATCAGATAGTATGGATTCGGGATGAATACAAGCTGTTGGTAAGTGAGCAATGTTTGGTGAAATTGAAAATTAGAAATTATCATGATAAAATCTTGTGTGATATTATGCCTATGGATATTTATCATCTTTTGTTGGGTAGACCTTAACAGTTTGATAGATAGGAAGTACATGATGGGAGGAAGAATGTGTACACTATTGTGGCCAATGGGATGAAGCAAACCTTGTTGCCTTTGGAGGAACCTTTGCAGAATGAAGTATGTACGAATGCTAGAATGCTAGAATATGTTTGGTAAATGGAAGGAAATTAATGGATGGACTGAGACATGAGAATGTGTGTTTTACCTTAATTTCTAACAAGACTAAGAAATCAGAACTGGAAGGAGAACACCCGGAAGAGATAAAAGATTTGTTGAAAGAATATGAAGACATCATTTCAGATAATGTACTTGATGGATTGCCACCTATAAGAAGTATTAGAAATTACATGGGCTTGGTTCCCAGAGCTAGTTTGCCTTGAAGAGGGGAAAACATGTTAGAAGGTTAAATGATCAAAACATAACAAAAATAAACCTGCAAAATGCTAAAATAGCATGAAAAGACCATTTTACCTTGTTATTTTACCTTCTCCTTCAAATTGAGCTTGATGAAGTGAAGGCGCCCCTTGATAATGCTCCACTTGATGTGCTCCTTTGATTGCTAGATGTGGATGGCTCTCCAATGTTGTGCACAAATGGAATGGATTTGAAAAATAATAAGGATGATATGATCAAGTTGTCAAGATGATTTCCTAGGCTTAAAAGGGCAGCATAAATTTACTGGATTTCAAGATGTTTTGAATGAAGGGATGGAGCCCTATTTTATAGAAAGAGGAGAGGAAAACGGATGGCTAGGATGAATTCAAGATGAAGGGTTAAGATTTACTTGTGAGCTCTTACAAGGTCCAAGAGAGGGTGTGGAGACCAAGAATTATGCCTTAAAGGCATTTCGTATCTCCACACTCCACAAAATGCATTGGAGGAATTAAAAATTCTCCAAAAAAGGATATCATGGGGATTGGAGGAATAAAAAGGAATTAAAAATTCCTTGGGAGAGGGGATGCCTAGAGGAATGTGTGATTTCGAAAATCTTACATTCACCTAGGAAAAGAGCATTTAAAGCTAGTGGCTGGATGAAAAGGACAAAGAGTTGACTTTGTGGCTAATCATGATGATTAACCATTAACAACTCATTAGGAGGGGGATTAGAGGAAATGTTAGGTGGGATTAATATTTGTAGGAGAATTTGACTAGGAGAGAGAATGAGTGGAGGGAATAAAAAATTAGAAGAATAATGTTAAGTGAGTTTAGGGAGTTTCTAGAAGAATGAATTAAGAAGATGATTTTTAGGAATCATGTAGGTTAACTAATTAATTGAAATTAATTAGCTAAGAGGAAGATTTGTGAGGATTTGATTTTTTTAGAAGAAAAAAGAAAGGGATTGATTTATTAAATAAATAAATCATATGCTATAGTGACAATATTAATTATATTTAATTAATATTGAGAGGAATTTGAATTAACATAATTAATTAATTAATTATGCGAGGAACTAAAAATAATTAAAATAATTATTTTTAAGTGTCTACATTTTGCCCCTCTTTGAAGCGAGGTGTGATGACACATTGATTCAAAGAATAATCTTGTTTTGATGTTGATATTGGTTTGATAGGATGCCCCAGCTCTTGATTGATAGATTATGGTATGGTGATGCCCCCTCGGGAGATCAATTGAGGTATTTGATCTTTGGAGTTTTGCGAAATTGATATCCCGGTAGATTTGATTTGATTCGATTTATAAGATCTAGATTCAGTCTGGTTTCAAGAAGAATTCATCCTGTATAAGACAAAGATGATCAAAGTGTCTGGTTTCAGGAAGGATTCATCCTGTATAAGACACGATTGATCATAATATCTGGTTTCAGGAAGGATACATCCTTTATAAGACATGATCAAAGCGTCTGGTTTCAGGAAGGATACATCCTGTTTAAGACATGAAATCAGGATCAGAATTGATTATGTGAGAAAAAAAAAAATAGAGGAAGAAAAATTAAGGTGGAAGGGATAGATGAGGAACAAATATGAAGCAGTCGTGAGGTATTTGGAAAGAAGAATACGAGATGCAAGACCGCAGAGGAAAATGGGGGCAATTGAGAACTCCATGGGATTATTGAGTTTATTTGATGGAATGATGGTGAGATTTTGTGCACAACAAATGTGGAGAGCCAACCTAGTTTGATGTTGCCCTAAGTGACTTGCACCATTGATTATAGAAATCAGGATGCCATGAGAAACGCAGGGCGTGGACTAACTCTGTAGACAAATGGGAATTTCTTGCACACAACAATGCAAGTGTTAAGAAACACTAATACAGAGTTGTGGGTTCGTGCAAGGAAACCCTCAAACACACCGATACCTCTTGTACACGAGAAGGTAAGTGTTGATAAACACTAGTACCAAGTCGCCGATTTATACAAGAAGGATCCAAAACATGCCATACTATGAAATATGCCCCAGTATGCACCTATCCTAATGTACCTGGATATGGAAGAACCCAGGCAGTCGTAAATAGTGGCAGTCATAGGGCAAAAGATGCAAGCCTATATGAAAAGATCTAACAAAATCTAACAAGTCTCTTCCTTGCGACCACATGATACCTCTTGCCAAGAGTAGAACTAGGATGGACTTGGGATTGTTTCTCAAGACTTCTTGAAGCTTACACACAGAGGCATAAAATCTCAGTTTCAATGGGGCATTCCTTGTTCATGACTCAAGCGAAGACTTCATCATCATATGCATGTTTTATTGGGAGGCAGAAAAGAAGGAATGTTGCACATGGGTGGGTTGGATAGCAGATGATTTGTAGCATCAACATGATAGACAGTGGATCCGGTTATTTACCTTGGCGTCTGCATAGAGGTTTTCACCAAGGTACTTGTCCATAGCGCCACCAAGTGGTTTTCACTAATGGACGAATTGTTTTTTTTTTTCTTTTTCTGATTTTTTAATTTTTTGGTGTCATAAGGTGCCTGTTTGCAAGGTTTTCACCAAAGTGACGATTTTTTCAGGATCTTTTTCTCTTTTCTTTTTTTTTTAATTTTTCTTGATTTTTTTTTTTGACAATTTAAGACTTTCTGAGGACTAACCATAAAATCTTTTGAGGTGCATGATATTCATTGGATCATCCAAAGGATCGCCTTCAAGAGTAGCCAACTGATAAGCTCCTGATCCATATTTCGCTATGATTACATATGGTCCAAGCCAATTAGGCTCAAACTTGCCTTTCTTTTCTCTTTCTTGTAGATTTTTCTAATTTTCCATGAGGACAAGATCACCAACTTGGAATTCTCGGGTTCTGACTTTTTTATGATAACTCGTGCATAGACAGTTTTGATATACCTGAAGATGATTCAAGGCCTTGAGGCGCCTTTTATCTAACAATTCTAGCTCTTGTAAGCAGGCAATTTTGTATTCTTCCTCTAGTAGGATGTTTTGCAGCGATACCCTTAGAGAGGGGATCTCGATCTCAAGGGGAAGGATGGCTTCGAAACCAAATACTAGGGAATAAGGAGTGGCACCTGTGGGGGTGTGGATGGAGGTGTCGTAGGCCCACAATGCAGGATGGATTTGGAGGTGCCAATCACGGCCTGCTTCATTGACTGTCTTTTTGAGGATTTTTACTAGGGTTTTATTAGAAGCCTCAGCTTGGCCATTGCCTTGGGGGTAATATGGAGTGGAGAAGCGGTGTTGGATGTTGAATTTTTGGCAGAGTTATTTGACATCCTGGTTCTTAAATTGTTTACCATTATCTATGATGATAACTTTTGGGATACCATATCGGCAGATTAGGTAGTTCAGGATGAATTTGGATATTTGCTTGTCGGTGGTGAAAGTAAGAGGGATAGCCTCTACCCACTTGGTGAAGTATTCGATGGTGGTGATAATGAATTTATGTTCATTGGAAGATGAAGGGTGGATTTTCCCAATGAGATCGAGCCCCCACTGCGAGAAGGGCCATGGTGTAATGAATGGCTGCAATTCTTGTGATGGTGCATGAATCTTGTCGCCATGCTGCTGGCAAGGGATGCATTTCTTCACATAATTGTATGCATCTTCTTCCATTTTAGGCCAATAGTATCCTGTTCTCAAAAGTTTTTTAGCCAATGTGAGTCCACTTGAGTGTACCCCACAGATACCCTCGTGTACTTCGCGTAATGCCCATTCTGCTTCTTGTTTATCTAAACACCTTAAGAGGGAACCATCAAAATGCCTTCTAAACAAGGTGTCTGCAAGGATGGTGTAATAGGCACATTGGTGGATGAAGGTTTGTTTTTGGGTTTTGGTGAGGTGTGGGGGAATGGTGTTGTCTTTGAGGAAAGCGAAGGTTTCTTGGTACCAAGAGGACTCGGGCCCATCGAGAACACGCACCATTTCAGACTCTAGTAGGTCGTATGCCGGTATAAACAATTGCTCGACCAAGAACTCACACTTCTGATTGTGTGCTGGCATTTGAAGGAGGGAGCCAATGGTGGCCATTGCATCTACAACCCTGTTGTTTGTTCATGGGATTTTGTCAAACTTGATTGCCATGAAATGTTGCTTAAGATCTTCAACCATGTACGGTAGGGAAGGAGTTTATCATCTTTTGTCTGGTATTCATCATTGAATTGTTTTATGATGAGTTGGGAATCACCATAGACTTGTAATTCCTTTATTTTCTAGTGGATGGCTAAGCGTAAACCTGTGATGAGGGCCTCGTATTCCGCTATGTTATTGGTACATGCAAAGGCTATCTTGTATGATTTGGGAATGCCATCTCCTTGAGGTGTGACCAATAATATTCCTGCCCCCGATCCATTTTGATTATAGGAGCCATCAAAATACAATTTCCATGTGGAGGATGTGGTAATAGTCATAATGAACTCATCTGGTAATTCTGTGAGAAGAGGATGGTCGCCTGGAAGTGGAGCTTCAGCCAACTGATCTGCAATGACTTGTCCCTTGACTGCCTTTCTATCCAAATATTCAATGTCAAACTCGCTTAAGAGCATGACCCATTTGGCGGTTCTACCAGTGAGAGCAGCTTTGAACAAGAGATATTTAAGTGAATCAATTTTAGCAATTAATTTTGTCTTATTATTTAGCATATAGTGTCGTAGTTTCTGTGTGCTGAACACTAATGTCAAACATGCTCTTTCAATGGGGGTTTAATTGAGTTCATATCCTACCAACATCCAACTGATGTAGTAAATGGCGTGTTCCTTCCCTTGATCATTTGTTTGTGCCAATAATGCCCCCAATGCCACTGCAGTAGCACATGTATACAAAATAAGGGGTTTTCCAGAAACAGGAGGCATCAATACAGGAGGTGATGCTAGATATTCTTTTAATTTCTCAAAGGCCTTTTGACATAGGCAAATCCCATTTAAATTTTGTGTCTTTACGCAACAGGTGTGTAAATGGATGGCACTTGTCTGCTAGCTGTGAAATGAAATGCCTGACAGACTGGAGTTTTCCCCGGAGACTGCGCAGTTGTCTAAGAGTTTTTGGTGGAGGCATTTCCATAATAGCTTTTACCTTTGCAGGATCAACCTCGATGCCTCTGTGAGAAACAATGAATCCCAGTAGTTTTCCCGATGTGATGCTAAACACACACTTTTTGGGATTTAGGCGCAGCTTGTATTTTTCCAATCTTTTGAAGATCTATTTTAGAATGGGGATGTGTTCTTGTCTTGTCTTGGATTTTCCTAGCAGATCATCCACGTAGTCCTCCATAATTTTGTGCAAGAGGTCATGAAATTTTTTTGTCATTGCCCGTTCATACGTAGCTCTAACATTTTTAAGGCCAAAAGGCATGACCCAGTAACAGAAGGTACCCCATGGTGTTGTGAATGTAGTTTTATGCTAATCCTCATCTGCTATCCTGATTTGGTTGTATCCAGAAAACCCATCCATTAGCGATAACATTTCATTTCCTGCTGTAAGGTCCAGAATCATGTCTATATTGGGGAGCAGGAAATCATCTTTAGGACAAGCTATATTTAGATCTCGGAAATCTGTGCAGATGCGGATGCCCCCAGCAGGTTTGCCGACAAGTACAATGTTGGAGACCCATTCAGCATAATCTATTGGTTTGATAAATTCTACATCTAACAACTTTTGGAGTTCCACCTTGACTAGGAGTGCAATATGTGGGTGCATTTTGTGCAATTTCTGTTTTATAGGTTTTGCATCTGGGCGGACGGCGAGATTGTGAACCACCAAGGCAGGGTCCAATCCTGGCATATCGGAATAGGACCATGCAAAATTGATTTTTACCTCTGTAAGGAAGTTGATAAAGTCTTGTTTCTCGATTTCTGTGAGGGATTTGGCAATGAGCACATTTTTTGGAATGACCTCGGTGCCCATGTTGATGCTGTCTGTTTCTTCTATCAACAAATTTGATTTGTCCTGTGGAAGGTAACCAATGGTAGGGAGGTCAAATCCCTCATCATCAAGTGCCTTTTCCAGGTTTTCACTTTCAGATATGCCCTTTGTTTTTATTTCTTGTTCATCCAAAGGTGCCTCAAGGAGGTTTTCACCTAGGGAATCATATATTTTTCTTTTATTATCTTTTTTGTGGCTAAGGGCATTGACTTGACTACCACAGTATCCCTTTTCATGTAGTTGAATACCCTCAATTCTGCTACAATCTTCCATATTTTGTGCTGTTAGGAGAGCAATGAAAGCATTATCATCGGCGCAGATATCTACAATGGGTTTGTCTCGTTGGCCCCAGTCAATGAGTTCAGGATGGACAAGATGTAGCTCATATGAAGTGGGAGGGGTTACGGGGGTGATGGTATTGATGTAAGCATCCAAGAAGATATATTTCTCATATTCATAAGGCATTTCATGGAATTCCTCTTCGTCAGCACTTTCGATATATGAAGAAGGACTAGAAGGGGCACCAGCGATAGTAATCTTAGGCACCGGGGTGTACCCCAAGCCTCTGTTGTATTTGTAGGAGATAGGATTCATGGGTGTTTTTCTTCCTTTCTCCTCTGGTCCCAGGCCATGTCCTTTGTAACCCATTTTTTTCAACTATGGCAGATGCTTTTGAGTACATTTTTTTGGATATTCTTGTTGGATCTTCATCTTCTTCCCGGTACAGCCATGAAGAGATATCTGCTTCAAGACTCTCATTATCAAGTGGGCCCCATTGCTGGAAGGTGGTGTTTTGGCATTGCATGACTAGTTTTGGGTCCTTTTTTATCTCTTTTGGTTTGCCAAATGACTTAGGAGAGAGAGGGAGGTTGCCTATTAATAAGACGCCCTCCAATTTGTATTCTCCACAGCCATTGTCCAAGATCTTGATTTGATTATCTGGTTGAGATGATGTGGAGGCAACATTTGATGTGTCAGATGGAGGTGTTGGCGAGGGTCTATTTAGTGGGCAATGATACGGATGCTTCCCCTCTAATAGTTTGCAATATTTAAAAGGTTGGGGATCACCTTTGATAGTAATCTCTTTTCCGTTATAGGGGAATTTGATGAATTGGTGATAGGTGGAGGGTACAGCCTGCAAGGAATGAATCCATGGCCTCCCGAGGAGAATGTTGTAGGGGAGGTCAAGATCTAATATTTGGCAAGGGGTTTCAATTGTAATGGGGCCCACTTGAAGAGGTAAGGTGACCACACCATTTGAAATTCTTTCTGCATCATCATATGCCTTTATTGTGATCCTTCCTGATGTGTCTATCAGATCCTCAAAAAGTCCTGATTGTTTTATTAATTTGTATGTACATAGATTAAGCCCGGATCCACCGTCTATTAGGATACGTTTGACCTTGTGCTTGTGGATAAGAGATTCGATGTGCAAAGGTTTGTTATGGTCTTCATCTGCGGGAGCATCTTTGGAGTTAAATACAATGTGTTGTTGGGTAGCAAGGTTTCCAATGAGGGCTTGGAATTGGGTGGCGTTGATGTTATCAGGAACGCGTGATTGGAGAAAGGCTTGTTCCAAAATTTCTTTATGGATCGGGGAAGTCTTGAGAAGTTCTAAAATGGAGATCCGCGCTGGTGTCTTCCCAAGTTGATCAAGGAGGTCATATCAGCGGGTGGAAGACATGGGTGGGGGGTTTGGTGGAGGAGGGACCCCTTGGATGGTGACCCTTCCTCGGCGTGTAGTTGCATTGCAGTCATTCTGGAAATGGGAGGTGGAAGGCATGGCGCCCTGATTGACTATCCTAGCAGGATTTGATCTGCTTTGGGAAGAAGGAGGATTGAATCCTTGGATGGTTATGACATTGACATGATTGTCTGCAGGTTCAATGCGACCTACTAAAAAATCAAAGCCAGTTATGTGATTAGCGTAGACATAACCCATTGTGTTAGATGATGATCCTTTTCCTTTATCATGATTCGGGAAGGGTTCCTGGTACATTTTGAGTTTGTTATTGTTATTACCAGGTTTTGCATTTGCTACTTCAATCTCACCTCTATCAATGAGATCTTGTATGTAGATCTTTAGTTTCATACACTTTTGTGTATCATGTCCCTTGATACGATGGTATTCACAATACTCATTTTCATTATACCATCTTGGTTTAGGTTGATTGGGGTCAAACGAGCGAGTGATTGGACAAACCACTATACCTGCTTGGATAAGTTTTTGAAACACCACTTTAATAGGCTCAGCCAGAGGAGTGAAATCTCTTGGAGTCCTGTTATTCGATCGGGGTGGTCGTCCCTGGATTGAGACATTGTTGTGAGGTTTTTGGGATTGATTTTGGTTGTTGAATTGATGATTGTTGGTGGTGGATTTTGGGGGAGCGTCCACGGTTTGGACCCGCTTTGCATCAGTTATACCATCATTGACCACATTTTTGTTTTTGGACCAGAATTTTGGCTTGTCATTCTAATAAGAGGAAGAACTTTGTGTTGATTTTTGGTAATGTTTCAAGGTTCCTTCCTCCAACAAGACACGTTCGAGGGCGAGGCCCTTATATGTCAATTTTTGGAAGGATTTGATACATTGAGATATTAAAGGTCTTGAAAGTTCAGGCACCAAGTTCTTTTGGAATAGTTCAATTTGATGTTGTTCTGGCATGTCCCACTGGAATTTCTTGATAAGATGTCGCCATCTTTGTAGGAAATTGGCAAAGGTTTCTTCGGGCCTTTGTTTTGTATTACATAGGTCCATCATAGAAACATCATTAGCCATGTTGTATGCATAGTGGGCCACAAATTTTTCTGCCAAGTTTGGAAAAGAGACAATGGAACCTCGTGGTAAAGATGAGAACCATGCCAAGGCGTCCCCCGTGAGACTCTTGGGAAAGAGTCTGCAAAGATAAAGGTCACTATAGGAGACTTCTTGGCATAAGATGTAGAATTCTCGGACATGGTCGCAGGGATCTCCTTTGCCTTCATACTTGGTGAATTTAGGGATCTCAAATCCTGGGGGATATGGTGCAACTGATATAGACGGGTCGTAAGGACAAGGGCAAAACTCTTCGAATGAGTAAGTTTTCCTTTTATTAGTCCTTTGTTTCATGTCCTTGATGATATTCTTCATGTCTTGAATTTCCTTGATGAGGTCTTGTTGTGGACTTTGATATTTTAGAATTGTATTTGCCCCAAGAATTGGATGAACCAAAGAAGGTGCACCACCACCAATATATTGATATGATGAGGAGGTGGGAACATGGGATGTGATGACCGATGTCGCTGGGGTTTGAGGGACAGTTTGTTGCGGTCCGCCAACTGTTGTGACTGGATTGAATACGGCCCGGATAAAATTTGCGACATTGTTGGAAGGAAGGGAAGTTTGTGGAATAGAAATTTGTGGTTGAATAGAAGGAGGTGGTATAGAAGTTTGTTGGAGAATGGATGAGATCAGATTTGATAGTGGTATGGATGGTAAAGAGGAAGAAGGTGGGATGGAGACCACGGTGGGAGGTACCGCGGGTGGCATAGACTGAGCCTGGATGATTGATGGGGCTGCAATTGATTGAGTTTGAATAGTAGGTGCAGCACTTTGTGTGGGAGTGAAGTCTCCTTGTGGTTGTTGGGTGAGAGCGGATCTATTAAATTCAAGCGGAAGTTGAGCTCCATGTTCAAGGAGAGTTTTCAGAAGTGTAGTAGGATTGTGTTTAATAAACTTTTCCATCATTTCTTGGTTATAAGAATCCGCTAGGAAAGTTTGCACTTCCGGACAAAGTTCATCTTGGTTAACCATGTCAAGATTTTGACTTTGATCTTGATCGCTAGGTTGCCCACTTTGTGTATGATCTTGTGTGGGATCTTCATATAGGACATCAATGTCCGGCATGCCATATTGTTGTTTAGCCATCTTTTTCTTTTGGGATCGAGTTGCGACCATACACGATATTTGTGATGAAAGGACTTAAGAAATTTGTGATGAAAGGACTTAGGAAATTTGAGGATGATTGATGGAGGAGGTATAGTAGTGACGGTTTAGAAGAAATTTGATGACTAGGTTGTCTTTGGTATGAACATGAAGGATCGATTCGAATGACAAGTTGTATGAAGAGATACGACCACCCTGATTTGGATGATAGTTGGTATTTCAAAGGACAAACTTGAATGTTGATGGAGATGACGGACTCTTAGCTTCTCTCTTGGGCTTATGAAATATGGGATGGACAGAGCTTTGACGCAATTTTTTTTTTTTTGGACTTGGTGTGGGTAATGACTTGGACAATCGTTTGTGTCTTGACAAGTGTTTTTGCAAAGTGTTTGGGGATAGTGATGTGTTTTTAGTCTTCTCTTGGCAAGTATGTATCAAACAAATCAAACACAATGATCAAATGCATATTATATCAAAGACACTCATGCTCATATACAACATTCTTAAGGCTGGCAAGGACAATAGTCATTGAATCCCAATTGGTTTCCCATCTACGCTTACCCAGAGCGGACACTTAGATGCTTGACCCCACTGGCTCCCCTCCACGGCACTCACTTCTCGGGGCAGCCAAGCATCAATTCCCATGAAAACTCCTCATGGCGAACTTTGTGTCTCTACTAAAGGGCCATAAGAATATGGGCCGCTTCAGAGGTCCGACCTCCTACACCAATGACTAGAAGGTTTTTGGCCACTATGAACAAGGTGTTTAGTAAGTCTTCCCGTTAGGAGCTACCCTTCAAAGTTGCAGAAGCACAATTGAGGCCTATAGCCCAACGAAGCACCAAGAACTTAGTAGTCACGCAAGCATGATTGAGATCTCTAGGATCCTACTAAGCACCCAATGTGAGAGTGAACTCTTATATAGCCCCAACCATTAACCCTTTCGTAGTCAATGGCCTATTTATTATAGTGAGTTGGGAACCCTAAGTCTGGGTGTACTCACTTGGGTCGTTCCCCTCTTACCTTCTCAAAGAGCAAGTTAGGAGGGCAGGCCCGCTAGAGGTAAACACACAATCAAACAAGAAAAGGTTGGAGGGTCTGGATTTCTGATTGTCTAGTAAGACGAGAGAATACTTTCCTACCTTTACGCTTTTCTTAAAGACACATAAGACAATGGTTCATTCCATTTTAATTAATATCTAGGTGCCTAGTTTAAATAAATGCACAAGATTTGGTTGGATCAGCTAGGCAACCTGCAAAACAACTTGATTAGTAGTTTTGAAAAATAGAGTCTTCAACAAGCGTCCTGCAAAACAACTTGATTAGTAGTTTGAAAAAAATGGAGTCTTCAACAAGCGTCCTACAAAACAATTTGATTAGTTTGGAAAAATAGAGTCTTCAACAAGCGTCCTGCAAAAAACAACAAAATGACAAAAATATTAATTTTTTTGATTTTTTGGGAATGAATAGAAAAACATGAATAAAAACTTTTTTATTAATGACAAATGTGGATTTGAAGAAAGCTTTGATGGGTAAATGGGGTTTAACTAGGTTTTTGCCACTTTCCAAGGGATAGGCAAGCGAAAAATGCGGATTTTGGAGGAGAGATGAAGGAATTGGAAAATTTGTCCAAGAGGGACAAATAAGCAAAAGTTGGAGATGGATAATATGAGAAAAATTTGGAGGTGATTGGATAAAAGAAGGAAGAGTTATGACAAACCCTAAAAATAGAGAAATATGGGATTTTGGGCTTCAAAAAGTGGATTTTTGGGATAAGGCCTCCAAGGAAGGAAATGTGGAAAATGGCAATGTGGAGAATCTGGTGAAGTTTGGAGGAAAATGGAGTCGAGATAAAGAAGATATGGCGAAAAAACAGAAAAAAAATTAATTTTTTTTTTTTTTTAAACCTTAGATTTAACAAAGCAGATAGAAACCCTAGATTTAACAGAGCAGAAACCCTAAATTTAACAGAATAAAAAAAATGTCAAAAGTCCGGATTTATAATTGTCTAGATAGACAAGAGCATAATCTCCTACTTTCACACTTTCCTGCGGTCAGACGGATTATCTTTAAACAAAGTAGATAACAGGAAATGAAAAAAAAAAATGCAGACTACAGTTAGCGCCTAAAAATTTTAGACAGATTAACAAAGCAGACAGTAGCACTAAACAGATAGAAAAGTGTCAAAGGTTTGGATTTCTGATTGTCTAGATAGACGAGCATACTATCCTATTTTCACACTTTCCTGCGGTCAGGGCATACAATCGCGCTAAACAGAATAGAAAAGTGAAAGGTCTGGATTTCTGATTGTCTATATAGACAATAGCATACTCTCGTACTTTCACATAGATTATAATTAAACAGATCAGATAACAGAGCAAATAACAAATCGGATAACAGGAATTCAAATTCCCACAAAAACGCTCGCGCTAATCACAGAGCTATCGTGCTAAAACTGAAACAGAAACAAAAAAAGAACAGAAACAAAAACACAACAAAAACAGAAAAGAAGTTGTTACGCAGAAATACAGAGCCGCTATTCTAGAACCTGCAAAAAAAAGATTTTTTTTTTCTGCAGTCGCGCTATTCTGGAACCTGCGTCTCACAACTCACAAAAACCTAAAAAAAAACATTAGTTCTTAGGGATGTGAGTCCCACTTGGCGTGCCAAAATGAAGAGGGGAAAACAAATTAGAAGGTTAAATGATCAAAACATAACAAAAATAAACCTGCAAAATGTTAAAATAGCATGAAAAGACCATTTTACCTTGCTATTTTACCTTCTCCTTTAGATTGAGCTTGATGAAGTGAAGGGGCCCCTTGATAATGCTCCACTTGATGTGCTCCTTTGATTGCTAGATGTGGATGGCTCTCCAATGTTGTGCACAAATGGAATGGATTTGAAAAATGATAAGGATGAGATGATCAAGTTGCCAAGATGATTTCCTGGGCTCAAAAGGGTAGCATAAATTTACTGGATTTCAAGATGTTTTAAATGAAGGGATGAAGCCCTATTTTATAGAAAGAGGAGAGGAAAATGGATGGCTATGATGAATTCGAGATGAAGGCTAAGATTTACTTGTGAGCTCATACAAGGTCCAAGAGAGGGTGTGGAGACCAAGAATTATGCCTTAAAGGCATTTCGTATCTCCACACTCCACAAGATGCATTGGAGGATTTAAAAATTCTCCAAAAAAGGATATCATGGGGATTGGAGGAATAAAAAGGAATTAAAAATTCCTTGGGAGAGAGGATGCCTAGAGGAATGTGTGATTTCAAAAATCTTACATTCACCTAGGAAAAGAGCATTTAAAGCTAGTGGCTGGATGAAAAGGATAAAAAGTTGACTTTGTGGCTAATCATGATGATTAACCATTAACGACTCTGTAGCGTCATAAATTGTACGCACTTGCTAGGGTGGTACAATTTCACACCTAGTTTAGCACCCGCCTTGGCGCATCTTGCATTTTGCATTGCATTTCCCCTTTAGCACTTAATTAATCAAATTAATTAGGTCTAAGGTTCTATTTTATCATCTCCCATATCATAAAGTTGGGCCCTTTTCATTAAAGTGTGCCCCTTTCATTTTATTCCTCTAATACATCATTTAATCTAAAACCCTAATTAGGTCCTATTTTGAACTTGGGGGCTTGATTTCGGGGGTCAAAACATCTCGAAATCACCTGTAACTTCGGGATTCGCTCTAAAATCATCATATCTGACGGCCCTGAAAATTTGGTGAAAAGTTGTCGGGACCATGGCGCCCGGCGTGCACATGGTCCCGGACATTTTTCTCGAAATTTTAGGAGCACGATCCAATCATAAAATAAAGCTTAACCCCAAGAAATTGGCGGGAGATTCAATCTCTAGGTCGGCCAAAAGTTGAAATTAAGACCTAGGGTTTCATATATAAGAGCTCTCTTTCTTCATTTGAAAGAAGAAGAATTTTGGTTTTCACGGACCTTCTAGGCAGCGAAAGGGCAGATCTTTGAAGACTTCAACAACATTCAAACATCCATCCATCAAGCATTCATCAATTTCATTCATCCATTTAGGGCTTTGAAGGCATTGAAGAGCAATAAGGGATCACCGACTGAAGATTGGCTTGTACCTCTCCCTTGGACTTGGGTATGATTTCATGTTGTTTTCATGTCTTTGCATAAGCCTCATTATATCATTTGTATTCATGCTTTAGATCACTTTGCATCTTGATTTGGAGCATTTACATTATCATTTACAAGCAATTAGGGTTTACTTTCTAGGTTGCTCTAGTTTGCTTACTTGCATTTTAGGATCTTGCACACACACAAAGTCTGCACACACACTATTTTTACAATACAACTTGGCTATTCGTGGAGGTGGAAATCACCAAAGCAGGGGTTTGACTAAGGCAAAACCCTATATAGCCGCCTACAACCCCTTTTTAGATATAAGTGCAGATTTCCGAATTCGAAGGACGCCGCAAGTTGCAGATCCGATGGGAGCGGACCGAGAGAGAACTTCACACCAAATTTTGACCCAGAAAGCTAGGACAGGGGCATGGGGCACCCTGGTCCTGCCAGGACAGGGGCGTTGGGCGCCCTGGTCCCTGAGACAGGGGCGCTGGGCGCCCTGGTCCTTGTCCATTTCAGTGAATTTTGGCAGTTTCAGAGGTAGCAGCTTCAGTATTTCAGGCTTCCGGCTTCAGCGGAAGATCTTGCAGAATCAAATCCATTCAAGGTACACATTTACATTTCTCCTCTTATCCTTACAATTGTTCATCATTAAATCTCAATTCTGCAATCTTGTGCTCAAAGTTACTAGTTCATACTTACACTTTAGGGTTAATAGTTGAACTTGCATCATTCTATCTATCATTTGCAACAAAGGAATAGAAATCCTAATAGGTAGCCCGTGGCTCTCTCTTCCACAAAAAGAAGTAGCCAATTATGTGATACCTCTAGACTCTTTCGTATTCCACAATGTGTGTAAAAGGGTAGGATTAGGACATGTTAGCCTAGTCTCGCTTTTTCCCCTACACATTTTGGTGAACCCGACGTGAATCTTATTATTGCTTTCTCTTGCATTACATTTGTTAGATCTAAATCTAGATTTAGCGTGCTTCATTTAAGTTTCATTTTCATTAAAAAAAAAAAGAGAAAAAAAAAAAGGAGTGTGTTTTGGTTTCTTTGCATTGTGTTTAAGTTTTATGCAATCTTTATTTCAAAATGTCAGATTTTTATTTGCAAGATGTTCATATTTGTGATGATTATGAGTTAGATGAAGCTTTAGATGAGTTTTTGAAACCTAAAGATACCAAACCTTCATTTTACCAAAAACTCATAAACATTGTTACTATGCCATTTCGTTGTGATGAGAAAAATAAGTCGAATGATTCCTCTCAAGGGTACATTCCTATAAACTCTTCCACTAAATCTAGTAGCATGGTTGTTTTCAATGATCCCCTCTATGAAGAGATATCTCCTTTTGAATCAAAAGATAAACCTTTTAATAGATATGATCATGCTTTGTTGGATGATGCCCTTGATGACTTTGTGGCTCCTAAAAAACGCTCCCTTCATGAGGATCCTTTTGTGCAAGAAGATGACATTATCCCTACATTTCCTAGTGATGGCATTTCCTTTTCCAACAAAATTCCCACTAGAGATGATGAATTAATGATAAATGCTTACCCTTCTCCTAAGGTTTGTCTTTCCCATAAGCATCCCTTAGAGAAAGAAGATGAAATAAAAAGCGAGACTAGGCTAACATGTCCTAATCCCACCTTTTGACACACATTGTGGAATACGAAAGAGCCTAGAGGTATCACACAATTGGCTACTTCTTTTTGTGGAAGAGAGAGCCACGAGCTACCTATTAGGATTTCTATTCCTTTGTTGTAATTGAAAGATAAAATGATACAAGTTCAATTCCTAATCCCAAAGTGCAAGTATGAACTAGTAACAAGATTGCAGAATTGAGATTAAACAATGGAAAGCTGTAAACACAAGGACAAGATAAGAATGCAGATGTGTACCCGGAGTTAAAATCTGAGTGAAAATGTTCGGGACGGGGGCGCGGGCGCTGCTGTCCTGATTCTACTCCTGAAACTGCTCTTGAAACTGTTGTTTTGCAACCTGAAAAGCTGTCAAAAATGCTGAAACTTGCTGTCTGACAGAAGGACCAGGGCGCCCAGCACCCCTGTCCTGGTAGGACCAGGGTGCCCCACGCCCCTGTCCTAGCTTTCTAGGCTGGAATTTGGTGTGAAGTTCAGTCTCCGTCTGCTTCCGTCGGATCTGCAACTTGCGGCGTCGTTCGAATCCTGAAACCTGCACTTATATCTGAAAAGGTATGGTGGGCGGCTATATAGGGTTTTGCCTTAGTCAAACCCCCGCTTTGGTGATTTCCACCTCCACGAATAGCCAAGTTGTATTGTAAAAATAGTGTGTGTGCAGACCTTGTGTGTGTGCAAGATCCTAAAATGCAAGTAAGCAAACTAGAGCAACCTAGAAAGTAAACCCTAATTGCTTGTAAATGATAATGCAAATGCTCCCAAATCAAGATGCAAAGTGATCTAAAGCATGAATACAAATGATATAATGAGGCTTATGCAAAGACATGAAAACAACATGAAATCATACCCAACCCCAAGGGAGGGGTACAAGCCAATCTTCAGTCGGTGATCCCCTATTGCTCTTCAATGCCTTCAAAGCCCTAAATGGATGAATGAAATTGATGAATGCTTGATGGATGGATGTTGAATGTTGTTGAAGTCTTCAAAGATCTGCTCTTTCGCTGCCTAGAAGGTCCCTAAAACCAAAATTCCGGATCCTTTCCAATGAAGAAAGAGAGCTCTTATATATGAAACCCTAGGTCTTAATTTCAACTTTAGGCCAACTTAGAGATTGAATCTCCCACCAATTTCTTGGGTTTAAGCTTTATTTTATGATTGGATCGTGCTCCTAAAATTTCGGGAAAAATGTCCGGGACCGTGTGCACTCCGGGCGCCATGGTCCTCTTCGGGCGCCATGGTCCCGACAACTTTTCACCAAATTTTCAGGGCCGTCGGATATGATGATTTTAGAGAGAATCCCGAAGTTATAGGTGATTTCGAGATGTTTTGACCCCCGAAATCAAGCCCCCAAGTTCAAAACAGGACCTAATTAGGGTTTTTGATTAAATGATGTATTGGAAGAATAAAATGAAAGGGGCGCACTTTAATGAAAAGGGCCTGACTTTATGATGTGGAAGAACCTTAGACCTAATTAATTTGATTAATTAAGTGCTAAAGGGGAAATGTAATGCAAAATGCAAAATGCGCCAAGGCGGGTGCTAAACTAGGTGTGAAATTGTACCACCCTAGCAAGTGCGTACAATTTACGACGCTACAGACTCATTAGGAGGGGGATTAGAGGAAATGTTAGGTGGGATTAATATTTGTAAGAGAATTTGACTAGGAGAGAGAATGAGTGGAGGGAATAAAAAATTAGAAGAATAATGTTAAGCGAGTTTAGGCAGTTTCTAGAAGAATGAATTAAGAAGATGATTTGTAGGAATCATGTAGGTTAACTAATTAATTGAAATTAATTAGCTAAGAGGAAGATTTGTGAGGATTTGATTTTTTTAGAAGAAAAAAGAAAGGGATTGATTTATTAAATAAATAAATCATCTGCTATAGTGACAATATTAATTATATTTAATTAATATTGAGAGAAATTTGAATTAACATAAAGTGTCTACATGCCTAACAAAGTTGCACACTGATTGACACTAGCAGAGAATGAAGAACTGAATAGACAAGTGCAGGAGTTGTTGAAGAAAGGTTTGATCAGGGAAAGTCTAAGCCCTTGTGCATTACCAGCAGTATTAGTACCTCAGAAGAATGGAGAATGGAGAATGTCTACCGATTCCAGAGCAATAAATAAGATCACAATGAAATATCAGTTTCCTTTGCCTAGGATGGATGACATAATGGATTGTTTAACTGGAGAAAAATACTTTAAAAATATATATTTGAAGAGCGGATATCATCAAATCGGGATCAGAGAAGGTGATGAGTGGAAGAAAACATTTAAGACAAATTAAGGGTTGTGTGAATGGTTGGTGATGCCTTTTGGATTGACTAATACACCGAGTACTTACATAAGGCTGATGAATGAGGTATTGAATAAATTCTTGGGTAAGTATGTAATTGTGTATTTGGATGACATTCTGATTTTTAGTAAGACAAAAGAGGAGTATTTGTTGCAGTTAAGACAAGTTTTGCAGAGCTTGAGGGAAGAGAAGTTGTTGATCAACATTAAGAAGTGTAGTTTCATGAAGGATGAGTTAGTCTATTTGGGATTTGTGATATCTGAGGATGGTTTGAAGATGGACTTTGAGAAAGTGAAAGCAATTGTTGACTGGCCTACACTGGAAAGCATTGGAGAGGTAAGATCATTTCATGGATTGGCTAATTTTTACCAGAAGTTTATCAAAAATTTCAATTCAGTTTGTAACCCTCTGACTGAGACCATGAGAGGACATCGGAAGGAATTCAAGTGGACCACCGAAGCAAACAAACTTTTTGAACTGTTGAAGCAGAAAGTGACTGAGCAGCCTGTGTTGGCTTTACTGGATTTCAATAAAGTATTTCAAGTGGATTGTGATGAAAGTGCAACAACAATAGGAGCAGTCTTGAGTCAGGAAGGGAGAGCAGTAGCCTATTTCAGTGAAAAATTGAATAATGCTCGGAGGAGATATTCAATGTATGATCAGGAGTTTTATGCCATTGTTCAAGCCTTGAATAAGTGGAGACATTACTTGTTTCCTAAGGAGTTTGTGTTGTATACAGATCATCAAGTTTTGTAGTATTTGAACAGACAGAGTAAGTTGAATCAGGGACATATGAGATGGGTACAATTTTTGCAGAGTTACACCTTTGTATTGAAGCATAGAAGTGAGAAATCTAACAAAGTTGTTGATGCGTTGAGTAGTTGAAGGAAATTGTTGATAGAGATGAGAGTGATAGTATTAGGATTTGAAGATTTGAAGACCTTGTATGATGATGACCCAGCTTTTGCATAACCTTGGAAAGCATGTAGAGAACCGGTTATGGTAGATAGAAGCAAATGATTGGATTACTTCATTCAAGATTGGATGTTGTTCAGAGGAGTTTAGTTATGCATACCTAAGAGTTCTATGAGGGAGAATTTGATAAAGGAGAAACACAGAGGAGGTTTAGCTGGACATTTTGGCATTGACAAAACAGTAGCATTGGTGAGTGAGTCATACTCTTGGCCCTAAATTCATAAGGATGTTAAGAGATATGTGCAGAGTTGTAGAATTTGTCACATTGCAAAGGGTAGTAGTCAGAATGTGGGATTGTATAAACCTTTGAAAGTATTGGTAAGACCTTGGGAGGATATAAGCATGGATTTTGTACTTGGATTGCCTAAAACACCAAGAGGGAATGATTCTATATTTGTGGTCATTGATAGATTCTCAAAGATGGATCATTTCATACCTTGTAAGAAGACATCAGATGCATTACATGTAGCAAACCTATTTTTCAAGGAAGTGGTGAGATTGCATGGATTGCCTAAGAGCATAGTTTTAGACAGAGACACTAAGTTTGTTGGCTATTTTTGGAGAAACATTTGGGAGAAGATTAAGACAGATTTCAAATTCAGTTCTACTTTTCATCCACAGACTGATGGACACACAGAAGTTGTTAACCAGAGCTTGGGAAAGTTGTTGAGATGTTTGGTTGGAGATAAAACTGGAAGTTGGGATTTGATCCTTGCATAAGAAGAGTTTTCTTACAACAACTTAGTGAATAGAAGTACCGGAAGAACACCTTTTGAGATTGTTACCGGAGTACATCCAAGAGGTATATCATAATTGAGAGACATTAGCAGTGAAGACTAGAGAAGTTCAGAAGCAGAAGACTTTGCAGATCACATCGCAACCTTGCATATTCAGGTTAAGCAGCATTTGGAAGACATGAACAACAAGTATAAGGAGA
This sequence comes from Cryptomeria japonica, assembly GCF_030272615.1. Taxonomy (NCBI): domain Eukaryota; kingdom Viridiplantae; phylum Streptophyta; class Pinopsida; order Cupressales; family Cupressaceae; genus Cryptomeria; species Cryptomeria japonica. The sequence continues at coordinate 402,368,427 of NC_081410.1, read as the reverse complement.
AGTCAGATGAGAAGAGGAGACAAGGAATTTGAAGTTGGCAATGAAGCGATGGTATATCTAAGAAAAGAGAGATTCTCAGTTAGAACTTATAACAAGTTGCAGATGAAGAAGTTTGGACCTTGCAAGATTTTGAGGAAGTTCAATTCTGGAAATGCATATGAAGTGGAGTTACCGGATAGTCTGAGTATTTCACCTGTGTTTAACATTGCAGATCTTCATGAGTATCATGAACCAAAATTCAGTGAGGACAGTATTGTAGACTTGGAGAAACAGTTTCCCTGGAAGGAACCGGATCAAATTGAAGATATTTTGGACTATAGGATTGGGCATAGTACCTGGAGCAATCAGTATAAGGAGTATCTTGTGAAGTGGAAGGACAGACCAGTTGAAGATTCATCTTGGATTTCTTAGGTAGAGGTAGACCATCTTGGTTTTCCTCTGACTCGAGCAAAGTGAGAGACTCACTTTTTCAATAACCTCGAATGTCTGATGCAGGAGCGTCCCCAGTTCATAGCAAGCTTGCATCAACCAAAAACATTTGGTTTTGTTTTGCTTTTTGTTTGCAGTTTCGATTTTCTTTTCTATGTGTCCCGGTTTTGGCTCACGGGATCCTATGGAGTTGGATTCTACTTGAAGACTTGATCATCTTTCTTGATTCCAGACCGCATCGCATTTGGATCATTTTTTGGCAAGATATTGCTATCAGTTTCCTTGATAATTTCATGATACTGATTGGCAGTTCTTGTTACTGGTTGCCTGGACCTATTTTGGTGATCTATCGAAACCCCTTTCGAAACTTGTGGAGTATTGGGCATTGATTCTGATGTTCCTTGCATGTGGTCAACCTTTTCCCAAGATCTATGTTTCATCCTTTTGATTTTCTCAAGGAATCTCTTGGCAGAGGCTGACCTTGTTTATTTTGCATGTTAAGTCTTGTTCTTTGGATTTTGATCCCTTTTGGGCCGACTGGATCCTTTGGATTGATATATATAATTGTAATTGCACATTAGAATGTAATCAAATCGAGAATCAGGTAGCTAGACTATGCATAGAAGATAGATCTCATGATTCAAGGTCTCGGTTGTGACTTATTATGCATGTTCTACCAGGCCTATGAGTCGGTATGCTATAACCCGGTTATCACTAGTTGGTTGTAATCAATTTTCATGAAATAAAACAATTTGTTCTGCATTGCCTCCATCATATCATTGTGTTTCCATTGTGTTTACTCTTGCTGACGGGTCTGAATTGATCTCTTTGAGTTCCCTCCTCACTAGTGACTGCTTCATAATCTCTATAAAATATAGACATGAATGGTGTTAAGTAGCAATTAACAAAAGCAAGTTTGGAGAATGAACTTGTAGGTTGCTCTAGAGAATTGTATAAGGAAGAGTGTAAACAATTATGTTGACAAGAAGAGAAAGAAGAATTTGCAGGTGTGTTGGAGGTGTTAAAGGAATTCGTGAGAGTTGTAAGATGAAAGGAAAATGAGATATCCAAAGAGGAGTGCAACCAAGAAAGTTGAAGGCAAGAGGGTTTGAAGATTTGACGGCATGGAATGCCTAGAACTCTTGTAAAATTTATGAATTATGTTTCTTGTTGAAATCCTCTATATATGTAATTATCCTTGAAGAATTTTGTAATGAATATATGTTTCAAAGTTTGATTCATATGTGTTATTTTTGGCGGGATGATATGTAAGGATGCAAGATTGGGTGGTTTGATAAGAGCCCCAATCTTGACTACAACAAATGATATCAGAGCTAGAAGATTGTTGGAATGGTGAGAAGAGAAGTAATGCTTGAAAGGGTTGAGATTATCTTCAAGCAAAGATAAATCTAGTAGAAGGTGTACAACTCCTTTCACTAAGAGAGAGTGGGTAGAAGGGGTTTTGTGAGGTACATCTTCTAGAATCTTTGTTGGGTAGAGGGTAGTATGATTTGATAGTTTTTGTTGTAAGGAGGACCTATAGTTGAAAAGGGACAAGGGAGTCTTTAAGAAAATTGTAAAAGTGGAGAAAGATGTGTTCAAAAGAGACTCGTGAGAATTTTGTTTTGGGAACATATTGGGAATAGCAACAATTCAAGAAAATCAAGAATTTTTTTACTGTGGAGTTGTTAAGAATTGAAGCTAGAATTGAAGCCTTGGAGATGTTTTATTTTCCTGATAATGTTGTGATTGTAGGAAATAAAAAATGAAGAGAAGATAATAATTTTGTAGTAGATGCATGTCTATTGGAAGGCATGAAAGAAAAGAGTGAAGAAGAGGAGATGGATGTAGTGGTGGCCAAAGATGGAAAATCACTAGTTGTGAGCAACAAAGAGGTTGCAATAGAAGTTGATATGATGACCTTGATAATAATAAGTATGATGAGGTGATTGGAAAAGATAGACAAGATCCCTTATTGAGAGAGGAGATAAGGAAGATAGAGTAATCATTTGCAGCAAAAGAAAGTGCAGTAGTTGTTTCAGATAAAATTTTTGCTTCAATTATAAAGATTGAGGAGGTTGAAACAAATAAAGAAGATAAAGAGGGTTTATTGTCAATAAAAGAAAACTGGCTTGAAAATATTACCAATGAATATGAGAAAACAAGTTGATGCTCTGCAAAATGAATAACGTTAAACAAAAGTTTGTGGTCATATAACACACAAAAACACAAGAAACAAAGACGAATGTTAGTGTTACTCAACCAAAAACAAGTCTAAATAGGCATACCAAAAGAGACACTAAAAACATGATAAAATATTTAACTATGGAAGCAAATACAACAAGGCATCTCCAAATGCCTTCTAATATGTTTTTAGCTCCTTCTCCCTTGTTCCTCTCCTCTCTAAGTTCCAAATTAGTATAGCTCTCAGTAGCTTTTTGCACTATGGATGCCTTATGGAGGTTCAAGATTGTAGATGATTATGAAAAGTATGCAAATGCAAGTTTAATAATCAAAGAAAGATGAGTTATCTAAATGCTATTTATTAATTTTAACCAAAAGAGTGAATATGACTAATTATGTTAAATGCTCTCTAAAATTCTCTATAACTTAGATGCATACAAGTTTTCAAGATCTAGATTATGAAGAAATGGGCTCTATTTATAGGAAAAATGGAGCAATGGATGGTTGAGATTGAGTAATCTCAACAAGGGTTAGGATTGAATGATATTCAATCCATGTGAGGACTTTCAACCCAATCCTAGGATGACAAGTGTCAATATGAGATAGGTTGAGAGGAGAGGGAAGAAGCATTAAATGCTTGACATGACCTGAGAGTTAACTTGGGAGTTAAGGTCAAGGTTGAGTTGAGTGAATAAATTCTTTATTCAAAGAATAAAGTTTTTATCCAATGGATAAACTCTTGTGCAAATGTAAAAGGGATAACCATGGTCAAAGCAATAAATGCTTGAGGAGACACGTGAGTCACATGAGGGTTGAGTTAGGGGTTAGCCATAAATGGTCATGTAAGAGCCATAAGTGGTTTGGAAGACTTTAGAGGTTAATTTGTTGAACACACAAAGCGTTTAATGCTTTTCAAAGACTTTTAAGTCTTTGAGAAGTGACTCCAAGTTGCTTAGGAATGTGACAATAATTAGGGGATGGATTAGGCTAATTAGAAAGGGTTTAGAAGAATCTAGGAGGTTAGGATTGCAAGTGGGTTTGGTGGGTGAGGGAAAATGGGATTTTAATTTAAAATAAAATTAATTTATTTCAACTTGTGGTTGCAACATGCATTTGTAGGAAAATGTAAGTGGGGGGGAATAAATGATTTAAATAAATATTTTATTTAATTTATTTAAAAGAGGAAAGGGGGATTAAATGAAATAAACAAGATTTATTCATTTAATTGATTGTGAATTTGGTATAATGAATTAATTAAAATAAATTCGATAATTTATTTAATTAATAGGAGAATGTTTTGAAGATGAATTAATTAAATATTAATTTAATTAACTGATGGCCAGTGGGTTTTTAATCAAATAAATAGCAAATATTCATTTAATTAAAATGGACAGATTTATGTGACTACATTTGCCCCTCTTTGAGACGGTGCGGTTTATCACATCATGTCAAAGAAAGAAATATAGATGTGAAGATATATGCCCCATAAAATGTTAATTTAATGGGTGGTATGCCCCCTCGAGAGATGGGCTAAAAAATTTCAAAAAATCAGGCGATCTCTTGAAAAATAATGAAAATTGGCAGGGTGGTAGAAGAGAAAATTTTAGCAATACTGGTGAAAAATAGAAGAAATCGGAGATAAAATGGAGAAATGGGAAGCTCAGGAATTTCATAGGGACCACGGCGGCAAGCGGGGGAAAATTAGGGTTACGACGAAGGGTATATATGGGGGGAAAGGGGTGAAAAAAGGTTCATTTGCATTCGCGTCCATAGTGAAATTTGAGCTCTAGGAGTGACCTTTTGGAAGAGAAAGCAGCAGTTAGGATGTCGGTTCCCATAGCAGAGCAGCGTTTAGAGCGAGTCTATCGATTCCAACAGCCAGATGACTAAGGACTAGCGGTATATGAATTTGAATTTTTGGATTTCATGCATTTTTGGTATTTTTTTGCTTAGTCCAAGTTGAGTCAACACAATAGCGCAAAAGCTATGTTTTGGCGTTGTTGTCAACTAAATTAGCGCTATTGTGTCGCTATAGCACTATTACATAGTGGTTTTAGCTCTTTTGTTAAGTCTAGCGCTATGGCATAGTTGTTTTAGCGCTTTCATTTGTTTAGTGTTATTCAGTAGTTGATTGAGTGTTGTTGTTGTGAGGTGGCGCTATTGTAAAGTCAATGTAGTGCTATTGTTGGTTTAGCACTATTGCATAGTTGATTTAGCACTTTTGCAAGCATATTAGCGTTGTTGTGTTCAAAATAGCGCTTTTGTGTAGGAAAATAGATGCCCCGGTGTGTTTGAACAAGAATCTCCTAATGCCAATGATGGATGGATGGAGATGTGAGGTGAGAGTTGTTTTGAACCATATCAGCCCTGATGAGACTTAGGTCATTAGGATAAATGTCTATTCAAGTCTAGGTGTGCTATAATTGCTTACCTGTTGAGACCTGAAGATACTTGATCAAAGTATATATTGATCGTCTAGGTTTAAACTTAAGAAAGTTTGAAACAAAACAACTGATGATGATGGTTGATGCACGTGTGTAGGAGGATCTATGCATCTTACAGATGCGTGAGCGGCATCTCGCCACACAAGTGTTGTGCGATCATTTGATAGAGGTCAAGGTGGATTACATTGCAGCGACAGGCCTGTATGATGTTATGCATATGCCCGTGATTCAGACGAATCGCAGGTTGATCACAGCATTGGCAAAGCGATGGCATAGTGAGACATGCACATTTCACTTGGTGCAGGGGGAGATGATAGTGACACTGGAGGATGTATGGTGCATCCTGCACATTCCTATTCGAGGAGAGCTGGTGAGCTATGACCGAGCGTGGGAGACATTAGCAGTGCAAAGATTTTTTGAGGAGGATGTCTTCATTGATGATGGGTCGATAGCCTTGGAGGATATAGCAGCCTTGTACAAGCCATTACCGGCAGTGCTATCAGGGATTGTTGGGGGACTGCTATGTCCAAATCGACGATTGCAAGGACTTGCTGTTGGTTGGGGTCAAGTGATCGAGCAGATGATTACAGAGGGAACCCAGTTTGCATTGGGACCGTGCGTGCTATCGCACTTATATCGGGATCTACATGAGGTAGCATACCGAGGGAGGGGCTCATTGGGAGTGGGTATCACGTTGCTACATATTTGGGTGTGGGAGCACTTACCAGTTACCCGACCAATTAGTCTGAGGTTCCGAGCAGTGGATCAGCCATGTGTATACATGTATGGTGGTATGATGAGTCAGCTCCACCTGGGGAAGTTAGAGTGGTGGCGGCGGGCACTGGATGACTTGGATACAGTGATCTGGAGGCTGTATGTGTTCATGACACGATACCTCATTGGTAGGACAACCTACAATGTGGAGAGACAGTTGTCTGGCAAGGTGTTGAGATAGTTTGGGTGGAGGCAGGGATTGCCTAGTGGTTCTGGAGAGTATGCACGGGTAGTACGAGAGAGGTACTTATGGGGGCTAGTGCTACCTTATGATCAAGCATTGGTATATTTTCGCACCTTACAGGCGAGACCATGGCAGATGAGGTCAGGGGTAGTAGATGTTGGGGTGTCAGAGGAGTATACGCAGTATATTACAGCACATCTGATTCCTCGGATATCAGATCCGGCATAGCCGATTCTAGATTTTGAGGAGGATAGGGGACGGAGACAGAGGAGGAGAGGAGGTCACAGAGTAGTAGGTGGACTAGGGAGAGGGGATGGTGGTAGTGGGGATGGAGGAGGTGGTGGATTAAGAGGTGGAGGTGGAAGTGGTGGGCGATTACAGTGGAGAGGGAGAGGTGGGCAGCCTTTGCGGCTATCTAAGGGACCTTTGATGTAGGGAGGCATGAGATTAGGTGGCAGGGATGCAAGTGAGGGACAGGCACCTATGGATACAAGGGAGGGAGTGACAGGAGAGGGAGCCACTAGAGAGGCACCTATGGATATGGGGGAGGGAGCTACAGGTGGAGATCTATGGGACCATATGATACTATTTTTGTAGACTCAACTCGAGGATATGGAGGCAGAGGTAGCAGCTAGAGATGTGCAATTGTTTGCACGAGAGTCTGAGCTGACTGTAGTGTTGCGGGAGAGAGATCAGGTCATAGAGAGATTTACGGCATTGTAGGAGAGAATATGGGTGGGAGCAGGAGTAGGAGCACGGGGTCCTACTGGGGATGCGATGAGGGAGATGCGACAAGCACAGGAGGAGATAGATTATTGGTGGGGGTTATATGAGCAGGTGGTGCCAGCTAGTCAGCGAGTACTTAGTTATTCACAGATGCAGCGAGCGAGATCAGAGCGGTCTTAGAGGATGCAGAGTAGTGGTGGTGTGATGGGTCCTCCACGGAGAGATAGATCAGGTGGTGCGGGGACTAGTGGGGGAGCAGGTGGTGATGGTGGTGCAGCATCCGATCAAAGTGGTATCTAAGAGAGCATTTTGTATGCATTTATATTATCATGTTGGACCGTGTCTTGGATGGCTCTTGGTAGCCGATATTTTGGACTTCATTGTACTTTGATACATGTATATTTTTTGGCGATATGATGTGATATATGAGGAGATCCCATATTTTGTGATGATATGCATGTTGATATGTATGGATTTTATGCAGGATGATAATTTTATGATTTATGCTTAGATGGATGTTTGTACTTTACTATATGATGATCTTATGTCGATGCATGTTTCATGATGATTTATCCCTAGATGATGTCCATATGCATATTTTATTATGTGATGCTAACATGTGGATGCAGGTTGATATGCATGATTTGTTGATGTTAATGTCTCATATATGTAAATGCTATGATGATTATATATGCATAATGAAATGATGATTATGATGGTACTTTGGTTTTTATGTTGATGAGACAATGAGATAATGAGATGCAATGATGTTATGATATGTTTGAATGAATGATTTATTTATGTAAATGCATCTAGACGGTTTTTAGATGAATGCAATATGGATAAACAAATGTAAAGTACAAATGTTTAAATGATGATTTCTAAATGAATGCATATGTATAATGTATAAACCAATGTGGAAACAAATGGTTTCGTTATGATTCTAAATAGTGAAAAATATGATGAAGTGAAATGATAATGTAATGATAATGCAACTCATGGGTAACGAATAATTGCACCTTAATGCAAGTAAAAGGATAATGAATGCATAGTAATGAATCCTAAATGAAATGAAATGAAATGAGTGAGTATAAGAATATACTAAAATGGATAAATGAATGCACTTACCTAATGGATAGATAAATAAATGTATGCAACTATGGGAATCTAAACAAATGTATGGTAGACAAGTTTAAATGATGATAAATGATGATCAGTAACTGACACTAAATGAATGCATAGTAATGGCTAATAATGGTAATTAATGCAAACAAGGGCAATATATAAATGAACCTAAAATGTCATGATTATGCAATGATGAAATGATATAATGAGACTAATGCCAATAAATGATAGTGAACTCTATGTAGTTAAAATGCAACTGAATGATATGAAATGCACTCGATGCAAATGCAACTAAATGTAATGATGAAGATATGATCATGATAGATGAATGCAAGGTTGTGCAAACTTTGCATGATGCACTGATGATGTATCAGAGTACTTTGTCATGATTGTATCCAAGACCAACTCAATTTTCACATAACTGCTCATATTAACTTTGTTCACACTTGCATACAAAACCATGCATATGAATAATGAATGAGTAAATGGATGGGCGATATGCAACGGAATGCAATATAAACAGATGAGATGAAATGATGATCCATAGTTCTTTATTTTCATCATTGATCTTTTTAAAATGTTGTAAGAAAATACAAGAAACTTGACATAATGATTCAAGATGACCTGAGTATTCCTTACATGGATTTTGATATAGCAAGTTAATACAAGCAACTTGATATAATGGATCAAGTTGACCTGAGTAGTGCTTATAGAACAGACAAGGATTATCTCCTTTCATGCATGACTTGGAACGTCCTCCTTGATCTTTTGTTGATCATATCCCAAGACAAGTTCATACCATTGTAAGAGATAAACCATTATCAAGCTTGGATGAGGCAGTAGGAACCAAAGATGGAGCATTGTACCTATAAGCAAACAACATAAATAAAGAATAAAGAATATGGACCCTCGATAATGGTTCATGCTCATATGGTCGAGGTATATGCTGTAGTTAGCAAGTCGTAGTGATCTATGACTGTATTTTGCCTATGATCACGTAGCTTAGTGAACTTCCCACGTAGACACCATTAGGACATGCCCCAGAATGTCATTGGAATAATTCGCAAAAGACATGCAAACAATGCTTAAGAACCATCCCGGCCACTCTAATCACTTGTGGATATCCTAGAGTAGCATAGGAACCTGATATAAATGAATAAATAACCCACAAATCTAACCAAGTACTTGATAGCTTAAACAGAATTTTTTTGTCAAAGAAAACGTCATCTTGTCTTTGTTTTGGTAAGGAAGGATGTATCCTTGTTAAGACAGTTGGCGTGTCGATGTTGATTGTTGGGTTGATGTGATAAGTGGTCATCATTTGAGTATTTCACAATGTTGTTTGGTATCTGCGTTAAAAGTGTATGTACAATGTGTTGCCATGTTTTTTATTGATTTGATGTTTTCTGATGTTTTTGGATTTTGTGAGATAGTTTTCCAATGTTTTTGGTATTTTGATGATTGTTTTGAATGTTTTTGGATTTTGTGAGATAGTTTTGAATGAAGAAATCAATGAATCACAAAATAATGTAGAATCCACTTCCATCAACTAGATTAAGGGCATTGCCCCCAGTTTAGACACGACTATGAAAAAGCGGGATGCAAGACGCATGGAGTACTATCCTTGATTGCAGATCAATAACAAGCCATGGTTTGGAAAGATGGATGAATGGATGAAATGAACGTGATTGCAAAATTTTTGAAAGACAATGGAGCCATATCCTTTACGAGTGGTGCCTGTTTGCCAAGTTTTCACCATCGCACTTACCCAAGGTGCCATCGGAGTGGTTGTTCACCATTTGGATGCATGATTTTTCTTTACTATTTTGCTTTTTTTGCATTTTCTTCAGGACATTTATCTGAATGTTTTTGGTGTTTTATCAATATGTAGGGGAGCCTGATGCTTTGTATGGCTTATGTATAAAACCATTTGAGGTGCATGCTTTTGATCAGATCTGCTAGCGGTTCTCCTTCTGAAGTAGCCAACTGATATGCCCCAGACCCAAATACAGCAATGATAACATATGGACCCAACCAATTTGATTCAAACTTTCCCTGATGTTCTCTGTTTGGTTTGTTACGATGATTATCTCTAAGAACAAGATCACTTACCTCAAAAGTACGAGGTGTAACCCGATGATTATAGCTTCTGCTCATGCGCTGCTGATAGGCCTTGAGGTGATTGTATGCAGCTTGTAGTTTCTCATCAAGTAGCTCTAAGTCTTGAAGACATGATACTTTGTAGGCTTCGTCATCTATAAGATTATGCAGGGAAACCCATAGAGATGGTATCTCAACCTCAATAGGTAAAATAGCCTCTGCTCCATAGACCAATGAGTAGGGAGTGGCGCCTGTAGGGGTTCGAACGCTAGTTCGGTATGCTCATAGTGTTGGATTCAATTAAACATGCCAACCATGGCTGGCATCATTGACTGTCTTCTTGAGGATTCTCAATATTTTCTTGTTTGATTCTTTGGCCTGACCATTTCCTTGTGGGTAATAGGGAGTGGAAAAGCGGTGTTGGATATGAAATTTCTCACAGAGTTCATGGACATTCTGATTTTTGAAAGGAAGACCGTTATCTATGATGATGGACATGGGTACACCATATCGGAAGATGATGTAATTAAGGATGAATGAGGCAATCTTCTTGTCGGTGACTTGGGTAAGTGGAACAGCTTCGATCCACTTTGTGAAGTATTCGGTGGCGGTAATAATGAATTTGTGGCCATTGGATGAAGATGGATGGATTTTACCCACAAGGTCAAGTCCCCATTGACAAAAGGGCCATGGTGTTGTGATTGGTTGTAGTTCCTATGCTGGTGCATGTATCAGGTCTCCATGAACTTGGCATTTCTTGCATTTTTTGACAAAATAGTAGGAGTCTTTTTTCATGGATGGCTAATAGTATCCAGTGCGCATGAGTTTCTTGGCTAGTGACGAACCACTTGCATGAGTTCCACAAATTTCTTCATGTACTTTTTCCAAGGCCTTTGTTATCTCATCTTGTTCCAGACATCGAAGGAGAGTACCATCAAGACTGCATCAGTATAGGGTTTCAGCAATAATGGTATATCGAGCAATTTGGCGAATAAAGGTTTTACGTTGGTTATTTGATTGGTTAGGAGGAAGGGTGTGATCATGGAGGTAGGTGTAGAACTCACCATACCATGGGGATTTGGAACCGACAAGGTGACATATCATCTCAGATTCAAAGATATCACAAGCGAGAATCCAAAGTTGTTCTACCAAGAACTTGTAGCGTGTTGAATTATGTGGAAGATCTAGGAGAGAGGCAATGGTAGCCATAGCGTCAGCAACTCAATTCTGATCTCTGGGTATCTGTTCAAAGGTGATAGTAGTAAATGATGCCTTTAATTTGTCCACCATTTGTTTGTATGGCATGAGTTTGTCATCCTTGGTCTGATATTCATCTGTTGCTTGTCGAATGACCAGTTGGGAGTCGCCATATGCTTGTAGTTCTTGTAACTTCCATTGTACAACTAGCCTGAGTCCTATGATCAAGGCCTCATGTTCAGCTATGTTGTTTGTGCATGGGAATGTGAGCCTGTAAGACTTTGGGATGTTGTCACCTTGAGGTGTGATAAACAGAATGCCTGCCCCCGAGTCATGCCTAGTGTATGAACCATCAAAGTATAGTTTCCATGGTTGTGTTGTTGTGATCATCAATATCTCTTCATCGGGAAAATTGGAAATGAGAGGATGATCACCTATGAGGGGTGCATTAACCAACTGATCTGCAATAACTTGACCCTTGATAGCCTTACGGTCCACATACTCGATGTCAAATTCACTTAGAATCATTACCCATTTGGCCAAGCGGCCTATTAATGCTACTTTGTTGAGTAAGTATTTGAGTGGATCAATTTTTGCAATTAGTTGTACTTTATGTGTCAAGAGATAGTGCCTCAGTTTAGTGGCCGCCAAGATTACTGCTAGGAAAGCTCGCTCAATAGGGGTGTAATTGAGTTCATAGCCAACCAGTGTGCGAGAGATATAGTAAACAACACACTCTTTCCCTTTTGCATTGTGTTGTGCCAATAGTACACCCAATGTTGTACTTGTTGCTGATATATAGAGTAGTAGAGGCTAACTCGGATCTGGTGGGATCAACAATGGTGTATTCATGAGATAATATTTAAGCATCTGGAAAGCTTGCTGGCATCTGGTATCCCATTGAAAGCGGATGTTCTTGTGTAATAGGTGTGTAAAGGGGTGACACTTATCTGCCAGTTGTGCAATGAATCTTTGGATGGATTGTAGTCGTCCTTGTAATGTCCTTAGCTAACTGATGGTCTTCAGAGGTGGCATTTCCATGATTGATTTGACCTTTGTAGGATCGACCTCTATTCCTTTGCTTGAGACAATGTATCCTAGAAGCTTCCCAGAGGTTACTCCAAAGACACATTTCTTTGGGTTGAGTCGAACATGATATTGTTCTAGTCTATCAAATATTTTCTCTAATATTTCTAGATGACCTTCTCTTGTGAGTGATTTTGCCAGTAAGTCATCAACATAATCTTCCATTATAGTATGCATCGTATCATGAAAAATGGTGCTCATTGCTCTTTGATAGGTCGCTCCTACATTCTTTAGACCAAAAGGCATTACATTCCAGCAGTATGTTCCCCATGGACATCTAAAGGTCGTCTTATGTTGATCCTTTGGTGCGATCTTTATCTGATTGTACCCTGAAAAGCCATCCATGAGTGAAAGCATGGCATGTCTTGCTATTAGGTCCACTATTATGTCGATGTTTGGTAGGGGAAGTCATCTTTAGGACATGCTTTGTTCAAATCTTTGAAGTCAGTACAGATACGGATGCCCCCATTTGGTTTGCCGACGGGCACAATATTGGATATCCAATCCGCATAATCAATTGGTCTAATAAAACCAACATCTAGGAGTTTCTTAAGTTCCACTTTGACTAGTACTGCAATCTGAGGATGCATCTTGCGAAGCTTCTGCTTGACAGGTTTGGCTCCTTCTGCGATGGTGAGGTGATGCATGACTAAATCCAGATCAAGACTAGACATGTCTGCATATGACCATGCAAAGTTGATCTGACGCTTCTAGAAGAATTAGATAAAATTAGGTTGTTCCTCTAGAGTTAAAAGAGATGCCAGATGTATGTGGTGAGGAGTTTCAGGAGTCCCCACATTGTATTCTTTTGTTTCCTTGATGAGAATTGTTGATCGTTCCTGCTATGTACTAGAAGGGAGAATGTCAAACCTTTCATCCTCCGGTGCCTCAGAGAGGTTTTCACCATTGTATACACTCTTTCTTTTTACTTGTGGGATCAAACAGTGCCACAGTGTGGTTTTCACTGGAAGATTCATGTTTTATTGTTATATTTTTGCAGCTGAAAGGTTTGGCATCTGCCCCAAAGTATGTTGCGCTATTAAGTTCAATGGCGAATCCAGCTTTGTGATCCCCGCTTGGTATGTTATCCGGTAGTTCCAAAAAGTCAATGATCGCCTCATCATTTTGGAAATTTTCAAGACATGGGGGATTAGGTTGGTTCCATTTGATGAGTTCATGATGGATAATGGGCATTACCTCATCAATTAGGTTCAGTTCGTTAGATGCGTCAGTGAGGGTTAAGACGTTGTGGTGAAGGTCATTGATGGTACTCTCCCTATCAGAATCAGCCATAGGATGTGACATAGGGTCTATGGAAGATGTTTCTAGTTCAGGAACCCAAGAGGTCTTTATCTGTTCTTTTCTGTAAATAGGGATGTCTTTGCGGGGTGGAGGTAGTGATGTGTCTTCCTCATCTAAAGTATTAAGCTGGATGGAATCAAATTCCCATTCATGTGAGTCAGTCTCTAAGTCACTTTCCAGTATCTGATTACTATACCATACTGGGATGTCCTTTGAGTTAAACACTGCAAGTGTGATTGGTTTTGTAGATGAAATGATTGGTGTTGCAGGAAGGATTATGGGGATCAATGAATCTGATACGAGGAGTATTGGTAGTGTTGACTCTGCTGGAATTGTTGGTGTCATAGATACTGATGTGGGTTCTGATACTAATGCTGCTGCTAATGGTGCCATTGATGTTATTGTTGTTGCTGATGGGATCGATGGTTTGATTGGTGGGATGATAGGTGTTGTGGATGGTTTTGCTCGGATTTTTAGCCTTAATGGGGCAGTTGGTGTGGTGTGTGGTGTTGTTGATATAACCAAAGGTGACCTCTTTGTAATAGGTTGATATAGTGGTTTCTTGGGTTTCTCTTTGAATCTGAGTTTAGGAAAGATCTCCTTTTAAAAGCCTAGTCCTGTGTTATCTTTGGGCTTTAATTTCGGCTACAATGGTTCATGTCGTCCTTGCTTGCAAGGTCCCAAAGCACTCTGACCATCATAACCCATTCTTTGCATAATGAGAAGACCTTTTCCATACTGATCTATGGGAAGCTTATCTTGCAGAATGTCGATGGCGATGGGATCTTTATAGATCCATTCTGCTAAGTCCTCATCTCTGGTCTTGTCTTCTTGACTCTTTCCAAGGATGAACAGCATCAAAGTACATGATGGTTTGACTAGTGGCATTTGAAGTAACCATTGAGGTTTGCCATGTGTTCTAGGAGAAGTGGGTATTTGTCCAACACAAAAGAGTTGGCTGAGATTGTATTCCCCAGGACCTTCCTCTGCTATTTTCATCTTGAGCTTCTCTTGCTTGGATATAGTGGTGTTTGAACTAGAAAGAGAGGCTGCACTTATGTATGATGTGGATGATATGGCTTCTCTATTGTTGGAAATGGTAATCTCTGGTTGATGACTTATATTATGACAATATGCAAAGGGGTTTGCATCACCCAGGATTGTGATTTCTACACCATTATGTGGGAACTTGATACACTGATGGTAGGTGGATGGAACGGCTTGCATGGCGTGCATCCAAGGTCTTCCTAACAATAAATTGTATGGCAGAGGAAGGTCCAGAACTTGACATATGATGTGTTTCACCACAGGGCCCACTCGGATTGGTAGCACCACAGCTCCTTTGGATGAACACTCTGCATCATCATAGGCTTTGATTGTTATCTTCTTTCAGGGATCCACTGATTCAATTGCATATCCCAATGTCATGACTAATTATAGTGTACAGATATTCAGGCTTGCTCCATTATCAATCAAGACTCGCTTGATCCTATGTTGGTTGATAAACCCTTCATTGTGGAGTGAGGCATTGTGAGGTTGCTGGAAGGATGAGTTGTCACTTTCAAAGAAAGTGAGACAAGGTGATGACCTTAGATTTCCAACCATAGCTTGGAACTGATCTGTATTTAGGTTTGCAGGGACTGACGCCTCTTGGAGAGCTTGATCCAAGATTGTTTTATAGAATGGAGATAGGTGTAATAGCTCTAAGATAGATATCAGTGCAGGCATTTTGTCTAACTGTTCCACAAGATTATACTGCTTTGAGATAGATGGGGTTCCTTGTGGAGTTGCTTTTATGGTAATCTTGTCGTGACGTGTAACAACATTGCAAGTGGAGCTGGGATTTTTTATGGTAATAGTTGCAATTTGTTCACTGGCATCATATAGGTGATTCACAGTGTAATTATACGCGGCTTGCGTATAATCAGTGATATCTATGTTTCTCCCTGAAGTGGAAGGACCCCTTTGATCTTCTGATGGAAGTAGATTTTTAAACATGAGATGATCATTGTTTGTTGTCTTTGGGTCATGTCCTTCAATTTCGATTTCAACTCGGTCAATAAGATCCTGAATAAGATCTTCAATCTGTGACAATTTCTTGTCTTATGTCCTTTCCCTTGATGGAAATCGCAATGTTCAGTGTCCCTCCACCATGAAGGTTTGACTTGAGGTTCATAATTTAATGTTTTGGGTAAGGTAACTAGATTTTGAGAAACCAACTGACGTAACACTCTTTCAATGGGTTCCCCTAAGGGAGTGTATGTTCGCTTTGGTTTAAATTTTTGTTGACGTTGTTTGGGTTCCTCTTGAGATGTATTGCGTCCTTGATTTGGAGGAGCAACTGTGTTATTCTTGGGTGGGGGGTTCTATCCTGCAAATCAAACCATAGGTTGTGCACTTTTGATAGTTCTTGCATCCACAACCCCGTCGTTGACGATGTTTTTGTTTTTGTTCCAGAAGTTAGGTTTGTCACTATTGAAGCGTGGGTGAGGGCTATCCTTTGGCTCATTATATATCTTGATAAGCCCTTTTTTTATTTTAAGCCTTTGGTGATCATGTCATTGAAAGAGTCTGTGTCATTTACGTCTAGGTGAAATTCCATTTCATCATTTAAGTTGGAAATAAATATTTCCACTAATTCTTGTTTGGGTAATTGAAGGGAACGTCTGCTAGACATTTGATGCCATCATTGTAGAAAGACTGAAAATAGCTCACCTGGTTTTTGCTTAGTGTTACATAGATCAGCCATTGTGATATCATGTTCAATGTTGTGTGAGTAGTGTGCTAGGAACTTCTGGATGAGTTCTTCGAATGTCTTAATGCCACCTGGTAATCAGGAAAACCATGATGTGGTTGTTCCTCCCGAGCTTTGGGGAAAAAATCGCATTAGGTATGTGTCCTCGTATGCCACTTCGAGGCAAGCTAAATGGAAATCTCTAACATGATCGCGAGGGTCTCCTTTTCCTCGGTACTTTTCAAACTTGGGTGTTTCAAACCCTCGTGGAAAAGGTGGCATATGAAGATTCCTATCAAAGGGATAGGGACAAATGTCATTGAGTGAAAATTGATTAGTTTTTACACCACTATGAAGTTGTTGGGTGAGATTTTCGACTTGTTGCCGCAACATGTCTATTTCATTTGGATGAGGAGGAGGTGGGGGATTACCTTGATGAAGGTTGTATCTGATGTGATCTCGACCTCTTTCATCCTCATTGCGACTTTGGCATTCTGATGCTTGCCTTAGTTGTGCAACATCAAAGTCAGAGGGTAGTTTAGCCCCCTCTTGAGCAAGTCTTAAAAAGTGAGCATCAGCATTGCTCCTGAGTATTTCGTAAAAAAGTCTATTAAAGAGAGGGTTGTGTTGTGCCCTTTCTATTGTTGCAGGAGTAGGAGTACTTGGATTGTCGTCATTTATGTTATCTCCAAGGGCTTCTTGGAATTCGTTGATATTTTCCTCCTCTTCCTCTTCAATTTCTTGTTGTCTAGACCTGGACCTAGTATGAGCCATTTTGTTTACAAGTTTTTGTTGAAGTTTGATAAAAATGATGATGAGTTGGTGATGAAATGAAAGATTGATGTTTGGTGAAGTGCTTTGCATATGGATCCCTAGCACTAAAGGTAGATGTTACCAAAGTTCTTTCTTGAATTGCTTGTTGTGTTGGATTGACAAAGTTTGATGTGATAAGGTGTAGAGAAATCTGAGATGTATTACAGACTCAACTACCTAGTAAAAGAGGATACACTCAGAGACTAGTTTTAACCTGCGTAGAAATGTCTCTTAGGATGAGTTTATCCTAGATGTAGAGACATTCTACAGGTGATGTGTTTTTTGTTTGATTCAAGCAATATCGAAATAGAACTTAGGACAAAAACCTATTGATGTTTTGAGAGTTGGAATGGATTTGATAAGATGTGAATATGATAATGGATGAGATGTGAACCTCAATAGAAACTTTGCGTTACAAAAGGAACAAACTCTTCCTCTTCTTGTTTAGGGGTTGGCGGTTCTTCCCTGGCTAAGTTATATGTGATACAAATATTTGGAAAGAAGGCAGGATTGATCTTGCCTCCCATATTTTGATGATAACTCAAAGCTCTATATTGAGTAAAAGCTCTGCAGTTTAATAATTCTTGATCAAACTCGTTTGATTTCCCTTGAAGGTAAAGACGCATGTGATGCAAGAGGGTTCTATGAGACAAATATTTGTCGATTAAGATAGAAGAATTTCCTCCTTTTGATAAAAGCCTTTGAGCTTAATGGCGTTTTCTTCAAGTTGATGTGTTGATGAAGATTCTTCTTTCTCAAGATGTGAAGAATGGTCATATAGTTTCATAGTTTTGCTTGTTGCTCTTTGTTTTTGATCTTTTATGTTTTTGAAAATGTTTGTGTTGGATGAATACTTGTTTTGGAATTGGATTTTCTAATTTTTCTTTGACAAGAAAACAAAGCAAGCACACAAACACAAAAATGTTGCCTCAAAAGGCACAAGTCAGTATGGGTCTAGATCAACCCAATCTTTTGAACTTTTATGACCCTTTCCTTCAAATGTATTTTAGGTGTTTCCCAAAGCCTGAAGTCAGCTCAATTTGCACTGGTCTTGACTCAAAAATGAAAACACTTCAAACACTTTTTATCCCTAAGGTCAAATGGCCAGTTGCGATAATATCAACCCACATCTTGATATTTCTTCGACTTTGGTACTACATATCTTATGAATCCCGTCGTGGCAGGTAAGGATGTGATATACTAAGTCTTGCATGAGCATAACAAATAGATGATCCCTATGATGAGGGAGTCACCACTTTTATCGGGTTACAAGTAACCTTTCAAAAAGCTATGTTTCTACTCAAGGAAATATGTATGGTGAGTATCTTGGGAGCAAAACCATCTATGCTCTTGCACTGAATTTATCACAAATATCCTCAATCAATAGAACGGGTGGGATACTACTTAAAAGTGTTTAGTAATTTTTGATGTTTTTGGACATAAGTTCATTCCGCAGTGACTCACTTAAGAGCCTTGTAACTTGTGGTGGGGCCCATTTTTCCTTTTGGCAAGTTACACTATAGTAACAGCTATACCCAAGGCTACAGTTTTCGCTCTCACCTGATTTCTATAGCGGCTCGAAGGATTTACCGCGCGAGGTCGTTCCCAAGAGTGATGTGTCTCTTGGCAAGCCTCTCTTAAAAAGAAAAAAATTTAGTGTTACTAACACTTTTCTCTTGCACCTAGGACCACGAAAGCCAAGGGAGAGGATAGTGTGTGTTAGAAGTGGGACCACTCGACAAACTCTTTTGCAGAAGTGTGCCAAACATAAAATACACTTGTTCTTTTTAACTTGTCATTGCAATGATGTTCTATCTAATTGGAGATGTTGCTCTAACAACCATGATGTTCTTCTTAACTTCAAAGGCAATATGTTTGAGTAAACTAGAATTTGAAATCCTGGTCAACTTAATAAAAAAACATGTTTGCATGAAATAAAATCATTTTGGAAAAATGAGACAAGTTGATTGTTCTTTTTACTTGCTCAAAATCAAAGTGTTGATTGTGAATTTTTAATTCTGGATTGATGCAAGGAAAGAAATTTTTTGTGTTGTTGATTTTAAGCACCAAAAGAAAATGAATCCTAACTTGCAAGAAATAAAGTTGTGTTGTGATTTTTAAAGCACCAAATGACAGTTTGTTTCCTAACTTGCAAGTAAACAAAAATTGTGTTGTGATTGTTAAAGCACCAAAAGAAGTATTTTTGATTGTTAAGTAACAAAAGGGGGTTAGTTTAAAACCTGCACATGAAACGAACAGTCAAAAAAATCCAAAAACATGGTGGGCTTCCACAAGCCTAAAAAAAAATATTATCGGTTACAAGGGCCTTTCTTTTACAACATTATGTTACAATAGCGCTACTCGATGTGACAACAGAAGCACTACTTAACACAAACACGCTAAAGTATAGACAAGTAAAATATTTGAACAACAAATACAAGTGCGCTAAAATATGGACAAAAGCACTAGTTAATAATCAAAAGCACTATAATATGGGCAATAGCGCTAAATTTGAGACAATAGCGTCATTGTAAAAAACAATAGAGCTAAAATATCAAATTACAATAGCGCTAAAGCGTGAACAAAAGCACCAAAGCGCAACTTGTGTGTCAAGCTAAACAGTCAAAAAACTAGTTTGTAAAAAAAAAATGTTGTTGGATTCACGTCGAGTTCACCAAATGATGCTCTGTAAAATGAACAATGTTAGACAAAAGCCTGTGGTGGTATAACACACAAAAACACAAGAAACAAAGACGAACGTTAGTGTTAATCAACCAAAAACAAGTCTAAGCAGGCATACCAAAAGAGACACTAAAAACATGATAAAATATTTAACTATGGAAGCAAATACAACAAGGCATCTCCAAATGCCTTCTAACATGCTTTTAGCTCCTTCTCCCTTGTTCCTCTCCTCTCCAAGTTCCAAATTAGTGTAGCTCTCAGTAGCTTTTTGCACTATGGATGCCTTATGGAGGTCCAAGATTGTAGATGATTATGAAAAGTATGCAAATGCAAGCTTAATAACCAAAGAAAGATGAGCTATCTAAATGTTATTTATTAATTTTAACCAAAAGAGTGAATATGACTAATTATGCTAAATGCTCTCTAAAATTCTCTATAACTTAGATGCATACAAGTTTTCAGGATCTAGATTATGAAGAAATGGGCTCTATTTATAGGGAAAATGGAGCAATGGATGGTTGAGATTGAGTAATCTCAACAAGGGTCAGGATTGAATGATATTCAATCCATGTGAGGACTTTCAACCCAATCCCAGGATGACAAGTGTTAATATGAGATAGGTTGAGAGGAGAGGGAAGAAGCATTAAATGCTTGACATGACCTGAGAGTTAACTTGGGAGTTAAGGTCAAGGTTGGGTTGAGTGAATAAATTCTTTATTCGAATAATAAAGCTTTTATCCAATGGATAAACTCTTGTGCAAAGGTAAAAGGGATAACCATGGTCAAAACAATAAATGCTTGAGGAGACACATGAGTCACATGAGGGTTGAGTTAGGGGTTAACCATAAATGGTCATGTAAGAGCCATAAGTGGTTTGGATGACTTTAGAGGTTAATTTGTTGAACACACAAAGCATTTAATGCTTTTCAAAAACTTTTAAGTCTTTGAGAAGTGACTCCAAGTTGCTTAGGAATGTGACAATAATTAGGGGATGGATTAGGTTAATTAGGAAGGGTTTAGAAGAATCTAGAAGGGGGTCAAGATTGCAAGTGGGTTTGGTGGGTGAGGGAAAATAGGATTTTAATTAAAATAAAATTAATTTATTTCAACTTGTGGTTGCAACTTGCATTTGTAGGAAAATGCAAGTGGGGGGGAATAAATGATTTAAATAAATATTTTATTTAATTTATTTAAAAGAGGAAAGGGGGATTAAATGAAATAAACAAGATTTATTCATTTAAATGATTGTGAATTTGGTATAATGAATTAATTAAAATAAATTGAATAATTTATTTAATTAATAGGAGAATGTTTTGAAGATGAATTAATTAAATATTAATTTAATTAACTGATGGCTAGTGGGTTTTTAATCAAATAAATAGAAAATATTCATTTAATTAAAATGGACAGATTTATGTGACTACTCAAGTGTTGCAGCAAAGGAAAAGAAGATGAATATTGTAGTTGATGGTGATGAGGGAAAAATTGCAGCAATGAAAGAAGTAAAGTTTATTATATTTTGTGATGAAATTTATTTTCCTTCATTTGCAATATTGAGGGTTGACAAGTGTGAAGAAGAGTGGATGGAAATTTTCAACCTCCATGCAGTTTGAGGTGCAAATTTGTATGAAAATGTTGTAGGTTATGATGAGGATGATGTGAGATTTTGGTGGAGGGGGTCGAATAATAGTGGATTTTGTCCCACAAAGGATAAGAGGAGAGGATAAATTGTTTGGAGGATGAGGATAGATCATGTTAAATGTGAATCCATGAAATGAAAGGAAAAGAATGCACACACTTGGTGGAGGATGCTTAGTGTACCAAAAAGATGTTGGAAAAAGTGAAAGAAAGAAAGACAAATCATGGTACCTATACCTAGAATAGGAGTATGTTGCAAGTTATGTATAACTTGAAAGGGTAGTCCTACTACTCAGCTCCTTTTTTGAGCTATTCACACAAAACTTCTTACCTGAAATGTCTAACGCAAGAGCATCAGGGTCCATAGATGATCTTGAATTGCCCAAAATATTTTTTCTTTTTTGTCTTCGTGTTTTACATTTTTTTGTGTATTTTTAAGCCTCAAGAGTGTATTTTAAAGTGTTTCAATGATAAAATTTGTGTTCATCAAGACTTGACTTCCATTTCAAAACTCAAAGGCAACTAGTTGCCTAAATGGAGGGAAAAGCTAGTGATTTTTGGAAAAATATTTAATGACTCTTCAAATTCAAAAAGAGCACAACTTGGTTTATGATTTTATTCATCTTTTAAAGGTATATACAATAGAAAGTTGTTCGGTATGGTGCATCAAGCTTGTGTTTCGTATTTTGAAGCATTTGATGAGGAATTTCAAAAGACAATTGGAGGGGAATGAGAGGGTGGATTTGGGTGTCTCTTTGTGATGTCTCACAAATTTTCTAATATCTATAAAATTCACCATTAAATGGTGTTCAGAAACAACAATAAATAGCAGCAAGGTTAGAGAAAGAACTTGTAGGTTGCCCCAAAGAATTGCATAAGAGTGTAGACAATTCACTTGCCAAGAGGAGAAAGATAAAAGGAGAAAAAATAATTTGCAGGTTTGTTGGAAGTGTTAAAGGTAGACATGAGAGCTAAAAGATGAAGGTAAAATGATATTTCCAAGGAGAAGTGAAACCAAGAAACCTAAAGGCAAGAGGGTTAGCAAATTTGAAGCCAAGAAGTGCCTATCACTCTTGCAAAATTTCTAAACAATGTTTCTTTTTAAATCCTCCATATATGTAATTGTTCTTGAATAATTTTGTAATGAATATATATTTCAAATTGTGTTTCATATGTGTTATTATTGATGGGATGATATGTAAAGGTTACAAGATTGGGTAGTTTGATAAGACCCCCAATCTTGACTACATCAAACACCCAAGTGTATAATTTAGCACAAATAAAATGCTATAATTTATTTTATTTCATCCTTGTGTCCATTGTAATATTATTAATTGTGTAAGTTAAATTTAAATATTCCACCCTATAATATGTAATTTTAATTGTACACATGTTTATTATTTATTGCTCAATTGACAATATTTAACAAGGTTTTGAGACTCTTACCTACTCCAAGTGGTATCAAAGCAAGGTTTTTCTTCTATGAAATATGAGTCCTACAAAATATAGATTATGATTGACTGATCTATGAGTGGTGTAACACGTACTTGTACTCTTAGATTTTCGTTATACTCATAGTAAACAATGCTACCCAAAAGAGTTTATGGAAAAGTAGATATGGAATAACTAGCATTATCAAAGATATGACAAAATAGTAGAGATGTTGAGGGTAGTGCAAGTGAGATTTGATGCATTGGAGGAAGACAAACATAGTGGTTTATTTAGAGGAAATAGCGTATTTATACAGAATATGAAGAAAGAAATGAGAAAAAATTGAGCGAATGATAAGGTTTTGAACATTGATGTACAAGTGAATATATGTTTTTATAATCCATTTCAAATATTGATAAATTTGTTTGAATAAAGGTGTTGATATTTACTAATTAATTAGAGGTATATAGTTGTTATTATTGGGTAGGTTGGGGTGGTTATAGAAATATAAATTTGGAAAAGTTCATTGACTAAATTAGTAAAATGGAGTAATATGTGAATATTGAGGGTATCTTAGAACCACAAAGGGTCAATATTGACCAAAAATATGTTGAAATTACATGTTATACTATGGTGGAAAGATTTAGAACTGAATCAAACAAGGCATGGAAAGGAGAAGACTACCTTGGGATCAAATGGATACAAAATTCAGAAGAAATTTATTTCTATGGATTACATCTATTATTTGGAAAACCTCCAAAATTTATGACAATGCAAGCTCAACATAAAATATTGCATTGAAGAGTTACATAAACTTGCCATTTGATCTAAACATCACAGACTTGTTAAGAAGACAATGGTGTGGCAAATCAAAAACTTGTAACTTATGATCAATGATGAATTGAGTAATATGTTATTACTTTGTTCCAATGAAGAAGCATACCATTATATCTTAAATTATAAGGAAATTTTGACTAGAAGTAATAGAACAATAATAGGGTTGAGGTAGATCTATTGTTGGAATATATCAATAGGGTTAAGGAGGAAGGGGAGAGTATTTTTAAAGGTTGTAGATATTATTTGGGTAGTATAAATCCATGTAAATTATAAGGAGGTTATAAATTCATTTAATAATATTTTGAGCTACATTGTTCAAGTGTAACTAGCCTAGTCACCGAACCATTAAATTTCAACGTATTAAATTTCAAGGTTATAGGAAGAAGGATGCAAGAGCCCATCTTGTATATGTAGATGAAGAATGAATTGGATCACTTGATAGAGTTGAACATTTAGATTTCAAATCTATTTTAATCATGAAGAGAGTATTACTAAAGTCGTCTCAATAAAATAAGGAATTAATATGACTCACACACACAAACACATGAAAATTTGTATAATTCCAAAGGTAGGTATTAAAAATTGATCATCAACTATGGTAGCACAAAGTATCTAGCATATTTAGAAATGGTGGATAAACTATGCTTGATGAGAGTGGATCATCCAAAACCTTAGAATATTGTTCAAATGTAAAAGATATTTCAACTTATTGTGAGGGGGCAATTTCTAGTGAGATTCAACATCAATTAATACCAATATGAAGTGTTCAATGAAATAATACCCATGCATGTGTGACATTTTTTCCTCAAAAGACACTAAAATCTTAAAAATAAAGTTATGCATGATGGAAGAAGAAATTTATTTTTTAATTATTATAATGCTTTGGAACTATATTATAGAGTGATATTGATAGAAGAAAAAGTGTTCATAAAGACTTTAGATGTAGATGAAGTGGGGTATGCATTAATGGACAAGGATATGAAGAATATGTAGTACCACTATGAGAAGAGGACTTGCTATTGGAATATGTAGACATGGTCTTCTAAATTAAATTATGTCCATAAAATCAATATTTTCTATGTCTTCTTATAGCATGTATATGTTGATATATGTGTGTTCATTCATTCATTACTTTTACACATGTAAATTATAAGAAACAAGATCTAAATGAATATACAAAGGCTATATAAAAGAAAGTAGCTTGTGAACTTAAATGAAAATATGATAGAAGATGTGTCCTTGATTTGATAGTTAATGATAAATAAGACTTACAAAATTGGAAAATTAATGTGCACTAGCCCTATAATAGGTCCTATCTATGTGTAGATATCATACTATAGAAACCTTTACAATTCATAATTGGCCTAGATTTCATGTTAGTGACCCAATACAAATAGGTAAATATCTAGAAATAAGTTGGCCTCTAGAATATAAATTATGGACTATGGGATCAAAGTAATTTGTATAAAAAGGTCATGGGTGAGAAGATTGCCACTTTGGAAAATCATATGACTTGGTAGTTGGTTCATTTTTTTGAAACAATAAAATTGTTTAGATGTAAATGGATATTCAAGAAGATGTTAAGTTATAATAGAAAGGTTGAAAAGGTCAAGGTATGATCGATTGCTAACGATTATTTCCAAGTTAAAAGAATAGATTTTAGTGATATTTTCTATAATATTGTAGAATAAACTTCAATTACATGATTATCATTTGTGGTTGTTTTTTATATTTAAAGCAGCAAAACAAGGGAGTTGACCCTGTAAACAAACAACCCGTAGACAGCTTAAAATAAGCAACAAAACAAGGGTGCTGCCCCATACAAAGTTAGGTCAAATAGGCCTTCAACAACACATTAACAATACAGCTGGGAACCCAACTCAAGAGTGGAAAGAGATTTCGCCCACAACTCGATGAAGTGTTCGACAGGGAGAATTACCTTTTCGCCTACGACAAACAATAGTTTGTGCATATTATTGTTGTGAACATCATTACAAATGGGATCGAGGAGGGGAATCCCCTTAGAGGCTCTATCAACACCTAGAATAGATTATTGACCAACCATCAAAGGTTGTTGCAGAACAAGAGCAACAGGAGTAAAAACCACAGGGCCAAAGGAGGTCACACTAGAAACAAGAGGGGGAGTAGGATCCAGGGGGACTGAGGAGGCCACTACAATAATAAGAGGCACAATCTCATCCTAGGAGTCATCATCAACATGTGAAGAGTCATTAGAATCGAAAACCTTGATAGTCAAATGATCACCATTAGCATCCTTCCACCAAGTAGCAGCACCTTTATGGTGCGAGAGAGAACAATTTGTAGCTAAGTGACCAATTGAGAAGCATCTACAAAAATGAAAGGGGAGGCCCTCATAATCCAGCGATTGAGTTCCTGGCATATCCCCAACCATAAGAATCACATCCCCAGGGAGAGGCAAAGAGATGTCAATGTCTATTAAAATGTGAGCAAAACTAGAAGGACTTGTGAAGGAAGTGGTATCGTCAACCTTCAAGAAGCAGTTGATAGAGTTACCAATGAACTCACAACAAGAATGCTCCAAAAAATGAAGAGGAAGATTGGGAAGATGAACTCACACTAGATACATATTGAGTGGTTTAGTAAGAGGGTTGAAAGAAGTTGTCTAGGGTTAGACCAAGAGAGTTGAGTCCTCAAGCCCATAGCTTGCTCAGCACCAAGTCACAATCATCAAAAGAAGAAAAGCAATAAGAAACCCTTAGCAAAAGAGAAAAGCTTAATGTTATTGACAACCAATGACTTCCAAGAATCTCTCACCCAATGATGTAGATCCGAGAGGGAAGGCCAGAGCCCAGCAAATCTACACACCAAACCACGACATTGGTAGAAAGCAACATTTTTTACCACATCTTGTCTACAAACCACAACAAGGGAGGTCTTGGCACAAGGAAAAGGTTATCTACAAATCACAACAGGGGAGGTCTGGGCACAAGGAAAAGGACAAAAATTTCCCTTGGAAGGATGAGCAACACAGATATAGCAACACAAGCAAAGATCTAGCCACCAACAAGAGAAAAAGGCCCAAGAGGGGGGACCCCATCACTTGAAATAGCCCTAGTAGGACCACCATCTTCATCAGCAACACCAAACCCACCCACATCCAAGGGGCGTATTCACAACCTGGGAGGCAAGAGAAACACCCACACCCACATGAGCAGGAACACCCAAATGCAAAGGGGTAGGTGGAGGAGACATAGAGTGTGCACTACGCAAACCCATTGAAATCGAGTTTGAAAATGAGATAGGGATTGTGCAGGTGAGGGAAACTTCCATTTGGTGGAAATTCATTTCACAATTATTATTTGTGGTTGTTGCTTGTGATCTAGAGGTTGATAAAATGGATGTTTAGATAGTGTTTTACATGGTGATTTGGAGCGGGAAATTTAGATGAAACAACTTGAATACTATGAGGAAAAGGAAAGGATATTTTGGTTTATATGTAGAAAAAATGTCTCAATGCTTGAAACAATCACCTTGGATGTGCTATCAAAATTTTGATACTTATATTTCAAAATTGAGAGTTTATAGAGATAAATCAAGAGACTCCATCTGACTTAAATAGGTTGGTGATTAGTTTTTTGTTTTCATCTTATCAATTAATGATATATTGTTAATTAGCAATAATAAGGATATGATCAAAGTTCTTAATTCTTAACTTTTAGTTTAGTTTGACATAAAGGATACATGGGCTACTAAATCCATTCTTCGAAGGAAAATTAGGGAGATGTATCCAACAAAAGGCTCTAGTTGAGTAAAAAATAAGTGTGTGCGAGGAGAAAATCAGCATGTTAATTAGACTAAAAGGTAACCACAAAACCTTAAATCTAACAACAAGATCCAATCGCAATGCAATGAAGGAATACTAAATGAAATCAACAAAATGAAATAACAAAGCCAAAAGAAAACTCAATGTTGACTCCAATACACTTGGCCTTCATTGTTCTTCTTATCCTTGTCTTGGATGATAGCTCTCAAAGTCGCACTTGAAAACCTACAGCATGGATGCACAAGACTATGAAGATAGTGGCTCCAAGTTAGTGGTTGCTAATAATGGAGATTATGCCTAAATTTTGTAATTTGATTCGATGATTGAGATCGATTTGAAAACAAAATTGATCAATGGTAGAGGATTCATGAGACGGGTTGGTGGAAGATAATTATGAGGTAGAATTGCTTGCATGATTCAGTTAGACTAAATTGATTGAGAGTTAAAAGAATTGATTGAATTGTTAACTAGATTTGATTGATCAGTTAGGAGAATTGATGGATTATATAGGAAAAGGTGATTGCTGATTCATTGATAGTTAGTGGTAGTGGAACTAAGAGTCAATGGCAATTAGGATTTTCAACATGTGTTGTAAGAAAATGAACAAAATCAGCATAATATGAATGAATTTGGATTTTTGAAATGTGAAATTGAAATTGAGATGAGAGGTCGGGAAATGAATTTAATTTGAATTTGGAGGGAAATGAAATTATTTTAAAATGTGAGACAAATGAGATTAAATAAATTTAAAAAATATATTTAATTAAGAGGAAATCATTAGCTAATTAATTAATTTAAAAAAATGTATGGAAGATAGAAATTGAATTTGGAGATGACCCCACAATGCAGCGTTAGTTGTGAACCTCCTGCATGGGAGGTCTTGGGTTCTAGTCTACTCAACTGGTTTTTAGCTCCAGGGAAAAGCTAAAAAAAATACCGCTTTAGTGGTGACTTATCAAAAAAAAAGAGATTGAATTTGATTAAACAATAAAAATCATTTAATTAAAAATGGATAATCGAGATTAATTAAATAATAAGATTATTTTAATTAATATTAGGAGGGAAATGATTAAAAAACCTTAAATTATAGAATTCGTGGAAATTTGAAGTATGAATTATCAAATGGAAGAATAATATTAGTGCAGAAGACCAAGGTGCATTTTATTAAATAATAAAAATTATTTAATTAAGAAAGGGGAATAGTTAGTATAATTAGTGTTTGTGGGCATGGGACAATTTTAAGTGTGTACATTTTGCCCCTCTTTGAGACAATGTGTTTTCAGACATCATTTCAAAGAAAAGATAAAAAAAGATGCCCCAGCATGCAGAGGGATGGACATGAGATACCCCCTCGACAAATTGTTTGTGCGTTAAATGCATGAATGATCTATTGAAAGAAGAAGAATGTTATATGAGAGATAGAATAATGGTTAGTTTGATGACATGTATTGGTTTGATTGGATGGATAATATGGTTGGAGTGATTTGCGTATTGATTGGATTAATTGGACTAATTGGATATCAAGTCTAGTTTTAGGAAGAACACATCATGTATAAGAGAAAAAGATAGAGAATCTTACAACTTTTTTTTAATAGATTTTTTTATTTCTTTTTTAATTTTTTTGCATTTGGATTTTTATTTTATTTTTTGGATTTTGAAAGATATATGGATCATTGATTAAGGTAAAAGACATGTCAAGATTTATTGTCAAGCAAGATATATTTAATTGCCCCAATGTCTAGCAACGCATAGAATATTATGAATGTATGAGGGAACTGGTGGGATGGAAATGGACAAGTGAAAGATGAAGATAGCTTATTACAGAATCAAGGCTGATTTAATTTCCAACAACTATCTTGCAATGAGATAACATGTTTATCCAATCTAAGGGATTGGATATAGCGAGGTAAGGTGATGACTTTGTGTGATGAATGGCATGCGGTCCACAGGAATGGACATGTCAAGAGGATTCTGACAAACATGTTTTGCATTTTATGTCCTTAGCTTTCAACAAGATCAAGGGATGGATTTGGATAGGATAGGCAATATCAAAGGTGGAAATGGATGATGGAAGCAAGAAATGGGTAAGATAAGGGATATGGACTAAAGGGTGTGGATAACGTGAAGCAAATAGGATGTTTGATGCTTATGAAGATCCTTAGCCTCATCAAGATCAAAGTTGGAAAAACAAGATGGATGGAGATGGGGTGATGAACATTGGAGGATGGATAATGGGAGATGTTGTAGGGTAGGTTAGAGTGGATGAGACTTACCCGCAAGTATAGAGTGCAAAAGGATGATGGATTGCATATGATATTTGTTTGTCAATTTTTCATCATGATGCTTGCCCAAGCCATAAGAAATAATTTTCATCATTTGACGAATGGTTTTTCTTCTTTTTTTATATCAAACATGATGCCTATTTGTTATGTTTTCATTGTGACTTTTTATTGAAAGACAATGGATGCATGAAAGGAGATGGAGGGAGGACTCGAGCATCTAATTTGTTGGATGTTACCCTTGAAATATGTGCTACAATGGACCATGGCTATTGAAGGTATGCTCAAATATGTTGGCAGGTTGATGGTAAAGAGAAATGAAATGGATGACAAGATGGAATAGGGAAAGGATATGCAGGATTGGATGAGAGAGATGGAAGGATGGAAAATAGGTGTTGGATAGTGGATAGGAAGTTGGAAGATTTGTGTTTGGGTGCTTGGAAATGTTTTCAATATCAACATTGGCACACACCTTGAGGGGTGGTGGAGTGATGGAGGACAAGTGGATTTTTTATTTTGAGATTTTGAGGGAGGAGTGGATGTGGATTTTGGGACATAAGGACCAAAATGCATAAAGGAGGTGATGGAGAATTTAAGATAGAGGGTTTTGGGACAAAGGGACAAAAAATACTTGAAAGGTGTGATATGTTGAGATGAAGGGATGAAGGAAGCCTTTCGAATAATAGGTTTGGGTGCCAAATTTGATTTTTCTTTAGGATACAATGCTTCTATGAGTGACTTGAGAATCCACATGGTTTCTGATTTTTCCTTCCTTTGTGGCCTTCTGGATATTTATTTTTGCTTCTAGATCAAATTTTGCTTTATTTTTACATGTCATGTAGATTTTATACTTGGCATCCAAATTGTTTCCAAGGGGGATGAAATTCATGGGTGGATAGGAATGATATGAAGTTCTTTTGGATGGATTGATGTAAGTAGATGGTTCGAAAGTTCTCAAGGATGTGTGCCTTTCCTATTCTTGATTCACAATAAGGTAAGTAGATTGTGAGCTAGGAATGACATGGATAGTAGATGGACGAATATAAGGACCTAATATGGATGAAAAGGATGAAGGCAATCTCCATTTTGGAGAAGCTTCTTTTAGAATTATAAATATATAAATTGGAGGCTTGTGAAGTAGTTTATAGGAAGATTTTTTGTAGGTATCATATGCAACCAAGATTGCTCTGAAATCCCTGTCATTATTGAACACTCCTGAAAGAGCTTGGCTCCAAGATTGCATTGCAACCCCTTTAATTATAGGTATTTCAGTGGATTGTGATTTTGAAGTGTCCGGTTTTCTCTCAAAATGGTTTTAATTGTTTTTCTTAAAACAAAATAGAATGGTTTTTCTAATTTTGTATATATGTATTTGCTATATGCTATGTTTAATTTAATAATTATATAAATAACAAATTAAGTGTTGTACTTTTTAAGTGAGTTATGTATTAAAAGTAATTTTAAAATAAAATAAAATATTTTGTTTCTTAAACAAAAGAAAAAAAAGGTGAACTTATATAATATCGAATAAAGTACATGATGAAGAAAAAATTTACAGCTGCCAACAGAGACAAACCAAGACCAACCAAAAGAGACCATAATAGTTAGGCCATCCCCCAACCCAAGAGCAAGATATTTTGGAAATACACAACAGGGGGCATGGTGAATCAAAACAACATAAAAAATTACCTAAACAAAATACCACTGAGAGACCAAAAGATAAACACTATATACATTAAACCAGAAGACCAAGTATTGGCATGGAATTCAGGCTCATATAACTTGGTATATATAGGCTTCTTCAAATATTTTCTTGGAAATAAACCTCGAATCCGAGATTTTCCTTCATGGAAATTATAATTCATAATGTCTTATTTCCACTTAGGAGTTGATTAAAAGATTTGAAAACTTTACAATCTGTTATATTTTTTATTTTTATGAAGGTAATGACTTGGTCGATGAGGTGACAAAAAAGGCAGAAGGGTAGCTGGCATCCAGTCAACCATGATATGTATAGGGGAGGCAATATTACGTCATGTTGAGCGAGGATGTCAGATCGGAGGTGACCAAACTTTTAGGTGTGATCTTCAAATCTCATGAGGAAATGTGTGATGTGATGGGATGTTACTAGTTCATGATTCCCTTTGCCACTGGGGCCAAATGTACATATTTTTGGGCTTATCTGAGAACTCCAAGGTGGGCTCGTCAAATGCATGAGTGGTGAAGGTTAGTTATGTTGCGTTGGTATGGGTTGAGTTGGCCAATCCTCTAGCCAACTCAGTGCCTCATTTTTGGTTGCTATTGGCTATTCTCCACACAAAACGGCATGGACATGGCATGATAGGACTTCATTACATGGCATGGTGGGTTAATGGGGAAGAGGCATGGGGTGGCGATAGTGAAAAGATGGTAAACCACACCGTGGCGGACTGTCACTGATAGCAATATGCTTTAAAATAGACTTTCTGATAAGGTCCTCAAATGGCAAGGTAATTTTGAAAATAGCAATAATTTTTTTTGGAATTTGTAAATGGGCTCAACAAAAGCCACGACCAAAAGAGGAGGGAGAAATACATGGTGCATGGTCATTTGCATGAAGTCCACTTGGTAAGGGATCTCAAAGCTTTATACCACCCTTGGTGGTTGTCGAGGGTGCCATATGTTTTTGTTTGAAAGGAAAGTATTGGCAATCTTTTGGAGAGTCTTTAGATAGTCCTTGCAAATTTTTTCAGGCAATCTTTAGAATCTTTCATAAAGTTTGCAAAAACCCATGGTAAGTGTGGAAAATCAGTGTTTAATGGTCGTAATTTTTTTTTGCCACATTTGTTTTCCTTGCTTTGTCCCTAATTCTGCGTATCCATTGTTTTTTGTTGTTCACAGTGTACACAAGCAAATGGGCATTGGGGTTTTGGAGGCCGAGTCGTGGAGATTTTAAGCGAGGTCGAGTCTTGACAATTATGTATATTTTCCAATATGTTTTGCCATTTTTCATGCTCCTAGGGACTATGGAAGAGGAAATTTTAGTTCTATAATATTTCTAGTTTTTTGTAATAAATTCGAGGAGCGGACTAGGGTTTTCAAAAGTGTAAAAAAATGGAATTTTTGAATTTTGCGTAGTCTGTACGTGTGTTTCATGTGGGCAAATTTTTTGAACCACTTGTCAAGACTAGGAATGTTACAAGACACGAATGTTTTGCACATTGTAGTATCCGATGTGGGTTGGTAAAAAATCATGACAATTTTGTTTCCAAGGCTTGTCATAAATTTGGGGAGAGAACTAAGGTTTTCAAAAGACTGTAAAACTTTGGAAATTTTGAATTCTGCCAAGTTTGTATGTGTGTTTCATGTTGGCACATTTTTTGAACCCCTTGTCAGGGCTGGGGATGTTAAAAGACACAAATGCTTTGCACATTGTAGTATTCAGTGTGGGTTGGTAAAAATTATGATGGTTTTGTACACATCCAGACTGGCTTGGTAAGGATCATGATTGAGTTGCACACATCAAGTCTGGCCATGTGAAAAACACAACAGTTTTTCATTGTATATTATAACGGAATGACCATGTAGATAGTTCATGAAATTTTTGCACAGTGTAGTATCCTATCTGGGTGACTTAGAAAATATGAGGGTTGTTATAATTTTTGTCACCAAGATTGCACACGTGATGCTTAAGCTGAAAGCTCAACAATCTTGTGAAACATGAAATGATCCTTAGGCATGTGGGTTGCCTATCTTGAGGATCAATCTCCAGATGAAGGGCTGGTTGTAATGCCCACCAAAATACCCTAGAGAAATATAACCAACTAACATGCATATAGAGATAAAAAGAAAATTAACATCTTATTCATATGCAACATAAAACAACTAGATAATAAGGACACCTCCCCTTCATCTGCCACTTCCCCCCTCATAATTAGATCTCTGAGGAGGATGGGAGGAAGTCTGAGACCATAAAGGAAGATAATAAGAACACCTCCCCTTCATCTGCCACTTCTCCCCCTCATAATTAGATCTCTGAGGAGGATGGGAGGAAGTCTAAGGGAAGTTAGACTGTTGTTGAAGGTGGTGAGAAGGAAGAGGTAGTGCATTGTGCAGGGTGTAAAGCTATCTCCGAGGACTTGAATGGTGTGAAAAAGAAGCTGGACTATCTGGACTCCCATGGCAGCAAAATTGCAAAATTTGCTATTAAAGCCATGCACTCCTCAGCCACTACAATGTGCCTGCTGCACCAGGAAAAAGTGAACCAAGGTGGGTTGGAAGGTGACACCAC
This sequence comes from Cryptomeria japonica, assembly GCF_030272615.1. Lineage (NCBI taxonomy): Eukaryota > Viridiplantae > Streptophyta > Pinopsida > Cupressales > Cupressaceae > Cryptomeria > Cryptomeria japonica. The sequence goes on along the minus strand of NC_081410.1, from coordinate 402,334,387 downwards.
AAAGGAACTATTTGAATTCCTTGTTGAAGATTGGACCGGGGTGCTGCTCTCCCAGCACATGGGAGTTGGAAAAATGATTAATGGGTGATGCTTTCCTTTTTTGTTCTAGTTTTCATTTCAAGACCCGTTGGATCCTTGTTATGTTTAATTTCATTATCAACCCTATGAGGCTTGTTAAGACTCTCTTTACTTTCTTTAGTGATTATAGTCTGAACAATATGCTTACCTCTAAGGATAGATGGTTTAAGGTTAGTTTCTTTTTGGTTACCTACTGTTTAAGTTGCTATATGGACGTGATTGTTATCAATCTTTGGTTATTCTATAGCTGCAAGTGGTTTATGTTTTTGATGATTAATATAGGGATTGGCTGATTGTCATTTGACAACTGTGTGTGTGCTGGTTATGCTCTCTCCGAGGCTTGCTGTGTATTCCAAGTCAGCCCCCTTGTTTTATCTGCTTTATTATCAAAAACATAAAACAACTAGAATACTCAAATGCATTAAATTTCCATATAGAAATATGCACATAATCAATTTAAACATAATCATAGGAACTCATTACACAAGTGGAAATAAACATCATCATAATTCATCAATTATATTTCCTAGGGTATCTCAATGCCATTACTTTACTAACATTTACTTCCAACAAATTAACACTTTTAACAACATAAGGGAACATTCATTAATCTAACACATTATGCTATAACCAATCTTTGAGAACATATTCTAACGTATTTCAAATGTCATTATTCCTTTAGATTCATTTTAAGAGCACTAAATTCAAATGTTCCTAATTCTCAATGCTTCTATGCATAACCATTCCTCCACTATTCTATTACTAAACATCACCTACAACATATCTAATCATATTTATATCTTTATCAATCATTTACATTAACATAATACCAAACACATACCCTTTTCAAGGTAAAGAAAATAAGGGAACATACTCTTTTCTAATCTAGGAACACATAACCTAAATCCATTAAGATAACCCATAACATCATAACACTAACCATGATTCCAATTCCTCTCTTTTTATGAATAATCAATGTCCAAGTTACAATATAATTCCAACAAGAACTTCAACATCATTATCCAATGCAAGAATCATGACTATAACCTAATGCATCATTTTCCACTACATTTGAGGGCAATATCCTTTTCCACTTCATTGATGGTGGGCTCCATTTTGTAGGACACTAGCGACTCTCTGACTCTTTTAAAAAATTCCTCAAGATCTGGATGCCCAATTTTCATATCTCTGATATTGTCATTATTGGATGATATAGAAGGAGGAAAAAATGGATGAAGATGTTGCTTTTTGAACTTCATGGTTCTTTTTCTTGGTGATGGCTCCATCATTTGAAAGTAATTGCACTGCAACATTGAAAATATCATCACCATATTTGAACCAATTAGCCTGCTTACATGGATTTTAGAAATCCCCTTTGGTAGAACAAAAGTTTCGAATTGATCACAAATTGTCTAAAAATTCTCAATTTGTAAGTGTGTGCATCAAGTGCAAATTGGACTTATAAGTCCGATTAGCACCTATCATTAGTGAAAAACAACAAGAAGTGCATATTGGACTTAAAAGTTTGATCTGCACTTAAGGAAAGTCAAAAAGTCACAAAGGTCTGCATATCAGATTATAAGTTCGATATACACTTGGGAAAAACCATCAAGTAAAAGAGGTCCATATTGAGGTTATAACCCCGTTATGCACTTGGGAAGATCAAAACTTTAAGGTGCATATTGGGGTTATAACCTGGATATACATTGGGTGAAAATTTAGCACAAGGCAACAAGTTTGTGGTGCTAGTCGGGTTTGCATCCTCGACTTGCACTTGAGAAAGAGAATGGTGGGAGATGGGGGTACAAACCCAACTATCACCACAAGGAGGCATATGAAACAAATGGTGGGTGATGGGATTGTGGCCCCAACACACACCGTGGAGCAATGCTTCGATGCATGGCCCGCCATCCACCAAGGAAGGACATGACAAAGGAAACAAAGATGTGAGTCGAGTTAGAGCCTGACACACATTGGAGCATAGGGATTCGGTGTGTGCTGGGTTCTAAACCCGACTCACACCATAATGGCTTCAAAATACAATAAAAAACATTAACAGGGAAAAATGATAATGCGGGTAGAAAATCACAGTGTACATCAGAGTTTAAACTTTGGTGTATATTGTGTACATTCAACCTTGCAACAATGGCAAACTAAAAATCGATAGAAGTTTAGAAAGCACGAAAGAAGGACCAAAAAGACACCACGAAATAGATGAATTTGACCTGAGTAAAGGAGCTTAGCAGCTTGCGAAATCTTCCAAGCAATGAATGAAAACAAAGAAATGAGTTGGATTGAGAATAAAAAGGGAGGAAGAAACCTGGATAAAATCAAACACTTGCAAATCATTAAATACCAATCGTGCTTAATAATGGCGTAGTTCGGGCTTATAAGCCCGATTTGCACCATTAGACCAAAAAGAGGTGTAAGACGACTTAGAAGCTCAAACTACACCTGACTATAACAACTAAGTGAAATGTAGGGTTTAAGATCCAATTTTGCACCCAAGAGCCCAAAACTGTGTTAAAGTCGGATTTAAAAACCAACTTTGCACCAAAACAGGAAAATCATTATTTTAAGTTAAAATTTGAATCTTAACTAATAAGGTGAGATATCCAAGATTGAATACTAAGTATTCAAAAATGAATCAGGTGATAAAAATGCCTCCAAAACCAAAACTTAGAGAAAAGAGGACAAATTTAATAAAAAATCATAGGGGGTTACCTTGTTTTCTCTAGAAATGAAAAACAAGGATAATAGAATTGAAAATACAAATTAAAAACTTTCTATAGGTCAAGGCTTGCCTAAGTTGATGGTCAATTCCAACTAAGAAGTAGCAAAAGTAAACAAAATGAATGTTGATAACATTTTTGTTCCTTGCTAATAAGTACAACCTATGGTACAAGGATGCGATTTTCTACCTTGTGAGCATGAATTGTCTGCAATTTATAGATGAGAATTAGATAATAACTCTTAAGCTTCAATCAAGTAGAGATAGGGGAAGCATACCGGTAACTGTTATAGCTAACTTCATGCACCCACAGATTCTAAATGGTATATCAGATTTTGATGATTTTGTTTTTGGTTGTCTTTGCATGCAACTTAACTGCTTATAACTATTGTTTTGGCTTCTGGTAGTAATGATGCATGCTATGAGATTCGTTATGCATGCAAGGGTTAAAAAGTACACTTTTCAAAGTTTCGCTTGATACTTGCTCAAAGATGCCCCAATAACTTTGTACTTAAAATTGCCAATACTCATGCACAAATGCCCCAGTAGTCGTGCGTTATGGGTAGCAATAAAGGTGCACAAATGCACCAATTATGGTCCAAAAATGCTAAAAAATGAGCGGTTATTGGTACATGTGAAATTTATTAATGAGATTTTAGTTATTTGTTTTTTGTTTTTTATAAAGATAGTAACTCGGGGGTTGGGTGTGCAAGGAGTGAATGGTTATTGGAACATGAATGGTAACTAGTGCTCTTCTCCTATGTATTGATCTATAATGAGCTAATATGAAAGAACCATGAAAGTTTATTATTGAAATTCATAAATGAATTATCAAAATCCAGAGACAACAAAAAAAATTGTCAAAATCCAATACACCCTTTAAAATCTATCAGTATACAAAATTAACTATAATCACTACTGATACACTATTAATTCAGGAAAAAACTTGTTCATCTTCCTTATATGCTGTGCAACACTTACTCTTACTAGCTTGCGCCCTCTCCTTTTTTGGCAACTTCATCATCTATCATCATACCATTTCAACTCCCTTACGCATTGGAAGGTCAAACATTACCTTTCTTGTCTTTGCTTGTAATTATATTTTTAAAAATCTGCAGTAAGGAAGTCTTCTTGTTTTCCTGTGCGCATGAGTAGGTGTCTAAATGTCCATGCCAAATCTCTTTATCTTCCGAGAGTTCCCTTTTCTTCCAATGCTAAAATTTAGGGACAAGTGCATAGATGAATTGAAGGTGTGATGATTGCCAAAGATTTTTAGGTAAGCTGAAATTTGTTGTTGTGTTTCACTTGTTGCGTCTCATAATTGAATCACTTTTTAGCAGTGGAGGATTGATTTCTTTGGAGAATTATGAGAAAAATTTAGAAATGAATATAAAAGTGGATCCTTGTGGCATGATAAAATTCACCAAGTGAGTTGAGGTTGTTTCAACCCACAATGCAACATCTTAGGTGATAGTAGAATTTTTAATATATAACACAATAAACCTATATTAGGATATGTAAAATATGTGCTCTAATTTTGGTATAAATTTGGTTCATTTTAATGGGAGTCAAGTAACAAGATTATAATGAATATCATCAAAAGAATATTGGATCGTAATAAGAAGAGATGGGATGACAAGCTCAAGTATACTCTTTATGTTGATAGAATTACTTATAAGAAAAATATTGGAAGAATCTCATTTGAATTGGTATATGGAGTAGAGGCTAGAATGTCAATTTTCATGGACTTTCACATTTATTATATATCAAAAGATATTGATGATGATCAACATGATTTAGTGTCTTTGAGGGTCGTGGAATTGATTGAATTAGAAGAACAATGAAGAATTTCACAAGATAGAAACTTGTAGTATAAGCAAGCAATACAAAATTTGTATGATAAGAACTGTAGGTTTTCAAGTTGGTGACATGGTACTTTTATGAATGCCAAGTTTGAGGAAAGGGAAAAGCATGGAAAATTGGACACTTTGTTTCTTGGGCCTTTTGTAATAGTTGAGAGGTACAAACTGTGTGTGTGAAAAGTGGACCTGTATTTGTAGCTGGAATACACAACACTTCCATTAAGTCATTACATGCATGGTTAGACAGATATAAACATGAATAATAAAACCATAACAAATTGACCCATTTCCTTTTAGTAGATGCGAGTTTAGATTGCTCTCAGATTGCTAAGCTATCTAGTGACTAGACAACACCTAAACGAAGGATTTTTAATCTATATGAGCATGGATTTAAGCTAAATGGATGCAAGATTTAAGTTAGATACGCAAGATTAATCTATCATGATTTAAGCAATAAATGAGCTAAATGATCTAAATATGTATGCAATAACTAATATGCAAATATCTAAATGCATAAATATTATTGAACTTAGAGCAAAAACAACATGATAACAATATATTCTCCAAGATCTTTTGAATGAGAGATGAGAGCCTGAATTTATAGAAAATTCAGAAAGAAACCAAAGGCTTAGATCAAATGATGATGAGCGGTCAAGATTTTCCAAGAGGAAGCACAATCTAGGTGAATTGATGTGATTGGATGCTTTTCTCAATTTTAAAGGAAATTGAACTAAAATTAAGATAAAATCAGAAAAAAATTGATTTATTCTCTATTTCATTCAATTTTAATATTTAATTGTTTTAATTGCTTTCTTTGAGATTATTTATCAATTTTTAATTTGTTTTTCAAGATTATCTCCAATTGATTTCTTTTCTCAAATTTTTAATTGTTTCTTTGTCAATTAATTCCTTTTTTGATTTATTTCCTTTTTTGAAGATCCGTGCTCATAATTTCCAATTCCTCTTTCTTGATTTGTTTCCTTTTTTGAAGATTTATGGCAATTGATTTATTTAATTAAATATGTTAGGATATTCAATTAAAATAAATAGGATAATTGTTTAAAAATGATTTACTTGAAATGATTAATTAATTAAATAAATATTTAATTAATATTGAGTGATTAATTTGCCACGTGACTTTGATGATTTTAGAAATTAATTGTGTGCTCAAGATTAATTTAATTGCCTTTGGTTAGGACCTTGGTGACGCTGTCGAGATTAGGGGCTCATGGTTTAGATGACAATTTTTAGGGTATTACATTTGCCGCTCTTTGAATTAATGTGCAAGTAGTGCATTGGTTCAAAGAAAATTTGATGTCTAGGAGATACCAGTTCGAACTTGATTGATCACGAACCAGATGAAGAGCAAGGTGTTTAGCTTGATTTGAAGTGATGAAGCTGAATAGAGTTGATTAAAGCGATACTGATCTGGAACTTGATTGAACTAGGAACGATAGAGAGCAAAGATACCGAATTTGAACTTGATTGATCAAGAAGCGGATCTTACTGATCTAGAACTTGATTGAACTAGACATAGTGAGTGAAGATAAAATTGTTCTCGAACTTGATTGATCAAGATATGATGAGCGAAGATAAACTGTCCAGCTTGATTCGATGCGATGAAACTGAACACCTGCTTAGATTGAGTGTGATCAAAGATACTCTTTAAACCCTTGATTGATTTTAAACGAATAACCAGCTTGATGAAAAGCGATGAAACTGATTAACGTTAAGAGATTGATTCAGACGAAGACAAATATCAACTTGATATGAAGCGATGAAACTGATATGCCCCTAGCAATTGATTCGATTCAGATGATCGAGAGATCTCAACTTGATATAAAGCGATGAAGTTGAGATGCCCCTAGCGATGAGGTCTTATTTGATTATCTTTAGTTGAAAAGATTTTTTCTCGACTTTCAATGAAGATTTGAAAATTTTCTTGACATTGAAGATGTGAGGTCATAAGGTCATGAGTATGCCCCCCTCGGGAGCGAAACCGAAAGATGGCGAGGATTGTGCAGTGATTTTAAGCAATTTTTTTGAGTGATTATAAGTTATTTGAGCACAAAGATTAATGTTGAAGATTCAAATCAGGGTTAATGTGAGAATTAAATTGAGATTTAGCATTGATTGATAAGAAATTGAGCACAAATTGAAGAAGAGAACGAGCAGTTGATGAAAAAAGGTGCTAAGTGGTTCAAATTGTGAAATTGACTAGGAAAATGATCTCGAATTTTGATTTTGATCCCGAAAATGGAATCAGAATGAGCGAATTAGCTAAGGGTACAATTTTCATGTCCATCAGAGCAAGTTGAAAAATTAGGGTTTTGGCTATATAAGAGGTAAAAGTGTCATTTTCAATTCATTTTAACCCTCTAAGTTTGAAAAGTCAAAAAGCCTTCTGCGAAGAAAATGGTGGTCCCTACTCGTGAGCATCGATTCGAGCACCAGAGATGACATAATTGACCTCGACACTATGAGCCAGCGGTAAGTGATCAATCTTAAGCCTCTTTATGTTCCCAATTTTGAATTTTTTTGTTCATTTTTCAAGTTTTGGCACGTTTGAAGTCAGTCCTTCTCGTTTTGTCGTGTGAGACATGATCCTGTCTCGTACAACAAACTATTGAAGTTTGTTTTGTCATTTTAGGCCATTAGATTTGTCGTTCTAACCCCACCCTTATGTCGTACGACAACATGCATAAAAGACCATTTTGTCATCCGGAGTCTAATCTTTTATCGTATGGTGTTCTTTTATCGTACGGAGCCCAATCCTGACTCATACGAGTTGTTGTCCTTCTGTGTTTTGTCATTTGGGAAACAGTGAGCATTTTTTAAGGTCTAAACTTGAAATTTTGATTTTGGAATTGACGTAGTTGGATTTGTGTGATGTTTTACTTCTCTTGTAGGCTTATTTGGAATGTTTTTTGATGCTTCGTTGTTTTGATTTTTGCAGGTTCAATTGCCTCATGTGCTCTTCAGATGTGTTTATCCTCCTACTATGACATTAGTGCAGTAGTTATCAGAGGTTGATCAGGCTCATATTTATTTGTGCAACTTGACACACCTTCTTGGTTTACCAGACATCCATGTGAATCATGGAATCCTCACAACATTGGTTGAGCGATTCCATTCAGTGCATAATACCTTCCATTTTCCAGTTGGGAGATGACTATCACTCCCAAGGACGTATATAGGATCCTCTGTATCCCTTTTGCTGGGGATAAGGTAGATTACGATGTGGCACTGCTACCTGGATTACAGGTGATCAGGCATGTCTTCAGGGATCCTGATATATTGACACGTTCCATCAGTTGGGACATCATGATGAGAAGGTACAGTGAGGAGTTTCCTCTGGCTTGTGTTCTAGTAGGGTTTATCGGCTATTTTTTGATGTCGGATAGGGGACAATAAGGATTCTAGTGTGAATGGGGCAGGATGCTAGAGAGATTGATGTAGACCCCTTAGAGGCTTGGCTGGGGTTCTTGCATATTAGCCCACATGTATCGCGAGATGCATGAGATTGTGTATAGGGAGGGCAAGAGCATGGCTGCAGGTGTTTTGATTTTACAGGTTTGGGCTTGGGAGCACCTCCCAATTTGTCGGCCGATTGTAGATGATAGCAGAGAGCCGGGGCAGTCGATTGTATATAGGTATGCAGGTTATGTTACGCAACCCCATCTGGAGAAGACTAATTTTTGGCAACGACAGCTAGATGACCTTATAGTCGTGATATGGAGACCTTATAGGGTCCTAGAGCCATGGGATGACTAGCGGCTAGTATGCAGGGATCTTTTTGTTACGCGCCCACTTATTGGCAAATTGCAGACTATAGTAGAGCGATTTGTAGTTTCTTGAGTGATGAGGCAGTATGGAAGGCCTCGGGGGATCTCGCAAGAGTTCACAACGTATGCACATTATGCTGATGAGGAGAGGCGGGGATGGTCAACGAGGTTATCCTATGCTTTGAGTATGCAGGAGCTCATTGGTTTACAACACTTGAGATGGGATTACATGGATGATGTTACAGATGTGGGGGTATTGCCCCAGTATAGGGATTGGTTCCAACAACATCCATTCCCTAGGTTGATAGATCCAGCTGAGAAAACTCCTTGTATTGAGGAGATCGAGGATGATGCCCTCGCACAGAGACAGGGATAGGGATAGGGACAGAGAGCCGAGGCTCCGAGGTGGGCAGGTGGCGATCTTGGTGCTAGTAGCAATAGGGTTCCATTTAGGGTTGGACAATAGAGAGGTGAGGGCGGATCCTTAGGTAGTATAGGTGTGAGGCTGGGCAGAGCTGAGGAGGAGAGAGCAGCACCGACACAGGTCCGGTAGCGGAGGGAGGAGCAAGGTGGAGTTGGAGGTGGAGGTGGGGATGGAGAGCCTGTGAGAGAGTAGGGGACTGACGTGGGACGATCGATGAAAGAACGTCTTGCGGAGCTGCAGTCACAGTTGACAGTGGCTCAGACTTAGCTAACGGAGTGAGACCGATAGCTAGTAGAGCTTAGGGTTGAGTGCGACCATCAGATTGCAGAGATGAGAGAAGAGAGGAGAGCAGAGATAGACGCTTTGCATCAGGAGGACCTTCACCAGACGAGTAGGGCGGCATACTATATTGCAGCGTATAACGTAGCAGTTCTAGTTGCACAACAGGTTTTGCCCTACTCATAGTACATGGCACAGTTGGAGGGAGCTCGGGCACCTCGTCAGGATCCCGGTTAGCAGGCTCCACCTCCTTCACTAGGTGATGAGGGAGAGGCTGAGAGCTAGATATTCTTTTTGTAGCTTTGATATTTTTTTGTAGACATACCCATTTTTTGTAGCCTATACGATTCTTGCTCCGATGGGAGTTTGTATATGTCAGCTAACATCATTTTGTACTCTAAGACTTTATACGATATGTATATACGAGATCGATTTGACTTCATTGTACTTGTGATGATTCATTTATGAGATTCTTTTATATGCTCTATTCTACATGTATGCATTTCTTTCAGTAGGGATGTATGTAATGCAAATGATCATGGATGTCTATTTTTCTTTCTTTTCATATGCAAATAAATGAATGTGAATGAGTAATGCAAATTTTTCATTTTTCTATGCAATAAGATGAATGCAAATGAGGAATAATGAAATGTATGAATCTATATAAGATGCTCATGTATGCAGCTAACATCTCAAAACACAAGTACTCGATCAGAGAAATGATGAAAAGAGACCACTTAGCTAAGAAATGATGATGCTTCCAACTCTCATGCAGAAGATAAAGAGATCATTGTTACCATACCAAAATCATTCTAAATTCACAAAATGCAGAATGAAATGCAAAATGCAACCTAAACCTAGTCATTGGATTTTAAAAAAAGCTTAATTTTTATCATTGAGCGTTTTACAACCACACCAGGCAGATTAGAGTTCCTTTCTTTTCATGTGCAATATTAATTATCTTGTCCACAATGACCCTTTTTTTGTTCATATCCTTGGACAGATTACGCATGGACCCAGATTGCACAATAAAGAAATTCCCTCAAAACAGACAAATAAATGATGGGAACCTCCCTGTAGCATTCAAATAAGCGGAGTCAACATATGTGTGGCGATTTCACCTTAATGTGAAGGCACTTATCACAGACACCCAGTTGATTAGATGTTTTGAGATCATCGGAATCATTCCTACAAGTAGAAAACAAAGAAAATATTATGTCCCCAATCCTTGCTCCTCTTAGTCAAGATAGACTCCCTCAAGTTACTCAGAGGGATAATAATCGAAAACCAATATAAAAGACAACACACAAAGAAAATTTCATGCATATCTAAAACTATGTAGTGATTGTTTTCAGTTTTGTTGTTTTGCTTGTTTACTCAGTGATAAAACTCTTCAGTAGTCAAGAGACAGGTGACTGACTCGGAGGGAATGACCAGGTATCGCTGACGTAAAGATGACTTGGTTGATACTGCTTAAGACATGTAAATTGATTAGTTGATTACCCTAAGACTAGGACATTGATCGGTTTCAAGCCACGAGGGTCCTAAAATAACTAGGATGTCACAAAAGTGACTAAAAGTTATGTACAAATTAAATCAAAGAATGCATGAAAGCGGGAATGCCAACATTGCGTTGATAGATGGAGCGCTTGAGTACAAGAGGCGCCCGTTTGCTAGGTTTTCACGTGCTTGGCAGAGATTCATTTTTTCTTTTTTTTACCAAGGTGCCTGTTTACCAGGTTTTCACCAAGGCATTTTTTTTTCTTTTTCCCTTTTTTTTTCCTTTTTTTTTTTAGATTTCTTCAGGACATTTTATGATTTTTAGGATTTCTTCAGGACTTTTTTTGATTTTAGGATTTTTAGGATTTCTTCAGGACTTTTTCTGATTTTAGGATTTCTTCAGGACTTTTTATGATTTATATGATTTTGTTCAGGACTTTTTATGATTTTTTCAGGACTTTTTATGATTTTTGAAGGACTTTTTATGATTTTTTCAGGGCTTTTTATGATTTTTAGGAGTTTGTTTAGGACATTTTTATGATTTTTTCAGGACTTTTTATGATTTTTAGGAGTTTGTTCAGGACATTTTTATGATTTTTAGGATTTTGATGTTTGCCCTTAGTGTCTAGCAAGGCAAAAGGGATTTTGAGTACATGAATGGATAAGCAAATCATGGTGAACGCTTTCAAGGACTATCTCACAACGTTAATCCAAGCACAGGGTCCAGATATAGCAATGTAAAGCAAGGATTTTAGCGATGTACAGCAAGGATTTTATAAATGTAAAGCAAGGATACAACGCAACAAAGAAAGGATATAGTGTAACGAAGCCATATGGTCCAAAGAAGTGGCCATGTCAAGAGGTTTGTGGAAAGCATGTTTTTGCATTTTGTCCTTAGTGTTGATCAAGGTCAAGGAATAGATCTGGATAGGGGACAAATAGGATAATCAAGATCAAAAGGGAGTAATGAAGGATGTAAGCAAGCAATGTATGGGAGCTAAAGGGTCTGGATCAAGTGCAATAGATAGGACACATGAAGCCTGCAAGGATCCTTAACCTTGTCAAGATCAAAGGTGGAAAAGGGATATGATTGTAGATAGAGTGAATGAGGTATAATGGAGGATGAAGGATAATAGATGGATGTAGATGGATGGAAATTTCCCCTAGTGTAAAGTGCAAAAGAATAATGGATTGCCCATGATACCTATTTTCCAGGTTTTCATTATGGTACCTGCCCAAGGCCCCACAAGAAGTGATTTTCACTCGTGGACAAAATTATCTCTTTACTTTTTTTTTCACCTTTTTATCATTTTTTTTTCTTTTTTGGAAGATAATGGAGGCATTCTACGGGATGGAAGAAGGACCCCATCGTCTCGCTTCTTTGGATGGTACCCTTGGAATATGAGTTGCAATAGACCATGGCTATGAAGGTATGCTCAAAGATGTTGGCAGGACAATGAAATGAAACTAGGGCAAGGATTTATGCAAAGGATAATTGGATAAGAGGGATGGAAGGGTGAAAAAGAGGTGTTGGATAATGGATTGGATGTTGGAAGAATTGTGTATGGCTAGATGGAAATTTTGGAAAGATCAACATTGGCACACATCTTGAGGGATGGTGGACATATGGAGGAGAAGTGAATCTCAAATTTTGAGATTTGGATGGAGGAAAGGTTACAAATTTTGGGGCATAATAACCCAAAATGGATGAAGGAGGTGATGGAGGAATAGACTTGGAAGGTTTGGATGGAGGAACAACAATTTTGGATGCCAATTTTGATTTTTCTTTAGACTGTTGTGCTTCAAGAAGTCGCTTAGGGATCCACATGTTTTTAGATTTGCATGCTTTTGTAGTTCCTTAGAGCACATTTCTTGTACAAGTGCCTTAGGAACCCATATAAATTTTGACTTTTCTTCTTTCTTTATGGGCCTTTGTGGCGTTTTGTATTTTTCTTTTTCTTTTTGGATCATATTTTTCTTTGTTTTGACATGTCGATTAGATGGGACATGTTGATCCTTGAATACATGTGGATTACTTGACTTATGACTTTTATGCTTGGCATCCAAATTCTTTGGAGAAGGAAAAGAATGTATGAATGGATAGGAATGATATGGAGGTCTTTTAGATGGATGGAAGGTACTCAAAGATGTGCGCCTTTGTTAATCCCGCATAAGGGATAGAGGGATATAGGGACCTAGAATGGATGGAAGTGATGATGGGGAAACCTTATAGTTGGATTTAACTGGAGAAATGTAGGATTTATGAGAGATACCAACATCTTGAGAAATGTCCCTGAGGCCATGACCTTTAACATTTTCTTTAATATGGAGGGGTTCTTGCTTGTAGAGATTTACCCCTTTGCCTTTATAAATATTTTGACTTGTAGGATACACTTTGATTTGGAAAGAAGGTGCAAGTCCATTATGAGATGGAGGTGGAATGCAAGGAATGATAGGATCACGTGAGGGATTTGTAGGCATGATGGATCCTTGAGGTGAAAATGGAGGATTATGACAAGGAGAGGAAGTGATACTTTGATCTTGAGATGGAAGAGGACCATTGGATAAAGTAGGAAGGGTGTTTGACTCTTTATTTAGAATAGGATCGTTTGAAAAGGTGGAAGAGGCATCATGATCTTTCTTAGGAATTGGATTAGGAATGGGATTTGGAAGGATGGTTTTCTCTTGTGATGGAAGGGGGTCATCTTGGAAGAAATGGAAAGGTATAAGGGGATCATCATGAGATTCTAGGGAGGTGGGATCTTTTTCAATCATTAGATGGGATCGAGGAGTTTTGGTGTCTCGGTCTTGATTTATGATAGGACTTGTTTCTTATTTTTTCAGATTATCCTCTTGACATGGAGTCACTTCTAAGGAAGGAATAGGATTTTGCATAGGCGTAGGGGATTCTTGGAAGGTCTCCATATTTTGACATGATGGGGAAGCATTTTGGAAAGGGCCTTCTGGAGTGGGTATGAATGGAATTGGAGTGCATGATGGCATAGGATCTGGGATTTTTTAATAATGTGAGGAACTTGTATCAATATTGGCATTAACTTGGATTTCCATAGGAGATATCCCTTGAAGGTAAACATGAGAAGTTTCATTGTTTGAAGAAGATGGTATGGATTGTTTCTGATAAGTCTTAGGAGATGAAGGCATAATGGAAGGGATGAAGGCCACATATGGAGCCTTGCTAGACATAGGTTCATGATTTTGATCATGCTTAGAAGTAGTTCCTTCTTTTTCTTTAGGTGAGTCATTAGGATCTTCAATTTAAATGACACCATTATCAATGAGATCTTGAATCTTATGTTTTAATTCCATACACAATGAAGTCTTATGTTTGTTATGCCTATGATATGCATAGTAACTACTCAAAACTTCATATCCGCATGTGGTCTTTTTAGGCAATATGATAAGATTGTTCTTAAGAAGCTCTTCCAAAGCTGACTCAATAGATTTCCCCAAAGGTGTAAACTGTCTATCTAGGGAATATATGTCTTTTTGTCTTGGTGAAGGTGTTTTATGATCTTGTATAAGATTTGGTCTTTGATTGTCAATTATTTGTTGCTCCATCTTATGTAATTATTTTAGCATTTCTTGAAGTCTAGTGTTCTTAATATCATGAATTTTCATCTCAAGAGGAGTCATTGAATATTTTCGTTGAGCTTGAATGTCATATATTTCTCTTCAGAGATATTGAATTTGTTGAGCTAAGGCAGCCATGGGCTTCTTACTTTTGTCATTTTTTTAGAAGAGCTTCTAGTTTGGACAAGCATTTACAACCGATAGGATCGAGAGCTAGATGTGTTGCAGAAGTCAAGATCAAATTGTAGCTAGTTATTCGTTTAACGTAGTGATTGAGAGAAGTTACTAAGATCTGGTCTGGTTTTAGGAATGATCTATCTTGTGTAAGACGTTATCTAAGTTAACTTAGGTTTTGATAAGATGTTGTTTGAACTAGCTTAAAGATGATCAACAAAATCGTGCAACGCAATGACAGGGGTACACTATCAAGGTTGTTTATGCTCAGGGGGATGATGACCAGTTTTATGCTTGTTGTAGACTGATCTGGGTAGGTTTGACTATTCTGTACTGACAAAATCAGAGATTCGTACAACAGGATTTACTAAGCCGAATGACAATTTAATATTTCCAGGATGACAACAATTTTGTTTCATACAAGTTGCTTCCTAGCACCATACGACAGATGGGTATGTCCACGATGACAAAAGATTTAGTGCAATTACATATCATACGACACATGATTTAGCTTTAGACGACAGACTGGTGGGTTTCGTACGATAGAGGATTGAGCTCAGACGACAAATAATCAGACTCGTACGACATAGGATATGGTGCAGGATGATAAATGATCAGATTTGTATGACTGTTAACATGACAGAGATAAAAATTCTGAGTTTTTCAATAGTTGAGTATGACAACTGAGTATGACCAATTCTAAGATGGACTGATTTATGACCAAGATAGACTAGTTTTAGACATAATTTCGACTTAGGGTAGACTAGTTCTGACACGGATAGAGTTTTTGATCACTAAGTTGTTTCTTGATTTCTATAATTTTTGTGTTCCAATTTTAGTTTGAGGGATAAAAACACAAAAAACACGCAGTATGAATAGTAACTCCAATCACAACATGCAAACCCTATGGAAGTTGGCTTAGAGAAGAAAACCTTTTCTTACTGACTTAGGTACACACCCAATAGCTAATCAAAATATGGCCGCTGAGTCTCACACAATGGATTCTCAATGTCATATTAGCCGACTCCAAACGCTATTGGGGGCACGATATGACAAGTGTCTTGGGAGAGTTACTATCTCTCTTACACAAAAATTATCAACCTTTTGGAGGTGAATCGAGTAGCTTCTAATTTTTAATTGGATCTAGTTAGGGGTTCGTTCGGCACATCGAGGTATAAACTCAATTAAGAGGTCTCCCAGCCTTGAAAACCAAGGTTCAATATACCCGAAGGTACTGAGGAGAGCTATTTCGGAGCACTGTCGTTGACTTGATTTTCATCAAATCATGTTTATTTTATAGTGGGTTGGAGTACTTGGCGTTTAGTTGTTCCCACTTAGGTCATTCCCCTCACACTGGTCATAATGGCTTTAAGAGTTTTTAAGCTCCTCGGGAGGGCAGGCTTGCTAAAGATGTACAAATCTCAAACCAAGAAAATACCTCAAGGGTTTGGATTTCTGATTATCTAAAAAGACAAGAGCATACTCTCCTACCTCTCAGAATTTACTTAAAACATGAAATACAAATTTGTTCTTTGACCAGATAGCAAGTTAGGTGCCTAAAAAAAATGAATTTAAAGAATACGCGATCCAGGATTAGCATTAGAGTAATAAAAATTTGACAGAAGACCTAAAAAGTGAAACCTGTTTTAACCCAATAGAATACAACATCGCACGACAATTATCATAGAATGAAATGACAAAAGGCTTTTATCATATGAGTCAGAACTGAGCATATGTCGACAGAAGATAAAATCAGAACAGTATGTCATATGACACTATTTTTTATTCATACGACAAATAAAAGGCTTCAATAGAATGTCATATGATGCAGTGATACTACTCGTATGATATTTTGTAGAGATTGTACAGACAAAACCTGCAAGATAAAAAAAATGATTTTGAGGCCGAAAAATTAGTTTTCTGCCCCATGGTGGGCACCAAAAATGTGTGTGTGAAAAGCGGACCTATATCTGTACCTAGAATACACAACACTTCAATTAAGTCATTACATGCATGGTTAGACAGATATAAACATGAATAATAAAACCATAACAAATTGACCCATTGCCTTCTAGTAGATGCGAGTTTAGATTGCTCTCAGATCGCTAAGCTATCCAGTGACTAGACAACACCTAAACGAAGGATTTTTAATCTATATGAGCATGGATCTAAGCTAAATGGATGCAAGAATTAAGCTAGATATGCAAGATTAATCTAACATGATTTAAGCAATAAATGAGCTAAATGATCTAAATATGTATGCAATAACTAATATGCAAATATCTAAATGCACAAATATTATTGAACCTAGAAAAAAACAACATGATAACAATATATTCTCTAGGATCTTTTGAATGAGAGATGAGACCCTGAATTTATAGAAAATTCAGAAAGAAACCAAAGGCTTAGATCAAATGATGATGAGCGGTCAAGATTTTCCAAGAGGAAGCACAATCCAGGTGAATTGATGTGATTGGATGCTTTTCTAAGTTTTAAAGGAAATTGAACTAAAATTAAGATAAAATCAGGGAAAAACTGATTTATTCTCTATTTCATTCAATTTTAATATTTAATTATTTTAATTGCTTTCTTTGAGATTATTTATCAATTTTTAATTTGTTTTTCAAGATTATCTCCAATTGATTTCTTTTCTCAAATTTTTAATTCTTTCTTTGTCAATTAATTCCTTTTTTGATTTATTTCCTTTTTTGAAGATTTGTGCTCATAATTTCCAATTCCTCTTTCTTGATTTCTTTCCTTTTTTGAAGATTTATGGAAATTGATTTATTTAATTAAATATGATAGGATATTCATTAAAATAAATAGGATAATTGTTTAAAAATGATTTACTTGAAATGATTAATTAATTAAATAAATATTTAATTAATATTGAGTGATTAATTTGTCATGTGAATTTGATGATTTTAGAAATTAATTGTGTGCTCAAGATTAATTTAATTGCCTTTGGTTAGGACCTTGGTGACATTGTCAAGATTAGGGGCTCATGGTTTAGATGACCATTTTTAGGGTATTACACAAACTCAATGTTTACCATCTCTTGGATTTGGATGAAGAACTAGTGGAGCTTCTAGTGCATTGTTAGCATATAAAATATTAATGGTTAAATAATAGATGAAGTTCCAATTTTGACCAATGAGTTCAATGCTATATATTCTATATATTCTTGATATTTCCTAAGTAATATTAACTCTTTGGTCATGATGTTGTTTCATGGTCTTGTGGATTGTTCCCTACCATACAAGTTGTATATGAATTATTTCAGCTCATTAAGGGATAACTAAGCGTATGGAATCAGAAAAAATGTATTTGATTGCATTTATACGCTTGATCAATTTGTATTTTTTATCATCTATTTTTCATTTCTCCTTGTTAGTTGTGACTCTATACCCCATTGAATTAGCACTGATTTGGCAGGTGTGTATTCCAATCACACAAAACCAAACAAATTAAAGAACAAACAAATATTTAAAATATTTTATTTTTTGTGTTACTCATTCTAAACAATGAAATGAAGTAAAAAATCTTATGGAATTTTATCATGAGCTTATACTATGGATTATAATTCTCGCCCTTCAACATGCACTCATTGTATTAGTGTTCAATTCAGTTATATTGGATTCCTTAAGGAAGCTAACTATTCTTGGTTTTGTAGTGCCCTACCAAAGAACACTAGATGATATGAGCAAAGTACTCATAAAAATACATGATTTTCTTTTTTGAGTGATTAAGATAAACACATGAGATATACACAAGCACTAACACTCAAACCTCAAGTTTAGATCACTTATCGATAATCAACACAACACATGCAAAAGAATTAGCACCTAAAACATAACTTGAACATGGGGAAGGTCTCCTAAAACTTAGGAAAAGATTACTAAGGTGATTAGGGTCATACGAGGCCATTACCAAAGTTAAAGACTTGATTTGGGAAACAATACCAATTACTAAGTCCTAGGTGTCACAAATGAGTTCTTGCATGTGCCTAATCGCACTTGGATGTGATTGATACCACCCATGCTCACCTTAAGACACCTCCAAACACCTATGAGGGTTCCTAGATGTCACTAGATTCACAAGAAACTGAAATAGAGTCAAATTGAGCTCTCATGACCCCATAAACCCTAATACACTCTACCGAAGGACACAAGAGCCCAAAATGGACATGGGTGCCCAAAAAAGACACTTGTGTGATTAGAGGACATTGGTGTGGCACAAAATAGTCTTCAACTCATGCTAGTTTCCAAAAATTGTGTTGGTGTCCCAAACTTGTGCTAGTGTCCTTCAGACTAATAGACCCGTGTTGATGTCCTCTAAGACATGCATTTGTCTTGGCTAGTGAGCTTCCTAGATGGAAAGATTGGACCCCTAGATATCCCAAACCCCTTGGTCAAGTCAAAATATTAATATTACACTCGAATCAAGAGAATTCAATGAAAAAGTGTAGAGACAAGACATGAAAAGTGTCTTTGGTCACTAGGTGACACCTACAAGGCTAGTCGGGAATCATGTGGACCCTAAACATATTCAATCCACCCTAAAATTACCTAAAAAAATACCAAAAATCTCAAGGATATCCAAGACACCTAAAAGCCACATTGGGATACCTTAGGAGACCATTCATATTGTCTCGAATGAGTCCATAAGACTCCAAAGTTCGCTAAACTACACCAAAAAAAACAAAATCTCATCAAAACATTAGGGGATGACTAAATAAACCTCCAAGTCTACTCAAGACATAATTTAGATTCATTTTAGAGCACCAATTGAAGTGTTCGAATATGATAATATCATGATACATAAGGAAATGATTAACATGCATTGTTATAGTTCATGGCCAATTCTAGCATCGATGCACATAGAGTTATTTCCATCTACATCATCATGTTTCAATTACATCATTCTCCTCTTGGAGTGTTTAACAGTCATATAATCAATGTTTACCATGTTTTTTACAATATACAATAAAATACAACTTTTTAAGAAAAGATAGAAAGAGAAGGTACAAGTGTTGAGAAAAGTATGCAAGGCGATTTGGTGCTAGTCAACTAGGGAATGATGAATGGTGAAATTTTCCACTAGACATTAAATCTTGTGTATTTTTAGTAATTATTGTAAACAATTTTTTGATATTTGTATTTGTTCTTAAAATATTTTTTTGATTGATATATTTTGATGTCCACTTTTAAAAAATAATCAATAAAAACATACACTGCATATAAAATCAACCATCAAATCAAGGTAACATATCAAGAAA
The DNA here is from genome assembly GCF_030272615.1 of Cryptomeria japonica. Taxonomy (NCBI): domain Eukaryota; kingdom Viridiplantae; phylum Streptophyta; class Pinopsida; order Cupressales; family Cupressaceae; genus Cryptomeria; species Cryptomeria japonica. The sequence goes on along the minus strand of NC_081410.1, from coordinate 402,314,685 downwards.
ATGTGTGTGTGTGTAAATACATATACATATGTGTATATATATGCATGTTTATGTGTGTGTGTGGAGGTAATTAGAATATATTTTTAATTGAATTCAATTTTATTTATTGTGAAGATTTAAATTTGATTTGTTATCTTAATATTTTTTTATTTAGGCTATTAAAGTAGAAATGGAATTGAATGCAGTCATAAATTTAATCTATGAATATGATACAAAAGAAGTGGTATTTGCATCATTTGAGAGAGTATAGTATACGACATCTATATGGAACATTCCAACTGGTAGAGTGAAAGTTGAGACACATCTGGTGTTTTCTTATATTAGAGATGGAGGGTCTTATAAAAAAAAGGAGTGAGGAGAGCACAGAATAAAAGATTTTTAAGTAGTGAAATAGTAGGATTTGAACTAACATAAGAGAGCTTATTATTTTATTAATTATTCTATTTATAACAGTAAAAAATTATTTATTTTATGAGCAGAAGGAGCAATAGGCTCAGGCGCTGGCATAATCCCATACTCTATGAAACATATGGTATGGTATATCCTAGCAAGGAAATCTAAAGAGGTCTGATCCTCAATGAATAAAGGTTGATCTTAAGATAATTCCATTTTACTCTGGAAATATATGTAACCAGGAATGTATGAATAAGCATTAGTTAGGTAAAATATCAATTTGATTTTCTGATTCATTATAGGATCAGGGTTAGACCGGAGGTTTTCTTCCTTCCAGTCTTTCCTACCGGTGCCCACACAGAATGGAAGTGTATTATTCATTTTATAATAAAATTTTGGCTTCCACCTTTTACCAATAAAAAAAAAAAAAAATTATTTATTTTATAATAAGAAAAACAAAATTGATTCTTGAATTTGTGTCTCATATATGTGTAATACATACATACACGTGTAATGCAAAATTGGGAGAGATCCATTTGTTCTTAAAGGGATTCTGACGTTCTGATAGCATTTCACACCACGTATTTCAATCAATTCAATTGAAATGCTGCAGAATTACATGCAATTCAGTTGCCACTTTTCATGTATCAATAGACCACGTTATCCATTGCAATTTGATTGATTTATGAGGCCTGCCAATTGTCTTCATCTGGTGCAGGACAACATGCAACTTCCTTGTCTACTTCCTCCCCTATCTGGCCTATAAATATATCCTCTACCAATTGCCTTCTCGTCAATACCACAATCAATCGGGTAAGTATAAATGCATCACTAGATTACATTTCCACTGATCATAGATCATAGATCATATTCACATCATTCTACACTTGTGCTGATTGCTGATCATCTTGTGCAGATATAAGAAGAGCTATGGCGATCAGAAGATTGGGATCGACTCTCCTCCTCCTTCTGGCCATTGTTGTCTGTTGTTCTATCACTGTAATGGCTGATCTGCAGGCAGAAAGCTTGGTTACAGAGCGATCAATGGAGGATAAACATTCACATTCAGTCTCTTATCAGAGTGTTCAGGCTTCCAAATCCCCAGTAATACTCAGTGTCCAACCACCCAGAGCCATGAGTAATCAGCCCCCCAAAACTCCTTGAACTTCTTCCTAACGAAATCCATCTGCCTACCCATATAGATATCTTTCCTGCTACTTGTTTCTATATATATATATATATATAGAATAATCTGTCCTCCTTCCACTTATAATAGAAGTGATGATTTAAACCTAGAAGTATCGTGTATCAAATTAAAAATAAATATATTTCTGTTTATTTGTTTTATCATGGTATATTATAATTATTAGATGGATAAATTATATGTATTTGAAAGGTAGTGGTTTAATTTTATTTTTGATTAGATGATATATCATAATAGAGAATCAGAATTTGGAAGCAATGTGACTTAATCATTGACTTTTAGTAGTATATTGGATCGCATAGTGTATTAAATAAAAATAAATGTATTTCTTCTTATTAGTACTTGTCGTTAGGTTAGTATTATTGCAATAAGTTGCACTCAATTTTTATCAATTTGTTATTTTCTACTAATTAGAATGGATCCACTATCTAAATAATTTTTTTAGGGAAAGTTTTAGGTACATTAACATAATCTTTAGTACATTTAAATTTTCTTTTCAAGTTTATTGTACACATCTTATAAATAAATATTTAACAAATTATTTAAAATCTATATCAATATTTTTAAAAGTTTTGTATTATCTAAATAAATGTTATATTATTTTAGTTATTCTCATGCAATTTAATATAATAAAAGTTTGATAATAAAATAATGTTATTAATAATATAGTACTAATATTTATAATATAAATAAATAAATAACAACATAATAATAATGACTTGAAGAATTCCTTTTAATACATGTGCATAGTTGCTCAATTTAATTATATTTGTATGCAAGTTGATTGGATAATGACTAGTTTTTAGAAGGATCAACCTTAGAGTGAGAATATTTTTTTTTTGAATGACATGGACTAGATAATGACTAGTTTTTAGAAGGATCAACCTTAGAATGAGAATATATTTTTTTTGAATGACATGGACTAGGCCATGGCCTAGTATTGAGTAGAAAAAGATTATGGATGCTAATTGAATAGTTGGGAGATTTATAGTGTTGATTGGTAGATGAGTTTTGGTGAAGGATCTTGATTTGTGTGTCAAATAGGTTGAACTCAAGACTGAAATTATGTATTTACAACATGCATATAAAGTAACATAAATTAAAGGTCAAGAAATGCAAGGTATATTCTTTTATCCCTTGCATTTCTCCTCATGTTGTTGTGTGTGAGAACCTATAGGAATCATGCATGTTGCGAATAAATATGTAGTAAAAAGTAAACAAACATGAAATGATGTATAGTGTTGCATCTTTGGGAAGTTGCCTTACTATCCACATTTACCTACAAAAACATGGAATCTTTCTCACTTGCACATAAATCATTAGATTCATCTACATCAAACATTTATGCTAAAATTCCATATCACTATTCAAAGAATGCGATATGGCTGGATTGAAATTGTAATAAAATGTAAAAGCTTGAGTAATATGCCATAAGTATAAGGTAATGTGGATTTTAAAGCAATGTAGCTTACACAAAGTATGTGGATGCAAATTTGTCATGACACATAAGGTGATATAGAGATGGATTTGGTATTCCCTCCACAAACTATGTATGTGAAATCATGCAAACTAGTACAAATGGGGTCATGCTACATAAGGTGATGTGGAGTCACAATAAGTGTGGTTTGTGCTATGTGAAATCATGCAAACTAGTACAAATGGGGTCATGCTACATAAGGTGATGTGGAGTCACAATAAGTGTGGTTTGCACAAAGTATGTGCATGACTTCAAATAAAACTAGTGCAAATGAGTTCATGTTGCATGAGATGATGTGGAGTTATAATTAGTATGGTCCTCACAAATTATGAGTATAAGATGATGTTAAAGTGTAGAATAATATTCCATGGAACATGTAGTAACCTTTTTATTCCCCTAAATAAACATGTGGAAATAAGCCATATATGTAGCATATTAGCTAGTAATGTTTTATAAGAAACTTGTTTTAGTTTTAGTTTTAAATTTCTAAGCATATTATTCTAGTTCCATTCATATATAATTATCATGATCTAATATTGGCATTTATTTTGATGTTCACTAATTGGTTTCATTAGACTTATACTATGCAACTAAAATATTGAATTATATTACTGTAATTTATTTGGAATGCAATAAAATAATTTCATTAATTATTTTAAACTTTAGCCATTGTTTATCTTTTCGAGGTTTGGTGTAAAGTTGTTTTAGGTGGAAAACTTGTATGTTTGAATTATGACATACAGAATAAGGTTGGTTTGATCTATGGTTTTGTATAGAAGTGGCTTTCATGTAATATTATTATGAATGCTTAAAATTTTAAATTATTATATTATTAGTTATTTTTTAGGGTCTTGATTGGTTCTCCCATAAAGGATCTTATCTAATTAACTTTGGTTATTGATTTAACAATAATTTTATAATCTCAGTTAATCACCTAATCACTCCTAACATTATCCATTAATATGTAGATTTTTTTTTCTGAGATGCATAACTTCATAATATACCCTATTTAATCCTAATCTCTATTTAAAAATAAGATAAAATATAGCTTTATCACATGATTAGATGTATATCTATATTTTAGTGTGCTAGTGGTTTAATTTTTTTCTTCATTAGATGAGTCATTGTGACAGAGAATCAAAATTAGGAAGCAACATGACACAAATATGCAAGGAATGTTGTTAGTGTAGATAGAAGTGCATCAATGAGCTCAAATTTAGATAGTTTCACACCTTTTCAACTAGCTTTTGTTATGTGACTTGGTATTCTATTGGTGTTGCCTTCAAAATCTTCTTGCTTTTTCTTTGGACCTATATATGAAACAGATTATTCTTGAAGCATAGTGGCATTTTTTTCAAGATGAGAGAAGGAAAAACTTTGGCTTGCCTTGATATCAATCAAGCACATAGGAACGAAAGCACTATTGTAAACATGTTATGCAATCAATGTGATATATATAGATTTATCATATTGACATGAATAAAAGTAGAACTGAATGTAGAATTTAATTTTTTATGCTATGAAATGGGATATATATTTATGCGATTTTTGTTTCCATTTAATGGTTTCTAGTTATGCAATAATGGTCACCTAAAGTGTTTCAATAAATACATATGCATATTTTTTCAAATAAAAATCACTTTCATAAAAGAAAATGGGATATCAATTGGATAGTTTTTGAAAGAGGTTATCCTCAATTTGATAATTTTGAATTTTGAATGAGGTGGAATAGGTTGCACTAGATGAACTACTCTTAAATAAAAATTTGTGGATGATGATTGGTTAGAGTTAGAGTAATTTATTGATTCAATTAGTTGATGGATTTTTGGGTAGGATCTTCTGTTGTATGTCAAATAGGTATCAATGAGGTCTACAACTATGTATTTACATGTGTACAAAGTGATCTGAAATAAAAGAATAAATTTTAGGGTGTATTTTATCCCTTGCATTTCCTCATTTTGGTGTGTATTTGTGTGTGAATCTACATGAATCATGCATACAAAAGTAATTTGTTGTTCAAAATAAGAAAATATAAAAGGATATAATATTAGATATTTGGGATGATAATTTGCCATCCTTTTATATCTACAAAACCGTGTCATCTCTTACACATGCACATAAATAATTAAATTTAACTCATCAAGATATAATAATTCTATATTATCACCATTCTAAACATGTAATATGCTTAACTTGAAATTTTAATAAAATATTAAAAATTAAGAGATATGTTATGTGGATTTGGAACCAATGTGGACACCACAAAGAATGCATAATAAAAGGGATCATGACACATAAGATTATGTAGATTCTGAACTAGTACGCTCCCTACAATATGTGTGCACAAAGCCACACAAAATTGGTGCAAAGGAGATCATTGCATAAGGAATATTTGACTTACAATTAATGTAGCCACCAAAAATCATGTGCATGAAAATACATAGTAGACTAAATTTCATGTCACATGCAACATCCTCTTGTGCTCCTAGAAAATTGTCATAGTGAGGTCAAACATGGAACTCAAATATTTATTGGTATTTTTTTCCCCTTATGGTGATTTATTTTCCATTTTTCATGTAAGGAAGAATCGAGGAAGGTCATTTATTGTTTCTCCATGACTTTTATGGGGTTTAAGATCTCAATTTAAAATGATTGTAATCTACTCTTTGTCTATTTCAAGTTAGTTGTAGGTAGACTATTAATGGTGTGAATAGTTGTAGGTGTAGTGGAAGCTCTAAAAATGTTTTGTGATCTCATATATGTTGTGGTGGAATCATTAACATTTGTAATTAACCCTTTATAGTGTAGTAAGGATTATACTCATTCCTAGAGCTAAAGTTTTTCATTTGAATAGGTTTCTCTCTACAAGAAATTATATTTTCTAATCTATAATATATTTTTCATATCATTCAAAAATATCTATATGTTACTGTTGATATAGTCTTTTTTTTGTTGAATTAACATTTATTTTTAAATAGTTAAGAGTACATATTTAAAGTGTTTATAAATTATTTTCAATTGTATATTTATTTACTAATTTTGAGTTAGAATTATCCTCCTTATTTATGGATAATTGGGTATCAATAACTAAGGAGTTTAATATCATACATTATAGTTGTGAGATCTGTCTATACCTAAGATCAAATCATACTGGGTTATGATATGACTTCACCACCATATCAAGTAAAAGTCTCCTAATGACACTAATCTTTCAAGAAAGTTGAAATGAAAAGAAATATCTTTGTACTAACATCCTTAAGACAAACACAACCTATGGGACCAAAACTAACAACAACTTAGGAAAAAAATAGAAACCCAACTCTAAGAAACAAGGGTACCAGAAAACTTATAAATTTTGTAGAGCTTTATTGATGTTGGATCTCTTGCAATGGACCTTGAATTTTTTTTTTATAGTTTTGTCAAACCTCAACTCCTCAAATGAGGCATTTATATTGTCCACTCTTAGAGTTTCTTTCTAAAGGACATGAATGCCACTATGTGGTGAGTACTCCATAATATAGTGTCATTCCATGTCCACCACACCCTTTTACATGATATACATGTTCTCATTTATTTCCTCCTTAGGTATTTCTCGCTTATTAATTGCACATCTATGTTGATGAGAGCTAGTCCTTAACTAGACTATTATTAGTACTTGTCATTAGGCTAGTACTATTGCAATCAGTTGCACCCTATTTTCATTAACTCATGATTATTCAATTGCTTTTCTACCAATCATATTTATGAATTTTTTCATTCCATTTTGTTTTTAAGTTTTTAAATAGTTAAGATGCAAGATTTTTAATTTTTCAAATTACAGAAATTGTTTTTCTTGAATCTAATTGGCTCAAATGACTTGCATATTATTATCAGAATTCTCGGATCCACATTCTACATGAATTTTTTTCAGCAAATTTTTAGGTCATTAAATAATGTTTAGTATGTTTTAATTTTCTTTCCAAATTATTTTAATTTTTTATCTAAATATTTAAATCTTTTAAAGCTTTTCTTATCCTTATAAAATTTGATATCTTTGATAAATATGTTAGTATATATTTTCTATATAGTATATAATTAAATTAAATATTTTTTATATTCACTATCGTGGAATCTGGAGGTGTCCTTGCCGAAGCGAGACTAATCCCCCAGTGTGTACGACCCGCTCACAAGGTAGCAACACACACAGAGTTAACACAGTCGGGGACTCGAACTCAAGACCATGGGGAGCATACCCACACCTTAAGTTGTGATCCACAACCGGGCGAGCTAGGGCCGAAGCCCTTAAATTAAATATTAGATAAAAGATGAATAAATATATATATATATATATATATATATATATATATATATATATATATATATATATAATAATAATAATAAAAATTATTATATTAGGATTAAATACATTTTTTTATAATAAAATAAAATAAAAATTAAACATCATAATTATATATAATAATATATTAGGAAGGTTAAATATATATATTATTGAAATATAAGAAAATTTATGATTAAGGTTTGAGATTAAGGTGTGAATAAATAATTTAATATTATGCATATTATTGATCAATATTATTAACATATTTAATTATAATCTAAATTATATTTATAACATAGATGAAATATAATATTATATATCCTTATCATATAATATTAAATCTATATAATGCAATAATATAGTCTAAAATATTATATAAAGATTGATATAATAATTATAAATTATTTTATCAACAATAGCATTACCCAAAATATAATAATAATAAAACTATTATTAATAATTATATTAAAATTTTCATTAAATTATTATTAATTGAAATTAAGATTATTATTAATTTTATAGTTATAATTTAAATAAATGATTATAACTTAATTCATAATTCTTAATTATATGATAGCTTTAATCTTAATTCTTATTTATTATTAAAATTTTAAAATAATTATAATAATGATCAGGATTAAAATTAGGTTTATTATAAGAGTCGATGTTAGAATAAGGGTTAAGGTTAGGGTTAAAAATAAAGTTTAAATTATTTCTAACTTAAGATTACATGTAGGCTTAGAGTTTTGAAAATTAAAAAAATAGGATTAGGGTTGTATTTAATGTTAGATTTAGAGTTAGAATTAGGTTGAAAATTTGGGCTAAGGTACAAATTATTTAAAGTTAGAATTAAGGTTATTATTAAGGTTTGAATTAGTTATAGATAAATTATACTATTGCAAGAATATATTATCTCAAATTATTATCCAACCTACCTCCAAACAAAATTTGTATTATCACAATACTAAAAAGGCAAGTACTAGCCACTATGTGGCACTTGTTATTTCTTTGTTTTCAACTTAATTTAAGCTCCTATTTGTAGAAATAAATTCATCATGTTCTCTCGCGGTATTAATTTTGTTAAAACTTACTAGGATTTATTTTTACCAATTTTCTTTGTCCACATGGTAGTTCTAGGCATGACTAATTTCCTTATACACTATTAATTATATTTTAAATATAGTGATTTAAAAAAAAATCAGGACCTATTGTATTTTCTAGATATGATAATTTATTCACTTAGGTTTTACTGAGTCTAAACTTATATGCACAACCAAAGTCCACCTTTCAAATTAAACAACTATGTTATAGGTATTGGATCTAATATGAAACATAATCTATTTGAAATCTATTGTCAAGTCTATTACGTCCAATATTATATGATAACAAATATTTATATATGATCCCTAGATATAATCATTCTTAATAATATGATTTATAATTATAGTGCTACAAAATTTAATAGAATAAGGTTCAAGATTAAATTGGACACACTATAAAGTCAAAACCCAACCATAATTAATTAGATTAGATTTTCATTGAATAAAAGTGAAATTTTTTTATTGAAACTTCTTAGAATATTGATAGTACTAAAAAGGTGAAACTTATCACCATCTTGCATGCTCAATTTAAATTTCTAGAATGATCTCATGCTCTAAGTCAATGGCATCTCACAATCACTTACAAAAGGAGATTAAGACCAATGAATCTTTGAGTGATGAGGACCAATTAAGAGCTTTATTAGAAGAATTGAAGGGACAAGCTTCAAGCCTTGAAACAAACATTGCAACTATTGTGGAGAAGAGACTAGTGGATAATAGATTGCAGTGGCTAATGAATAAGTGTGCAGAGGAACACAACCATTTGAAGGACAACATTGCAGTATTTGAGCATAGTGTGGATAACATGATTTAAGTTTACGAATTATGTCATTCTTGGTCAGAGTCCACAAGAAAGATTCAGAAGGAGATTGATGTTCTTGAAGCTAAAATATTGGAAGCATCCAAGACAATTGATTTGAGAAATGATGAGGATACAAAGGGAATAATAGAGATTGAACAAATATATAAACAACTGAACAAGCTAGTGGAGCAAAAAGAAAATGTGAAGAAATATTTTTATGGGTAAAAGTACAAATCTGTGTCACACTCTTATAAAAAAAATAGCCAATGATGATTCAACTTTTAAAATTGAATCAATAGAAAGTGAAATGTATGTTTTAAATTTTGAAATGATGTAAACTAATAAAATGTATATTCTTTTGTGTATTTAAGTTTGTAATTTTTATAAAAACTTATATAATTTTGTATAATGTGAACACTATAATTTAGTAGCTGATAAAATGCTAAAATTGAAGTTACACAAGCCACCACACTTTATCTAATAAATTTTACCTTTTTTTCTTCAATTTTTTTGTGTATATTGATAACTTGAAACTTTAGTGCATGGATATTGTAATGCCCCACCAAGAAACCCTAAAGGATTAATTAAAAACACTCGAAAAGAGTGCAAAATATATTTTTTAAAACAATACTAAACTAAAAGATGCATTAAGATAAGAATCACCTTTAATTTGTACAAGCGGAATACTTAACTTAAACTCCTAAAGGATTTCCAATGAAGGTTACTGAATTAAACTAATAAGAATAAGGTTGATTGATCTAACTCAAGGTAGAATGGTTACAACAAGAACATAGCATTAAAATTTTATTAGGAGATTACAATAAGCATGCTTGAATACATACAACTGTATTTATTTACATTACATTTCGAAAGCTACATTCATCATAGTTCATTACATTGCATTTAATCCATAATTCCATTTATACAAATAAAAGATCTATCACCTAGGTTACATCATAATTACATTGCATTTATAACACCAAGTCTCATAAGAGTACATAACGATTACATCAAAATTACATCTTGCCATGAAGGAATACGTAAACAAATGATACATCCAACCACATAAGGTCCAAGAAATACAAAAATTCTCCAAGAAGAATAAAGAGGATCCAACTGGTACATGAGATGATCAAATCCACGAGAACAACTAGAGAACATGCGAAGCCAACCCTCGCAAGAAAGGAACGAACACCTGATGGAAAGTGGCACTACCACCCAACCATGTGGCCAATAAAGGAACCACCCCACCATGCTACGAGATAGTAATAAGACCCTATAGTAAACCACAAAGAATGCACACATGGTCTAAACATTACATCGGGTAACCACATAAAACATACACACACAAATATGACTTCACAATAATACTCCAGGTGACATCAACAAGACTACACATCAGTGAATATAAGAGAAGAGTGTCATCGCATAGATTGGAATGGTTATCTTGGTAGGCCTCCATAGGCCTTGGCCCCCATCTTGGGTTATCCTAGAAGTCTCCCCCAAACCCCCGGCCCCATCCAAGTCTCATGCGGACCCAAAAAACCTTTTGTGGGGACAAGGTGGTTGGGTTTTCCATTCTAGACCTTCCTACTGAATCCTGAGTCTCTATGAGCACTCAACCATGAGCGGGATACAATTAATCTTACTTAGTATTTAAGCTACCCAAACCCCCTAATATATTATTAGGTTATTACTTAATTATCCAACTTCCGAGGGGATTATCCTAGCAACCTCTTTGGGCCCGAACCCCACTTGGAAGCCACTCTTCCTTATGACACTACACAATCCCCAAATAACTCTAAGGAATAAAACATAAAAGCCAACCATACACAGGAAGTTCAAACACAACTGAAGAAATATACTTGGTCACACAAACCCTTCCATCTAGGTTTAACCAACTGGGAGTGTGATACAAATAGTTCGATCTACTCATAAGACAAGACCACAAAGGGAAAAAACTAAAAAGGTCAAAATCAACATATACCCAATTGACTTGCATGATGAATTGATTAAGAAGTCATACCCACACAAGCATGGAAATTTCCCCTTTAAATAAAATTAAGCATTTAAGTTCCTGAACCAAATGACTAAAACCAAGTTTCATTTGCAATATAATTTTTAATTAATAAAAACAAGTAAAGCCAAACATATAAGAAAAAAAACCATTATTTACATTTGGATATAGATTTTGTTTTCATCTAGTTTTTTGGATTAAAGAAAAAAGGGGTTTTGAAGGAGCCCCAAAACCCTTTACAAAAAGATTTTAGGAGAGTTAGAATCAGAGATTAACATAAATCCAAAACAATAGAGGTTGCAAAAGATATACGTTACAAACAACAACCATAGAGACAACAAAAGCCCAGACGGGTAGCAAAAACAAGCAAAGATAAAAAACATAGAACCAACAAAATATAGACAACATTGACCACAACCAATAGAAACACAAACCCAATTACATGAATTTCTTGAGGGTCTCAACCAACTCAGCCTCAATGACACACATATTTTCAGCAATAGCTTTTATCTCTTTGTAGTCCACCTTTTGAACGTTTGTCTTCTTCTTCATGTTGCCACGGGTCCTTTTGTTGTGTCCTTCTTTAGCCCGAGTCACATTAGTCTCATCTCCAATGGTGACAATAGCCATTTCCTATTGCTCCCAATTATGCACCATAACATTCATAACATCAACAGTATTCATCATAATCTTGTGTCTATTCGACATAATAGCCTTAAGCATAGCCTAGGTCTTATTGTATCCCTCTTCAACATTGGAGATGCGGTTTTCAAACCTTTTTTTTTATCTCATAAACCCCATCACCTATACTTTTAATGCATTCCAACACCGACTTATTCTCCTTCGTCATCCACTGCCCCACATCCATCTAATTTCTTTGACCATTCCCAACAAGGATGACCTCCATTTTACTGCACAGGGCTCTCTGATTGAGTCTAACCTCCTTTAATTCATGAAACAACCATTTAAGAATGTTGAACATGTCAATTTCATTCTCCCAAGCCATACTCAACACATTCTCATAATGTTCCTTTTTATCACTAAGCTCTGCACATTTTGGGTGAAGGTCCTCATGAACCCCCACACCCACATTATGAGAATTGTGCGGTGAGGAATGAGGGATTTGGCGATCATGCTTGTCTGGATCCTTGCTATCTTTTTTCTCACTCAAATAATCCTCTGGACTAGCTTTGGTGCCACTAGAAGTAGGGGAATCATTTCCAGTTGAGGTGGAAGAGGAGGAAACCACAATTTTCTTTTGACCTTTTTTACCCTTGGCCCCCGTAGGATTGGTATTCACAAATTTCTCAAGTTTAAATTTTTTCGAAGGAGGATGGGACTCATCTTCAAAATCAAACCCAGACTGATCATCACTCGAATCACCCACACTAGTATCCTCTTCAGAAGAAGTATGGATATAGTCATCAGGGGCAAGAAGGGTATGGAAATGAGAGTCAATAAGGACTAACAATCCTTCATGCAATATGGGGAACTTAGAGGGGTTCTTCTTGTGGTCTTTAAAATTGTCTCTCACAACAAACATAAGATAAAATGGGAATGACATCTTGATTCCATGACGAAAATTATTCATGATCACAAAATGATGCCCATACACTCTAGTAAAATGACCATCTAGAGTGAGGTATTCCATAATTACCTTTAACATCTTCTACCAAAAGGGTTTGAACACAAAGATGGAGTAGTAACTAGCAGTGTTTTTAACAATTTTAGCTCTCTCTGCTTCCTTCTTGGGAAAATCCTTCGCAGCCTACTCAGTATACGCTCTATCCATGTAATATTTCATTCCATCTATGGAAAGCCTAGTGACTTAGGCAATGAGGCTTTAATCCACTAGAAGTTTCTGCCCATTGAGAACAATGGTCCCATCCATCCAATTCTTAGCAAATTAATTCGTAACATCCTTGTTGCAGCCCTGCAACTTCTCAATATAAGAGGTAAAACCCCCTTTCTCCAAAGTCCTCCACAACTTACATTCCTTCTTCAACTTCACATAACTAGGAGGTTTAATCCTTTTTCTTGCACCCCCCATTTTCAAATTATGTCTATCGCTCTCACAACAATCAGCTTGCAGAACAAAAAACAAAGCCCAAAGAATGCCAATAATCATCCACAAAATGTGTGAAATGAAATTGCACTTAGTATTATGTACTCTCTAGCCACCTGCCTTAATCGGAAAGGTTCTCATCTTTCTAGAATCACTCCGAGTCATTATAACCCGGGTAATCATTAATGTTACTCCTGATGAATACTAAGAGGGGGGGTGAATTAGTATGCCAAAAATAAAACAAACCGGTTATTACACATGAAAACCAAATAGTAAATAATGCATTCACCCACAGAAGCACAAACACCATAACATGAGATTTTTATGTGGAGACCCAAATGGGAAAAACCACGGTGAGATGAAACTCACAAGTAACTATTTGTAGAATAGGAACCAGACCGGTTAAGGTCATACAATGTTCTTTACCATAATAGATCCTGTTAGGAATCTCAATCTCTGTTAGGAGATAAGTCCAGTTAAAGACTACCTTGCTAGAGGATTTTAGATCCACAGATGTGAACCACCTTGTTAGAGGATTTATAAAAGGATTTTGGGCCTACCCGGTTAAGGGCTTCAGACTTGTCAAAGATGTGAGTAATCAACAAGTGAGTGATCCAGTAAATAGCACAGATTGCTTGGTTAGATCCTTGATAGATCATTCCTAATGCATTCTAGCATTACTTCAGTCTTCAACACATTCACTCTCTACCTCTTCTTGTAGACCTGAACTTTTTCTATCTTTTCTTACAAAAACTCTTCAATCACCTTAAACCCTAGCAACAACCTAAAACCCTAGACATGATGTCCTTATAAAGGAATCTGATTTCATGTTGGTCCAATAGGATTGCAATACAATTTCCTAGGTTCAATGCATCTAGACATATTCTGTAACACGACACAAAAAGCACCGTTAAAGTGTTGGCACTGTCAAACAATCGGTGGATGGTAACTCATCACAAAATGCCAATTGGTAACTCATCACAAAGTATTACCGGTTCATACAAAATACCAGTTAAAGAAAAATACCGGTTGTCGGTTTGACAATAATGAAGACTGGGAAATATGTGTTATGTCGCTTTGATCCTTCGTACTGCTTGAGATCCTCGAACCGTTTGGGGTCAACATACTGCTTTAGACTGGTACACACTTTTTGCAAAACACCGATAGTCTAAAGACTATAATACATCATAACAGTTGGAACAAATACCAGTTGAGCTTTAACTCATACATATAAAAAGTGATCTCAAATCAAGTGTGTGTCCATCAATGACAATCACAACATTAATCATCAAAAATGCCAACAATCTCCCCCTTTGGCATTGATGGCAACACTTAGGCAAAATTTTGACATCTAAGTGTTTTACAACAAAAATATGCCATAATCAAAATTACTCCCCCTGAGCATATACACTATCCCTTTTGTAGAAAATACACTATCCCTTTTGTAGAAAATACAATGTATACTACTTCTTAACAGAAATAACATGAAAGTTTACATCAAAACATTCAAAATTCATACTTCTCCCCCTTTGCCAACAATGACAAAGTACAGCTGAACAACCCCTGTTTCCATTTGGTATTAAAATAATAAGAGTTTATGACAATAAAGAGGAAAACTTGTCAAAAACTGATTTAAAGTCCTGCAAAAATTGTTTCATAGATAAGGACCTGGACTCAAGTAGGGAGGTAGCCACTTCTTTCTCTGTCTGCATCTGGGAGACCTGTTCTTCCATGGCATCTATTGTGCTCATTTCTTGAGTCATCATTAAGGCATCCAGATTGAGATAACATTTTTGAAGTATTTGTAGGCGTGGGAGTAGAACCAGTTGTAGTTCCTGCAAATCTTGAGTCCGGTTGCTGATTTCCAACTCTATTTTGGCAGACTGGATATGAAACCGGTGAACGGTTTGCCCATAAGCTATAAAAGAGTCATATGGCGACTTGAAGGTGCTCATGTATAATTGCAAGCCAGATTGTAGCTTTTTCTTCTGTGCAAGCACATCATCACAGAAGAGATGTGGTTGGAAAATCTTACTTAGTAGTAGAGTCCCCTCATCCGGAGCAATCCTTATATCTTTTTGAGCTTTTTGCAGATCGGACCGGAGCTCATTTAGCTTCTTCACTAGGGCAATGTTGAGAGCCTTTTGATGCTCTTTCTTGGAATTTTCCTCTGCTATCTCTTCTAGGCTCTGCACCTGATCATCCACTATGGTGCATAGGAGCTTCAATTATGCCAGTGATGAACCAGTATTGGGGAGGTTTGTGTCAGGTAACAAAACGGTAAGAGTGTCCACCGCGGCTTGGATCACATCTTGCTCCTTCTTCCTCCTTATCACTTCAAGGCATTCTTGAGCAACCTTAATGATCTGTAGGAGCTCCATTTTGTTTGCAGACTGGAGGTCAATAGGACTGGTGAGGTCAGCCGGTTTGGCTTGACTATCGGTTGCCTTAGGAGTCTCCATCTGATTGCTTTTTGCCGCTTCTTCTTTCTCTTCTTCCTTCTTTTTCTTCTCCACTTCTTTTTGTCGCTCCTCTACCTTTTCCTCCTCTACTTTCTTCTTCTCCGCTTCCTTTCTCTTCTCCTCTTCTTTATCCTCCTCTGCTTTCTTCTTCTTCGCATCTGCTTGTTTCTTTTTCTCTTCTTCCTCTTTTCTCTTTTCCTCCTCTTTCCTTTTCTCCTCATCCTCTTTTCTCTTTTCTTCCTCTTTCCTTTTCTCCTCATCTTCTTTCTTTTTCTTCTCCTCCGCTTGCTTCTTTGCTTCCTCCTTTTTGTCCTTTGCTTCCTTTTTCTTTTCTACCTGTTTTGCCTACTTCTCCTATCCTGTTGCTTCTGATGGTGTATCTTGAGTAACATTTTCACCATCTAAGGCATCTACATCAATGGGGTCCATTTGTTATGTGACCGGTTCTTCTTCACTGTCATACACTACATCCGGTTTGCCAGTTTCTGGTTCTCGCTCAACTTTTCTATTGGCTACAGCCACTTGATGCATCTTAAGAGCTTCTTGAGCATGAGTATGTGTATCCTTGATCACTTCTTGACCCTTTCCTTCCAGTAATAGGAGTCTTCTTCTTCTCAAGAAGAAGAGGCCTTTGTATTTATTCATAACTTCAAAAAATTCTGAATTAGATACATCAGGAAAATGTTGAGCAAATATTTTCTCCCTCATTTCCTGTTCCTTTTCTATGGAAATGCACCATTTATTGTCTAAAGAGTTATACAAAGAATCTGGTATCTTAGATCTAATTTCTGAAGGTGACCGGTCATTAACACACAAATACTTAATGATTTCCTATTCAACTGCTTCCTTTTCATCATCATTGAAATCATCAAAACAATCAATTAAATCATTCAACACTTTTCTCCTAATGTTCTTTATAGTTCTTTGACAATGTGTCAAAGGTTTGTAAGAAGAAATGTCAATATTTACCGATGTAGATGATGTCGGTTCATTCTTTGTCTTTTTCTTTGTTTGCCTAGTCTTCTTCTTAGGCAGTTCTTCTGACACAATTTCTTATGAGTCAGGTGTATTGCTTGTTGTCTTTCACTTTCTCTCAAAGACTTTTGCAGGTGTTGCTTCCGATTTCTTCTTAACTGGTGACCGCTTGGTCACTTTGGGACTGGCTACAGTAACTGGTGCCGATGCTGAAGGCACTGCCTTTCCTTTCTTTTCAGAGGGTTCTACAACCGATGCAACCCTTTCCAAATAGGTGCCGGTTCTCTTTGCCTTAGGATCAAGGGGTGAGGTGATTAGGGTAGAAGCATACCCGTCCAGCATATCATACATCACCTCATAGCCCATAGGCTCCACTTCTTCCTATCTGGGCTTAACGGCCTCTATTATGCATTCATCCACATTGATGATAAAGTAGATGTCCTCTTCATATTTCTTGACAATGTCACTGGATATCCTCATCCTTAGGCTCATCTTGCTTCTGAACTCATCAAAGTACTTGTTCAAAACTTCAAGGCAACCAGTTCCAACTGCTTATAGGCTCTCCTTTATTTGTTTTGTTACCAGTTGGTCGGTAGACCACTGAATATCACCTACTCCTGGAAAGTAGCCTTGAAAGTAAAAGAACAATCCAACCAGTAGTTGTCCAAAATTGAATCTCAGTGCATTGTCCTGTTTGATTGACTTAAGATTCAACATAAGTTGTCTTTGCATACAAGTGCATAGATCAAACGATGCATCCTCCTTGATCATCCTGTAAGCGACATTTACCACTGCAGTGGATACAGAATTAATTTTGCTAGCAGAGAACGTCTGGTAACCTATCACCATGCAGGCATACTTGACCAGATCGTCCTTGATTGAGTTGATAGTCATGCCACGTGAGTCACTCACTGAACTGGTGAGCTTGGACATTTCAATTTTGCTGACCTTCCTTAGGGCTAGCACTTCCCCTGTATTGTAGAAACTGGCGACGACATGAATCGCTTCTGGTGTGATATCATGTGTTCTCTCAAGATGCATCTTGTCACCATGAACTCTACTCAGAATGATTGGAATGTGGTCATCTGTGAAATCCTCTAGGAAGTAAACCAAAATGCTATACTCCGGTTTGATCTTTTTATCCTTCCCACAAAATTGACCTAGCTAAGAATGGATCACAAGAGACCCTAGGTCTTCAATTTTGCAGTCTATGTAATAAAAAATCCCTTCTTCTACTATAACACCAAGCGGTACTTGAGACAAGGCATTATATTTTGACTTTCATTGTATGAAGTCCATAGAATCAACAATTGCACTAGAACTATCATGAGATGTGAAAGCCATGATAAAACAAAAAACTCGAGAAATATCTTTCGGAAATCGAGAAATTAGGGCTTGCTAATTCCACTTCGCCTCACACTTTGTTGGTTGTTGAATCACTGCTTTGAGTTCTTCTCTTGACCGTTTGATATTTGCTTCTGAATCTTCTTCAGGGTTTCGAAATTTCTTTGAATCGCAACACAAATCACTTTTTCTTTGCTCTGCACTTGAAAAAATTCTTCGCTCGAAAAATGATAGTGAGAAATGATTTAAAAATCCCTTTTAAACATATTCCTCACCTACCATAATAAATGCTCCACCATTAGGGCGTAAACCCTAATTTGCTTGTTACCGTTTCCAGTCTTCTGCCAAATGATAGGTGTCACATACCGATTAAGGTCTTTTACCGATATAAACCGGGGGTTCAAAACATTTCACCATTTTCTCCCCCTAAGCTTTTCTAATGCTTATTTCCACACTAGGTGCAGAAACCGGTTCTTCTTGCAACACCGCTCGTTTCTTTTTCTAGGTTTTGTTCATATCTGCTTGAACAGTTTCAATATCAATTTTTCCTTCCAGAGTGACCGGTATGTCATCCGATATGTTCTTTCTTGTTCTACAAAATCTAGCAATGTGACCCAATTTGTTGCAATGATAGCAGACCATTCCAAGTGCTCTCCAAGGTCCATTATTCATGTTATTGTTCTTCCTCCTGCATGTTGCAGCAGTGTGACCATGACAATGACAGATCAAATAGTTTGCTTTCCATCTAGTTGCCACTTGATAGCCACTGCTTCCTAACTGATGATTGTAGGCATTAAACCGGTTGGGATTTTGGTTCACAAAAGGTTCCGGACCAACTCCTTGAGTCCTCTGAGGAAATCTTCTAGTGTTGTTCATAACAGACCTGCATTCAGATGCTCTATGCCCAAAATTTTTGCATGGATAACAATTACCATTGAACTTATTGGATCTAGGTACATTGTTTATAAAGTAAGAAAAACTATTGTAGGCTTTGCTCCTACACACATTGATAGTATGTCCTTCTTTAAGACAGTTAAAGCAAACAGGTTTAAACTTTTGCTTATCTTTATCCTTTGATGTTAGTTGTTTCTTCGATGCTCTAGCATTTGTACCAGAGGTCTCACCTTCCTCATGACCAGAATAACCAAGTCCATCAGTATTCTTGACAGGTTTGGTAGATTCAAGCTTTTTCTCTAGCTTAACAGTACTCTTGTTGAACTTAGCAAGTATTTCCTTTGACTCAGAGAGTTCTTTGGAAATAGCAGCATTTATTTCCATCAAGTTTTCATTCTCAGAGATGGTCATGTTTAGTTCTCCTTGTATGTCTTCCTTTTCCACTTTGCTCGCATGGAGTTGAGCAGTTAGGGCACTAATCTCTTGCTTCATCTTGGAGATTTCATGATCTTTGTCTTTTACCAGATCTTTAGCTTTCCTCCAGTTCTCAAGCTCTTGGCACATTCGAATAGTCAGTCCTTCCAACTCATTTCTTAGGTTTGACTTGGATTCATTCAGCTTTTCTACTTCTTGAATCAGGGCTTCCATGTTCGCTTCATCAGAAGAACTATTTTCAGATAGCTCCATCAGTTTTTCAGCATGTTCTCTCCTTTTTGCTTGAGAGGCCTTATATTTGACCATAAGATCATCGTAGGCTTTCTCAGATTGCATGAGCTAATGAGTAAGTTCCCTCATAGTGTATTCCCCCATATCTCTTTCCAAGTGGCTAGACTTATAGAAAGGTTGGCTCTGATACCAATTGATGAATACTAAGAGGGGGGGTGAATTAGTATGCCAAAAATCACTGTAATTAAACACTTTACTAGACTACCAGTGAACCGATAAAACAGTTTAGCAAACAAACTGGTTATCACACGTACAAACCAAATAGTAAATAATGCATTCACCCACAGAAACATAAACACCATAACAAAAGAGATTTTGATGTGGAAACCCAAATGGGAAAAACCACGGTGAGATGAAACTCACAAGTAACTATCTGCAGAATAGGAACCAGACTAGTTAAGGTCAAACTGGTTAAGGTCATACAATGTTCTTTACCAGAACAGATCCTGTTAGGAATCTCAATCTTTGTTAGGAGATAAGTTCGGTTAAAGACTACCTTGCTAGAGGATGTTAGATCCACATATGTGAACCACCTTGTTAGAGGATTTATAAAAGGCTTTTGGGCCTACCCGGTTAAGGGCTTCAGACTTGTCGAAGATGTGAGTAATCAACAAGTGAGTGATCTAGTAAATAGCATAGATTGTTTGGTTAGATCCTTGATAGCTCGTTCCTAATGCATTCCAGCATTACTTCAGTCTTCAACACATTCACTCTCTGCCTCTTCTCGTAGACCTGAACTTTTTCTATCATTTCTTACAAAAACTCTTCAATCATTTTAAACCTTAGCAACAACCTAAAACCCTAGACATGATGTCCTTATAAAGGAATCTGATTTCGTGTTGGTCCAATAGGATTACAATACAATTTCCTAGGTTCAATGCATCTAGACATATTCTGTAACACGACACAAAAAGCACCGTTAAAGTGTCAGCACCATCAAACAATCGATGGATGGTAACTCATCACAAAATGCCAGTTGGTAACTCATCACAGAGTATTACCGGTTCATACAAAATACCGATTGCCAGTTTGACAATAATGAAGATTGGGAAATATGTGTTCTACCGCTTTGATCTTTTGTACCACTTGAGATCCTCGAACCGTTTGGGGTCAACATACCGCTTTAGATTGGTACACACTTTCTGCAAAATATCAATAGTCTAAAGACTGTAATACATCATACCAGTTGGAACAAATACCGATTGAGCTTTAACTCATACATACAAAAAGTGATCTCAAATCAAGTGTGTGTCCATCAATGACAATCATAGCATTAATCATAAAAAATGCCAACAACTCCCTCAACTTCAATCATGAAGCAAATGCATCATAAAATTTGAGTCCAACCTCTCACCATTGGTCCAGCTTAACTGACTCTTACTCGTGACTCCTTTATTAGCAAGATAGTCAGCCGCCACATTAACTTGTCTATACACATGGGATATAATGCATTATCAAAAGTTTTAATTATATCCCTAGCTTTTTTAATCCACATTTCAACATTCTTAGATGGTTTAGTGGTACCCCTCAGGTAGTTAATAATATTTTTTGAATCCCCTTCCACCCAAACACAACTAAAGTTGTGATTTTTAGCAAGAATTAAGCTTTGATAGGCACCTATGGCTTCAAAAATATTTTTGGTATGAATGCCCAAGGGGAGCACCACCATTGAAAGAAAATTTCCATCATGATCTCGCAACACTCCCTCGCAACCAACTGGTCCAGGGTTCCCTTTAGCCACCCCGTCAAAGTTGATTTTGGCCCACCCTTGGGGAGGTAATTTCTAGCTTATGTTGGTTCTTTTATTTAACTTAGGCTTGGCTGACTGAAAGAGATGATTTAATTCCCAAGCATTGGCAACTCTAACCTCATAATCATTAACATTTTCATTCTCATTTTGACTCTTGTCACTCACTATAGAAAGATTTTCATTAATGGTCGTGGTGATTTTCTTGAAGACAATTTCAAGCTGAAGATAAATCTCCCTAAAAATGTTGTTATTATGTTCTTTCCATAAACCCCACACCACGTGAGGAAACACAAAGGATCATAAACAATTCAAAGAATGATTCCTAGTAGGCTATCTCCATTGATAAATAAACTCCTTAACAGACCCAGGGAAGATCCAACAAAGATTCCATTTCTGAAGCACTTGGCACCATATAAGAGTAGTGCAAAAAGACATGATCAACTGATTATGCTTCTTTCAAACATAAGTAACATCTATTAGGTATGGAGAATCCCCTCTTAGAAAGATTATCTGCAGTCAAGATTTTATTTAGGACAAGAAGCCAAAAAAACATGTTAATCTTAGGAGTAAGACCTTTAATCCACACTTTTGAGCACCAAGGAACAGGAGGATCCGCACAACAATCCATAGAGGCAACCGAAAACTTATCATTAGATGAAAATCTCCATATCATCTCATCTTTAGATCTATTATCCAACCTGGAGGAGTTTAAGGACAACTGCAACTGAGTGAGAGATGGGTTAATATTGGTGAGGTTTACCCATTTATCTTCCTTCCAATAATCAGCCACCATCAGTCCAAAAGAAGCTACACAAGTATCTCTGAAAGCCCCCATCAAAGGATCAAAAGCCAGTGGATGTTTCCCAATCCAACAGTCATCCCAAAAGCGAATACTCCTCCCATTCCCCACCTTCCAGGAAAGTTCAATGATTAGCTACATCCCTGCCTTTGACAATATTATTTCATAGGTGTGATCCAGTAGGAATATGAGGGGAAAGCAAAAAGTCGGAAAGGAGTTAACATTAAAGAGGTATTTTTTATGTCATAATGTATTCCATTCTCTTCTACAATCATAGGCTCACCAAACTTGTTTATTCAAAAGAGAAAGATTAAAAGTCTTGATACTCTGAATCCCCAAACCCCCATACTTTCAAGGTTTGTAGACACTCTCCGAAGCAACCAAAGGAATTCTCTTTCTTTCCTCCACCCCAAACCATAAGAATCTTTTCTAAAAAAAGTCAATAATCTCTGCATGTTTTGAGGGAATCTTGAACAAACTGAGAGCATACACCGAGAGGTTCTGAAGAGTGGCTTTGAATAGGTGAACCTTACCATCCTGACTAAGGAGGGTCCCGTTCCAGCTAGCCAACTTCCTATTGAACCAGTCAATCCAAGAGAGCCAAAAAGTATCAGAGGGTTTAGGCCCTAAAGGAAGGCCAAAGTAAGTAGAAGGAAGCAAGCCAATCCTGCAATCAAGAATATTAGCAATCTTATTTTTCCTAGACTCGAGAGTATTAATAAATTAGATAAGACTTTTATCTTTGTTAACCATCTATCTCGAGGCCTTGTTGAGGTTGGATTTAATAACTCTAGCCTCCCCAAAAAAGGAGCTCCCCATTAAGATTGTTTCATCCACAAACAACTAATGAGAACAAGTCAAATTAGCATAGGAAGGCCTCAAACCTTTTAGAGATCCTCCCAGCACCTGTTTATGAATAAATCTACCTAGACTTTCAGTCATGATAGTAAACAAAATTGGGGATATAGGGTCACCCTGCCTTAATCCCCTTCAAGTTCTAAAGAAATGGGAAGGTGACCCGTTAACAATGACAATAGTAGAAGTAGTAGAGATAAGATGCCAAATTAGACTAATGATTTTACCCCAAAAATCAAAGGCTTGAAGAATATTTTTTAGAAAACACCAATCCACCCTATCACAAGCCTTTGAAACATTAGAATAGTAGGGCCATCCGGGGGGACCTAACCTTGAATCCCGAAGGCCGAACGTGGGGTGTAAAGGGCGGCATATTTCCAACTAAGTAAGTTTATATCATTGATAGAGCTAACCAGATCCTCTATGAGCTGGAAGGGCCTTCATATTAACCAAGTTTTACTATAATTTATAAATTTCAATTTAAATCAATTTCTTACAATAATTTCTCAAAAGTAATATTAACCTCCAATCCATATATACTAACATCAAGTTATAAATTCTAAAAAGAATATATATATATATATATATATATATGAATCTGATAATTCACAACTCAAAAAGCACACTATTCATATTTCCAAACATATATATATATAATCTCGGCCCACAAAAGGAGTAAGGAGGGCATGGGTTTGTGGAGGCCCACGACTATGGGTGTCCACTCGCATAGTTGTGGCACCCATGTTGTGGGAGAGCCCACAATCGTGGGTTCCCACACTATGGGTTTCCTGCACTGTGGATTCTTACAGATAAATAAAAATGCCCAAAACAAACAAAGAAAAAAACAACAACCCTCCAATTTAATAAATAAATAAAAATATTTATTTCTTCCTTCCACATTTTCTAAACAGAAAATCAAATAGAATCATACAAAAACACAATTGTATATGAACAACAAAACAAAACAATTCCTTCAAGTATATATATATATATATATATATATATATATATATATATATATATATATATATATATATATATATATATATATATATATATATATATATATATATATATATATATATATATATATATATATATATATATATATATATATATATATGAAACCATAGAAGATTCAAGTTTTCCCATTTTCCAATTCACAACATAAGCACTAAAATTTTGAAACTTCAAATTCCCCAACCCAGATTTTTTTTCCTCTTCATCTCTGAGACTCACATGGAAGAAATAAAATAAACTAAACAAAAAATTTACACTTCCACAAATAAACTTCAAACACTTCCTCTTTCTTACAAGAATCTTCAATAACTTTTCTCTACTAAACATAGCACACAAAAACATAGATATTTCTTTATCAGCACTAAAATACAATAACAAAGGTTTTAATCCCAACTTTATTTGCTTTCCTGGAAGAAAAATTAAAGCTGATTCCAATGGATGCACACACAACAAACCACACCAATCCTTCCAAATCTTTCCACCAAAATAAACTCCTTCAAAATTTCATCAACACCTCCAAGCAAAACCCCTATTCAACACCAGATAGGAAATTCTCCCAAAATGCAAGAACCTCCATATTCTAGAAAAATCCCCCAATATAAAGGTTTTTTACCTAAAATATCTTTTCCTTAAGAAAATACCACTTTTCCTAAAATTCAAATTTGAATTTCTTTTCTCCAATTTAATAACATTTATATTTTTAATTTAAAATTAAATTTCCTCACACACAAAAAAGCCATCTAGATTTATTTATTTTTAGTTAAAATAACTTTTTGCAAAAGCACATGACACAATAATAAATCCACTAGATGATATATATTAAACAATTAACTTAATTAATCAACCTAGTATGATTGATTTAATTATTTTAACGAATTATTTCTTGGAATGTTAGGGGCTTAAATCCCCCTAACAAGAGACGCTTAATTAAGTCCCAGATGGACTTAATTAATTATGATATTTTTATGTTGCAAGAAACAAAGTTATCAAAGGAGTCTGTTGATTTGGTTTTTTCATCTTGGAGAAGGTGGAATTTTTTTTCTTCTCCTGCTTGTGGTGCTTCAAGAGGTTTGGCACTGCTTTGGAATAATTATAATATTGAAGTACAGTTAGTGGCATCTACTATAAATTGGATGTTGACTTTAGTTATAAGCAAGATTTCGAAGTTTAAATTTTGGCTTCTTAACATTTATGCTCCGTCAGGAATTCAAGGGAAGAGTAAGTTATGGGGTGAATTAAAGAGGATTTCTTCTCCCTTAAGACATGGTTCCTTTATTATCTTTGAGGGTGATTTTAATGCTTTCACTAATTTAGATGAGAAAAGAGGAGGTATTTTCCCTAATAAAAGGATTATGGATGACTTTGGGGATTTCATTTCTGATATGATCCTTTTTTATTGTAAGTTTCAGAATGGGGTTTTCACATGGACAAACATGAGAAGGGATTTTTCTCAGATTGCCGAGAGATTAGATCAGTTTTTGCTATCTAAGAATTAGATTGATTCAGATTTAAAATTCTTTTCCTCTATTCTATCGGTCTCGGGTTCTGATCATTTTCCAATTTCCCTTTCAGTTATTGAGGATAAGGCTTCTTTTAAGTCTCCATTTAAATTTGAGCCCATGTGGTTTGGGGATTCTTCCTTTTTGCATTTGCTTATGAAATGGTGGAATTCTGCTCCTTTTTATCCTGGGTCCTGTATGTTTCAGATTGCTGAGAAGTTAAGTTATTTGAAATTGAATATTAGGGAATGGAATATCTCACATTTTAAGAACATTTTTTAGGAGAAACAAATGATTCAAGATATGATTGAGTGTCTTAATAATCATGTGCTTCAACATGGTATGGTGCCACAAGTTTTGGATGAATTGAAGTCACTAAAATTACAGCTTGAGGAGGTGTTAGCTAGAGAGGAAATCTATTGGAGACAAAAATCTAGAGAGATATGGCTTTCAGATGGTGACAAGAACACAAAATTATTTCATTCTTCAACTAATATTAAAAGATGTAAGAATAGGATATCTTGTATTCAGTGTCAAATTGGGAATTTATTGATAGAGCCGGAGGACATTGCTTCAAAGGCAGTTAGGTTTTTTAAGTCATTATTATCTTTGGAAAATGAAAATCTCAGCAATGATATTATATCTAATATTCCTCCTTTAGTATCTTTGGAAGACAATAAGATGTTGATGTCTCCCTTTTCCTTAGAATAAGTTAAGAGTGTTGTCTTTGCCATGAATCCCGATAACGCTCCGGGACAAGATGGTTTTACTCCTTTATTTTTTCAGAAATGTTAAGATTTTGTGGGAAATGATGTTTTATTGGCTCTCGAGGAAGCTAGGAGAAATATGTTAGTTTTAAAAGAACTTAATACTACAATGATTGCAATTATTCCTAAAAAAGAGGATACTAAGACTCTTGCTGACTTCCACCCCATTGCATTATGTAACACTTTGTATAAGATATTTATGAAGGCAATTTCCCTTAGGTTGGCAAAAATTCTACCTAGGATCATTTCATTGGAGCAAGGTGGTTTTGTTCCTGGAAGGGAGACGACAGAGGGTGCAATTGTAGCACATGAGGTGCTGCATTCTATTTCCACCGAAAGAACCCCGACCATGATACTTAAACTAGACATGATGAAGGCTTATGATAGAGTAGAGTGGGGGGCTTAATGTGTTGTTCTTGAGAAGTTAGGTTTTTCCAAGGCCTGGGTCAAATGGATTCGTCCATGTATTTATTCTGCAAGATTCTCAGGTTTAATTAATGGTTCTCTTTGTGGTTTTTTCACTTTCTCCAGGGGTTTGAGAAAGGGAGATCCTCTTTCTACCTTTTTGTTTATTCTCCTAGCTAAAAACCTTTAGTTGGGCTATTAGGGTTGCTAAAGTGGGGGGGCTTTGGAAAGGTGTAAAAATTCAGAATATTCCCCAAAGTATTTCTCATTGTCTCTTTGCAGATGATACTCTGTTATTTGGATATTCTTCGTTAGTTGAGGAAAAAGTGATTAAAGGAATAATACAGAATTATGCATCATTTTCTGGTCAGAAAGTGAATGGTGATAAATCAAAGATTTTCTTCCTTAATACATCACAACTGGTTCAGCATAGGTTGCAATCCTTTTGGGGAATTGAGATTGGAAATGTTCCATGTACTTACCTTGGGCTTCCTTTCTTTGTTAAACAGGATAAGATTGGTTTTTGGGATAAGATTATTTCGGTCATTTCTAAAAGAATTCTCACATAGAATCATAGATGGTTAACTTTGGCAGGTAAAATTGTTCTCATCAAGTCTGTTTTGAATGTTGTTCCCATATATCTCATGTTTGTTTGAAGTATCCAAAAGCAGCTATTGTTAGTTTACAGGATACTCTTAGAGATTTTCTTTGGAACAATAATAAAGATGGCAAGAAGAAACTCCCTTTAGTTGCATGGGATAAGGTATGTTTGCCTAAGGAACTTGGGGGAATAGGAATTCAGAATCTAGAGAATCAGAATTTAGCCTTAGATGCTAAGTTGGTTTGGAAATTATATGACAAGTATAGCTCCTTATGGGAATAGATTATGTTTGCCAAATATTTAAATAATGGACTAAGAGAGTATATTTTTAAAGTCTCAAATTTGCCTTCAGGTTCTGTTGTTTGGAATTTCCTTTGTAAATGTAGATCAGTTATTTTGCCTCATCTCTCATGGATTGTTCATAATGGTAGAAAGGTCAGATTCTAGGATGAAGTATGTAATGGACACACACCTTTGGCGAAATTAGGGATTGGTCTCCTCTGATCACTATTCTTTCCTCCCTTTGGGGTGTTTTTGTAGCAGATTATTTTGAAATTGTGACTAGTAGACCCCTTAAACTAGCTAGATGGAAGTCGATTGATTTCTTAGATGTTGATCAAAGTATGAAATTAGATTTTGAGAATATTTTGGGGATAGGATTGTATTTCTTTCTGATTCTGAGGATGAACTTATTTGGAGAAAGAATATTTCTGGTAAGTACACTGTTAAAGATGGTTACAACTATATTATGGTTGCTAAATATTTATCATCTCGACCTTATAAGTTGTTTTGGCATTTGGCTTGTCTTCCTAAAGCTGGAGCCTTTGCTTGGTTGGCAATTCAGGACAGAGTCCTTACAGGTATGAGATTGGACAGGCTTGGTATTACTGTTGTTTTCCCTTGTGTCCTTTGTAACAAAAATTTGGAATCTTCTTCACACCTGTTGCTACATTGTGATTATGCTTATGAATGTTGGCAGTGGTTGTTTGAGAAGTTAAATATATCCTTTTTTATTGGTAAGGATCTCATTTCCCATTTTAGATCTTGGCCCTTTATGTTTGCCTCATGTTTTTATGCATGCCTTTGGATCATATCTCCATCTATTATGATTTGGAATGTTTGGCTAGAGAGAAACAACAGGATATTTAAAAAACAAGTTCTCCCATGTCTGAGGTTCTATTAAAAATTGAGTCTTCAATCTTTGAGGTTGCTTTGTCGTTTATTTATAATAATTTGGAAAATCTTACTTCTTTTTCACACTGGGATAGTAGAGTTACTAGAGTTTGGAAGATGTTGTCAGTTTTACCCTCTCATGGTTCAATTTTAAAAAAGAATGATGCAATAGGTAAGAGATTCTCTGCTAGATGGAAACCTCCTCCGCAGGGGCACTTTAAACTGAATTTTCATGGGGCCTCTCGTGGTAACCTTGGGCCGGCTGGGGTAGGCATGGTAATTTATGATCACAATGCAAATTTTATTCAAGTTAAGTGTCATGCTATTGGTTTTAAAACTAACAATTATGTGAAATTTCATGCTCTGTCTTTTGGATTGGATATGGCAATCTCTTTGGGAATTAAGGACTTAATAATTGAAGGTGATTCTATGGTAATTATTAAATGTGTTATGAAAAAGAAATCGAATTGTTGGAATTTGCAGTATATACTTGATCTCATTTTACAAAAACTATAATTGTTTGAATCTTTCTTGTTATCCCATTGTTACGGAGAAGTTAATAAGATTGTGGATTATTTGGAAAATTTAGCCATTGATAGCAATGCTAATCAGCGAGAGGTGGGTTTTGATGAAATTCCTTCTAGGGTATGGGAAGGTTTGCAGAAATAGTTATGTGATTTTCTTGAGTAATGTTGATGTAAAATTTTATGATGATAATTATTCCCGCTTTCCCTTTTCATTTCAAGTATTCATGCTCATTGTCTGGAGGAGAGTTTGAGCTCATGGTATTTGATACAATAATGTTTTCCAAAGGTTTTTTGATACTTTCTTTTTTGGCAGCAAGGTTTTTGGCTCATGGGATTTGGCATAGGGCTCTGAAAATTTTTGTCTTCTTCCATTGATAGCAGTTGTGGAGTCTACATTTGAAAATTATCCAATGGGTTTTTGTTTTTGTTTTTTTGTTTTTTTTGCAAATTGCCATATGGGCTTTATGTAAAACTGATATTATATGTGTTGTGACCACATTTTGTATGTGGTTTTGGGCGGGGTGTATAAACTAATCTATTAGATACTATAGGTTTATTTTATAAGCTATGACTGGAGGTTTTCTTCCTAGGGTTCTTTCCTCTAGTATGCTCTTTGAATCCTGTATAAAAAATAAAAAAATATCAATAAATTTTTTTAGTGGAATAATCCACTTTTATTGAAAAAACAAAAATTAATTTCACATAAAATAACACTAGAAGGATTTAATAAAGTCACAAAACGCATAACACACAAACTCATCTAAACAAAATAAAAACTTAACCCGCATACCAACATTGGAAAGGTTAACAGAAGACTGACAATGCTCACTATCGAGCAAGGCTATGGATGATATTTAGGGTCTTAAGACTATCTCTTTTACTTCCATTGGGTTAATTAGGTACACTCACACTTGTGGAGCCAGGTCCAATCAATAACTTATACATGCAATTTCTACATTACCGAACCACACACACACACGTATGTATATGCATGTATATGTATGCATATATACATACATATGCATATATGTATGTATGTATGTATGTATGTATGTATGTATATATGTATGTATGTATGTATGTATGTATGTATGTATATATGTATGTATATATGTATCTATTGTTGGCAATTTGGAGGAATTGATTATGTGTTGCATTGATGTTTTGTCATTGATGGCAACACTAGCTATTTTGGTTGTTTATCAATTTTCGGTAGAGTGGTTGGATTATGATATTAATCCGGTATGCTCCGGTATGCTTTGGTTTGTGGAATTGATTTGGATCTGTCATTCATTTTATTCAGATGCATATCACGATCAGTTGGTTCAGGATTTGATGACTCATATACTAACATTTGTTCTAGTAAGCCTTTTGGTCACTAGTAAGGGTTTTACCGACAGAGCTTTGTTGAAGATCTTTTGATGCACGTGATCAATGGTGTTGGTGTGGCTTCTAGATGGTTATCAGGATGCTGATGGTTATCATGTTCATGTTCTTGTTGATTGGCGGTGTTGGATTTGGTTTATGGCGACCTATTTTGGGTCTGGTGTTATCTAGGTTATGGACCAGTTTATGTAATGTGTTGGAGGATGTTCACAATGCATTACCGACAGGATTTAATAATTGGTTTACATTGTTTTCGGCCTAAGACGAGTTGTTTGATCATTGGATTGTGGGTTTATGTTATGAATTTATTGTATTATCTTTTAGTTGGCCGACCTAATTGTTTAGGTCCCAGGTTGGTATATATATGATGTAAGATCTCTTTGTAGATCATGGGTATATGGGCATATGGGATTATGGTTATGGGATGACCTGTGTGTGAATAATGTTGTAATCATATGCATGAGTTTTGGTCGATCATAGGTGATCGAATTGGGTTGGTAAGAGAGGTTTAAGACCTCTGATACTGAGTTTAACCAAAACTGTACTCAGGCATAGGAGATGTTATCTTTGCAGTTCATTCTTCTTTCTAGATTGTAGTTTGGATTTATTTTGTAGTCAATGAGTCTCCTTTTGTGATGAGCAGTGCGCTCTAGGTTGTTGGCCTTCTTGCATGTGCAGGCCCCTCATTTTGTAATCACATACTTACTGCAGAAGTAGTATCTGACTATGGGTAGGCTTTCCACCATGGTTTTTCCATTTACCGGATTTTCCACGTACAAATCTTGGTGTCATGTGTTTTGGATGGATGGTAACTGTTCTGTAATTTATGTTTATGTTTAATTGTTATATCATTTATTCCAGTATTTAGTTTATGCATTCCGGTATTGAGTTTATGTGTTCTAGTAATAAGGATTTGAATGCTTAAAGTTCTATAATCCGATGACAACTAATTCACCCCCCCTCTTAGTTGTCCTCTGGTTATTTGAGTTTTCTAACATTTAGTATAAGATCTTGGTCCTCTCTACAAAATATTAATCGCTTGAGGAAGATCCTATGGCATCTAGTAGTTGAAGTTCATCAAGTACATCTGCAATTATTTTTCGGAGAGAAATTCCTAGGCTTGATGGAACAAATTACAGGGTATGGAAGATTCAGATGGAGACTCATATAGGATGTCTTGGAAATAAGATTTGGGAGATCACTGAGAAAGGGGTAACATCTTTTAATCCAACATCTGGAAGTCCTCCTCTGGCAGGCCTGGATAAGGAACTTCAGAATGATTGTAGAGCTAGAAAAGCCCTTTTGTGTGCACTTTCTGATTAGCAAATAATGGGACTAACTGATAAATCAACTACAAAGGCTATATGGGAAAAATTGGAGACTTTGAATGAAGGTGACCCTACTATTAAAATTTCTAAACTTGATGGTTATCGGGTGAGATATGAGAACATGAATATGGAAGAAGATGAAAGGATTACTACTTTTATGGAAAGAGTTAATGAGATTGTTATGGGAGTTCAATATTGTGGTGGATCTTTGAGCGAAGATGAAATAGTTTCTAAAGTACTGAGAGCTTTGGTAGCAGCTTAAGATGAAGGCTACTACAATTAATGAGTTGAGAACTATGACAAACACCTTTGTTAATAGGGATACCTTGGTTGGGAAGTTATCTGCTTTTGAACTTGAGGAATTTGGACCTTCTGGAGCTATAAAATTTGAACCTGCTTTTCATCCATCTACATCATCTACCAACAAGAGTGATTGAAAATATTTATATGCGAAGGAACTAGAGGATATGAAAAAAGAAGATGAAGAGTTTGAGGAACTTGAAGCCTTATTTGCTAGAAGAGTACCTAAAGGACCATGATGCAGAGCCAGGCAACAACTAGGTGAAAACCTTCTCTCACCCACAACTACTATGTCAAAAAAAAATTATTTTGTTTGTTCAAGTTTTGAACAACACACCTACCAAATTGTCAACTCACGCAACAATTTGTGTGACCGGATCCATACCGGTTTAGTATCTTCCGGTACCGGTATGATGAAAACACTCTACCCTTGTGTGAACCGTTTTAGTATCTTCCAATACCGGTGGGATGGAAAACTATTTAATTTTATCTAAACCAACATAAAACACCCATCTGATCTGGCTATTAGATGTGTTAGGGAATACTTGTCTCACAACTGTCCAATTGTCTAGTAGCCCTACGGGTACCCTAATAGCCCTACCGGTTGAGTTTTCCAAACACAACTTAACAATATTCCAAAGGACAAGACAAAATAAAGGTAGATTCAGATACCCTTTATTTAGTTACACAGTTCCCCAAAGGCTTAGACTCTAACCACAAGTTGAAAGGTCTGTAACCTTACTGTCCTTCTAGACCTATTTAAGCCAATTAGGCCTAATTTACAAAGAAAGTACCCCTTGCATTAGTCCCCTGACTAAACCAACACTTCTACAAGGTGGGGTAAGGTGTAAAACCACAAAATCTAAGGGTTCAAGACTTGATCCCATCTTCTTTATCTTCTGTAAGTGATTTCCACTTCTATAGTTCAGGCGGTCACATAGAGATGCCTGCCTAGGGTCAATTCAATCTCTTTGGGATTGCAACTTCCCTGCAAATCAACGCCAAAATCTTATGATACAATTTCCCTTAAACATTTTCCCACAGGTTGTTTGTTCCTTTGGTGAAAATGTTAGATTAAGGGCATCTTTACAATGAAACCCTAGGTACCGGTAGGGTTTGTGACCAATCTGGTTAGATTTGGATGGATCCCTACAACCCGATTGTTAAAAAAACTTAATCTTGATTCAAATGAAATTTAATAGACTTACCTAACTCATCCAATTGGTTTTAGACATCCATCAATCCGTACTGATCATAAATGAACAACCAAAACACAGATTTTCAGAAAACTCCAAGTATATTGTATTGCTCCAAACTCCAAAACATCATCAAATTTCATCAACTTAAACAACTATGCCAAAAAAAACCTGGAATCGATCCAAGTGGGAATAATATAGCCTCCCTAATGGTTTCCAACCACTTTTAAAATTTAAGAACCGTTGGAGGATTAGTTATCCCTTTTTACAACATTTTGCAATGACAACAAACGTTGTCAACTTGCACTTTTCAACTTTGGCAACTCCAAGGTGTATTCAACCTATTCCAAGGATTATTATGATATTTCTAAGACTAATATTTATTTTCCTGACTCATGCCTAGACTCCTACTAACCCATATGGTCATTTATCCATGGTGGCTTATAAAATGCAACCATGACAATGCCTTACATCAATTGGGTCTTATTGACTCACAAAACTATCAACCTATTACAGATGATCATTTTCACCCCATGGGTGATATTAGGCTCTTTTAGTCTTCATTTGTGTCTTCCTTTATGTCTTTGGGTGCTTCTACACCAAGCTAGTAGGAAGTAAGTATAATGCTTTGCATGTAATAAGATAGGTCATTTTGCATCTAGATGTCCTAAAAGGAATTCAAGATTTGAAGAAAGAGATAGAAGATCTTTTAGGTCTAACCATGATTATTAAAACAAGCATAAGTACAGGAGGAACAAAGACAAATCATGTAACTATGTGGATGAGGAAGGTGTGACTAATTCTGATGATGAACCGATACAAGATTCAGCTAGTGGATCTGGCAATGGAAAGGAATGGGTATTTTTGGCTATCAAGGAAGATGATCTGGTACTTGAAGAGAAGGCCCTTGCTTCTAAAATTGAAGACAAGGATGAATGGGTAATTGATAGTGGATGTTCACATCATATCACTAGAGATAGAAGGAAGTTCATAACTTTGCAAGAATTTGATGGTGGTCTGGTTAGATTTGGAGATGACAAAGCATACATGATCAAGCGAAGAAGAACAATATCATTGGATGGTAAGCATAACACTAGTAATGTTTATTATGTTGAAAATTTGAGACATAATATTTTGAGTGTAGGGCAGGTGGTGGATAAGGGACTTAAGTTAAAGTTCAAGGATGGAAAATGCAAGATTATCAACAGATCTGGATTGGAGATTGCAACTGGTACACAGACTAAAGGTAATATCTTTCATTTGAACTCTGGTGAGAAGACATGTTTTATTGCACAAATTGATGAGAGTTGGCTATGGCATAAGAGGTTGCGTCATGTGAATTTTGATTGAATTGTGAAGATCAATTCTACTAGGGTAGTTAGAGATATACCTAAGATTATAAAGCCCTATAATCCAATATGTAAGGAATGTCAAATGGGAAAGTAAATCAGAACTTCTTTTAAGAGTATACAAGACAAATCTAATGATGTTCTTGATCTTATTCATACTGATTTGTGTGGTCCTTCTAGAATCAAAAGTTTTTAGGGTGATAGATATTTCATGCTAATCATTGATGACTATTCAAGAATGATTTGGGTTACTTTTCTAAGGGAAAAGTCTGAAGCATTTGAAAAGTTTAAAATATTTAAAGCTAAAGTTGAAACAGAGACAGGATTGAAGATTAAATGCTTAAGGTCAGATCAAGGTGGAGAATTCACATTCGGTGAATTTAACAATTATTGTGAGAAGAATGGGATAAGGAGATAATTGTTTGCACCTTGGACACCTCAATAGAATGGAGTTGTGGAAAGGAAGAACAAAACTATCTTGGATGTAGCTAGAACTATGATGATGGAAGCTAATCTGCCTCATGTCTACTGGAGAGAAGCTGTAAGCACGACGGTATACACATTCAACAAAGTTCATATCAAAAGAGATACCAGTAAGACACCTTATGAGTTATGGTTTGGTCATACACTGGTAGTTAAGTATTTCAGAATATTTGGTAGTAATTGCTATATCAAAAGAGATGATTCTATTAGAATGTTTGATCCTAGATGTGATGAAGGAATATTTCTTGGTTATTCTAATGAAACCAAAAGCATATGGATGTTATAACAAAAGATTGCAGAGAATTATGGAGAGCACAAATGTCAAGGTGGATGAGCATAACAGAAGTCAAATCAGAACTTATGAGAGAGAACCGGTAGTGGAAATGATCATAACTAAACCGATAGTACCTACATCGGAACAGAATGTTGAAGCTGTTACTTTGGCAGTATCAGAAAATTTGACAGTAACAGAAGATCAGGGCAGAGGAACAAAAAAATTAGAAGACTCCTAGGTATGTAAGGTTGAATCATTCAGAAGATCGGATCATTGCAGACAAAAACAAAGGAGTGATGACAAGAAGAAGGTTAGCAGTTGATGAGGTATGTTTTATTTCTCAAGTTGAACCAGCATAAGTAATTGAATCTTATAAAGATGAATGTTGGATGAAAGCTATGGAAGAAGAATTAGATCAAATAGAAAAGAATAACACATGGACTTTAGTTCCCCGACCTAAAAATAAGAATGTTATTGGAACTAAATGGGTTTTTAGGAATAAATTGAATGAAGATGGACAAGTTGTGAGGAATAAAGATAGATTGTTTTGTAAAGGATATTCTCAGAAGAAAGGAATTGATTATGGTGAAACCTTTGCATCGGTAGCTAGGATTGAAGCTGTGAGATTATTTCTTGCTTATGTTGCACATAAGAACTACAAGGTTTATCAGATGGATGTTAAGTGTATATTTCTAAATGGAGATCTTGAAGAGGAATTTTATATTAAGCAACCTGATGGATTTTCACTTTCAAATGGCAAAAACATGGTTTGCAAGTTAAAGAAAGCTTTATATGGATTGAAACAAGCCCCATAGCTTGGTATGCAAGATTTTATAAATATCTTTTGAAGCTTGATTTCACTAAAGGTAACGCTGACAACAATTTATATTATAAGATCATTGATGATGACATATTGATTATTGAGGACTTTGTTGATGATATCTGTATACGGTGAAAATGGATAACAACAATGTTGAAAGACTAAATGAATTCAACCACAAAACCCTAGCCTAACAACAACAAAGATCCACCATAACATATGAAGATTACCTAAGACAATGCAAATCAAATGAAATCACAAAGATTATACCATCACATGTCCAATAGGGTTTTAATCTCCATTCTTCCTATCTCCATTGATCTTGCTTGATATATTTGCTCTCAGATTTTATATGTGCACAAGAGCTCAACAAAGAACGGAATGTGGTTGCAAGTAGGATCTCATAAGAACGGAATGTGGTTGCAAGTAGGATCTCATATGAAAAGCGTAGTGTAGTCAAGTAGTCAATTGATCAAGTAGTTAGGGTCTGATAATGAAGGAAGCATCTCCTTATATATAAGACACCATAAGAAATGGAGGGATAAGATTGAGAGGTGTAAAAGGAGGTCGGCTATGATTAGAGGGTAGGTAAAGAAAATAATAATATAATGAAAGGGGTAGGTAGTGTATGAATTAAGAGATGAGTGAGATGTGTCATAGATAGAAAAGGCTAATGAATTAATTAAATAAATAAAGATTTATTTAATTAATAGAAGAAGTGGGATCAATTAAATAAATAAGATATTTATTTAATTTAGGAAAAGGGATGATTTAAATAAATAAATGTATTTATTTAAATGAGAAATAAGGCTAGAAGAGGATAAATGAATTAATTAAATAAATAAGAATTTATTTAATTAATAGAAGAATTAGGCTAAAATAATTAAATAAATAAAATATTTATTTAATTAGACATGACAATTTTAGGTGTTTACATTTTGCCCCTCTTTGAGACAATGCGGCTTGTCGCGTTGTTTCAAAGAAGATAATATGAACTGATACAAAGTTGCCCTAGGATGGGAATGATATGCCCCCTCGAGAGATTGGATGAAAATGTCTGAAAAGATCACAGACAATCTCTCGATAAGAAAGAAAGGCTAGAAATGACTGACCAGATAGAGTGATAGAGTGACAGAGTCACAGGATAATGAAGACTGACTCGAGAAATGAGGGCTAGGGCTAGGGCTAGGGCTAGGATAGTCTATAAGATAGACCACGAGGGAAATACATCCTCATTATCATCCACACATCCAAGAGATCAGAGTGCAGAGCGAGATAGAGCAGCAACAGTCAGCAGCGATAGCATTGGTTCACAGATTCGATTGCGTTCGCCGATTTCAGAGGCCAACAGATGCAAGAGAGCCGGTAAGTACCGCAAACCCTCCTTGTACTTTGTCGCAATAAATGTTGTCATAAATGCAGCTTAGGGAGCGCAATAAATGCATTTTAGAATAAGGTCCAAAAATGTCAAAACATCGAGGCATGTCTGTGTTGGTGCCAGGCGCGTCTATGCTGGCTAGGCGTGTCTATGTTTGTGCCAGGCGCGTTTATGCTAGAAAAGTGTCTGTGCCAAATGTGAGTGCGTCTGCATTGTTCAGGTGTGTTTGTGAAATATAGGCACGTTTGTGTAGGACAAGCGCGTCTGTGCAGAGCATAGGCATGTTTGTGTATTTCAGGCACGTCTATGCAGAGCAGGCGCGTTTATGCAGTCTATAAGCGCATTTATGTCTTCAAGATCAAATCGGCAGTTCTGTGATGAACATACGCTGTCGATTGGATAAGCTGCTAAGAGGATACACTCAAGCAGGTCCTCTAGGAAAGACTAGGATAGCAAATAGGGATGGATTGACAATTCTATGATAGAACATACGTTGCCAATTAGGAAACTACTCAAGAGGATTCACTCAAGTAGAGGCCCTAGAATAGGATAGATCAAGGCACTTTGTGATGAACAGTGAGTACCAAGACATAGTACTTTGTGATGAATAGGGAGTACTAATAGGAGCAACACTTTGTGATGAACAGTGAGTGCAAATGTGAGCAACACTTTGTGATGAACAAGGAGTACAAAATACGTAGTACTTTGTGATGAGCAGGGAGTACCACTAGGATAATCAACAACACTTTGTGATGAACAGTGAGTGTCACTAGAATAGAAGCAACACTTTGTGATAAACAGTGAGTGTTACTAGGATAGAGGACCATATGCACTTAGATAAAAAAGTAGCATTTTGTGATGAACAGTGAATGCCACTATGACTGACATGATTAATTTGCTTGACTGCAGGAGTATTTGCCTATGCTGGAGTCGCGAGAGAGATTCCTGTCGACTCAGAGGTTGTGACCAGAGTTGATGTTTGAGGACAGAGCTGCCATTGAGGGTATGGGCCTGCGATATATTATGTATGTGCCTGAGTTTCGGGCAAACATGGGGTTGCTGACTGCGCTAGCTGAGAGATGGCACTCAGAGACATGTACGTTCCATTTGCCGATGGGTGAGATGATAGTCACCTTAGAGGATGTATACAGGATACTGCAGGTACCTATCGATGGGGAGCTGATTCCTTATGATCGAGAGGGAGATAGGGAGGCCCTAAGATGAGTGTTTCAAGATCCAGGCCTAGAGATGAGAGCTGGACACGTGGTATGGGACACGATGACAACGACAGGACTGGCACTACCAGCAGTGCTAGGAGGAGTGATCAATGGGTTCCTATGTCCAGACAGGGTGACACGAGGGTTGGCTGTGGGCTGAGGGAACACCTTGGAGACACTGGTTACACAACACCAAATAAGCCTGGGGACTGTGTGTGCTGACACACTTGTATTATGAGCTGCATCAGTTTGTGTATCACGGATCCGTAGGACAGGGCTACAGAGTGACATTGCTGCAGGTATGGGCCTATGAGCATTTGTCGATTACCCGACCGATACACTTCAAGGGCAGGGGTCATGGACGCGGTTTTGTACATCTGTATGATATGATTACCTCACAGCCACAGATTGATAGGTTGGAGCATTGGCGTCGAGTCCTGGATGAGATCGACACTGTGATATGGAGGTCGTACCTTGGGTGCGAGTAGTGGGAGGAGGACGCAGTGGATCTACCTTACACTTTTCGGAGCAGATATCTGATTGGGTGAACGCCCTATGTTTTGGAGAGACAATTGATTGACAAGGTATGCAGGCAGTTTGGCTGTATTCAGCAGATGCCATGGGGTTTTGAGATGTATGCTTGGACAGTCAGAGATCAAGCACACTTTGGGCCGTTATTGTCATATGATCAGGCCGTGACGCAGCTAGTAGAGATGGTTCCCTTGCCGTGGGATATGTGGCCAGATATTGAGGATGCAAGCATGGATGCAGAGTACACGGCGTATTGGGCTGAGCATCCCTTTCCATGGCTGACAGACCCAGGGGAGGCGATAGATGGAGATGGCGGTGGGGATGGAGATGATGATGGAGATGGTGGGGGTAGAGGCCAACGAAGGAGGCAGGGTGCTATTGGAGAGAGGAGGGTGGCTCCACGGAGAGAGGGTGGGGAGGAGAGAAAGGCTCAGGTGGTGAGGGGTTGCGGTGGATTGCCACTATAGGTGCCAGTAGCATAGGGTCCTAGACAGGTGCAGGGACAGGGGTAAAGGCAGGTATAGGTATAGGCGCAAGCACTAGTACAGGGAGAGCCACAGGTAGAGGCACAAGGGGTCGAGGAGGAGGTGGATGAGCTGCTTGAGCTGAGGGAGATCTACCAGGGACAAGTAGATGAGATTCAGGACTTGGAGAGGGAGACAGCTAGGCTCAAGAGGTGACTGCGGGAGATAGAGCATGAGTGGGATCAGGCTATCCAACGCTATATTGAGGCAGAGACAGCACTGAGAGCTGGGAGGCAGGTGACAGAGGATACAAGGGCTGGATATGCCTATGTTCTATGGGCTAGGGAGGAGATAAGTTACTGGCGAGACCTATATTACGGGGCAGTGCCACCAGAGCAGCGGGCGAGGAGCTTCCGCAGACCATCACGAATAGCGATAGCTACGGGAGGGAGCCAGAGGAGACAGGCATCCAGCGGTGGGGTTATGGGTCCTCCACCACCACCAGATAGGGGGGATAGGAGGGATGAGCTTGGGGCGGGTCCTTCTAGGGCTCAGACTCCGTTGAGGCTAGGCGGCTCTGAGGGAGGGAGTTCATCATAGCCGTAGAGGGCTCCCTATGTATCAGTGTGTTGTACCATTTTGTATTATGATGTAGACACCTTCAGGTGATTTTGTAGCCATATGATTTTGACATCATTGTATCATGACACTTTATATATATATATGAGATGATTGATCTTTGCGGCAACTATATGCATGTGTACCTATGTGATGAGATGTTTCATGATGTATGTTTTTATGTGATGGTTATGACATGGATGCAAATATATACATGATGAAATGCAATATTTGTGTTCTTTTATGTTTTTAATATGTTATGCATGATGTAAATGCGAATGTATGAAATGTGGATGAATATGATAATGCAAATGATTAGTTACATGATGAAAATGTAAAATGTGCTAACATGTGTGGTATGCAGGATGTGATGCAATTGTGATATCTATATGTATGTATGAAATGCTTAATATGTGGTAATGCAGGTGCAACTACATGAAATGCAAATATTTTTGGTGTGTCATTATACTCAGTCATGTGATTGCAGGCTACACGGACTCAAGAAGGATGATGAAGGTCAATCAAAAAAGGGGGATGGAAGATAGAAGATATGAAAGTGAAAAGAGCTTTTTGTGCGTTATCATCATTGAGCTTTATTATGGCAAGTAGGTTATGACAATCAAGGCATATGTTCGACCCAGAAAGTCATTGTACCTGTTTGCATGGAGATAAGACTGTTTGCAAATAAGGAATGTCCCAGTTCATACTAGACCCACAGTGTCCTCATATCCTTGGAAAAGTCATAGCATTACTAAGAGACAATCCACAGACAACAAAAGAAAAATAGGTGACGATACCCCATCCTCGCCTTTCTAGTTAAAGACATCTTGGAGATAGAATCTCTAGTCAAAGACATCCCAGAAAAGCTAAAAGACATGTCACCAAAAGATAAAATCAAAAGAAAACTAAGACTCGACACCAACATTCACTGTAGTCCTCAAGTTTAGTGTCTCTTGTCACTTGTATAAGTCTTATTTGATTGTGGTCACAATGTTTACTTTCACAAAAAGGATAGATAGCACTAAACCATATGTTGTCTGAGTCTGTTGAAAGATTTGATTTGTTGAAGCCCATTGTTGCTATTGTGTCTCCTCTGAAACTGACTAAATCCATGAAACTGATACTTTATTGTGGAGAAGACGGAACTGTATTGTGGATTGGCGATGCAAATGTTGCTTTATTATGGATCATGCACAGATAGACTGAAGAAAACTAGAAGAAACTGTACTCCTCAGAACGTGTGATGCTCTCAGTTCCACACCCATTACTAGACGTAGGATTTGCCTTAGCCACAGATAGGAGCTAATTTATTATGAATGGAGAAAGGTGAAAAGGGAGGTTTATTATGAATGGCTAACCAATCCTGGGTAGATCAATGACAAGCCATGATGGGAATGCGTAAAGTTTATTATGAATGGATAGGTTGTGAGTGTGTGCAAAGTGAAGGATGAAAGTGAATCCTGAAGGAGGGAGGAGCAATGTCTCTACGCATGGCACTGGTGACCTAGTTTTCACCATGGTACTTGCCCAGGGTGCCACCGAAGTGGTTTTCACCATTGGACGAAATTATTTCTCTTTACTTTTTTGATTTTTTGATTTGTTTTTTTGTTGTCACAAGGCTCCTGTTTGCCAGGTTTTCACCAAGTAACGATTTTTATGTTTTATAATTTTTTTTGTATTTTTGAATTAGGATACTCCGAAGAGCTATGTGTAAAACCTGCGAAGGTGCATGTTGTTGATAGGATCCTCTAAAGGTTCACCCTCTGTGGTTGAGAGCTGATATGCACCAGATCCATATGTTGTTGTAATGATGTAAGGACCAAGCCAGTTTGGTTTGAACTTGCCCTTCTTCTCTCTGTCTTGCTGATTTTTGGGGTTTTCTCTGAGAACCAAATCACCTACCTCAAATGTGTGAGGCTTGACTTTATGATTGTAGCTACGACTCATTCGTTGTTGATAGGCCTTGAGATGATTAAAAGCAGTTTGTCTTCGTTCATCCAATAGTTCAAGTTCTTGTAAGCGAGAGACCCTATAGTCTTCATCACTAATAATGTTTTGCAAAGAGACTCGTAAAGAGGGTAGCTCGACCTCAATAGGAAAGATAGCTTCATCGTGGTAAACAAGTGAATAGGGTGTAGCTCCTGTAGGTGTGCGGATGCTTGTGCGGTAGGCCCAAAGTGCGGGATTTAGTTGGATATGCCAATTACGGCCAGCGTCGTCGACTATCTTTTTTAAGATTTTAAGGATTGTTTTATTAGACGCCTCAGCTTGACCATTACCTTGGGAGTAATAAGGTGTGGAGAAATGATGGGAAATATGGAAGTGATCACAGAGTTCACGAACATCCTGATTTTTGAAAGGACGCCCGTTATCGGTGATAATGGAAATAGGATTACCGTATCGACAAATGATATAGTTGAGAATGAATGTAGCAATTTGTTTTCTAGTGACTTGCATGAGAGGCACGACTTTGATCCATTTTGTGAAATACTCTGTGGCAGTGATAATGAATTTATGACCATTGGAGGATGGAGGGTGAATCTTGCCTATGAGATCAAGTACCCACTGACAAAAGGAGGAGTCGCAATCGGTTGAAGTTCCTATGCTGGCACATGGATGAGGTCTCCATGAAGTTGGCATTGCTTACATTTCCTAACAAACTGATATGAATCTTTTTCTATACTGGGCCAGTAATATCCAGTCCTGATAAGTTTCTTGGCTAAGGTAGGACCACTAGAATGTGGACCACATATCCCTTCATGTACTTCACATAATGCAATCTGAGCTTCGTCTCTTTCCAAACATCTAATAAGAGTGCCATCTAGACCTTGACGGTATAGGATATTGGCTAAAATGACGTATTAGGAAGATTGGCGAATGAAAGTGCGACGTTGGTTATTGGATAGGTAAGGAAGAAGGGTATTATCACGAAGGTATGTGAAGATGGAACCATAGAACTGGGACTCAGGACCGACGACACATATTATCTCAGTAAGAGTGATTTCATATGAAGGAACCAAAAGGTTATCCACCAAGAACTCATAGCGGGTCTCATTCGGAGGTAGATCGATCAGTGAAGCAATTGTAGCCATGGCATCTGTGGCTCGATTCTTCTCTCTTGGTATCTGCTCAAAGTCTATCTTTGTGAAATGTTGTTTTAGGTCATCCACCATTCTTTTGTAAGGCATTAATTTCTCATCCTTTGTTTGGTAATCATCAGTTGCTTGACGAATTACAAGTTGAGAGTCCCCAAAAACATGAAGTTCCTGGATCTTCCACTGAACTGCAATCCGTAATCCAGTTGTTAATGCCTCATATTCTGCTATATTATTAGTGCAGAGAAATGATAATCGATATGATTTTGGTATAGAATCCCCTTGAGGAGTTATGAAGAGGATGCCAGCTCTTGCCCCATGCTGTGTGTATGAGCCGTCAAAGTATAGTTGCCATGGCTTTGTATGTGACACTGTTAAAATGGATTCATCTGGAAATTCTGAAATTAGAGGAACATCATCTATCATGGGGGCATTTGCTAACTGATTTACGATAGCTT
This sequence comes from Cryptomeria japonica, assembly GCF_030272615.1. Lineage (NCBI taxonomy): Eukaryota > Viridiplantae > Streptophyta > Pinopsida > Cupressales > Cupressaceae > Cryptomeria > Cryptomeria japonica. Next base: position 402,270,615 of record NC_081410.1, on the reverse strand, counting down.
GTCCTTTTATTGCTTTTCTATCCAAATACTTGATGTCAAATTCACTCAAGAGCATTACCCATTTGGCTAGTCACCCAGTAAGCGTTGCTTTATTGAGAAGGTATTTCAATGGATCTATCCTTGCAACCAACTTAGTCTTATGAGTTAGCATGTAATGTCGTAATTTCTATGAAGCAAAGACCACGGTGAGACATGTGCACTCAATTGGTGTGTAGTTTATCTCATATCCCACCAATGTGCGACTGATATAGTATACTACCTTTTCTTTTCCCTCGACAACTTGTTGTGCTAAGAGTGCCCCCAGTGCTGTTGAAGTAGCTGATATGTATAGTAATAAAGGCTGATCTGGAATTGGTGGCATCAAAACTGGCGGATTCAGAAGATAATCTTTGAGTATCTGGAAAGCCTATTGACAGTTATCATCCCATTTGAATTTGATGTTTTTATGTAGCAAGTGCTGAAAGGGATTACATTTATCTGCAAGTTGTGCTATGAATCTTCATATGGATTGAAGTCTCCCTTGCAAAGATCAAAGCTGACTGATGTTTCATGGTGGTTGCATCTCTAGGATGGCCTTGACTTTTGCTAGATCGGCTTCAATTCCTCTTTTTGACACAATGAATCCTAGGAGCTTCCCGGAGGTTACTCCAAAGACACATTTATTGGGGTTTAATCTTACTTTATATTTTTCCAACTAATCAAAGATGACTGAAAGTATGTCCAAATGTGTATTTCTGTCTATTGATTTTCCCAAGAGGTCATCAACATAATCTTCCACAGTAACGTGCATGAGATCATGAAAGATAGTTGTCATGGCTCTTTGATATGTAGCGCCTGCATTTTTTAGCCCAAAGGGCATGACATTCCAATAGAAAGTTCCCCAAGGACAAGTGAATGTTGTTTTGTGATGGTCTTCGAATGCAATTTTTATTTGATTGTAACCAGAGAATCCATCCATCAAGGATAACATCACATGACCTGCTGTGAGATCAACAATCAAGTCAATATTTGGTAATGGAAAATCATCCTTAGGACAAGCTTTGTTGATGTCTCTGAAATCTGTACATATTTTGATGCTACGATCTGGTTTACTGACAGGTACTAAGTTGGAGATCCATTTAGGATAATCAATTGGGCGTATGAATCCGACATCCAATAATTTCTCAAGTTCTGCTTTGACTAGTAATGCCACTTGTGGATGCATCTTTCTTGATTTCTATTTCACTGGTTTTGCCCCTGGTTTAACTGTCAAATGGTGCATTACCAAATCTGGATCCAATCCAGGCATATCAGCGTATGACCATGCAAAGTTAATTTGTCATTCCATGAAGAAACTTATGAATTTTGACCTTTCTGACTCTGTCAAAGATTGAGCCAAGAATATGTTGTGTGGAACTTCTTCTGTACCAATGTTTGTTTTGATAGTCTCCTATACCAACATGGATGACTTTTCCTCATATGATGCTAGGAGAATGTCGAGCCTTCCATCTTCGGGTGCCTCAAAGAGGTTTTCGCCCTCAAATACGTCCTTTCTTTTTACCATTTTGGGGTCAGACAACGCCACAATGTGGTTTTTGCCATAAGACCCTTGGTTTGTTTTTATTTTTATATTTTTGCGACTGGAAGGTCCAACACCCTCACCAAAATATGCCACGCTATTGAGTTCTATAGTGTATCCTGCTTTATGGTCCCCAGGGGGAAGATCATCTCGTATGCCAAGATAGTCAATAAAAGCTTCATCATTTTGGAATGTGTCGAACTGTGCATGTCCTTCATGGTCCTAGTCAATGAGTTGGTGGTGAACAAGGGGAAGGCCTTTGATGTCCTCAAAGTTAGCAAGGTTAAGAGTGAAGATGTAGTTATATTCAGGTATGTCAAGGTAGTTATTGAGGTCATCATTGGCACTCTCCTCATCGATCTCGATCGTGAACGAATCCAAATTATCATCACTAGTAGCACATTCTGGGACAGGTGTTCTCATTCTATGTGATTTCAACCTAGGACCTAGAGGCAAAGATTGTATGGGATCTTCTGGGGTTGTTTCTTGACCAACTTTGAATTTCCTATTAAATTCCTCTTCTTCTGTTGGTTCACTTGGTTCTCTGAATGTCTTAGTGAGCTCATAGTCACTAGAGGATTTGTCTGAACCCTATTCCCATTCATTGGAGTCTGTGGAATAGAGATTCTCTTATTGAATTTTGGCAGCTTTGATTTGCAATGCTTCTTCTGTCCTTTGAGTGTGGACCTTGGAAGTCATGAAGCCAAGTCCTTTTGAGTGTTCCTTTTTGAATGTCAATTCAGGTTGTAAAGGTTCAATGATGCCTTCCTTTCTTAACCCAAGAGGGCTTTTGCCATCATACCCAAATTTTTGTAAAATCTGGAACCCTTTGCCATACTTCTCACATGGTATACTGATGTGATCTTGTGTATCGTTTTCAAGGTCTTTGTAAAGCATTTTGTATAAGTCTTCCTCTTCTAGTTCACCCCATCTTTGAAAGATAGTAGGGTCCCATTCGAGTATGATGATAGATACTAGCTTATTAGGATGTGGTCTTCCATATTCTTTTGGTGAACTCATGACTTGTTGTAAGTACATGGTGTGATTCAAAGTGTATTCACCCATGCCCTTGTCCTGGAATTTGCCCTTAAGTTTACCTTGTTTTGATGTCAAAGGTTTTAATGACTCAGGATCAATGTATGTAGAAGAAGGAACAGCTTCGCGATTACTGGGAATGATGGTCTCAGTTTTTGGTCTCAAGTTATTGCAATATATGAATGGATTAGGATCTCCATTAACTGTTATTTCAACTCCATTGTGAGGAAACTTGATGCATTGGTGATATGTAGATGGGACCGCCCTCATTTCATGAATCCAAGGACGTCCTAGAAATATGTTGTATGTAAGATCAAGATCTAGTACTTGACAAACCACATCCTTTGTAATTGGCCCAACTCTGAGAGGTAAGGTGACTGTGCCCTTGGATGAACGCTCTTCATCATCATATTCTTTGATGGTAATTTTGTTTGTAGAATTCACAGCTTTGTCGGAATATCCCAGTTGTTTAATAGTGCTCAATGTATAAAGTTTTAGACCTGCTCCTCCATCTATCAGGACTCGTTTGATTCTATGTTTATGTATGAAGGATTCAATGTGTAATGGTACATTATGTGGTTGACTTAAGGAGGCATCATCAGGTTCTGTGAATGTAAGGGAGTGTGGAATGGAAAGGTATCCCACCATGGCTTGGAACTGGTCCACGTTCAGATCAGTAGATAGCAGTGTCTCTCAAGATTTTGTCTAGAATGGCTTTATGTGCGGGGGATATGCATAAGAGCTCAAGGATGGAAATGAGCACGGGTGTCTTCCCTAACTATTCTACAAGGTCGTATTCAGGATTGGTTGATGAGGAAGCAGTGTTTTTGGCTAGAGCACCTTGCAAAGTGAATTTACCTTGACAGGTTGTAACATGACATTCAGAGGTAGGTTCGGAAGAAGATCCAATGCCTTTCAGAATGATCTTGGGTCTCTGGGTAGAATTCTCAAGGGTTTTGTCCTTGATGATAATGGTAGAGACATAATTGTCCATCAAGATGTGATTGATAGTTGAATCATAGTTGTAGGATGCTCTGGTATAGTTGGTTTGATCATTTGTGGCTGCAGCTTTTCTCTTGTCATGTTTTGGAAATGGTTCCTTAAACATCTCATGTTCTTGATTGGATGAGTGCCCTTCAATCTCAATGTCACCTTTATCAATGAGATCTTGTATGATGTTCTTCAGTCGATGGCAATTTCCTATTTTATGTCCCTTGCTTTTATGAAATTCACAATACTCATCATCATTCCACCAATTTGGTTTGACCTTTGGCTCATATGGAGGTAGATTTGGAATTGTTATTATCTTGTTTGCCACTAGCTTTTTGAAAACTGACTCAAGTGGTTCTCCCAATGGGGTGTACTTCCTTCGTGACTTTGAAGTTGTTTGAGTATTCACTTGATTGTTTGTAGAACTTGATCCAGAAAAAATGATTTTTGGTCGAACTGTATTGGCATCAACAACACCATCATTGATTGTGTTCTTGTTTTTATTCCAAAATCTTGGCTTATCTTTTCCTTTAAAGTCCTCTTTGTTTTCTTTGAATATCTTAATGACTCCTTGTTCAATTAGGACCTTCTTTGTTGCTAAGCCTTTTTCAATGATGTCCTTGAAGGTGGACAAACAAGCTTTCCTCAAGTCATAGCCAATGTCCTTGTTAACATTTTGGGTGAACATCTCTACCATTTGTTTCTATGGAATTTCACAAGAGCATCTGCTAGCTAGATTTCTCCATCTTTGTAAAAATGATGAAAACGATTCTCCATCCCTTTGCTTGGTGTTGCACAAAGTAGTGACTGATATGTTTGTCTCTATGTTGTAGGAGAAATGTTGAATAAATGTCTTTGCTAAGTCACCCCATGACTTAATACCGGATGGAAGTTGGGAGAACCATTCCATAGCTTGATCACCTAGGCTTTGTGGGAATAATCTCATCAAATATGTCTCTTATGCTGCTACCTCAATGCAAGCTGTGAAAAATTGTCTTATGTGTGCCTTAGGATCTCCTTTTCCTCTATACTTATCAAACTTAGGCGTCACAAAGTGTGTAGGAAATGGAGGCATTGGAATGCTTTTGTCAAATGGATAGGGACATATGTCTCTCATTGTGTAAGTTGGCTTCGGTGTATTTATGTCCTCCATTTTCTTTTGTAAGTCCTTGATTTGTTGTTCCAAATTATTCTTAGGTGGAGATCGACTTCTTGGACCATACCCCATGCTTGAGGCACCAATTGGAGGAGGAGCATGTTGCATATATGGATGATATTGATCATACACATGTTCATATGGAGGAGGTCTATAATGATGCTGTGCATATGGACCAATTGGTATAGAGTCATGTTGAGGAACAAAATATCTGATTTGTCCATGTATACCATACTCTATAGGAATGTCATGAGTTTGTTCTATTGTGTTGCCCCCAAATTTGACGCGGGGTTTCCTTGTGTCCAAATTTTGAGCATGCCTTTGAATATCCAATTGCTTTGGTGGTTGATCCTTAGCATTGATATGTGATTGAGTGTATTTTTCTGCATAAGACTTCCATAATCGTTTGCGAAGGTGAGTATCATATGCTTGACCATGTGTGTATGGGATCTCTGGTTTTTGAAACAAGGATGATGGTGATTCAGGCACCATATGTGGTCCTCTATTGCCTCCACTATTAGGCCTCCTTTGATCCATGTTTGAGTGAGTTTGTTGCAAAGGTCTATGTTCCATTATTTGAGACATGTCAAAATCATGAGGGATCTTGGCTCCACTTGGTGCCATCACTTGTAAGAAGTATTGTCTAACTCTCCTCAAAATGAGGATTCATAATGGTGTCTTCCACTTCTACTGAATGTACTGAAATGTTGTCCATATTGTCATTGTGTGTATCATTGTTGTTTGTAGTGTCCATGTGCTCAACATTTGGAATGTTTCTATAGGCATCCATGTCAGGTAATGTAGTATGATCAGAATTGAAAAAGATATCATTGTCATACTCATAAGAACTCATATTTGCGAACTCTTGAGCCTCTTTAGCTTTTCTCGATTTTTGGGAATGGGTTTCAACCATGAACTAGGTATTGACCAAGATGTGTGAGACTAGAGGAAAATGAAAAGAGTATGGAAGACCAAGAGTTGGATGGAATGTAAATGAATCTGAAGTGTACTTGCAATGTCCAAAGTGTAAGACCAAGTATGTATGTGGTAGAGTAGGTGTGGCTTCCAAAGAGATGATAGTTTCTCTTGATGAGGTAAGTTGACCTTGACTCTAAGTAAGACAAAATGAGACCCAAAGGTGATAGACCTTGATGAGGGACCACTTAGCAAAATGTTGTTTTATGTAGTGTGTTGACAAAGTATGATGAGGACAAGCAAGTGACCTTTTGACTCAAGTTTAGACAAATGTGTCTGTAATGTAAGGTGTAAAGAAATGATGGACTTTGTAAGACCCAAAGATAGGTTGAATGCTAGATGAAACCCTGGAGAAATAACCTAGGAAGCTCAAGAATTCCCAAACTGACTGTGTTTGTTTGCTGGACTGTAAAAGTTTTTCAATTCTGAACACAGACGTGCCTGTATACTGCACAGACGCGGTTTCCTAACACAGACGTGGTTCTGTTTAACATAGACGTGAATCTGAGATTTTGTAAATGTAATGTTGATTCTGAGAACACAGACACGTTTCTGCCCTTCACAGACGCGGCTATATGACACAGACGCTATTATGTCAGACACAGACGCGTTTCTACCAAATTTGCGTAATTTTTTCCAATCTGTGAAGTTGCTTTGTTGTGACCAAATCTAAATGTTTGACTATTTTTTTTTTCATGACAAGATGACACAATGTTGATGAGGACTCAATGTTTGCAAGTGTCTAGACAAAAATGACTCAAAGAAAAGTGTGTTGTTTGATGTAAAATTGTTTTGCATACACTTGAAGACACAAAAGACACAATGTTTTGCTGTTTGGTCTTGAATGTTTTAATGTTTAAAATAAGTCAAGCACAATTCTTATGGCTAGCCAAGACAATAGTTGTTGATCCTACATGGGGTTTTACCCCCGAGGCTACGCTATTCAGAGCGGATACTTAGATGTTTGACTCCACTGGCTCCACCCTCGGCACTCACTTCTCGGGGCAGCCAAGCATCAGTCCCCACAAAAACTCCTTGTGGCGAACTTTGTATCTCTACTAAGAACCGTATGTGCGTGGGCCGCTACCAGAGGTCCGACCTCCTACCCCAACAACTAGAAGGATTTGGACTTCTAAAATAAAAAGGTGCTAGTAAGGGCATCCGCTCGTGTGGCCATACATGCGGCACTTTCAGCTCTGTAAATACAGAAGGCTCCCAGCCGGTAGGAGTTATGCCCTACAAATGATCAAATAAATTTGATCAAACGGGTTTATGGGGAGACATAGTGTCGATATGAACTAATCAACACACGTTATTCATAGTTTTCACCATGAATACAGCTATTTATAGTAGTTTGGAAGAAGATGGCTTTTCTTTTGCTACCACTTGGGTCGTTCTCTCCTCACTAGTAGTCCTAATGACCACATAGAGAGACAGGCCCTCTAAAGATTAAACAAAAAGAGCCTATTGCTCAAGACACAAAAGACAATGGTTCAATTTTTAGTGCACCAATTGAAGTGTTTGCTAGTCTATGAAAACAAGGCACACAATAAAAATCCAAAAACCCTTGCCAAGGTCCTGCAACAAAGATTTGTTAGTAGTTTGGATTATTTGAAATAATCACCCCTTCCTGCAAGCACACAAGTTAGGTAAATTTTAGATCCAAAAGACTTTGTGAAAATAGGGGCCTTCGACAAAATGATTTTGCTTTCAAGATGAGCTGCACCAATTTCATTAGCTAGATCTGAAAATGTTAGCTCAAAATAAACCAGATCTAAAAAAAACCAAATGACTAAAAACTGAATCAATGAAAACCCCCAAAACGATATCAGCGCACACAGACATGGTTACCATAAACACAAACGCGGCTTCTGGACGCAGGCGCACTTCTGTGACACATAGACACAGCTCCGGAATGCAGATGTAGCTTCTGGACTTAGATGCGCCTAAAAACCCCACAGACGCGATTAGGGAACACAGACGCGATTTCTGGAATCTGAAAAAAAAAAAAAACTGTCGAGGGTGTGGATGCGATCCTAGATGTCGTAGACGCGACAGAAAACCAAAAACACTATCCGAAAGTACGCAAATGCGAAAATATCAAAAATACTGTTGAAAATGTCAGATCTGCAACTTCAAAACACAAAATCTGCAACAAAGGTGTTAAATACAAAAGGGACAAGAGTCCCACCGGGCGTGCCAAAATGTATACAGTGAAAATGGATAACAACAATGTTGAAAGACTAAATGAATTCAACCACAAAACCCTAGCCTAACAACAACAAAGATCCACCATAACATATGAAGATTACCTAAGACAATGCAAATCAAATGAAATCACAAAGATTATACCATCACATGTCCAATAGGGTTTTAATCTCCATTCTTCCTATCTCCATTGATTTTGCTTGATATATTTGCTCTCAGATTTTATATGTGCACAAGAGCTCAACAAAGAACGGAATGTGGTTGCAAGTAGGATCTCATATGAAAAGCGTAGTGTAGTCAAGTAGTCAATTGATCAAGTAGTTAGGATCTGATAATGAAGGAAGCATCTCCTTATATAGAAGACACCATAAGAAATAGAGGGATAAGATTGAGAGGTGTAAAAGGAGGTCGGCTATGATTAGAGGGTAGGTAAAGAAAATAATAAAATAATGAAAGGGATAGGTAGTGTATGAATTAAGAGATAAATGACATGTGTCATAGATAGAAAAGGCTAATGAATTAATTAAATAAATAAAGATTTATTTAATTAATAGAAGAAGTGGGATCAATTAAATAAATAAGATATTTATTTAATTTAGGAAAAGCGATGATTTAAATAAATAAATGTATTTATTTAAATAAGAAATAAGGCTAGAAGAGGATAAATGAATTAATTAAATAAATAAGAATTTATTTAATTAATAGAAGAATTAGGCTAAAATAATTAAATAAATAAAATTTATTTATTTAGACATGACAATTTTAGGTGTCTACAATATCATTTTTGGAGGTGAAGATAAGTTGTGTATGGAATTCTCCAATAATATGAAGAATGAATTTGAGATGTCTATGATTGGGGAGATGAAATTTTTCTTACGTTTGGAGATTACTCAAACTGATAAAGGTATTTTATTCTATCAAACTAAGTATGCTAGAGAGTTGTTGAATACATTTGGTATGGAAAATTCTAAACCGGTTGGTTCTTTTATGGTTACAAGTGAGAAATTGACAGAGAAAGATGAATCTACACCGGTAAATCCTACAAGGTAAAAGTCTATGATTGGAGGTTTGCTATATCTGACTTAGACTAGACCGGATATAATGAATGCAGTTTGTATTGTATTTGTTGGATCTCAAATCAATAGATTGGATAAGTTCTAAGGTTATGTTGAATACTATCTTCTAACCTTCCAATTGATTTGGCCAACTTATGGAGTGAATCATTTAGATTGCTAACTCCCTCACTTTAGGCTCTGCAGAACCTAGACAGGTGTACCTACTCACCAACCAGTTCTCCAAATTGGTGCTTTTTATAGCAGATTGAATGTTCTATCTTCTACCTTTGTTGTTTATCTCAAAGTGGCATATATCTTTGGGATAAATTATCTTACTGTTCTGATTTAACTCTTGCTTCAATCTGATTTTTTCTTACTCCTACTGAACAAAATTTAAAAGGGTAATTAGATAATATTATAAGATCATATTTAATAACTGACTAGTGTCTTGTCTTGATTGGGCCACATAGTCAATTGCCTTTTGGGGACTCACATATAACTCTTATGAGACAATTTTTAAACCCTCAATTCGCAGTGGATCTGTCATTTGTCCTCTCCCTGAGTGTTTCAAAGCATATTGCATTAACTTTAATTCGCTCAATTGAATTTAAATTTCATTCACGAAAGGCCAATAGAGCAATGATTAAAGGAACACAGACGTTTCACAATCAACATTTTTTTGCCAAATTAAAACGAAATTCATCAACCTCCCACACCAAAGAATTAAAGCAACCTTGCCAATTTGTTGGCAATATCATAGAGAATAGATACCCAAAAACAATCTTAATCCATAGACTTGCACAGTGAAAGCATGATTAATTAAATTATTTTATTTATTTGCATAATGTTTGCAGAATAAATATTCATGGTACAAAGTGTATAATATGTGTTACATATGATTTTCTCTTGATGATCCCCCCTTCGGTCTTGATTTCCCTTTTATAATGTTTTGAGGGAGCGCTTCAGACTGTCACATTATTTTATTACAAAAAATCACCTTGCCCTAATACATTAGTTATCCTTTTGTTTATATAATTATATTTTAGGGTTACAACCCTTTACATGGCTTCTGTGCAACTTTTAATGACCTCCATCAGTGAGATAATAAACTTTTCTTTTGTAAGTCCCCACCGATATAATTCACTCTCCAATATGTGCATAAAGAAATGATAATAATGCGAAGTATTTATCTTTGAACTTTCAAGAAATGATTTTTTTTATTCTTTTGAAAGTATATAGTAAATTACTTTAGGGTTTTATTAAATTTTAATTTATTCCATTTTGCTTTTATCGATGAAATTCCTCTTTCGATGAGACTTCTTTTCATTTTGTAGATGCTTCTATTTCATCAATATTTAATCACTTCACTGTTTAAATAATAAACCATCCACTTAGAATATGCCATAATATATCCTTCGTGATATAATTTTACCCATACTTTAATGAATTCACTTGAGTGTTATATTTTTTCCTCATTAAGTTAAAATTTTCCCATATGTGAATAACTTTTACTTTTCTAGTATGGTTTTCACTGGGGAGTGAATTTAATCTTTGTTTTACAAAAGTACTTTATCTCCCTTTGGTGGAATTATTTCTCTTATAATTATGTGACAGATTTTGTTTTTATCTCATCATTATTCCATGTGAAATAATTTTCACATTATGTGAAAACGTTCATTAGATGGCCCTAAAAATTTGTTATTTTAGCATATTAGGGCAATACCATGGAAGGAATAATAATTCCATATGACTCCACATCATAAATATTTGACAAATATTTTTTGAAGATCATTATGCCTTCATGGAAGATCTTTTTATTTTTCTGGAAGTAATTATAGTGCGACTTAGCAAATATCTCAATTTTCCATCTCACTTTGTTTTGATCTTTCACTATTTAACTTCATTTTGCCAATATACTAATATTTGATTAAAATCTCTGCACCATTTCATCATATAAATAATTATTGTTTGATAAATTTATGTTCAAGATCAATCTCAATAAAAAAATCCATAGCTTTCTCATCTCTTAATGAAATTGAGAATTTCAAAATGTTCTAGAAAGCTGGAAAGGAGTACCAACTAACCCAGAAACCATTCTAGCAAATTCCCTTTGGTGAACAAGCAGTTCTGAGCATAATATGAAGGTTTTTTATGGCATGTCTGAAATTTTTGAAAGCTTTATCGATGAATAATTTCTATGCAAATACTCACCTATATCATACCCCCTACGATTATCCTTTCAATTAAATCTTCACACCATGTTGTCATAATTTCTTTTGAATAAGATGGTTTTGTAGTGAAGTTTCAGGCTCGTGCCATATTTGTGTATTCGGATTTGGCACTTATACCCATATCATAGATAAATATCTATAATTGTTTCAAAACTCCATTTTGACACAGGCAGGTGCAGATTTCATTGTCATGAAGCCATATTCTTCTTGAGATCTTCTTCAAGCCATATACATGAAGGTTTATGTAATGCCCTGCCAGGAACCCCAAAGGAAAACCAAACAATTAAGAAACTAAGGGTGAAATAAAAAAAAATTTAAGTATAAATCACATTAAGTGCTTTAATTACTACATTGCACAATAATAACACAAGCGAAAGACTAACACAAGAATTCCTAAAGGGTTACCAACGAAGAATTAAATGAAAGGTTAAATTCCATAATTAAGATTAATCCAATAATCTATCAATTACTCATTGAGTATAATAAACCATAAACATATAACAGATTACACCATTTAAAGATTGAAAGATTACAATATAATTTTCTCTTTAATAAAGCATTCACACAAAGCATAAGGATAACTGATACATAGCATCCAAAAATTAAGATTACATTGTTCATAAAATACATGGATTCCAATAATACATATAAAGTTTACATCTATACCAATTACAAGGCTACATAAATCAATAAATACAATTGACCACATAGGTGTCAAAAGGGCAATAATCTATAACATGAGATGATGCACAAATCACGAACCACGAGAACACCTGCGAAGCCAATCCTCGCATGAAGGTATGAACAGGAACATCTGATGGGAAGTGGCACTACCACCCGACCATGTGATCCCAAAACGGAATCACTCCACTGTGCTAGGAGATAGAAGAAGACCCTCAAGCAAGCATAAGCAAGACATGGATAATGGTACAATACGACTCCACAATAATACAAGGGAACTCAACATCACAATACTCAAGTGACCCTAAAGAGAGTGTCATTGCATAGCTTATGATGGTTGCCCTAGGTAGGCCTCCATAGGTCTCGGCCCCCATCCTGGGTTATCCTAGTAACCTTTATCAAACCCCCGGTTCCATCTAAGTCTCATGTGGACCCTACCAACCCTTCGTGAAGACAAGGTGGTCGGTTTTCCATTCCAGGCCTTCCCACCACATCTTGAGCATATAGGAGTATTCAACCATGTGCGGGGTACAATATCTTAATTAATGTTATAAACTACCCACCCCCTAATCAATTATTAGGTTATCACTTATTATCCGACTTTCAAGGGGTTATCTTGTCATCCACTTAGGGCACGACCCCCACTTGAAAGTCACTCTCTCATAGGACACTAAACAAACATGGTCACTCTACGAGGACCCTATGGCGAAACAGACATCCATAACACCTCTACCAAAATATAGGTGACCAAAACAAAGACTTACTAACCCTAGGTTAACCATAAGGAATAAGTACAACGAGGTCATAATACATCACCTGATCAAGAGGTACAATAATACACCACAACAGGACAACTGAACATAGACACGAAATTGCAACAAAATAAATCTCTTGCAAGGAATGCTAAATTCACTAAGTCTGAACTCAGACAATCTTTGAGAATATCAACATCATAAACACTTGCAAATTCATCAATTGAAATTTAATAAAACACCCCACATTTAATACATCATCATAAGACGTCATTCAATTTTATTTCCAATACAATAATCCAAATAATAAAAATCCATATAAAACATATAAGTTATATGAAAATATTTCATTTACTTTCAGAATAAATCTAATTTACCAATTAGATCTCATAAACTAATGCCTTGATTGAAAGAATAAATATAAATAAATAAATAAATATATATATATATACACATATAAATATATACATATATGTATATATACATATATATATATATGTATATGTATATGTATATACATATAAATTTATACATATATATATATATATACATATATGTATATATATATATATACATATATGTATATATATATATGTATATATACATATATATATATATATATATATATACATATATGTATATATATATATACATATATGTATATATATATGTATATATTTATATGTATATACATATACATGTATACATATATATATATGTATATATATGTATATATATAGATAAAATCATTAATAAAAACAATATTGAGAAAACGAAAACATAAATAACCACTCGATGTTATTAAATAACACACACTTTTCATAAAACAACCGCGAGGAGGGAAATAGCAAAAGGCGGTGGCTAACTACCTACCGGTAGTGTCGCTACCGACCGGTAGCAGACACTACCCATCGGTAGTGCTACTACCTCACGATAGCAGGCACTACGGTCGGTAGTGCTGCTACCTTATGGTAGCAAGAACTACCATCCTACGTGGGTTGAATTAATAATAATAATTATTATTTTTATTTATTTAACATAAAAACCATTCATAAACTGCACCAAAAATCACTGGTAAAAAGAATAACAATGAACATCAAATTTTGAAATGAAATCTTTTCAATAAGCAATTCTGTCAAACCAATAAAGCATAAAAGACCCAATTATAAAGATCTTGGGCACAATTTCAAAAGAAACTTAAGAAATTAGAGGGGATTTGATTTATTTATTTATTTATTCACACACAGGAAGAATCCTTGTATTGCAAAGAGGCAAATAAACAAAATTTTGCCAACATAACCCCCAAATTTGGACAAATAAAAACTTGCAATTAACCAGAAAACAAACTATGTTTCCTTACTACACAAAATAGAAGAACTAATCAAAACTAAATTTACAAGGAACTTAAAAACACACAACCAACAAGAAATTGGAAAAAATCTTCAACAAATACACACTGATTTGGGATTTGATTAAATCCAATAGCAAACTACTCTATTTCCAATTCAAAACTTTCAACAAGAATCACTAATAAGATTTAACAAGATTTTAATCACACACACAGGGAAGAAAGTTCAAACCATTCAAATTTTTATTGCAACACAAGAAAGAAATCTTCCAACCTGCAAAGCAATCCAGGAAGAAAATAGTGGATGAGCTTCAATCATGCATACCAATTCCAAAATCCAGCTTCCTCCTTCCAAATGGTTTCCAAGTTTTTTGTTTTCAAAAATGTCTCCCTTCTTCCAGTGAACTCATAGGAATATATGGAAAAATATTTTCAACCTAAACTTCTTAGGTTAAAATTTTTCTCAACCAATAGGAATAAACTATTTAAAAAGTAAAAGAAATCTAATTTCACTTTTCATGACACAATTCCCTTTTTAAAAAAATAAATAAATAAAAGCTAAAAGCTAAACAAAAAGGTAAATGAAAATGTTTTTATTTATTTCATTTTCTTTTCCCATGAGACTTTAACTCAACACAAGCATTAAAATTCAAATAGCATAGCATTTACTTATTTCTCTTTTTCCAATAATTTAATACAACTATATCACAATATATCATGCAATTTAATCATTTAATTTAATAACTTCATTATTAAATTAAATCAATAAACTCAAGGCAAATTAAATTAATTAATTATGCCAATACAAAATGACATCATTCACTATTCAAATAATTGGAAGCACGCAAAAATGAGAGAAGACCATACGATGACTCACAAAACAAAAATACCAAAGCACTATGACTCGCATACCGGTCAAACGAAAAAAGATGACTGAATGACATCACTCACATGAGTGTAACTAGGAGTCAATTTAGGGTCTAACAACTATCTCCTCCACTCCCATCGAACAAATAAGGCACGCTTAGACCTGCGAAACTAGGTGGAGTCGATACCCCATACCTACCCGATACTTGTACCTGTAATGTCCTGCATCCAAGAACCACATGTACATATAAACAAATATATAAACACACACGACACACACACTGATGAAGGAGAATCGTGATGTTCCCTATCTCACCGGAGTGAGTGAAGGAAAATCATCCCCTCGCATCCCATACACTTGCAAACACAAAACATGTAAATAACACATCACACATATAAAATAAATGTTAGTCCATGTCAGTAATCCATAAAAATCTCATTTAACATAAGTAATGAAATATTGCATGAAAGCATATAGTACATATCAAGTTAAAGCATGTAATAACATCACATAAAGTCTGAATCAAATATAATGTATCCACTGAACAGTCAACTAAAGTCAAACAAGAGTCTAAAAAGTCTGATCGAGAAGGGGTACTACATCCTCCCCCCCAAAACTAGGCTAACTCCTGGAAGCCTAAAACAGATAAGAATAAAGCTCTCTCATCTTCACTGCATCCTCCCATTTCAATGAGGTCTCATCATTTGGGTTCCATAGGACCCTTACCTAGTCGATGGTACGACCCTTGAGGATCAAATCCCGACGTTGAAGAATGCGCACAGGCTCCATGGAAAGTTGCTCGTCCTCGACTTGCAAAGCATTCCAATCAAGAACATGAGTCACATTAGGATGATAAGGTCGAAGAACTGAAACATGAAAGACATCGTGGATGCGGGATAGACTCAGTGGCAAAGCAAGACGATAGGCAATAGGTCATGTCCTCTCAAGGATCTCAAAAGGGCCAACAAAATGAGGCACCAACTTAAAACCCTTTCCATAAAGGATCAGACTCTTCTGCGGATGCATTCTCAAGAACACATGATCGCCAATTGAAAACTGACAATCCACTCTATGAGCATCGACGTACTTCTTCTGCCTATCCTGAGTAGCCACCAAATGCCCATGAATCTGCTTAACCTGTTGCTCCATCTCTCAAAGCATATCCGGTCCTAAACACACCCTATCCTCTAATCGATCCCGACTCAAAGGAGTACGAAAAGGATGACCATACAATGCCTGGAAGGGAGACATGCCTATGGAGCTGTGATATCCATTGTTATAAGAAAACTCCACAAGGCAAAGATATTCCTCCCAGCGTGACTGTTGGTCCATATTATACATGCGAAGTATGTCCTCCAAGACCTGATTCACACGCTCAGTCTAACCATTGGTCTCTGGGTGATAAGTTGAACTAAAGTTCAACTGGGTCCCCAAAGCATGCTGAAGTGAGGTCCATAATGCTGAAGTAAAGATAGGGTCTCTATCAGAAATGATCCGCCTAGGAATCCCATGCAACCTCACCACATCTTCCAAGAAAACTCATGCCACCATTGCTATTGTATAAGAAGATCGAATAGGAACAAAATGAGAAATTTTGGTCAATCTATCAACAATGACCATGAGGGCATCATGACGACGTGAAGAAATGGGCAACCTCACTATGAAATCCATGGAAATAATATCTCATTTCCAATCTGGGACCCAAATTAGGTTGTAAAAGCCCTGCAGGGTGCTGATGCTCCACCTTCACCCATTGACATTCTAAACACTTCGATACAAAATCAGCAATGTCATGTTTCATACCAGCCCAATGATATATCTATCTAAGATCTGCGTGCATCTTCTTGACACCGGGGTGTGCCAAATAAGGTGCACGATGGGCCTCAATCATGACCAAAATGTGAAGACCCTCCAAAGGAGGTACATAGATCTGTCTAAGATGTCTAATAAGACCATATGCCTCAAGATTATATCGAGAATATCTACTCTAATGGTCTTTTGGACTCCGTTAAGGCTCTAACATCCTGATACCAGGTGTCCTGAGGAAGAATCCCAAGAATTATCTCCCTCAAGTCCACTCCAAGGGACAATGCTGCAACCTCATGTCACCTACGACTCAAAGAATATGCCACTACATTCTCTTTCCCTTGAATATATCAGACTTCAAAATCATACTCACAGAGGAATTCCATCCATCTTTGTTGTCGAGCATTCAAGTTTGGTTGCGTGAAAATATATTGCAAACTACGGTAATCACTATGCAGCTCAAACCGATGCCTCAATAGAAAATGTCGCCATCTAACCAATGCATGCACTACAACTGCCAACTCCAAGCCATGAACTGGATAGTTCAACTCGTGGTCCTTGAGTTTGCGAGACTCCTAGGAAACCACATGACCATCTTGCATAAGCACTGCTCATATACCTTCTAAAGAGGCATTTGTGCATACCTTAAAATATCTGGATGGATCAGGAACTGCCAAAATCGGAGCACTAACAAGGAGTTCCTTCAAGGTATGAAAAGATGACTCACACTGCTTTGACCAAACAAACTTCTTCCCTTTCCTCTAAAGAGAAGTGATCGGGTGACCTATCTGAGAAAAACTCTGAACAAAGTGACAATAATATCCGGCCAAACCCATAAAAATTTGAACCTTTGAAACATTAGTTGGCACTGGCCAATCTACAATGGCTTGGATCTTATAAGGATCCACAGATACACCTTCTCTTGAAACTATATGACCAAGATAGTTCATCTCTGAGTAGAAGAAATCACACTTCGCCAAGTTTACATAGAGTTGATTCTCCCTCAAACACTGCAATACCTGTCGCAAGTCACCCTCATGCCTTCCATAGATCTAGAATAAATCAATATGTCATCCAATAACACAAGGAAAAAATGATCAAGGTAGGTGTAGAAAATCCCATTCATGAGGCTCATGAAAACTGAAGTTTGTTAACCCAAATGGCACCATTGTGAACTCATAGTGACCATAACAAGTACGAAATACCATTCTATGAATGTCTACATCATGAATGCGCAACTGATGATACCTAGATTTCAAATCAATCTTAGAGAACACCTTGGCTCCCTTTACCTGATCAAAAAGATCATCTGTACAAGGCAATGGATATCAATTACTGATGGTTACCTTATTCACTTGTCGGTAATCAATGCATAACCAAAGAGAACCATCCTTCTTCTTAATGAAGATAACAGGCGCACCCCAAGGAGAAACACTAGGATGAATGAACCCCTTGGCCAACAATTCCTCCATCTGCAACTTCAACTCACTCAACTCCTGAGTAGTCATCCGATATGGAGCTCTCAAAATAGGCTCCACACCAGGAACCAAGTCAATGTGAAAGTCTATGTCCCACTTCGAAGGCATACCGGGAATATCCAAAGGAAACACATCAGCATACTCTAGAAGAATAGAGTGACCATCAAGAGTGATTTCTCGAATCTCTTCCTCATCCACATCCTCAAGAGCAACTGCAAAAAGTGGACACCCTCGACGCATACACTGCTTAAGTTGCATAGCGGAAATCATATGTAAGGATATTGATCTCTGAACTCCAACAATATCCACTTTCCTGCCATGATAATCTAAACACTCCACTGTCTTCTGACGAAATTCCACATGAGCGTTGTGAGATGATAGCCAATCCATCCCCAACACAACTCCATAAGACCCCAAAGGAATGACTTGAAGGTCAACTAAAGTAACAAAGGGTCCTAGGTCCAACTCACAACTGGGAATGAAGGTACCTATGGACACACGCACACCAGTAGCCAACTCTACTTTCCACCTATCCACCTACTTAGCAGATGCAAGCCCACACCACTCCACAATGGATGAAGAAATGAAAGAATCAGAAGCACCAGAGTCAAAAAGTACAGAGATAGGAATACCACCCAACACACCTGCAGTCTTGATCACTGTACCCTGGTGCTCAGCCTAGCGGTCATCAATCGCTGCAAAAACTCTATGGGATCTACCAGTATCCCCCAATGTCGGCTCTGATGTTGTTGACCTCTAACTACCTATCTAGTGAGAACATTGAGGGCATTGAGCGGCTATGTGGCCAAATTGACCACAAGAGAAGCAAGCTCCCCTACCAGGTCCTCTACCTCCAGACGGCCCACTAGATTGCTAGAAGCTTCCGTTACTAGGGGCCTGAGATGCACCCTGAGAAGACTGCCCCAGGAAACTCTGCCTACTCCTCTGCCAGTTCCTGTTCTTCTTTTGTTGAGAGTTGCCACCCTGCTGGCCCTAAAACTATTTTGGCCTCGACTGAAAACTCTTCTACTACCCACCCTTAGCGGGTGCCTGAGAACCCCTAAATGGTGCAGTAGTCTGGGATTGATTCCCTCTAACTTTGGACCCACTGAAAGGCACACTCTTGATCTGCACTCTAGACTGACCGCCACGAGCACGGATAAGATTATGCTGCACTAGCCTGGCTTTCGCCATGGCTACCTCTACTGAAGTAGGCTCAAACACTCTCAGTCCTCCACTGATGCGGTCATTTAGACCCCTCAAGAAGTGCTGAACTAGCATCGCCTCATCATTTCCAATATTGGCATATTGTTTGAGCTCATAAAACCTATGCTCAAAATAATCTACAGACATGCCAAACTAGCGCAAAGCATAGAGCTCATCTTCCCGCGATCAATGGGGTGAGAGAAATTGTGCCCTGAATCTCTCTAGAAAGATCTCCCATGACATGGTGCTAATGCTCACACCGATCCTCTCCTCCTCTAACCTCCACCATATAGAGGCAAAACTCTCAAGATGCATGATGGTGCATCTCGCCTTAGTGTTGTTGACATACAATAAATGACAAAACACCGATCTAGACTAATCAGCCAGGTCTCTACCTCGAGACTAGTACCCTTACCATAAAAGTAAGGAGGATGGGAACTCATCAAGTCCCTCATGTGCCCCATGGTAGCTGAGTCCTGGTCTATTGGGACCTCTCTCTTTCTAGGAGACCCCTCTCTCTCTCTCTCTCTCTCTCTCTCTCTCTCTCTCTCTCTCTCTCTCTCCTCCAGAATCTGCTGATGTGACTCCTACCTGAGCATGGATGGGCTGATCAGCCTCAGGCCTGGGGCCTAGTCTGGCTAGCACCTCTTGAAACATCTACCTCAACTCTTCCCTTTCAAGAACCTGCTCTCCTGCATGTTGCTCATCCTGATGAACAGACTGATCCTGATCCACACTCACATGAGTGGGTGGTGGCGAAGGACTATGGCAGTCGGAACCACGGCCACGTCCCCCACCTTTGTCTCTATTGCGGCCACCAACACGTCCACTCCCCTTGGCTCTCCTAGCCATGACCTAACACTGCACAAGAGAAAAAGGTTTAGATCTACGACAAGGATACTAACAAGGGAAACACAACCACTAAGACCTAAACAACAGGTCTAGTTGAATGGGCTCAATATAAAACTAGAGTACCCAGTGTTGAAACATGGGCTCTGATACCAAATATAATGCCCTGCCAGGAACCCCAAAGGAAAACCAAACAACTAAGCAACTAAGGGTGAAATATTTTTTTTTTAAAGTATGAATCATATTAAGTTCTTTAATTACTACATTGCACAATAATAACACAAGCGGAAGACTAACACAAGAATTCCTAAAGGGTTACCAACGAAGAATTCAATGAAAGGTTAAATTCCATAATTAAGATTAATCCAATAATCCATCAATTACTCATTGAGCATAATAAACCATAAACATATAACAGATTACACCATTTAAAGATTACAATATAATTTTCTCTTTAATAAATCATTCCCACAAAGCACAAGGATAACTTATACATAACATCCAAAACTTAAGATTACATTGTTCATAAAATATATGGCTTCCAATAATACATATAAAGTTTACATCTATACCAATTACAAGGTTACATAAATCCATAAATACAATTGACCACATAGGTCTCAAAAGGGCAATAATCTCCAGCATGAGATGATGCACGAATCACGAACCACAGGAGCACCTGTGAAGCCAATCCTTGCATGAAGGCACAAACAAGAACATCCGATGGGAAGTGGCACTACCACCTGACCATGTGATCCCAAAACGGAATCACCCCACCGTGCTCAAGATAGCAGAAGACCCTCAAGAAAACATAAGCAAGACATGGACAATAGTACAATACGACTCCACAATAATCCACGTTAACTCAACATCACAATACTCAAGTGACCCTAAACAGAGAGTGTCATCACATAGCTTATGATGGTTACCCTAGGTAGGCTTCCATAGGTCCCGATCCCCATCCTGGGTTATCCTGATAACCTTTCCCGAACCCCAAGTTCCATCTAAGTCTCATGCAAACCCTACCAACCCTTCATGAAGACAAGGTGGTCGGTTTTCCATTCCAGGAATTCCCACTACATCTTGAGCCTATACAAGCACTCAACCATGTGCGGGGTACAATATCTTAATTAATGTTATAAAATACCCACCCCTAATCAATTATTAGGTTATCACTTATTATCTGACTTTCGAGGGGTTATCTTGCTATCCACTTCGGGTGCGGCCCCCACTCGAAAGTCATTCTCTCATAGGACACTAAACAAACATGATCACTCTACGAGGACCCTATGGCAAAACAGAAAACCATAACACCTCTACCAAAATACAGGTGACCAAAACAAAGACTTACTAACCCTAGGTTAACCATATGGAATAAACACAACATGGTTAAAACAATGAGGTCATAATACATCACCTGATCAAGAGGTACAATAATACACCACAACAGGACAACTGAACATGGACAAGAAATTGCATCAAAATAAATCCCTTGCAAGGAATGCTAAATTCACTAAGTCTGAACTCAAACAATCTTTGAGAATATCAACATCATAAACACTTGCAAATATATCAATTAAAATTTAATAAAACGCCCCACATTTAATACATCATCATAAGACATCATTCAATTTTACTTCCAATACAATAATCCAAATAATAAAAATCCATATTAAACATATAAGTTATATTAAAATATTTCATTTACTTTTAGAATAAATCTAATTTACCAATTAGATCTCATAAACTAATGCCTTGATTAAAAGAATATATATATATATATATATATATATATAATCATTAATAAAAATAATATTCAGAAAACAAAAAACATAAATAACCACTTGTTGTTATTAAACAGTACACACTTTTTATAAAAAAACCGCGAGGAGGGAAATAGCCAAAGGCGGTGGCTAACTACCTGCCGATAGTGCCACTACCAACCGGTAGCAGTCACTACCGTCGGTAGTGCTGCTACCGACCGGTAACAACCACTACCCACAGGTAGTGCTGCTACCAACTGGTAGCAGTCACTATCACCGATAGTGCTGCTACCTCACGGTAGCAACAACTACCATCCCATGTGGTGGGATTAGCCTGCCACGTGGGTTCAATTAATAATTTTTTTTTTAATTTATTTATTTAACATAAAAACCATTCATAAACTGCACCAAAAATCACTGGTAAAAAGAATAACAGTGAACAACAAATTTTGAAATTAAATCTTTTCAATAAGGAATTTTGTCAAACCAATAAAGCATAAAAGACCCAATTATAAATATCTTGGGCAAAATTTCAAAAGAAACTTAAGAAATTAGAGGGGATTTGATTTATTTTTTGATTTCTTCACACACAGGAAGAATCCTTGCATCATGCAAAGAGGCAAATTAACAAAAAATTGCCAGCATAACCCCCAAATTTGGACAAATAAAAACTTGCAATCAATAAAAAAACAATCTCTGTTTCCTTACTACACAAAATAGAGGAACTAATCAAAACTAAATTTACAAGGAACTTGAAAACACACAACCAACAAGAAATTGGAAAAACTCTTCAACAAATACACACTGATTTGGGATTTAACTAAATCCAATAGCAAATTACTCTATTTCCAATTCAAAACTTTCAACAAGAATCACCAATAAGATTTAACATAATTTTTTCACACACACAGGGAAGAAATCTCAAAACATTCAAATTTTTATTGCAACACAAGAAAGAAATCTCCCAACCTGCAAAGCAATCCAGGAAGAAATAGTGGATGAGCTTCAATCCTGCATACCAATTTCAAAATCCAGCTTCCTCCTTCCAAATGGTTTCCAAGTGTTTTGTTTTCAAAAATGCCTCCCTTCTTCCCGTGAACTCACGGGAATATATGGAAAAATATTTTCAACCTAAACTTTTTAGGTTAAAAGTTTTCTCAGCCAATAAGAATAAACTATTTAAAAATTAAAAGAAATCTAATTTCACTTTTCATGACACAATTCCCTTTTTTTTTTTAAACAAAATAAAATCTAAAAGCTAAACAAAAAGGTAAATGGAAATGTTTTTATTTATTTCATTGTCTTTTCCCATGAGACTTTAACTCAACATAAGCATTAAAATTCAAATAGTATAGCATCTACTTATTTCTCTTTTTCCAATAATTTAATACAACTATATCACAATATATCATGCAATTTAACTATTTAATTTAACAACTTCATTATTAAATTAAATCAATAAACTCAAGGCAAATTAAATAAATTAATTACGCCAACACAAAATAACATCATTCACTCAATTTAAAACTATTCAAATAATGGGAAGCACGCAAAATGAGAGAAGACCATACGACGACTCACAAAACGAAAATACCAAAGCACTATGACTTGCATACTGGTCAAATGGGAAAAGATGACCGACTGACATCACTCACATGAGTGTAACTGTGGGTCAATTCAGGGTCTAACAACTATCTCCTCCACTCCCATCGGACAAATAAGGCACTCTCAGACCCGCGAAACCAAGTGGAGTCGATACCCTGCACCTACTCGGTACTTGTACCTGCAATGTCCTACATCAAAGAACCACACGTGCATATAGACAAATATATAAACACACACGACATGCACATCGATGAAGGAGAATCGTGACATTCCCTGTCTCACTGGAGTGAGTGAAGGAAAATCATCCCCTCGCATCCCATACACTTGCAAACACGAAACATGTAAATAACACATCACACATATAAAATAAATGTCAGTAATCCATAAAAATCTCATTTAACACAAGTAATGAAATACTACATGAAAGCATACATTACATATCAAGTTAAAGCATGTAATAACATCGCATAAAGTCTAAATCAAATATAACAATAATGTATCCATTGAACAGTCAACCAAATTCAAACAAGAGTCTAAAAAGTCTGATCGAGAAGGGGTACTATAGTTTATATTGTCATCCTTGTGCTTTCTCATTTCATTGTGGTATAAGACTATCTTCTTGCGGATGTAAGACAATTTGACGCATAGCTGAGGCTTACAATGTTTGGTACTTCATGTGAATTTTGCCACCGATCTACACAGTGAGACATAATATATTTGAGACATTTTGTCAAGTACCCGATTCTCAGATCGTGGCAAAGTACCGAAGCTCACAAAATTTCGGCCTCAAATCGTTCAACTTGCATTTTTTGTGGAATTTCCATCTGATTTACTGTGTTTGGTGTCCTCTATTATTGATTCTTTGTCATAAGATCTTCAACTTGGCAGAAGTTTGGCTATGTTAATAGATGTTGTAGGTTTCAGCATCTTCAAATGCATTGCCTCTTACTCCATGAACTGACATTCATCTGTGACATGAGTGTGCATTCCTTTCCTATGTCGAGCAATATTCTGAATAAATCTTTTGGAATTCTTGTTTGCAAAAACTCTTTCTATGTACTTGCAGAATCATGTTGAATATGATTGATAATCACTTTCCATCAAATTATCGATTTTCATAAGATACTTCTTTAATAAGCTTGGTAAATCAATTCATTTATTTCTATTTTGATGGAAAGCCTAATGACATGTTTCGATCAAACTTGGCTTTTGATGAAAGGATTTTTTTCTCTGTAGATTGCATTGTTTTGCTGATAGCTCATCCTTTTCAAATTACTTAATGAAAACCTCTATTTTAATGCTTCTGGGCCCACCACTTTAGGCATTGTGTAGTTGAAACTCTCATTTTATTTTCGATGAAACACGAGTTATCGGAAAGGCTATTTTTTCTCTTGTTGATAGCCTATTTCTATCGATGACAAAATGTTAAAAAAAAATCACATTCTTCCCTCATCCGATTAAATAAGCCATTCTTCTCAAACTGTTGCTCAAACTCACTTTTTGCATCCAGAATCAATCCTGAAAAATTAACTAAATTTCATCATGAAGTCATGAGAATTAGAATTCATGTAAACATTTTACCAACAATCATAATGCAACTGACGGCTCTAAAAAACTCCTCCTGAGGCAAAAGTTATTAATCTCCAAAGTAGGCTCCAGAAGTTGTTCCAACTTTGTGCAAGTTTTATTTTGTATAAAATGCATCTGGTTTAGGCTCTGAAAAATATCAAACAGGCTCATGGGGCTACAAAATTTTGTACCATAGTTTATTATGATGCAGATAATTGCATTGACCAATCGGTTTGGCTTGCAGGTGTTCAGAGAGAAATATGATTCTGAACAAAAGGCTACTTTGGTGAAGTGCAAATAACCTAATTGAACAAAACCCAAATGAAATAGCTTTTGAAAAAGTAACAAATGGTGTTATGAGATCTTGTAATTTGGCATAGGGACAATTTATCAACTAGAGAATCACCTAGGACAATTATTTTAGCTTGTAGGATTATAGGTGGAGAAACATTGGATCCCAAAGAGGCCTACTCAGCGAGGTCGGAAGACTCGGGCTCATATGCACCCTAAATTTAGCTATTGGAAATATGCATTAAATATAATCATAGGAAGATGAACATTGGTGGTCACACTTGTTTATAGGTGATGATCATAATTAGGAGCTCAAATAATCAATCAGAACCAGGATTCAGGGATGCATTTTTGGGGGGGGTACTCATAGGTTTATTTGGTCCCAAATTTTGCCGAAAATTAGGGTACCAACAGTATCAAGATATCAGAGTGATCCTAGAGAAAATCATGAGAGTGCGGTTAAAAGGATTTTAAGGTATTTGCAGGGAAAAACTCAATATGGTTTGTGGTATCCTAAAAATGACGACTTTACATTATGTGCATATATAGATGTAGATTGGGTTAGAGATGTTGATTACCGGAAGAGAACATCCGGCGGAGCTTTCTTTCTTAGAAAGAAACTTGTTTCATAGATCAGAAAAAAAGCAGTCGTGTACCTCTTTATCTACTGTTGAAGTTGAGTATGTTGTTGTTGCCACTAACTTTACACAAGTTCTATTAGTACATATCCTTCAATATTTACTGGATGAAGTAAATATTGAAG
Organism: Cryptomeria japonica; assembly: GCF_030272615.1. Classification (NCBI taxonomy): domain Eukaryota; kingdom Viridiplantae; phylum Streptophyta; class Pinopsida; order Cupressales; family Cupressaceae; genus Cryptomeria; species Cryptomeria japonica. The sequence continues at coordinate 402,244,428 of NC_081410.1, read as the reverse complement.
GATATAAAGGTGGATTGTAATGAACCGGTAGTTATTCATTGTGATAACTCTACTACTATTGATATATCAAAGAATCCAATATTTCATTCTAAGACAAAGCACATATCTATCAAGTATAACTTTTTGAAGGAAAAGGTGGAAGAAAATCAAGTCAGACTGGTTTATGTGAAAACTAAAGAGAAGATTGCAAACATCTTCACTAAACCTTTTCCTAAAGAATCATTTGAGTACTTTAGAGATAGATTGGGGGTTTCTGCCCTTCCGATAGAGACCTGAGTGATGTTGATTGGCATCAGTCTGGTATGCATTATCAAATCTATTACTCATTCTAAATTGATGTGGTAATGCTACTACTCAGGGCGAGTAGTAAGTTGTGTGGTTTAGAGGATTTATGGTTTTTCTTTGATATCTATGTCAGATCTTTGGCATTAATGTCAAAGAGGGAGATTTATTTTGGTGAAAAACATAAGGGAGAGATATATTCATTAGAGAAGTTTGGTTCAGAGCTTCATTGCTATATAATTTTGTGGGAGATTGTTGGTTGTCTTCCATAAGGGGAGACTTGTTTGGCATTTCTTGTCACTTGGATGTTTTTCACATCTAGTGTTGACATCAATGCCAAAGGGGAAGATTGTTGGCAATTTAGAGGAATTGATTATGTGTTGCATTGATGGCAACATCGGTTGTTTTGGTTGTTCACCGGTTTTCAGTTGGTTCCGGTAGAGTGGTTGGATTAGGATATTGATCTGGTATGCTCTAGTATGCTTTGGTTTATGGAATTGATTTGGATCTATCATTCATGCTATTCAGATGCATATCATGATCAGTTAGTTCAGGATTTGATGACTCAGATACTATCATTTGTTCTAGTAAGCCTTTTGCTCACCGGTAAGGGTTTTTACCGGCAAAGCTTTGTTGAAGATATTTTGATGCACGTGATAAGTGGTGTTGGTGCGGCTTCCAGATGGTTCTCAAGATGTTGATGGTTATCATGTTCATGTTCTTGTTGATCGGTGGTGTTGGATTTGGTTTATGGTGACCTATTTTGGGTCCAGTGTTATCTAGGTTATGGACTGGTTTATGTAACGTGTTGGAGGATGTTCCCGATGCGTTACTGGCTATTACATCTCTCATAGCATATCCAAATGCTCATGAAACTGCTCAACCTGTTGCTCCATCTCTCACAGCATATCTAGACCTATACGTACCTTGTCCTCTAAGCGATCCCAACTCAAAGGAGTTTTCCAAGGATGATCATACAACACCTGGAAGAGAGACATACCTATGGAGCTATGATATCCATTGTTATAAGCAAACTCTACAAGATAAAGATAGTCTTCCCAGCACGACTGGTGGTCCATAAAATACATGCAAAGCATGTCCTCCAAAACCCGATTCATGCGCTTTGTCTATCCATCGGTCTCTGGGTGATAAGTTGAACTAAAGTTCAGTTGGGTCCCTAATGCATGTCGAAGTGAGGTCCACAATATTGAAGCAAAGACAAGATCCCTATCTGAAATGATCCACCTAGGAATCCCATGTAGTTTTACCACATCCTCCATGAAAACTCATGCCACCACTGTTGTTGTATAAGAAGATCATATAGGGATGAAATGAGAAACTTTGGTCAATCTATCAACAATGACCATGATGGTGTCATGATGACGTGAAGAAACCAACAACCCTACTATTAAATCCATGGAAATGATGTCCCATTTCTAATCTAGTACCAAATTAGGCTGTAAAAGCCCTGTAGCATGCTGATGCTCAGCCTTAACTTGCTGACACTCCAAACACTTTGACACAAAATCAGCAATGTCATGTTTCATGCTAGCCCAATGATATATATGTCTTAGATCTACGTGCATCTTCTTGATGTCCGGATGTGCCGAGTAAGGTGCACGATGGGCCTTAATTATGATCAAAGTACGAAGTCCATCCAACAAAGGTACATAGATCTACCCAAGATGTCAAAGAAGACCATCTACCTCAAGGTTATATCTCGAATATTTCCCCTCTAATGGTCTTCTAGTCTCAATCATGTCTTTGACCTCTTGATACCAGGTGTCCTGTGGAAGAATCCCAAGGATTCTCTCTCTCAAATCCACCCCAAGAGACAATGCTTAAACCTCATACCATCTCCGACTCAAAGCATCTTCCATGACATTTTCTTTCCCCTAAATATATCGAACCTCAAAATCATATTCACAAAGGAACTCCATCTATCTCTGTTGTCGAGAATTCAAGTTTGGTTGAGTAAAAATATACTGCAAGCTACGGTGATCACTATGCATCTCAAATCAATGCCCTAATAGAAAATGTCGCCACCTAACTAAAGCATGAACTACAGCTACCAGCTCTAAGTCATGAGTATGATAATTTAGCTCATGGTCCTTGAGTTTGTGAGACTCATAGGCTACCACACAACCATCTTGCATAAGCACTGCTCCTATGCCTTCTAGAGAGGCATATGTACAAACTATGAAGTCTCCGGATGGATTAGGAACTGCCAAAATCGGTGCACTAACAAGGAGTTCCTTCAAAGTGTGAAAGGATCCCTCACACTGCTCCGACCAAACAAATTTATTCCCTTTCGTCTAAAGAGAAGTGATCAGGTGAGCTATCTGGGAAAAACTCTAAACAAAATAATGGTAGTATTCGACCAAGCCCATAAAAGGCCGAACCTTAGAAAAATTAGTCAGTGCTAGCCAATATACAATGGATTGGATCTTATAAGGACTCACAAATACACCTTCTATCGAAACCACATGACCAAGATAGTTCACCTTAGATTGGAAGAAATCACACTTATCCAAGTTGGCATAAAGTTGATTCTCCCTCAAACACTGCAATACCTACCTCAAATGGTCCTCGTGCTCCTCCATGGTTCTAGAGTAAATCAAAATATCATCCAAGAACACAAGGATGAACCGATCTAGATAGGTGTAGAAAACCCCATTCATGAGGCTCATGAACACTGAAGGCGCATTCGTCAACCCAAATGGCACCACTATGAACTCAAAGTTACCATAACAGGTATGAAAGGCCATCCTATGAATGTCTGCATCATGGATACTCAGCTGATGATACCCAGATTTCAGATTGATCTTAGAGAACACATTGGCTCCCTTTACCTGATCAAAGAGATCATCTATACGAGGCAATGGATATTGATTCTTGATGGTCACCTTATTCAACTATCATTAGTCAATGCATAACCGAAGGGAACCATCCTTCTTCTTCACGAAGATAACTGGCACACCCCAAGGAGAAACACTAGGATGGATGAACCCCTTGGACAATAATTCCTCAATATTCAACTTTAGCTCACTCACCTCCTGAGTGGTCATCCAATATGGTGCTCTCGAAATAGGTTCCACTCCAGGAATTAAGTCAATATGGAAGTCTATATCTCACTTCAGAGGCATACCGACAATGTCACTAGGGAGCACATCGACATACTCCCAAAGAAGAGGGTGACTATCAAAACCTACTTCCCGACTTTCCTCGTCATCCAAGTCCTCAAGAGAAACTTTAAAAATTTGGTACCCCTGACACATACACCGCTTAAGCTGCATAGCGAAGATCATATGGAGGGATATCGGTCTATGAATCCCAACTATCTCCACTTTCGTTCCATGGTCATTCTAACACTCTACTATCTTTTGACAACATTCCAAACTAGCACTATGTGATGCTAACCAATCCATCCCCAACACAACTCCAGAAGACCCAAAGGAATGACTCGAAGGTCAACTATGGTGGAAAAGGGTCCTATGTCCAACTCAAACCTCAGAATGAAGGAATCTATGGCCACACGAGAAACGACAACCAACTCTACTTGCCACCTATCCGCCTGTCTAGCATACGCAAGCGCACACTACTCCACAATGGAAGAAGTTATAAATGAATCAGAAGCACCCAAATCAAATTGTATTGAAATAGATATACCACCCAACACACCTATGGTCTCAATAACGGTGCCCTGATGCTCTGTCTGGAGGTTATCAACCACTATAAATATTCTGTGAGATCGGCCTATATCCCCAACAGTTGACTCAAAAGAATAAGGTCTTTGAGTCCCTGTTTGATGAGATCTCTGCGGACATTGAGAAGCTATGTGACCATACTGGCCACAAGAAAAACACTCCCCTCTGCCAAAACCTCTACCAACAGAAGGAACATTGGATTACTGAAAAACTACCTCTACTAAGGGCCTGGGAAACACTCTGTGAAGACTGACTTAGAAAACTCTGCCTAGCTTACTACCAGTTCCTGTCCTTCCTGTACTGATAATTACCCCCATGATGACCCTAAAAATGTTTCTGCCTAGGTTGGAACTTCTAATGTTGTTGTTGTTGACCACCCTTGGCAAGTGCCTAAAAATTCCTAAAAGGTACAACAACCTGAGACTGACTTCCTCTAGCCCTAGATCCACTAGATGGTGCACTACCAATCTGAACCCCAGTCTGTCCACCAAGTGCACGAGATAAATTATGCTCCACTAGCTCAGCTTTCGCTACATCTAACTCTATAGATGTTAGCTCAAACACCCGAATTCCTCCATTGATACGATCATTCAAACCTCTAATAAAGTAGTGCACCTACATAGCCTCATCGTTCCCTATACCAGCATACTCCTTGAGCTCATAAAATTTATGCTCATAATGCTCTACAGTCATCCCCATCGGGTGCAACTCATGAAACTCATCTGCACGACTCTACCTCTACTGAACTGAAAGGAAACAAATCTTGAATTGCTCCAGAAATAACTGCCACGAAGTTGAACCTATGTCCACATTAATCTTCTTCTCCTCAAGTCTCCACCTGGTGGAAGAAAAACCTCCAAGATGCATGATAGCATATCTTGCCTTGGTGTTGCTTCCATACAGATGCATGGAAAAACATTGATCCAAATCAATAAGCCAGGTCTCAGCCTCCAGTCCATTGCCTAAACCATCAAATGTAGGAGGGTGATATCTCAACAAATCCCTCATGTGACCAATAGCTACAACCTCTTGATCAACCGCGTTTTCTCTTCTCCTAGGGACCTCTCTCTATCTCTATCCACATGCTCAAACTAGTGAGATTCACCAAACTGCATAGTATCCTATTTCTCAGCCTCGGGTCTTGGTCCTAATCGAGCCAAGCCCTCCTAAAACATCTGATGCAACTCATCCCTCTCAGGAACCTGCAAAACACTAGGTTTCTCACTATGTTGACTCACATCCCTCTGCTCACTCAGGTGATCTAACTAATGTCACTCTGCCTCAGCACTCTCATGAGTATCCTAGGGTGAAGGATTCTAATGGGTAGCCCTACGACAATGTCCTCTACCTCTACCTTGACCACGACCACGACCTCTACCCTTACCAGGCATAATCCTAACAAGAACACCGCAAGAATAAAAGTTTAGATCTCTAGTAAGGATACTAACAAGGAAGACACATGCACTAAGTCCTAGCAATTGGTCTAGTTAGATGGCCTCATCTGAAACCAGAGTACCCAGTGTTGAACCTTGGGCTTTGATACCAAATGTAATGCCCCGCCAAGAAACCCTAAAGGATTAATTAGAAACACTTGAAAAGAGTGCAAAACATTTTATTTTTTTTAAACAATACTAAACTAAAATATGCATTAAGATAAACATCGTATTTAATTTGTGTGATATTTTGCCAAGATCAAGGGTACAATAAAAAGCACATAAAAGAGAGACAATAGTTTGACAAGAACAAACTATATTCTCATCAATATGCAAAAGTGATCAACTGGATTAACCAATACAATGAATATGGGCCTGCATATATAGGCAAAGCCAAATGGATATGTGAGCACACAATCATGACATGTGGTTCAATGAGAAACAAGGGTAGGTAAGAAAAAGTAGGGGTAGGTAGCAGAAATAATATAATATTCCACATAAGGTGGATCACCCACCGAATGTGGAATGTAACAGCAAGATAAGACCATAAAAGGTGGAATTTTTCCTACAACCATCATCCCTATGTGCACACTTCTCTAAGTGTCTCATATCCAAACTACGATGAGATGCATTATCCTAAGTTAACTTAAGTAAAGTGTAATTATATCCTATAAGAATAAATAATTACACCAACACCCCCCCTTAAGTGCAACTTAGGGGAATGAAGACTCAAGTCAACAATGCAAGATGGGTCCTAGCTACTAGGCCATGATAGGTACCCATGTACAATATGAAAATGCAAGCAAACCTATGCAATGCAATCTCTCACAAATGGAGAAAGGGAGAAAACCTAGTGGGAAAAAACTCCCCCCCAAAAGAGAGATAAATGTACAAAGAGACTCTCAAAGAAGAAGGACAAAACCTCAAAGAAGAAAAAGTCCCCCCCATAAGAGAGGAAGGAGAACTCAACTGACCCCCTAATGAAACATCGTGCACCCCCAAGAGAGCTCACAACTGTTGGAACTTACTCTCAGTGAACGGTTTTGTGAATATGTCTGCAACTTGCTCCACTATAGGACAATACTTCAAATCAATGACCTACTCCTAAATGAGCTCTCAAATGTGGTGCATATGAATCTCGATGTGTTTGGTTCGCTGATGCTGAACCGGGTTCTTCGAGATTGCAATAGCACTCTGATTGTCACATTGCAGAACTATCAGTCGTGGAGTGGAGAGCCCAAACTCTTTGAAAATATGCTGAAGCCAAATAGTCTCGGTCTCTATGTTAACAACCCTGCGATACTCAGCCTCAGTCGAAGAGAGAGCAATAGCATGATGCTTCTTGCTCTGCCAACAAATGGGGCCCGAACCAAGGTGGAAGTTGTAACCAAAAGTAGACTTATGATCATCAAGATCGCCAGCCCAATCGAAGTCCGTGTATCCAACCAAGCAAAGTCCTATGCCTGCTGCATAGAGAATCCCATACTGATGTGTACCCTAGATGTAGTGTAGGATGTGTTTGGCGCCGTTCCAATGAAGCTCATGTGGTTCCTACATGAAGCTGGAAACCATGCCAACTGCAAATGAAATGTTAGTGCATGCGTGAGTCAAGTAGATGAGACTACCCACAATATGACGATACAATGTGGCATCAACTCGTGGAGAAGAGTACTTAGGCTCAAGCTTGACTCCTAAAAGAAAGGGAGTCGATGCAAGCTTACAATCAACCATATGAAAGCGTGCAAGTAGATCAAGAGCATACTTGGGTTGTGAAAGTGTAGTCCCAGAAGGTGACTGTGAAATCTCGATCCTGAGAAATTAGTGCAAAAGACCCAAGTCAGTCATAGAAAATTTGTCATGCAAAGAAGATTTGACACTACTAGTGATGGATGAGGTGCTTCCTGTAATGATCAAATCATCAACATAGAGCACAAGTATCAAGTGTGAGTCATCCTGTCAAAAAATATAGACATTCATATCAGAATGACACCTGGTGAACCCTGATGAGAGAAGGAAGGAATCCATCTTGGCGTACCAAGCCCTAGGGGCCTGCTTAAGGCCATAGAGAGATTTCCACAGTCGGAAAACCAATGAAGAATCCTGGATGAAACCCTGTGGTTGCTCCATATATATCTCCTCATCAAGATCCCCATGAAGAAAAGAACTCTTCACATCCATCTGATAGACATCCCAACCATGAGTTGTTGCAATAGCAAGTGTCAAGCAAATGGCGTTCATCTTGGCTACGGGCGCAAAGGTCTCGGTATAGTCAACACCTGGAAATTGTGAGAAACCTTTCACAACAAGTCAAGCCTTATACTTATCCACACTACCATCCGCTGCAAACTTGGTTTGATAGATCCACTTACATCGAACCATCTTTCTCCCCTTAGGGAGAGGGACTAACTCCCAAGTGTTGTTCCTCATCAAGGAACTATACTCTTCCTCTATAGCTTGGTCCCACTCAGGAACCCCTGATGCTTCCTGAAATGTCTGTGGATCGGAAATGGTAGCAATGTATTCATGTGGAAGGTCCTAATGCTATGATTGAGTCCTCTATATATCTGAAGGATCCCCAACAAGAGAACCTATTGACTCAAGTGTCTATCGAGCCCAATGAGGTCTAGGTGGAGGTGGAGGACGAGGCTCCTCAACTATTAGTGGATCCTGGGGAGGTGTAACCCTACGAGTCAGAGTTGAATGAGTCTCATCATTTGAATCACTCTCATCACTATCCACAATGGAAGAAGGTCAAGGAGGAAGTTAGGATAAGTTAGGAGATATTTCCTCAAAATGAACACTCCTCTAAATAAACACCTCATGTGTCTCTGGATCCATCAATCGATATGCCTTAAAACCCTCGAGATATCCAACTAAAATACAAGGCCTACTTTAAGATTCCAATGCCTTGCGTTTCTGTGGAGGAATGCGATCCCATGCTGGACACCCAAAGACTCTAAAATGTCTCACAATTAGTTTCCTACCAGCCCAAGCCTCAAAAGGAGTAATACCCGTCAAAGCTTTGTGAGGAACCCGATTTTGGATGTGTGTAGCACAACTGATAGCCTCTACCCAAAAGGCGGGATCAAGAGAACGTGCATATATCATATAGCTAGCCATTTCCTTGAGAGTTTTATTCTTTCGTTCTGTAACTCCATTCTGTTGTGGAGCAATTGAATGTTGAAGATCAATCCCCTCAACTATACAAAAATCCTCAAGTCTTTTGTTCACATATTCCCTTCCATTATTTGTGTGAAGGATCTTGACCACTTTCCCTAATTGCTTCTCCATATGAGCCTTGAAGTCTATAAATATGTCAAACACTTCACTCTTATGAACAAGAAAATAGACCCAAGTGAAGTGGGAGTAGTCATCAATGAAGGTGAGGACATAGCAGGCCCTGCTAAATGAAGGTGATGGAAATGGACATGCTACATCACTGTGAACAAGTTGAAGAACTTCTAAAGCTGTCCAAGATTTTCCCTTATCAAACTTCTTCTTGAGATGCTTGCCCATGGAATATCCTAAACATACACCCTTTGAAAAACTGATTCGAGGTAGACCTGTGACCATGTCTTTAGTGCTAAGTTGTTGAAGATAGCGGTAGTTGAGGTGACCAAACCGCTCATGCCATAGCTTACTTTCTGAATTTGAATGAGTAAGAAAGGCCCTAGAAGGAGAACTTGGCACAAAGTGGGAGAATGAATAAAGCCTTGAGTTGTCATTGACTTGTCTCACTGCTACCAAGGCATCATTATCAAGTTTTTTTACCACAACTGAATCAGGTGTAAACTCAACCTTTTTCCCATTCCCATAGTGAGTGATTTGGTAGATAGAGAGAAGATTGGTAGACAAGTTAGGAACATAAAGAACATTCTCAAATGTTCCATCATCCATGGCAACCGAAACTTTCCCTTCAACCTCAACTTGTGTATCCTCACCTATGTAAATGTGAGGTACCTTTGATGGCTCCAATGAAGAAAACTGCTCCTTTGTAGAACCCATGTGATAAGAGGCACACGAGTCAAGTATCCACTGCTATGAAGAAGTTGTTGTAGCCACAAATGCTTGCCCTTTTCCCTTAGACTGCGAGGAAGTGGAAGGAGATGATTCCTTCTTTTTGTAGGTGGATGGAAAATTGATGTTATTCTTCTTAAGGAGATGTGTCAACTCTTCAACATGCTTGGTGTGGCATCGATGCTCATCATGACCATAATTCTTGCAATAAGTACAAGTTGGTTTTTCCTTCTTAAGTGGATTCACTTTCTTGGAAGAGGATGAAAAATCACCTTATGATGGAGAGGATGATTGTCCTTTTTCCTGTTGTGGCTTTGACTTAGATTGCTTCTTCTTCTTATTGGAATCTTTGCTTTGACTTCCTTGACTCCCTTGATTAGCCACCAAAGCCTTGGACTTTGAAGACTTGAGAATCCCCATGTTCAACAACTTAGATTGTTCCAACATCAACATTTATGTGAAAGCATCAATAAAGGCATAGTGTAGGAACCCCCCACTGTCAAGCGATGGGTTTGGAAGCTAGAAACAAATGCTGCATATTCAAGTGAAAGCTTGTCCAACAAGTTGAATATCAATTGAGCATATTTTTATCAATTCCATAATTCTTAAGCTTTGCTTTTAGCTCATTTGCTTTGGTGACATAATCTTGGATTGTATCAAAACTCTTGGGATCCAAGTTGGTGAGCTCATTATCAATCTTGTAGCCTCTAATTTCATCAACTTGACCATACAATTTCTAAAATATATCCCAAGCCTCTTTGATTGTAGAACACTTCTCAATGTGAAAAATGAGGTCATCTGATACATACTTATGCAAAGTTCCAAGAGCCATGCAATTTTTAGTGAGCCATTCTAATTGAGCATTAGGATCGGCCTTAGGATTAGTTGGTGCTACTATTGTTCCATCTATGTAATGCATGAGTTCATTTTCCATCAGTTTGCTCCATGCTTTAATTTTTCAAGATGCATAGTTATGTGGAGTTAAAGGTAAACATTTATGAGGACTCATAGCAATAAAAAGAAAAGAGCACAAGGAAAGAGAGGCACAATCACATAAGACACCCCCCAAAATTCACTCAATCAAAGAAACCCCTCTCCCCCCCCCAAATGATGATTTGGCACTTTATACTTAGTGCGTGTACAATGGGCCACTTGCAAAAAATAGCAAAGTGGATTTCTGATTTCAACTTTACAACTCCCTCAAAGAAGCCAAAAGAGACTCAAACTGATAATGCAAGAGATCTAAACTAAGATCCAAGAAAATTACAAGTACCAAGTAGGCCAAAAAATACCAATTTATGAAAGTACAATATCCACTCAAAATCTCTGCAAACTAATGACAGATTATGAAATTAGACAAAAAATTATGCACTTTCAAAAAAAATGGCACCTGAAAAGGAGGTCGTATGAGCCCAAACAAAGCCTTTGAATTTGCAAAATTGAGGATTGGATGGGTACTGTAGAGAGAATCTGAAAATTCTGAAAAACATGTTCACCAAAATCAGAAAATAACCACACCACTACGGAGAGCACGAAAAATTAGCCCACATAAAAAAAATTGCACCCAAAAAGGAGCAAAATTGAGCAAGTTATAGGCCTCCAAAGTTGACCCAAAAAATCAAACTGCTCAATAGAGAGGGGTTTAAAATTTTTAAAAAGTGCTGACGCAAGCTGACATCAACAATTCACAGTGTTAAATTTCACGTTTGTATGACCGTCAAAATGGTTGTCGCACCCTTTTCCCTGGCTGTGTGGATAGATGACTTGGCAACTGACTATGCGATGACCGTACTGTACGGTGGTGACGACATGTCACTGTGTGTCTTTCCCATGGGCCAGTGGCCACATGGCAGACGTGGGTCCCATTGGAGGGAGGTTGGCGGAAGGTCGCAGGCGCGTGACAGGTCAACGGAAGGTCGTCGGTGGCTGGTGGCCGGAGCGGGAGGTCATCGGTGGTCGGGGTCAGCGGCGATGGCTGGGGCCGGCAGACGAAGTTGTGGGAGGTCACGACGCTTAGCAGAACAAAGGTAAATGGCGGTCAGGAAACGGAGGAGGTCGCTGCGGCAAGCGGCAGTGGGGGTCGGCGATAAGGGGTGGTCGAGAAACGGAGGAGGACGCTGCTTGGCCAGTACAGTCTACAGAACCTACAATTGTAGGTCGTACAATACGGTTCAGGGTGGGGTAATGCCCCCCCCCCGACAATATATAATTTTTATTTTTATTTTTTTAATTTTTAATTTTTTTTTCTAATTTTCAAGAAAAAAAATCTACAATTAATTATAATCAAATTAAAATATTCGCAGATAAAAGAAAAATATTTTTTTAATAAAATCGTACTGTACTACCCGAATTGGGTAAAAATTTCCTCCAACACCCAAAATTCGACTTTCGCCAAATATGGACGAGTTTATACTTGATTTTTATTGAAACACCCTCCCGAATGCAATGGTGAGGCCAAAAACGCTCTAGGATAAAATGTGTAATACATTAGATCCAAAATTAGAAGCCTTCCAAGATGTCTCCCAAAACCAATCAGTGAAGCCCCAATGGCTCTGATACCATGTGAGATTTTGCCAAGATCAAGGGCACAATGAAAAGCACACAAAAGAGAGACAATAGTTTGACAAGAACAAACTGTATTCTCATCAATATGCAAAAGTGATCAATTGGATTAGCCAATACAATGAATATGGGCCTCAATGTATAAGCAAGGCCAAATGGATATGTGAGCACACAATAATGACATGTGGCTCAATGAGAAACAAAGGTAGGTAAGAAAAAGTAGGGGTAGGTAGGAGAAATAATATAATATTCTACAAGAGGTGGATCACCCACCGAATGTGGAATGTAACAACAAGACAAGACCACAAAAGGTGGAATTTCTCCTACAAGCATCATCCCTATGTGCACACTTCCCTAAGTGTCTCATATCCAAACTATGATGAGATGCATTATCCTAAGTTAACTTAAATAAAGTGTAATTATATCCTATAAAAATAAATAATTACACCAACAATTTGCACAAGAGGAAGACTTAACTTAAAATCCTAAAGGATTTCCAACGAAGATTACTCAATTAAACTAATAAGAATAAGGTTAATTGATCTAACTCAAGGTAGAATTGTTACAACAAGAACATAGCATTAAAATTTCATTAGGAGATTACAATAAGCATGTTTGAATATATACAACCGTATTTATTTACATTACTTTTTTAAAGACACATTCATCATAGTTCATTACATTGAATTTAATCCATAATTCCATTCATACAAATAAAAGATCTATCACCTAGGTTACATCATAATTACATTGCATTCATAACACCAAGTCTCATAAGAGTACATAATGATTACATCAAAATTACATCTTTCCATGAAGGCATACATAAACAAATGATACATCTGACCACATAAGGTCCAAGAAATACAAAAATGCTCCAAGAAGAACAAAGAGGATCCAACTGGTACATGAGATGATTTGATCCACGAGTACAACTGGAGCACATGCGAAGCCAACCCTCACAAGAAAGGAATGAACACCCGATGGAAAGTGACATTACCACCCGACCATGTGGCCCATAAAGGAACCACCCCACCGTGCTAGGAGATAGTAATAAGACCCTCTAGAAAACCACAAAGAATGCACACATGGTCTAAACATTACATTGGGTAACCACATAAAACATACACACACAAATATGACTTTATGATAATACTCCAGGTAACATCAACAAGACTACACATCAGTGAACATAAGGGAAGAGTGTCATCACATAGGTTGGAATAGTTATCCCGACAGGCCTCCATAGGCTCCAACCCCCATCCTGGATTATCCTGGAAGCCTCTCCTAAATCCCTCGACTCATCCAAGTCTCATGCGGACCCAACAAACCTTTCGTGAGGACAAGGTGGTTGGTTTTTCCATTTCAAGTCTTCCCACTGCATCCTAAGTCTGTATGAGCACTCAACCATGAGAGGGGTACAATTAATCTAAGTAATTAGTATTTGATCTATCCAAACCCCCTAATATATTATTAGGTTATTACTTAATTATCCAACTTCTGAGGGGATTATCCTGGCAACCTCTTTGTGTCTGGCCCCCACTCGAAAGCCACTCTTCCTTATGATACTACACAATCCCCAAAGAACTCCAAGACAAAAAAACATAAAAGCCAACCATACACAAGAAGTTCAAACACAACTGAAGAAATACACTTGGTCACACAAACCCTTCCATCTAGGTTTAACCAATTGGAAGTGTGATACGGAAAATTCGGTCTACTCATAAGACAAGACCACAAAGGGAAAAAAAAAACATGAAAAGGTCAAAATCAACATATACCCAATTGACTTTCATGATGACTTGATTAAGAAGCCATACCCACACACGCATGAAAATTTCCCCTTTAAATAAAATTAAGCCATTAAGTTCCCGAACCAAATGACTAAAAAAACAAGTTTCATTTGCAATAAAATTTCTTGTAATGCCCCGCCAGGAAACCCCGAAGGGATGAGCTAAAATAACAAGAATAGAGTGCAAAATTTTTTTTTTTTTAAAGTTACAACACATAAGATGCAACAAGATATCAAAGATTCAGATTACATAGCGGAAGACATTAACAACAATCTCCTAAAGAGTTTCCCAACGAGATTACTTAAATTTCACGATTCACTAACTCACACAATTAATCCATTAGCTGAATATCTTAACAACGAGATAATTCATAATCAGGATAATTTCTTTCAAAGATGGAAATATAAATCACAAGCAAGATTCATCATTAAGATCCATTCATGAACTTCATTCAATCTTTTCATTTAAAATTACAACCCATACATATAACATTCTAATACACTAGGATTTCATCATAACAAAAGAGGTCTTTCCAAGCATATTTAAATTACTTAACATCAACTGAGTAAGATTCATTACTCTAAGTTACATTCATTCATATTCCAATTCATAGCATTTCAAAAGATGATTTCACACATGCATTACGATAAATCGCATCCCAACCAATTAGGCATTCGAACAACATGGCATTCAAGATAGAACTGAATATAAGCATTAATAGTTAATTCCAATTATCCACTTAACCATTCTAACATAAGTTAATCATGCAAGATAAAGCTGAATAAAGGAAACAGAAGAGAATGCATCACATAACACCACAATGATCTCGGAGTTCACCCCTAATGGGCTACATCTCCGGGTCTGCTCAACTGCAAGACCCCCTCGGATAAATAATAAGGTTAAGAGTACAAAAGGTTACACCATACAATCCAGCCATCAAGGCGATACATAAACATTATACAAGCGACCACAACGGTCAATAAATACATAAACGATCCTTACGAGGAACAGGATCCAGCTGAACATAATCAAAGCTAATAACATAAGAGTCCATGAGAGCATCCATAAAACTGAACCATCACCACCCAAGGTCTAACATGAAACCGACACTCACAAGTGCAGAGACAAAAAGGACGACTCGCAAAGGTACTCAAACAGGACAAAACGAAACACACTAGCGAACGTAGGGACAAGTGTCATCACACAACCTGGTATGGATACCATGGCAAGTCTTCATAGGTCCCGGCCCATACACTGGTAACCCTGGCAACCTAATCCGAACTTCTGGCCCATCCAAGCCTCATGTGGACCCACACATCCTCTCGTGAAGACAAGGAAGGTAGTTTGCCATTTCAGGCCTTCTCACAGCATGCCGAATCTATGATAGCATTCGTCCCATGTGTGAGGCACATTATCTTATTTATAAATTATTTTCTAATCTATTTAGGTTATCACTTATTAGACTCACTTTCGACGGGTTACCCGGCAGCCACTTTGGGCGCGGCCCCCAATCGAAAGCCACTTTCCCATACGACACTAGACTAAACTCAGACGAACTCAAAACCAAGGAATAGATATGGTCAGACGAACGGAGTTCAAGAAGAGAGGTACAATCATCTGGTCAAACACGACTCAAGGGTAATCACTTACTGACGGTACTCTGACTAGAGACCTGACAACTAAGGTTAACCACGAATCATTATTCAACTCACTCCAAGAGGATATAACCAACTAAGACAACATCACAATACCATAGTCAACTCAAAATTCGAGGACTGAAACAGGAACACCAAATCATCCATACGACAGGGTCCTTTAACCAAAGCAAAACATGTCATTTCATAAATTAAAGCGAATACAGTAATTAAACTCACAATGCAATAATCAGAAAAGACATTATTCCCTCAAGTTGATTTAAAACATTCAAATCGATCAAGTTTTCTACAAGATCTAAATCAAATTACAGTTATCTACCTTGTCAAGGGATAAGTCGTTCTTGGTTTTCTAACTCCTATGTTTCAAAACATCGAACAGGCAATTAGGCCGCAATGAGTTTTTAACCAATTCATATTATTACATCTCAGACAACCGTTAATCTATTAAAAATAAGATATTTAATCTCCAACAAGCATCATAGACATACTGGTTCAAAATCAATCTCTACAGATTCACAATTTTCAATCCCAGATGTACCATACGGATCATGGAAATATAAATATAAAAAGGGAGTCCGAATGAAGATAATCGTTATCAAAGCATATCGTTTAAATTTTTACTGCCCAACGATAAATATTTCACTACTTTTCAATTACTCAAATGATGAGAATAAGGCAACAATAATCAATTGCGAAACAACAGTTGTAAAACTTAATTAGAAAGGGGCAAAGTCACGAAATGAAGTTTGAATAATTAATCCACCTATAAACTCCATTACCAAGATAATCAATACCCAATTACGTTTATCATTTTTATGCCCCTTAATCATCATTAAGCATCTAATTAAAGCTTAGCATTTAAATAATATTTAAAAATGTTATAAGCTTCTTTATAATTTTTTTTTGAATACTAATTAAATACATTATAAAAAAAAAAACTATTTAAAAAAAACTTTACCTTAAACCAAAACGCGTTCAAAAAAAAACAGGGGAGGCGAGCTGGGCGGGCCGTGCCCTAACCCTAGCTCCGCCCACACCATAACCGCAGGGGATACCCTACGGGCGGCGCCTCTGCGGTGCCCGCAGGTCCGCGGCGCCCTGTGGCCACCGCGGCCCTGCGGCCATCGCAGGGTGCCGCGGCAAAGACGAACACACAGCGCGGGGGGAGGCATAAGGTTGGCATGCGGGGAAAGGGGGGAGGAGGAGCGGGGGAGCTCCGCTCCCCGCCTCCAACCCCAAAACACCGTTAAAGCAATAAAACCAACGCGCAGACCGGGGGTTCCAAACAAAGCCCAGTTCGATAAAACAACGCGAACGCCCAGAAGGTTAACACATATACGCACAGGTTTCAATTCGAACAAAACTCACAGGTTTAAATTCAACGAAACGCACAGGCCGGGTTTGGAAAATAAATAATGTTTAAAAATTAACACACAGTTCGATATTTAGAATAAATGTTTTCATTTCCTTTAAAACACAATTCGAGCTTTCAGAACAAAAACGCCCAAAAACAAGAGGAGTTAACAGCACCTCTAAATCACTTCCAGCCAAGCTGGTAATTTACCAATCGATCCATAAACATGGCATTCGAATGAAAATTTAAATCCAAGATAAAATCTTCATTTTCATTTTAAACCAAAAACTAAAAAAAAAGAGTTGGATCCTACCTGATCTCGCAATCCTGGCAAGATCGGTTGAAGAATCCCAATCTCAGCTGCCAAAGCCTCCAATTTTCCATCTCCAATCCAAAAACTTTCCAAAAATGTCCCTCCCTCTCCAAATTTCCCAAATTGGGTTATATGGAAGAGTTGACCCAAAATTTTCTATTTTTGGGATAAAATCTTTTATTTACAATTAATTCCTCAAAATTTATTTCTTTTTAACTATCAACAAAATAACTTGCTTAATCAATTAAAAATCGATTTCTTTCACAATCAATTCAATTTAACCTTTCAAATACCAGAATCCAACAGAAAGCAATTAAACCTCTTGCAATTAAATACAAATCCTTCTTTTTCATCAGCATATATAAATAATGCATTTAATAATCGAAATCAGCCATTAAATTCAAATTTACTTCCAATCTAAAACGAGCAATTCATTAACAACGAAAAACGCATAACGAATTCTCAATCAATTTAATCCATTAATCTTCACTGCACAAACGCATAAATACTCAAAATAATGCTACGGACTAATTCATCACTTAACCAAACACACCAGGCACGCAAATCGAGAAGGCCAACCAAACAGACGACTCGCAAACCCAAACCAACAGGGATTACCGACGATTGGCGATGCTCACTAGAGCACGACTAAGGTCGACTAAGGTCTTACGACCACCTAATCCGACTCTAAGGATTAAAAAGTATGCTCAAACCTGCAAAACCAGGTGACGACGAACCTCACACTCATGCGACTTCGTACCTGAAATCTCCTGCAACAAAAGATCATACATGCATACATTTATAACATTTACTGAAAGCGTTAGTCCGATACTAAAATCACAAAATAGGTACACTGAATAACCTGCATACAACTAGTGTGAGAACCACATCAATAGCTATGCATAAAATCAACATCTGACTGTAACATCATATTACGATTAACTAATCAAGATTAAACCAAGGTTAGAGATCGATTACGGTAGGGGTACTACATTTCTAATCAATTAAAAATGAGTAAAGCCAAACATATAAGAAACAAAACCATTATTTACATTCTAATATAGATTTTTTTTTCCATCTATTTGATATTGACCAAGTTTTACTATAATTTATAAATTTCAATTTAAATCAATTTCTTACAATAATTTTCCAAAAGCAATATTAACCTCCAATCCATATTTACTAACATCAAGTTATAAATTCTAAAAATTATATATATATATACACGCTGTGGGTTCCCACAGATAAAGAAAAACACACAAAAAAAAAACAAAGAAAAAAACAACAGCACCCCCACAATTTAATAAATTAAAAAATATTATTTCCTTCCTTCTGCATTTTCTAAACACAAAATCAAATAGAATCAGACAAAAACATAGTTGTATATGAACAACAAAACAAAACAATTCCTTTATATATATATATATATATATATATATATATATATATATATATATATATATATATATATATATATATATATATATATATATATATATATATACGAAGATTCAATTTTCTCCATTTTCCAATTCACAGCATAAGCACTAAAATTTTGAAACTTCAAATTCCTCGACCCAAATTTTTTTTGCTCTTCATCTTTGAGACTCACATGGAAGAAATAAAATAAACTAAATAGAAAATTTACACTTCCACAAATAAACTTCAAACACTTCCTCTTTCTTACAAGAATCTTCAATGAATTTTCTCTACTAAACATAGCACACAAAAACACAGAGATTTCTTTATTAGCACTAAAATACAATAACAAAGGTTTTAATCCCAACCTTATATGCTTTCTTGAAAGAAAAAATGAAGATGAATCTAATGGATGCGTGCACAACAAACCACACCAATCCTTCTAAAGCTTTCCACTAAAATAAACCCCTTCAAAATTTCATCAACACCTCCAAGCAAAACCCCCATTCAATATCGGAGAGGAAATTTTCCCAAAATGCAAGAACCTCCATATTATGGAAAAATCCCCCAATATAAAGGATTTTTACCTAAAATATCTTTTAGGACAAAAATCTTTTCCTTAAGAAAATACCACTTTCTGTAAAATTTGAATTTGAATTTCTTTCCTCCAATTTAATAACATTTATATTTTTAATTTAAAATTAAATTATATATATATATATATATATATATATATATATATATATATATATTTATATATATATATATATATATATAAAGTTAAAATAACTTTTTACAAAAACGCATGACACAATATTAAATCCACTAGATGATATATATTAAATAATTAATTTTATTAATCAACTTAGTATGATTGATTTATTTATTTTAACATAAAAGGTTCTCATATTAATTTATCCCTAATTTAATTTGTGTATGTCAATACACATTAATTATTAATAACCCTAAGGTATTAATAATTAATTTCACATAAAATAACACTAGAAGATTTTAATAAAGTCACAAAATGCATAATACACAAACTCATCTAAACCAAATAAAGATTTGACCCGCATACCAACACTGGAAAGGTTGATAGAAGATTGTCAATACTCACTATCGAGCAAGGCTAGGGATGACATTTAGAGCCTTAAGACAATCTCCTTTACTTCCATCAGGTTAATTAGGTACGCTCAAACCTGTGAAGCTAGGTGGAGTCAGTACCTTGTACCTGCAATTTCTACATCATCGAACCACACACACACACACAAATATATATACACACCAATGAAGGAGAATTGTGATGTTTCGTGTCTCACCAAAGTGAGTGACGAAAAATCATCTCCTCGCACCCCATACAGACTCTGCACATACATGAAGATAGATACATAATGTAACTCATACATAAGGTAAATGTGTTAGCCCATGGTCAATAACACATAAATAAAGTTAACATCTAATCATCCATAAGGAACTAATGCATAATCAACATTCACTGAATCACACATCAAAGCATAGTCCACCATAACATAATATCTAAATAAAAACATCACCACATAGTGTATCCACATAAAACACTGAAAAGTCAACCATCGTGAAGATGAGTATCGAAAAAGTCTGATCAAGGGAGGGGTACTACAAATATACTTTTTACTATTTTTTATAAATATATATTTTCAATAAATTTTTAAAAATGCATGTACTGAAATATAACTCTTTCCATTTGCCGCCACCTTTTTAATTCATTAATTATCCAAATTAGAAATTTATACCATCTTAACATGTATTCCTTTCTTTAGTGCATCATATTTTTTTTCAAAAATTTTAAATATTTTTTTTTTTCTTGTCAAGATAATCAATCATATATTTAAGTGTTGATGACCTACTTTCAATATAAAAAAATATAAAATATAAAAAATAATTAAAATATTAAAAGATTTATTTTGGAATATTCACTTGTAGATCTAAAAAAGGGTATGTTTACGTTTCAAAAAAAATATTATTTATAAGAGCAGGACTTGTTGAAACATCGAGTTTTTCAAAAAAAAAAAAAAATTTGGTAATTAGACCTAAAGTGGTATAAAATTTATATTTAGTAGACACTCTGAATTGGAAAAGTTGTGGTCTATATATAACTTATCTATAATGAATCTATATAGATCATATGCTTGACTAAAATTATTGTTTAGTTAGAAAAACTTAAATTCACTTTTCCTGATAAGTTGGTCTGAAACATGACACAGTATTGTACTTTTACCCTTATAGATAAAGTGACATTATTGACATGCATCTCTCTAGCATGGTGAAAGTTCTAAAAGATTCTCAATCATTGAGTGCATATGTATCTGTCTCGACAAGTTGTGATGTTGCAAAATACATTATTTTAGAGATGGAGAGTTAGATCAAAGTTTTGATCTCTATGAAAGTTGATCGGAGTTTTTCTTAGAAAGAACTACCATCAAAGCCCCCACCTTGTAGAATGTGTAAATAAACCTTTGGTAAACTTTTCTCTTTGTCATGTACATATTTTCTTGCAACATTGATGGAGTATTGCACATAGGGGAGCAAAGCCATTGTATACTACTTGTGTACCCTTTGTCTTTGATGTTAAAGGGCGAGAGAATTGTTAGAGAGTATTGTTTTTCCATCAATGAAAAAGGGGGAGATTGTTGGAAATGTGATTTTGTATGTTTTTCATTGATGTCAAACTTGGTTGTCTGGAGGGATTCTGATCTGGATATGATCATGTATTGTTGCAGATTTCTTTGTCTTTTGTTTGGTGTTGCAGTTGAGTTTGATGTTTTGGTGTTGGTTGTGGTAAGCTCAATATGTACATGAAAGAACACTTAATGTATGCAAAAAGAAATATTTAATGTCTCTTTGGCATGATGATTTGGATTCCTTTGGATGGTAAAGATTACGTTCTATGGATGTTGCATCAACTAGTTTTATGGTTTGGGGATTGCATAAGTTAGTTGTTATTTTTCTCTAACAATAAGGGTGTTTGTCAAAATGGTCCAAAAATTCTTCGGTGGCCTCTAGATATGTTAAATTTTATGTTGCGATTTAGTGGACATGATTATGTGGTTCGTGCAATATTTTTAGTGTGTTTCTCTAGAGGTGTTTTTTTTTTGCAAGTAAGTTATGTTGATTTGTATTCGGTATATTTAGTTGTGTTATGGTTTGGTGTGTCTGGTTAGATTATCTTGTTTGCATCATGATTTTTGATCTAGATATGTATTGGAGAATTAATTAGAATGTTTTTATGGGTCTCACCATGGTGTATGGAGACCCATGTGGTATAATCATAGGGGCTTCAATAGCTAGGAAATATTATATCATGTGCATTCATATTGGGGGGTTTAATATCCCAAAAATGAGCGTACAATATATTTCCTATGAGTGAAAATAGGGGGATTTTAAATTCAGGGTATGAAAAATGCAATATTTGGTGAAAATAGGGGCCTTTTAATTGAGTCTGTGTATTGGGAGGGGGTGACAAAAAAGGAGTTTAGGGCAATATTTTTTGAAAATAGGGGGATTATTTAGTATGCCATGAACACACGTTCTATAACCTAGGTTCACTAAGGGAAGACCCCATTGGTATAATTTGCATTGGAAGATGTTTTTTGGCCGACCAAGATTAATAAGTTCTACTGTTTATCTACATGTTACATTTGGTGGCATTTTTGGAAGATGTGTTAGTGTGTGCAAATCGTCAGATTCATTTTGGAAGGATGTGTTGTGATGTATTTGGGTCCCCTCTTTCTCTTGGAGTGGACCGGCTTGATTATTTTTGGTCTGGGTAGCTTATTTTGTGAAATAATATTTATTTCAATTGCATGACCGACCTTCAATTAGGTTTTTGATGATCTATCTTATATTTAAGGAGTGCAGATGTATGAGTTGAGTGTGTGAAAGACTATGATATCTTGAGGGATAGAGTGTGGATTGATGAGAAGCAAAATTTGAATGATGTGCAAGCAGATTTGAGATTGAAAATGTGCGCAAGTTAGTTTGTGAAGAGCTTTAAAGGTGATATTTTCTATGAGATAGTGTGTTGAGGCAATGAAATTTTTCAAAGATTATTTCCATGATGTTGGTCGCTCGATATAGATGTTCAAAGATAGTTTCATAATCAAGAGATCCTTATAATATCAATTTTATTATTTTCTCTATCGTTGATTGACAATGGGTCCTTCGACATCTCTTTGTATCTTGACTTGAAGCAGTGTGCTTTAGTTGTGCAAGTCCATGTATCTTGCCTTAAGAAAGTATGCCTTATTCTTGCAAGTCCATTAGCTGCATTTTTCTCCTTGTCAATAAGCCTAAAATATTGTAATCATTTTATTCATATTGTGAGTTTGATTCTCACCGTGGTTTTTTCTTGTTTGGGTTTTCCACATAAATATGGTGTTCATGTGTTGATTTAATTTCCAGTATTGTTGTAGAATGGTTAAATGTTGTTTACAATTAATCTATTTTGAAGATCCAAACTAATTCACCCCCCCTCTCATTCCCATTGTGGGTTCAACAAGATCCTGTCCCCTATAGTTCTATGACAAGAATTAAAAATTACTTGTTTCAATGTTGATTCATGTGACTATTGTTTGTGAGCTTCAAATTATGATACAATACTTATTAGATCTTACCTATTGATGTTTTCATCTCATGGTAAACTAATGCTTTATCAACCAATTATTGTAGAGGTTAGTGAAATTTTTAATTTGTTTCTATAGTAATATTGGAATAGTAAAATATGTTTTTTTTTCTTACAAGAAATTAATTATAAATTTACATTCTGATTGGACTTTTTTCTTTGTCAAAAAAAATAGACTACTTAAAACACAATAAAATTTGGATTAAACCATTTTTCTTTTTCCATAATTATTAAAAAAATCTAAATTATTCCAATTTGAAATTGAACCTCCTTTCCTTTATGTCATTGTTAGAAAAAAAGGGCAAACTACTCTAATTCATAATAAATAAATTTGGACTGGACCTCTTTTCCATCTACAATTGTTACCACAAAAAACTAGACTACTCCCATTCACAACAATGAGATTTGTCCTGACATTTTCTTTGACAAAATTATGGAGAGCACATGTTTATGAACAAGTGATTGACATTTAGAATGTGTTGAGGGATGCATCTTGATATGTGCAGTCAAGTATATATTGAAATGAGAGAAGATCTGAACAAAATACATCTCATATTCAAACTAGAGGCATTTATGAGCTATGTGGTTTTATCATTGTGGACAAACTCCATCATTATTTTGAAGAGCTATGAGTAGTTTTTTCTATAAGTGGAAAATTTACAAATCATAAGGCCATGTAACAAGTCTAGTATTTGGGGTTCATTTCATAGTGTGTTGGTTGAGTGTGTTGATAATTAAAGAGAAGATAAATAAATAAACAAACAGATTATGTAGGACAAAAACATAAAAAATCAAAGGTACCAATATTTATAGTGGTTCACCATAAAATGCTACGTCCACTTTGAAGCAAGGGAGAACATTATATTATATCTTTGTTCCTCTGTACAAACAACAATACTATTTATTCTACCAGGTAACAATTGTCTAATTACAATATGCAATCAAAATTATATCTTCAAAGAATATTAAAGGGCAGCAACTTAAGGAAGACCAACGAGTAGGAAGACCAACAAGCAATCTGTTAGGATTTAACTAACAACAATCTCCCGCTTGAAGTCCAACCAAGACTGCAATGAGGTTTCTTAGAGATTCTCCCATACTTCAAGACCAAAGTCACATCTTAACTTGGAGAAGATTTTCAAGACTTTAACATTGCCAAACTTTGTTCTAAGGCACTTTGAATAAGCCTTCTCCAAGTCAAATCATAATTAATAAAACCTAGAAGAGAATAGGCTCCAAACACGGGTGATTGCCCAAATTTATTTTCAATTCTTTCTACCCCCTCTTCTATGTCCTTGAATCTTTCTAGATCATCTCTTAGCCCAGAGCATCCCAATCCAAATTTTAGAGCAACACACTCCTCAAATTCCACTTCCTAATCAAACTCCAATGTGTTCTCTTCTAAAGAAAAGTGGTGTCACCAAAATGCAATAACATTGTCTCTAACAACACAATTAGGGGAGATAAAAGTATATAATCCAAAAACCCCTCTATAAAATATTTGATTTACTTAATCAAAAACAAAAAAGTTAGCTTAAACACAACAAAAACTGCAGGAATACTAGTCTATGTCATCCTAAGCTTGGTGAAGATATTGCTATCAAATCTGAGCTCCAACTGTCCTCCTAAAAGCTTGATCACAAGCTCATGCCCTATGGAAAAAAGCAACCCCGACACTTCCACAAATTTCTCTTGGGTCAAGGGAATACCCACATCCTTTGTCTGCAATTGTTCATTCAAGTTGTAGAGCACCTACACTGACATTTTATCATGATGCAGGTGCATTTCTTCTTTATATTCCCTTGTAGATTCCTCAATAGTTTGAATCCAAAAAATTATTTCACTAGGCCCAAATCCTCCAAATATGCTAATAGAGAAGCATGAACCTCTGGATCGACCAAGACCCCCACTCGTCATGCCAAACAGATTTCCACTGTAAACTCTAGAAATATGTTATCATCTTCAGAAGTATATTCATCAAATGGTCTCTTGTTCAAACTCATTTCCATGCATTCAATCGAATCACCATCATCACATTGAAAGGAAGTTAAGTAGAAGAATAACTTCCTACACTAACCTTGAGAGGAGGGTAATGCAAAAACTTTTACAGATCGTTACAATAGTTACAGAAAACAAAAATAGACATAAGAACATTCAAACCATAACACGGTGATTTACATGGGAAAAACCCTTTCAGGAGAAAAATCCCACACTCCAAAAGCCACCCAATATATTATTCAACAATAAAAAAAAATTACAATATACTTGCAGAGAAATCTCTTTGCAGGAGTACCACTAATCACAGATTTAGAGGTAACTCAATAGCCATAAGACTCTTACACACAACCTCTATCTCACCCACCTCATATATAGGAGATACAATACAAAAAACCGTCAAACAATATTACAAAACCATGGGCTAAAACCACCCAATAAGATGTAGCCGACCTTATCTCCCTTCTAGATGCCCTATGATGTGTTAAAACACACATCAACACATGCCTCTCCCTTTTACAACTCATTTATTTGTCTGATATATTTTATATTTCCTATTTCAAGAGTACAAATTTCTGGAGGCCATAACTTGCGAAACCTGTGTCTGATTGATGAACAATTTGAAGCGCCAAAAAGCTCATGAAGTGCTCTATCACCTCGTAAATGCTACATTGTTTATGCCCACTTTTCAGGGCATTTCGAAGGGTCTAAAGTCCCCAAAATTAATTTTAAACCTTTAATTGCACCCCTCCAAAACAAAAAATATAATATCTTCAAAACTAGTTGTGATCTTGTGATGAAACTTTACTGGCATGCTTATCTAACCAACCAAAAGCTTCTAGGAGAAAAAGCTTCTAGGAGAATTTAGCACCATTTCATGCTCGAATGAAAATTTACTATAAATAGTAACCTCGTGTAAATGCAAGGTTGAGACACCATTTTCCCAACACACATTTCTACTAAAGATCTTTTTTAGTATTCTCTAAAATCTGAGCACCAATATGTTTACTCCACCCGTTGCCTCTAAAATTTGCACTTTCAAGTACATTGCCCTTGGTATGGCTAATTGGTAGTCATGGAATTTCTCTTGAAACTACATTATTATCAATCTCTGATGGTACCCTCTCTTCCTCTCTTAATCTTCGGAGTTCCTTCTCTTTTGATGCTTCTATTCAATAATATCTTCTCTTGTTGTCTTCTCTTCTACGTGTTGAGCAAGGAGATCCTCATTCCAAGTGATTGTCGAGCCAACAAAAAAGGTATTTGATGCATCAGGAGGGAGTTACTCTTGAAGATGCCTTATTGGCCCTCCCATAACCTAGTTATTCTTGAAGTCCATCCCAGGTGACTTCCCCGAAAGGACTACATCTCCTCTTCCAATACATGCCACAGTTGTATCAAGAGTAGAGAAAGAAGAAACTTTGACATCCTCTTCTTTAGCTGAATACTTTTCATTGTTCTAGTCATCCCACCAATCTACATGATAGATTGTTTCAACTTCTTCTTGCACAACATCATTCTATGTTGATTCTAAGTTCTCAATTTATAAAGTGTTAACAAAATCTTCAATAGTTGAATCGGCTTTGAAAAATCTAAATGATCCAAAATCCTCTTCTAAGTAGCCCAATACTCACAAAAGGCGAATTTGAAGTAGAAAGAACAACTCCCACTTCATCATAACTCTTTACTACATAAAAATACCCAGCTCCAAGATCTAACACCCAATCATCTTCCATCTCTGCTCTCTTTGGATCTAACCAAGCTCTAATACCAATTGTTGATAATTAAAGAGAAAATAATTATATAAACAAACAAATTATCCAGGACAACAACACAAACAATCAAAGACACCAATATTTATAGTGGTTCACCATAAAAGGCTATGTATACTTTGAAGAAGGGAAGAAAATTATATTATACCTCTGTTCTTTTGTACAAGTTCAACAACACTGTTTATTTTATCAACTAACAACTATCTAATTACAACATGCAATTATAATTATATGTCTTCAAAGAATATGAAAGAGTAGCAACTAAAGGAAGACCAACATA
Source organism: Cryptomeria japonica (assembly GCF_030272615.1). Classification (NCBI taxonomy): domain Eukaryota; kingdom Viridiplantae; phylum Streptophyta; class Pinopsida; order Cupressales; family Cupressaceae; genus Cryptomeria; species Cryptomeria japonica. Next base: position 402,217,186 of record NC_081410.1, on the reverse strand, counting down.
CAGCCTATTGGGCTTCAACTACCAACAAAGTGGTGGTGTTGTTGTTGTGTACACGAAGATTCAAACCTATGTTGGGTCATTATGATCATAGGCCTGTGCCTTCACCGATTCAATGTGCTTGCGGATTTGAACCTTTGAAGGATGTGTCTTACTAGCATCACCAATCGTGTTAAAATTTTACCAAACATTTGAAAAAAAAGGCCTAGACAAATAGAAGCATGAAACCATGATCATGCAAATCCAAGAGAAGGAACTATAATCAGGTAGTTCATGTCACTAGAATGACATAAAGATTCAGAACCATGTTCAACTTGGTAGACTAGCCACCTATCCTGAATTATAGAACTAAGGTGAAAGCATCTACTATTTATGTATCAAACTAACATGATATGCTAGTTATTTGTTTGTACAAAACCAATCTTAGATTGTCTTGATTGAAATAGTTTTACTTGTAAATGATTAACAAATGTCACTTCCAATACTAGTATTAGTGATGAAATGGAAAGGAGTGGTGTCCATAAGAGTAAGTGTTCACCATGAACAATGGTGTTGTAGTAAAAATTAGCATATATATCTTATACATAATCTATATAAACTATGTGCAGAGATATCAATGCATTTAGTTTTTAATATATAGTAATTTTATCAATATAATATAAAATATAGTTTAGTTAATATTGTAACAATTGAAGATGGAACATGTACCATAAATAGATTAATATTATTTTAATTTTATATGTAACTATAACTTTAAGTTTATATATAAACTATATATTATTAATCGATTAAATTAATTATAATATTTTTCTTATATAAGGCTCAAATGTTCGCCATGAACAATGGTGTTGTAGTAAAAACTAGCATATGTATCTAATATATAATCTATACTAGCTTAGATATCTTAAATACATCTATCTAAAATGTGTCGAGAGATATTATAGTATCAAGGCACCTATTTAAACATAAGTGCCTCAAGACTAATATCTCTCAATGTATTTTAGATTGATTTATTTAAGATATATAAGCTAGTAGCAACCAAAGTGCAACATATAAAATATTATTTTATCATCTCTTTTATTTTATTTGAATAAAGCATTATTATATTTTACAAATCATGATACCTATCATATTCATTCAATGTACAATAAAAATTCATAATGAAAAAGACATTTCATATTTTAAACCAAAAATTAAATCTCAAAGTTAATAGAAGAGTTATATTCAATAATGTATACATTACATAAACATATTATGTTTCCAAAGATTTAAGTCTTTCTTTCTCTGCTTTCCTTTTGGCAAGTTGTTTTTCTTTCTTAATTTTTTCATAACGATCATATGAAAATGGTGGTGATATTCTAATTCCATCCAAGGAATTAACATTTGATATAAAAATAAATATTAATATTTCCCTTTCTCTTGGTCATATATCAATTGCTGCACTAGAAAGAGTTAATCCTTATGATTTGTGGATTATTGAGGCCCAAGCCAATTGTAAGGGAAATTAACATGTGCGCTCCATTTGTATTGGTGAAATTCAAATTTGGAGATGCATCTTCTAAAGGAATTCCAAAGTAATTATCAAATTCAACCATAACGTATGTTAGTGGATCTGGTGGGGCACATCCAGGTTTGTATATGATATTTCAAATGTATCCTAAAGCTCCATTCACAAGACCTTCTTCTATCCATAAACTAGATGTTATCATGAACCTTGCATCCTTATCAATTAATAGTTCAACATCAAAAATTCATCATTCTGGCCTCTTGCTAGATTAGTACTACCTTATTTACTTGCAATGTTATGGGCTATTGATCTTCTTAGTGAATAATTCTTTTTTTTTTTTATGATTATGTACATTATCATTTCTTGCAAATAGATGAATATCATTATCAAAATCCTCCTTAATTTTTGGATGTAATGAAACATTTGTTCTTGTCATCAAGAATTTTCAAAATTCTATAGTTGGATGTACATCTCTAATAATTGTGAGTAATTGTTGAAACCCTTGTTGGTCTTCACTTCACCTTCCCATCTGAATATCTTATCCAAAGTAACAACTATCATAAACTCTTCCCATAATAAGTTTACACATACATTACTATCATAAGGTGGTTGCCACTAATAGGAGGTAGTTGTTCCAAATCTCCTACCAAAATGATTGATCTTTCACCAAAACTCATGTTTGAGTTTTTCGTAAAATATTGGTGGTCTTGAATCAATATTTTGTAACAAATTTTGTCTACTAAAACTCATTTCATCAATCAATATGTATTCAATTTGTTGAATTTATTTTTGGAGACTTGTGAGCCTTGTGCCTTCTAATTCAACAAAATTTGCAAGAGGAATTCTTAGAGTTGAATGAATTGTTGATGCATCAATGTTAAAAGCTATAACTCTAGTTGGTGCTAGTAATAATAGGGGAGAACATTATGGTGTCGATGCCTCATAAAGTGCTTGATGGATTGCATCAATCAGAAATTAATTGTGCATCAATTAGTTGTTCACTTCATTGTCTCATATAATTTTGAGCATGTTCTTTCTATTGTTCTCTTCATTGCTCTTCATTTTCAATACTATTAGAGTAATATTTTATTAGCTAATAATTATTTATTTAATTATTAGTCTATTATACTCTATGCTTAAGCTAAACTTAGGAATCTTATAATTATTTAGGGTTTTCACCTTTAGGGTTTCGAGTATCCTCTTATAAGGATTCTCTCTTTGTATTTTCATTAACAACTATAATTATTGAATTGCATTCTTGTTGCACAATCAGTATGGCTTCTCTTTTCTGGATCTTTGAATTCTAGCCTCCATAGCGTTTTTTCTTTTCTCCTTCTGTGACAGGTTTGCATGTAGGTGATCTTTGGGAGTTGTAGAGTTGATTTTTCCTCAACTCCAATATGGTATCAGAACTCCAGATCTACATGCCCCTGTTCTCTTCATGAGAGATTTTGGGCCTTGTTCTTGAGATCTGTGTATTCGAGGGTTTGTGCAATTGCTTTTTTCCATTTCTGGGGGTAGCTAATTTTTGGGTACATTTTGGTGCCAAAAGGAACTCTCAGTTGGATTCAGAAGGCTGATTCCATGAATTTTGATATATAATTTGCCTTTTTTTGGTGACAGGGGCATCTAGGGCTGATTTTTTATGGGCACATTTTTTGAGGCACAAAAACCCATACGACTGTAACTGCAAATGCGTCAAAGAATTTTTGTCAAAAAAAAAATCCTCTTTATTGTCTCCAAGAGGGGTTTTTTTCTTTTGGCCATAAATTGGTCATACAGAGGCGCTTTTTCGAAAACCTTATATCGTCGAAAATCTATTTTCGAGCTCTATCCAAATCTAGAGGTTTGAACTTTTGATTTTTCTTTTTTGATGGCGTTTTTTGTTGTCAAAGCTAGAAGTTCCTTTTTGCACTCCAGGAGACATAACTTGAGCATCTGAACTCCATTTTTTGAAAACTTTATATAGTTGGAAAGCTTGTTCTGTGTTATTTCCATTCATATGAGTTGTCTTTCTAGATTCTGCTCTAAGTATATTTTATTCAGTTTTTTGCTTTTCAGCACTCTTGTGAATATCTTGGATGTTTCAGGTCATGGGATCTCTTTCTTTGAGTATGATGTCTTGTCTTTGGTTGTTCTTTTTATATTTCCAGTCTTTTGTCTCTTCTAATCATTGTAGCATTTTATTATGCAAACGCACTGAGATAAAGTGCCACCATGCATTGTATACTTGAGATCTTGCATATCTTGTGTCTTATTGTACATGCACTACTTATAAAGTGTCAGGGGGGTTGATGTTTGTCTTTTGTTTGCCATCTACCTTTTGTCAAGTGAGTGTTCCTTCCACGACGTTAGTCTCATGATGTGTGTCAAGTGAGTGTTCCTTCCACGACACTATGTACTTTCTCTGCACCTTCGATGTTCCTGGTTCTTTGTCATGCAATTCTTGTTGGCTGCTCTTTTTAGTGTACCTATCCCTCTCCCTTTTCAACATTATGGGGAGGTTTGTCCTGTTGTTCTAATGCTTCCTTGGTTCGATTGATCAACTCTTTAGGCTTTGGTGTTTCATGCCATCTATATCTTCAAGTTCGGTTGTTTGCCTTTGTTTGCCATCTGATTCGAGTAGTGTCATTTGAGGGAACTCATACAGATTACAATCTTCTCTACCTAGTCATGTTCTATTTTAGAGGAGGTTCTTCAGATCAATAGTTACTCTTTGACAGTGTTTGCAGTTATTTCATGCTTCAGTGGTGTTCTTCATGCTTTTTTTGTTCCTATCTTCTGGAACACTCTTGTTTGGAGGCTTATTAGTCCTTCACTCGAGCTTCATCTCTTCTTGGAGAGGAGTTTTGTTCCTATAGGGTTTTCTCATTTTTCTCCACTTTACAGAGATTTTATTGTACTTGGGTACCTCATCAGGCCTAGTTGTCGGGACCCATTGTTGGTTTCCTGAATTTTAAACATGTTTTTTTAGTCCTTAGTTGTTTTTTAGCTACTCCCTAAGTTCATCTTAAGGGGGGGTGTTAGAATAATCTTTTATTAGCTAATAATTATTTATTTAATTATTAGTATATTATACTCTATGCTTAAGCTAAACTTAGGAATCTTATAATTCTTTAGGGTTTTCACCTTTAGGGTTTCAAGTATCCTCTTATAAGGATTCTCTCTTTGTATTTTCATTAACAACTGTAATTATTGAATTGCATTCTTGTTGCACAATCAATATGAAACCTCTTTTCTGGATCTCTAAATTCTGACCTCCATAGCATTTTTCCTTCTCTCCTTCTGTGACAGGTTTGCATGTAGGTGATCTTTGGGAGTTGTAGAGTTGATTTTTCCTCAACTCCAATAAATACTTCTCAATTCCTCTCTTTGTGCATTAGCCATTTATTCACATCGTTGTCTCATATAAATTCGAGCATATTATCTTTGATGTTGTATGCATTGCTCTTCATTTTCAAAATATATCCTTTGGTGAAACATCTTACAAACTAAATATACAAAAAAATTGAATTAAATGTATAAAATTTTCAAATATAAATATTTAAGTACATTTATGTTTACGTAGAAATTATTTATTATTGCTATATTATTTAAAATTCGTCAAATATTTTATACATTTTAAAAGGTTTCCTTAAAATTATCTCTAATAACAAACAACTATTTCATAAGTATAATTCATTCTTGCTAAGCATATTTAGCATCATATTATAACTGAATACGGATATGATAAAGATACCCAAAAAAACAAACACTAAAAGAAATCATTTATGATTCCAAATCACTTACTATTAAATTTGTTCTTGCTAATAAAATTACCATGAACAATATCAACAATAAGTTCACAAGAGTAAAAAAATTATTAATTAAAAGCATATTAAAAAGAAATAAAATAAATTAGCAAAAGAGAAATAAATTGGGAAACACATTAACTTTTCCAACCATAGTGGGAGTTGAACCCACAACCTTTTGAGCATGCTAATCCATTGCACTATGTAATCAACTACTTCTTATAATTATTAATTAAAAGTATAATAAAAAGAAATAAAATAAATTAGCAATGAAAAATAGATTGGAAAACACATTTATTTTGTTGACCATAATGGGAATTGAACTTACAACCTTTCAATCAAAAGTCAAACATGCTAATCCATTGTGTCATATATTCATTTAGTTATTTAAATTAAACAATTGTGGGAGAATTTAATTGACATAAAAAAATACCAAGATTACATAAAAAAATTTAAGTTGTTTAATTTCTCATGATTTTAACCTTTTATCAAATGAAATTATTTGACAAACTTGAATACATAACTATAATATTATAGACATGGATGCATAATTTTTTAATTTTCACTAATAACTATTTTATTCACTATTTGATTTTGACCAATTTATTGCCTAATAGACAAGAAGGCTTTATAGCAATATATACCTCAGGGTTTCAATGTCTATTCCATCAGTATACAATGAGTAAGCAAGGAAGGTCACAAAGTTGTGACACTCTTGGTCACAATGATCTGTGATCATCAAATCACCAATATAATAGAAATTTATCAATGATAAATCATTCTAAAGATGGAAAAGTAAAGTAGCATGTTATAAATGTTAAGACACTACCATCAAAACTGCATCAAGCCTTTAAGGATCAATCTCTATCATTAGATCAGTCTTGAGAATTCAAGGAATAGTCCTTGTGCATAAGAAAGCAGAGATCAAAACTTAGTGATGTGTTCTAGAAAAATTAGTGCCAATTCAAAAACAAAAGCAAAGAGCCTTCATAGCAGTGAAATGTAATTGCAAATCATCCCACTAATAATTTATAAAGTTAATGTCAGGGTTCAAGATGGGTAGCCAGTGCTCAGGAGGTGTTATCAGTGTTTAGAGGATTAACAATAAGTGATCAATTCAAGTTTCTATGAAAGTAGCATTTGCCATTAGCAAGTATCAAAGGGGTTGTCAAAGCTTAGGGATAGAATGATCAAATTGAAGGAGATCAATAGGTGGCCTCTTCATCATTGCTTTGAAGATGCAAAACAGTGTCAATACAAGAATACAAGAAAAGATATGTTATAGCAATGATTTATAAAACACATCATCTTATTTATGATTTATAAAGCCAATGTTAGTGTTTGTGATGGGTAGCTGATAATCATGAGGGTGTTCATGGGCATTCAATATTAAAGACCATGACTCAAACAATGCATTGTGGTAGGGAGATGGAATATCTTTTACTTGTTGCTCTGAGAATTTGTGGCATGGGTGGAGAAGTCTATCTTTCAACTGAACAATGAAGTGAGATCACTCTATATTGGCTGACATACCTTTTGGAGAATCTACCTAAAATCATATTCAAAATTTGTTTTGACATGTGTACTTCCATTATTGGCATTCTCAGCTCACATGATCAGCAATAGTCTATATCATCAGGTTGATGGTTGCCCCATGCTCAACCGAGTAAGAAACTCCAAAGCTTTTATAGATATAGAGAAGATCAAATCACACAAAGAGGGTTGTGCAACAAAGTAGGTTTTTTAATAGAGTCCACAGCTTGTGGATGTGTCAATTTGTATTTGTTAAATACACCTCATACTACCATGCAAAGATATAATGTCATGAAGCACGATTGAGGAGCACTCTCCAAGCTAGTAGATGATGCTCAATAGAAAAGATGCATGTAATCAATTATGTTTAAAGCTCTTCCTCATTATCCCACCTTCCTCTTGTAATTATTGTGCAAGTTGCATCCCTTTTCTATTTGTAATGTCTTTTGGCAAATGGCCTAGTTTTATACATTTAATTTTGTTGCTACGGTTGAGCATAAAGTCTACTCTTTGCTCGTTGTTGGGTTTAGGCATGGCTCCCCTATTTTGAAATTGCATAGTTAAATGTGGTGATTGAGTGAGGCTCTCATTGCTTCAAAATCATTTTGTCCATAGTTGGGTTGAGCATAGTTCCCCCATTCTATTTTTTTAGAGCTTTGTTGTGGTTGAGCTACGTTCCCATAGCTCCAAACTCATAGTTTTTGGATTGATTTTTCTTGGCTCCTCTTATTAGGTTGAGATTTTCACCCTATTTAGTTGTTAAGTTCTTTATTCTGTCATATCTTCCTTCATATATAATTTTATATGCTATACCTATTTATTTGACAAACTTGAATAATTATAGACATAGATACATAAATTTTTAACTTTCATTAAGAACTATTTTATTTACTATTTACCTTCTATAAATAATATTTTATTTTGACCAATTTATTATTTAATAACTATTTAATTTACATGATATAACTATTTACTTTGAAATGTAATTTTTAACTGTACATGACAAAATAGATCAATTGATATTTAAAAATAAACAATACTTTTCACTGATGACAAATTCATATTTCGAAAAACAACATCAAAACTAAATATTTTATGTAATAAAATATAACTTACCTGTGTTCTTAGTAATTTATTTAATTATTTTGAATGGAAACAACGATTGGAAAAGTTATTGACTTTTAATTAAATACTATATTTTCTCTGCTTTTTATTTGTTCAATTTAACATTTTTTTTAACATGCTCACACCATTACTCCACCTGTACTGCCACTATAGGTTACAACATGGAGAGATATCAAGACGTTTAATTTTTAATATATAGTTATTTTATTAACATGATATTATAAATAATATAATATAAAACATAATTTAGTTAATATTGTAACCACTGAAGATGAAAAATGTACCAAAAAAAGATTGATTATAATTTAATCTATATAAAGTATGTGTAGAGATATCCAGACAGTTAATTTTTAATATAAAGTTATTTTATTAACATAATATTATAAATATAATATAAAATATAGTTTAGTTAATATTGTAACAATTGAAGATGGAACATGTACCATTAATAGATTGATATTATTTCTAGTTTTATATTGACTATAATTTTAAGTTTATAAAAACTATATTATTAATCAATTAAATTAATTATAATATTTTTCTAATTAGTTATTTTATAGTTAGTATATTACAGTAATGTTATTTTTATTTAATTTTATTTACTTGATAGATATTTTATGATTTTAGTTTTAATTTGTATTATTTTTTGTCGTCTCTATAGTTTTTTTAAATAGTTTTAGTTCACACACTCATATATCACCTCGTCGGTATAGTTATGCCTCTCAAGGTAGTTATTAATATTGCATTATTAAATTATATTATTTTTTAATTTTTTTGATTCGTAAGAAGTTTGTGGATGTGGGACCCACTCCCTATATAAAAGTAATAAAAGAAAAAATTGCATCAACCCTCTAATAGGTTTGCATCCAAATGGGGATAAAAGGGCACCAAAACAAAAGGTTGATGTTTTCACTCATCGTAGAAAAATCTAAGGTAAGCTAGAGGCAGGCTAAAATGCTTGCAACCACAAAAAACTTGCATTACATAGAAAACTATTTAAGTTTTGACAGGATTCTTCCCTTTCTTGGAAGATCTTAATGTCATTTGATGGGAAAGTTTATTTTCCTTCCTCTTGAATTCTACAGGCAATCATGGGAAGATTGAGGGGAGCCCACAATATTTTTTTCTCTGACTATAGCATTGTCCCTATTATCCCCCACAACAACTTTGGCACAAGAGGCAAATTGCTTAGAAGAACCCACAAATCGATCCCCAAACTTGGGATAATAGAGCATCCGATAAATATTGGAAGCCTCAAAAATCTGGACCGAAGCATCCATATTGTTTAAATGTGTGCTACTCTCATTATTTCTCCCATAATGCACACTAGCCACTACTGAAGAAGGGACTGTCAAAGTCTAAGGGGAGGGGTGCTTAGTGTCAAGCACCTTCTTAGAGTGCCTAGTGTTGCAACTATGAGTTCTTGGTGTCATTGATGTAAAACTTGTTTCAATCCGGATATGTTACTTGGTGACATCTTTGGTCTAGATGTGATCTAGAGTAGTGTAGTAACATAGGATAAGTTCAATGTTTATGTGTATGTGTGAAAATTGATTATAGATGATTTAGATGATATATTAAGTTATAACATGGCTTTTTTGCATCTTTGGAGATAATCTCATATGTCCACATTTAGTGAACAATTTGACAGACTAGAGTGATAGAGTGACACTGTATAGGAATGCATTACATTCCTCTAACTTCAAGTGTTTGGTGATGCGGTTCTATGATTTGTATTTGTGGATATCAAGTAATACTATGTTGAGCATCCACAAGTGTGTTTGGTGGTCTGCATTGTAACTTGAGTAAATTGTGTTGGTGTGTTATAACTATTTTATCATGTGGAGCCAACCTATGATGTTTTGGTCTGTGCGGTAGTGTGTGAATATTTAAGCATTGATTTGGGACGGGCAGGATGGTGTGCCGACATGGTGTGATGTTTCACACATTTCATTTTGCCTTCTGCATTGCATTGAGGATTGTTTTTGGGCCAACTATTTTGATTCTACACATTACATCTAATCAGGACAACCTAATTGATGTTATTTTGATTGTAAATGATACATAAATGATGAAATCGTTTTGGAGATGTATGCATGAGTTGTGTGTTGTTCAAAGCATATGTGAAGTTGTGCAAAGGTGCACAAGTATAGTAAACTAGTAATGAAGGCAGTTTCAAATGTGTTTTGACAATGAATTGTAATCAACATAAGAATGGATGTGGTTGCCTGCATCTCGATATTTCCCTTTTATGTGATAAAACTTGCCCTAAAAAAGTTATCTTTAGTGTCTACAAATCTTTGCATCTTGCCTTGATGTTGTGCACTTCAATCTTGCAAGTCCACATTAAGGGTAGTGAGGTCCTTGGCCTTGAGCCTAAACATTGTAACATGTTTTTCATATAGTGGGATAGTTCTCACCATGGTTTTTCACTCCCAGATTTTCCACCTGAAATCTTGGTGTTCACGTGTGATTGCTTTTTTTTCTCATTTCTTTATGTGGAAAATGGAATGAATTTAATTGAGTGGTTAAATTGGTTAAGTTTAAATATATGTTGATTCACCCCCCCTCTTAGTGTTCAAAAGTGTTCAACACCTAGGGGTAGCATCCACAGTTTTATGTTGTGGGAGAGCATCAACCCACCAAGAACATTGGTGATTAACTTTGAATCAAGGCCTAAACAATTTTGAGTAGTATGACCTATTTCAAAACATATTTTGCATCTAAAGGGTAGACCTTCATAATCCAAAGGTTGAGATCAATTGCAATCAACAACCTTGAGAGTGTTATTGACAGGAAGATCCTTGGAAGTATTCATATCTGCAAGAATGCAAGCAAAGGTAGTGTGGGTGAAATTGGAAGTGTTTGTATTTATTGAAAGAAAATCCTCCTAAGAATCTACAATGGCTTCAAAACAAACATCAAAATAGAACTATATAAGAAGTTTTAGGATTTGAATCCAAATAGATTTTACGTTGAATGTTTCAAAAAGAGGGTTGAACCTTGAATTCTGAGGCCTAAGAGGAGCAAGTTTTTCTGCCAACAACAATGCTCATAGAGAATGGCATCTTGACCATTCTTACAGTAAAAACCACAATGAAGAAGCCCTATGCACAAAGGTAAAGATCCAAATTACTTTTCAACATTAGTTTCCAAGCATCGGTCATCCACTAATACAAATCAAAGACTCTAGACCAGAAACAATTAAATTAGTCAATCCAATCATTGCAATGAAGAACAACTCACCATCCATAACCTCTTTTTGTAGATCCTAAAAGAACACCAAATTAGTAGTGAAACAACTTGTATGAGTAGTATGACATTTTTACCACTACCCTTGGGATATAATGAATCACCCATCATCAATTTGTGCCTTCTAGGCTGAACATCCCACATTGAGGGTTTTGGCACCTTGTTCTTATGTCCACTAGAAGATGCTTCCCTAGGAAGGGAACCCTACAAAACACAAAATCCATTACTATTTCCCAACCAATCAATAGTGTGTTAGAATCTCTGATACCAGAGGAAAAATGAGTGCGGGGGGGGGGGAGTAAATCAGTCTTCCATAAGTTAAACAATTAATGCAGATTATTAACCATTTACCAAAGCAAAATATAAACAATATAATGAAAGATAACGCATGAAAAAACAAAACACACAACACCAATATTTTGACGTGGAAAACCCGGTAAAGAAAAGCCAACTGCCTAGAGCTCACTGCTCATCACAAAAGGGAAGTCTCACTGACTTACATAAACATCAGACTACAATCCGAAGAAAATGAACTGTGAAAATAGCATCTCCTAATCCTTGATACAGTTTCGGTTAAGCGCAGATGTCTACCCTGCAACTCTAAAACCTTCACAACCCTTCGCTGAATGATATATCTTTGTTCGCACAATTACTTCTCTCTGATAATGCAGACATAACCATACCATACCATCCTCTGCAAATTACATGAATATATCTCCTATATTTATAGATCATCAACCTTGATAACAAGGTTGGCTAAACCCTAAACCCATAAACCATAATTACAAAAATGTCATCACACGATACCACCGGACCAATATTATGATTTACATTACATAGCATGGACCTAATACAAATTCCCAAACAATTATATCCACTGGAAATTCCGCTAAGACCTAAATCGACACGTTCCACCAACCGGTAGAAACCTTCAGTGCAAATAACACAGAATAACCAAGCGGATCCAAATAGGATCACCAAATCATCACGCCAACCAATGTGAAGCCACCAAACAATTAGGACACGATCAAGAATGTCTTCAGCACATTAGGAACCATTTCTATAAGTCGAACCAAAATCATTTAACCAAATCATCAAATATCACCAACCAATAAAGCCAACCGGTACCAAGAAATATCAACCGGTAATCCAGAACATAAGTGATAGCTTTTGGAGCACCAAATCATGAACCAACTCAATGTGACAAGCATATAACCACCCGGAATAACCATCCAAAACCGAAACAACTAATTTGATCATACCGGATCAAAAATAGGCCAAAACCAAGTCCAACCGGAACAGGTCCAACTGGGATAGCAGTAACCAACCGGGACAAAACCGTATCCAACTAGAGCACAGTGTTGACATCAATGACAACACATAAACAATTTTAGTATATTGCCAACACAGTGTTCGTAGGATTGAGGGATAGGGAGGAATGCCCTAGTTGTGCTTGACAATAGAGCAACATAGGGCATCGAAGGAGGGAAATGCTTTGAGCTCAAGAGGCAACGACAATGAGGAATTTGAAGTAGAACACAAAGCCCAAAAACCATTTATCCCATCAGAGCATCACTATTGCACCCTAGAAGAAATCCCAATCGGTGATGAAGGTAGGATTAAAGCATTTGCATAAGCTCCTGTAGGTATATTTCAGAGCAAAGAAAAGAAAAGCCATTTTTTCAAATGATATTGTATTATTATATTATATTACTTTTATTATTATTATATTATTATAATTATATTAATATTATAATATTATTGTTATATAAATTAGTTTTATATTGTTATTAAATTATTCTAATTATCCTAATATTATATTATTTTTATTATTAAATAATAATATAATTTAATAGGGTTAGCATTAAGATTAGGTTCACATTAAACCACAATTTGCCATTTTTTGGTATTTAAAAAGGTTGATCCATTTTTCAATCAACATTTATTAAAGATTGTTCTATTTCCAATGTTCAAATTGTGCTCTAAATTTTTTAAAGTTATACAAAACAAATTTAACAAAAAATTAACTAGCTATAAATAAAACATAATACATTAATTTTTCAATTGTTTATGTAGTTGAATTTTTTAATGAAAAGACGTAAGTTGAATTTCAGTTTTTTTCCTCTTTGTCCAACCAAAATAAACTTATCTTAAAACATAAAAAAAGTCATCTTTAACCTCTTCAATATTAAAAACTTTTATTCTTCATCTAAAATTTGTTGTAAATCATTATCCTTTCTATTGATTATCCTTAATGAAAATATTTAAATTGAATTTTACTTTTATGCTTTCCACTCTATCAAAATAAAACTAATCAATAAGACCTCATTTTTATTACAATCTCTAATATTAAATAATAAATAAATAAATTACCCGTTCATGGGTTCCCTAGGGTTAATCCTTTAAATGTCCCTTTGGATGGGGAGACGGTGAAATGGTCAAAACCAAAGAAGGGGTGGGTGAAAATAAATTTTGATGGGGTGTCAAAAGGTAATCCAGGGATTTTAGGTGCGGGATGTGTGGCTTGTGATGATGAAGGGAAGATCCTCTTTACAAGTGCAAGAAGGCTACGCGATGGCACTATTAATGAGGAGGAGGCTTAGGTGGCCTTACTAGTAGTTGAACTGGCAACAAATATGAAGGTGACGAAGGTACACTTGGAGGGTGACTCCCAAATTGTAGTCCAGGCCTTGATCAAAGGCAACACACCATGCTGGAAATTGAATAAATATGTACACAATATAAGTGAAAATTTGAAATCTCTCCAAAATTATTGCATCTTGCACGTGAAAAGAGAAGGAAATGTCATTGCGCATGGGATATTGAATGATGCGTGTGACCTTGCACTAGGAGAAGTAAGGTGGAGTGATAGCAAAAAAGAAATAGTTAAGACTACTTGCCAAGTTGGTATGTCAAAAAATTCAAATTCTATGTCAAACAACCAACTTTTCTTCTATATAAGGTCGAGTTAATGAGAATTTATTGTGAAATTCTTTCTGAAATGGTGGCGATGGTGGAGTGTTTTGCATTGAATTCTAATTTTGAAAGGCCCGCACATTTAATGAGAAGAGTTGGTAAGTTGGTGAAGCCAATTTTTTGACAGATTACATCAGAATTCTTTGCAATTCTTCAGTGAGCACCGAAATGGAAGCCAATTTCACCCTGTTGTCTTCCAAACTTATGCCAGCTTTTCGAGGACCCGTCCCCCCGAAGAAGCTTGAGAAGATGTTCCTAGCAAAAGATCCATTGTTTTTTAAGGCAATTCAACTGGTTTTGGGCGAAGAGGTTGCAGTTATCAACCATCGATATAGATGTAGAGCAGATATTTACTCGCTTATCATGGTGTGGGGACTGGAGTTGGGATACACCTGTGAGGAGGTAAGAAAAGTGCTGAAGAAAATCATTCCAAAAGAGAACTTGTTAAATTTGGAGTCCCTGCTGGAATGAGTTGTGTCAGGATGGGGTTTTAACCTTGCTGAAGGCATCCTTGAGGAGAATGACGAGCTACAGACGAGGCACTCATGAATTCAATTCCTTTGCTATCATGAGAAAGCCAGAGTCTGCTTTAAAGACGATGTGAAGCAAGGATGGGAAGGGCTGACAATTTTCATCTAGATTATGGATATTGAAGATGAAATTCAGCAGGAGGGTGGGGAGAGAGTGGCAGAGGATTTGAGATACAGGAGGTCGATTACGCGAAAATTATCAGCCGAATGGGCAAAACATGAGGTAGTGGGTGGTGCTGCGGGTGGAAGCGGGGGTGAGACAGAAAGACCAGTTGCACGAGGGTCAGTGGCTGAGGATGCAGAAGGAAGAACTGGAGATTCACACGCCTCAGCGGGAAGAAGAGGATCTCACTAAATCAAGGTACCTCTGGGCACATCTTTTTATTTAGATGTTTTCTTTTCAGTTGATAAACTTAAAACTTTAATTTCTGTTAAGCGATAAACTTAACGACCAGCTTTTGGCAAGATGTAATTTTGATCTCTGTTTCAGACGATGTGGGGGTGGGGTAGGGTCGGAGTAGTAAACATCTTGGAATACCATGGTATTAGACAGTAGGACTGGATGGTGGTTGGGGGTGGTTTGAGGGAGTGGTTTTTTCTTTTTGGAAGTTTGATGCATATGTACGTTTTCATTTAAAAAAATAAAATATAACTATTATCAGTCAAAAAAATAAAATAAATAAAATTACCATTATTCTGATGAACAAAACAAATCTTTTTAGTAATCTAAAATTCATTTAAAAAATAATTCAAAGTCATTATTTGTTGCCATTGAACGATAACATTAAATAATAAATAAATAAATTACTGTTAATATGATGAACAACATGGAGCTTTTAGTGATCGGAAATTCCCTTTTTAAATAATTCAAAATATATCTTTTTTACCACTAAACTCAAAATGAGCTATTACCATTAATCCACATAATTAGAAATTAATTAGAAATATTAATATATCGCATGTCTACAAGACCAGTCAGATAGTCCCGACACTTTTTTCAATCATCCTCTTGCTCAACCAGCCCACTCATTTCATTTTCAACCCCACAAAGTAAAAGGAAATCTGCAGAATTATTTGAACTCCAACATCTTCATTCGGGGAGCTTCTCACAACCAAGGGGCTCATAAGGACTTTAGAGGACACCCACGCTTTTGCCCACCTTTTCAAAAACCATTCGGGCGGGAAAAAAAAAATTCTTTTAACCATGGCCCATCATTTCAAAATTCATTTGGGCGGGAAAAAAAATTTCAAAAGCCTGCCAAAAAGCTTCCACTTTCGACAATGTTTTGATCAAAACATCAAGAGAAACAACCAATGTTTGACATCTATAAAGCATCTCCATTCGTATCTCAACAGTCTTTTCTCAAGGATTGTTCCGCTGAAGGGGAAAATGGAGCAGATCAACAAGGTGACCATGGAGACCCCCTCAAGTGAAAACCAACGCACTTTGTGTGGAAAAGAAAATAGGTAAATTTCAAAGAGGCGGACTCCTCTTTTCCCATTCCGACTCGGGCTTCAGTAGAGAATGCTTCCACTATCAAGATAACCTTTCTTGACCACGTTCTCTCCCAGTCAGTCTCCTTTCTTCGAAAATCGACTCTCATCGATAAGTTTAGTTCTTCAATCCCTCTTCAAACTTTGCTTTCATGGGCAAATAGTCACTGGTCGGGTCTTTGTGACATTTACTTCATTGACAACCATTCGAGGTTTTTTATTGCTCTATTTTCTTCATCTAAAGATAGAGATGCAATTCATAAAAACAAAGGTTGGTTTTGTCAAGGGGCTGGTCTTTTTACCTTGTCTTGGATTCCAAATTTTAAACCAAATCCTAATCTATGTAGATTTTACCCCCACTAGATCTCTTTACCGTGTTTGCCTTTGAAAATACAGAGATTCAGATATTGTGGAGACCATGGTCAATCAATTAGGAATCTTTGTTTCTCACGATCTTATACCCTTTGAAACAATCCAAAGAGATGTTAGAGTTTTCCTTCTTATTGCCTCAAATAAAACCTTGTCAAGGCACTTAACTATCACATCAAAATGGGGTTTATGGCATCAAGACATTGTTTTGGATAACGCAGAGGTCATCTGCAAATATCAGCACCAACTAGGTCATTTCACAAATTCTTGTAGTGGTCATGAGTGCTCAGAGCTTTTAGTCTGTAAAAATCACTGCTCAGACCCTCTTCTGTGCACTGGCCACCAGCGCAAGGCAGTTTTGTCTTCTGGCCCTGTACAACCATGTAATGATCCCTTTGAACCTCAGGATGACTTAAATTTTGAGCCATCCTACGTTCAATGGATTAATCGGTTGACCAATTTTTTTATCATGTATAGCTGGATTCTTTATAGCTAAAAATCTGCCTCCACGCCCACACCGGTTCTCCAATTATGTGACAAAACATTTGATGATAGAGAAGCTATAGTTCGGGACCTAATGTTTAATGAATCCCCGATTGATATTCTTAGTTTAATGCAGAATTTATCAGTTTCAGGGGTAGTTGTCTCAAATAAGGAGGGTCATATTCAGGAAGTAGCAGATGATATCCTATCCACTTTAGCTGCCACTATGATTGAGGAAATTGCAAAGGAGGAAGGTATTAGTATGACAAACGTAATGTGTCCCTTACGAAAGGCAAGGTGTTGTTGTTCAACTATTGACATCTCAGATAAAGAGGAACTTCCCTTGGAAATTGGGCAGGAAGAAATGGAAGCCCCTTCACAAGATGGTGAGATAAAGAAATTTATTTTTGACTATGCACAGTCCTTATTGGTTGAGCAGAGCCCCAGCTTGAAATCAGAAGTGTTTACAACCCCAAAAAAGAGAGGTAGAAAACCGAACTCTGTGAAGATTCAAGAAGAAATAGAGGCAAGTGTGCATAGTACTTTAGACAGTAAATTCAAGGTATCAAAAAGAATTACAAGGAGTGCAAAAGGCACTCCCTGTTCACAATGAAAATGATTTCTTGGAACGCCAGGGGCATTAATGCTCCTGACAAAAGAGGGAGAATCAAATCTCACCTTGATTCTTCAAAGACTGACATCTTTATACTCCAAGAAACGAAGCTATCACAGGAAATGTATCACAAAATAGTGGCTAAATGGACACAATTTGGATCTGCCCATATGCAAGGTGTTGGGGCCTCGGGAGGATTGCTTACATTATGGAATCCTAAAAAATTTCAAGCTCACCTATTATATCAAGATCATAATTGGCAAATGTTGAAAGTAGTATGTTATGACATGACCAAGTTATGGTATTTAATGTTTATGGCCCCATCCCCACTCAGGAAAAGAAAGACCTATGGGACAAATTGACTCTTTTACTCCAACAAGAAGAAGCACAAAATTTTATCATTGGAGGAGACTTTAATGCAATCTTGTCACATAAGGAGAAACAAGGAGGAATCTGCCCACCCCCATGATCTATGCATGATTTTCTAAGTTTCACCATAGAAAACAACTTATTGGATGTGATTCCCAATAATGGTCTCTTCACTTGGACCAACAGGAGATCAGGCTTCCTTCAGATTGCAGAGAGACTTGACAGGTTTTTCATTCCCTTGGAATGGTGCCTTAATCAGGTCAGTTATTATTCATACATTCTAACTATTTCAGAATCAAACCACTTCCCAGTTAAAATTATCCTTGAATGGCAAAAACAGAACCCTATGTCGTGTTTTGGTTCTTCTTTCAAGTTTGAGCGCATGTGGTTCAGACATCCACACTTTCAGGCTTTATTAAGACAATGGTGGGTATCTGCCCCTACATGTAGTGGAACAAAGATGTTCCATTTTTTTAAGAAACTTCAATTTATTAAGGTTCGGGCTAAGGAATGGAATAGAAAGATCTTTAAGAATGTTTTTGCTCAAAAACAAATCATTGCACAACAACTGGAAGAAGTTAACCAAAACATAATTTCCAAGGGACTGGATCAGCTCCTGCATTCTACACGGAAGGGTCTTCAAAGTGAGTGGGAAGAAGCTTGTAAGAGAGAAGAAGAATATTGCAGACAAAAATCAAGAGAGCTCTGACTGAAGCAGGGAGATAAGAACACAAAATTCTTTCATGCATCCACAAAACAAAGAAAAGCATCTAATGTTATATTCTCAATCAAGCGTGCAGACACAAGGGTATTGATTAAAAATTTAGCAGACATTCAAGATGAAGGAGTAAAGTTTTTCAAGAATCTTTTAGCCCCCCCACCTTCTAATTTAGATCCCTTTTGGAAGGATAATGTTGAGCTTCTACTACAATCTATCCCTCCTCTGATCTCCGACCAAGATAACAGAGTCCTACTAGCCCCTTTCACTCTGGAGGAAGCTCACAAAGTGGTATTCTCCCTTTCCCTAGATAAAGCCCCAGGTCCGGATGGGTTCACCGCCCTCTTTTTCCAAAAGTGTTGGGATGTGATTGGTTTTGACCACTTAGTGGTAATGGAAGAATCCAGGAAAAGGGGAGCAATGCTAAAAAAAATTAATGCAACAAATATTGTTCTCATCCCAAAAACACCTTCTCCATCAACATTCACAGAATTCAGACCTATTTCTCTTTGTAACACAATCTACAAGATCGTAACTAAGGTCATTTACCTTAGAATGCATTATCTCATACCCAAGATCATCTTGCAAGAATAAGAGGGTTTTGTCCCAGGTAGGGAGACTATGTAAGGAGCCCTAGTAGCACATGAGGTTTTACACTCTATCCATGAAAACCAACAAGCAAATTTTGTTGTCAAACTTGATATGATGAAAGCATACGACCGGGTTAAGTGGGATTTTCTCTTTAAACTATTATCAAAATTTGGCTTCACAGACAAATGGTGCAAATGGATCAAAACTTGTGTCTCAAGTGCGCATTTTTCTATTCTAATAAATGGTCATCCCTCAGGGTTTTTTCAAGGTACACAGGGAATAAGACAAGGTGACCCTTTATCACCCTTTCTCTTCATTCTCATGGCAGATGCCTTTAGCAGATACATCAATTTTCAATCTTCAAAAGGGCTTTGGTTTGGTGTCACTCTTCCAGGTACTTCAATAACAGTAACTCACTATCTTTTTGTTGATGATACATTGTTATTTGGTAAGGCTTCTCTAAAAGAAGCCAGGCTCATCACGCAAACATTGGAAATCTATTCTTCTGCTTCAAGCCAGAAAATTAATGCTGCTAAGTCTAAGATTTTCATTTTCAACACACCTTCAATCTTGTCACTAAGAATATCCAAGACTTTGGGCTTCTCAATGGATCAATTGCCATCTTCTTACCTTGGCATCCCCTTTTTATGAGAACAAACAAACCTTCTTATTGGTCTGTTGTTATTGGTAGAATCAAGGCGCGAATTTCAGCTTGGAAAGTAAGGTGGCTTTCACTATCAAGTAGAATCATTCTTATCAAGTCGATGTTAACAGCAATACCGAGCTATTACATGTCTATTCTCAAAGCTCCCTCATTCGTCATTCAACAATTGCAGAAACTTGTTAGAGATTTTCTATGGAATAGTAATATGACAAATGAAAGGAAAATCCCCTTAGCCTCTCTGGAAAATATGTCATGCCAAAAATCCCAAGGGGGAGTTGGGCTTCATAATCTAAAGCATCGCAACAAGGCTTTTGGAGGGAAACTGATTTGGAAAATGTACACTAATCATGTTTCCAAATGGTGCCAGATTATGCAAGCTAAATATTTTGACAACACTCAACCATCAAGAGTGTTGACAATTTTAGATCCTCCAAAAGGGTTTGCTATTTGGAATTTTATGATGGATTCAAGAAATCTAATATCTAAGTATGTTTCATGGGAAATCAATAATGGTCTCCGTGCTAACTTCTGGACAGACTCATGGTGTGGGCATCCTCCTATTGCTCAATTGGATAATATGGAAGACACTATGAATATAGCTATAGCTCATTGGGGTACAAAATTGAGTGACTATGTGTCTGTTGTAGAAATATTCTCAAGAAAAATAATCTAGAAAGATCCCACTCTTCTCCCAATATCCACCCAGCAATCTTCCTCCTTGGCAAATATTTTATTGAATAGGACAGTTCTCATGTCTAACAAAGATGATGTGTTATTTTGGACAACTTCTAAATCAGGGCAATATTCAATTAAAGAAGGTTACAGAGCCTTACAACAAGGTTGCAGCAGTAAGGTAAGTAGTCGGGCATACTCATTATGTTGGAAGGACATTGTTCTACCAAAAGCAGGTTGTTTTGCATGGCTAACATTGAACAAAAGAATCCTAACAGCAGATAGACTAGTAAAACTAGGCATTACACAAGCTTTTAATTGTGTATTTTGTGGCTTAGAGGAAGAAACAGTTGATCATTTATTTTTACACTGTACCTTTGCCTCCCAATGATGGTTCTTCATCATGAATAAACTCCAAGTTATGATGCCCTTTCCGAAATCATTGTGGGATATGTTTAACTCTTGGCCTCTTTTATTTTTTACATCAACCCTCTCAGGCATTTGGAAATGTGCTCCTGCTCACATAATTTGGGTCATCTGGTGGGAGAGGAACAAAAGAATTTTCAGAAAAAAAATCCTCCTCTGGATCAAGTTTTGATCAAGTTGGAAAACTCGATTGCAGAAATCATAAATTCTTCTCTCACTAATTCCAAGGACATCCAGTCATTTACCCGGTGGGATAAGGTAATTGTAAAATCATGGAATGGTATTACTTTGCCAATAGGAATTCCCCCAAACTGGTCCTTAGCTCATGTGAGAGATAGGTCTTCCTTAAAATCGGTACCCCCAGCACCCAATTTCTTTAAGATCAACTTCGACGACTCTTCTCATGGAAACCCAGGGAAGTCGGGATTTGGAGTTTGCATTCGAGATCAATTTGGAAAAATGTGTGCTTTCCAAGCTTCACCCATCCCTCCGGGTACAAATAACTTGGTGGAGGCAAATGCTTTACTAGTTGGCCTAGTGTTAGCAAGGAAGCGTGGCTTCTCCAATATACATATAGAAGGGGATTCATTAGTTATTATCAATTCAATTACCTCGAAAAGATCTAAGACCTGGCATCTATCGTATGTTTTGAAGCATACCTTGGATCTTCTCGACACTTTTTCGGATTACATTGTCAGCCACACATTAAGAGAGGGCAACTTCGTTGCTGACATGTTAGCAAATATGGGCTGCGATGGCCTTTCAGTTGAGTCGGTTGCAATTCCCACTAAACTGTCTTCTTTTCCCACATTGCTTAAATTGGTACAAAAGGAACGTACAACACTCTAATCACAAATTACTTCTTAATAAGTTCTCGCACCTAGGCATTTAACTGGGGCCTGCGAACATGAAGACTGACAAGACACTAGCATTTATGCATTTAAATGTAGTATGTAGATGGTATGAATGAAAGTTTAGTGCAAAGTACTCTGGAATTTTCATAATATCACTTCACACAGGGCAAAACAGACTTAGGCCTCTCACACATCCTCTCGACTGCATTACGGTCACAAATTAATACAAGAAATCGCAAACTTGATTTTAAAGTCCGATCATTTATTGCACTTCGAGATGTTAATTTTGTTTATTAATGGAAACCAACCTGCTTTTATAGACACAGTTCTCAGCAGAAGTTTTCGAAGTTTTTTAATTTTTGAAGTATCTCAGTGCTCTGCAATATGGAGAACGACTCTTGCGTAGGGTGCAGGCAAATGTACTGGGAGTATATGCCATGGAACGACCAGGTTTCAGTGCGAATTTCAAAACTTCGGCAGCTTTCCATGGACACATCAATGACAGGGACCTCGACCAACTTTTTCTTCTGCACAATCCACAATTGAGAAGAGTTGTCAAAGACTTCATTGGTGAGGACATTTTGTCCCCTCAAGCCAAAAGAATTCTTTATCCCTATCAACTCCTTAGTTCTTTTCTTTCCAATGCTCTGGATCTCTTGCAATCTATTCCTTTGCTTGAACTTGTGTTCTTTAAGTTGGCAAGACAACATGTGCTTGCACCGACCTCGTTCCATGAAGCCCTGGTAAACTATAATCTATGGCAGGGGTCGGCTCTCCTTGGGGGCCTTTTTCCACGACACTTTATTCAAACCAGCCATGCTTACATGGTGCTTTATGACTGAATAAAACACACCCTCGAACGACAAAACTTCTGCCATTGAAGAACGACCTGCAACAATTTGGCAGACAATTGGACGACCATATTGTGCACAGAGTCAAAAGTAAAGTTGGGGCTCTCATGGTGATCCTGGAAATAGAAAACATTGATCCTAGTCTACCAATTTCGCAACCTGTGGAAAGGGGACGGGCTACAGATAGGGTGCCAAACCTCAACACATCGATGTTGGATGAGGCCATGGGATGGACTACCTCCTTTTAGCCCGCTTTTGATGCCCCTAAAATTCAAACCCAGGAGGATGCAGCCATGGACGAGTAAAGTAATTATGGCTTTGTTTTTTGCTACTTAGAATATGCTCCTTTTTTATGTGTGGAAAATCTAACGGCAACCTGTATGACCCAAAAAAATTTGACTGCCCCTTGTTTACCGATGTTGGTTTATGCGTTTACTTTCACTGGTACAACAGAACCGGTAGCGGAGTCATCTTCTTAGCCTGTTGGCTAGTACCAGTAATGGAGGTTTTTTTATGAACTGGTCAAGAGGACAACATACCGGTATCAAAGTTCCGGTATAACACAACCGGTACCAGTCATGGCAGCTCTATAGTGTTCTGACAACCAGATTTCCATTTTCCAAGTCTTCATGATAACCGGTTGTGGGGGTCATTTTTTAAGGTTTCTTCCGGTCTTGTTCCGACCCGCTACTCTAAATTTGACCTCTAAGAGGCTTGTTCTATGGGCAGGTTCTATCTACCTCTCTGGATCTTCGGGGGGCTTCTTCTCATAGCCTCTTTTCTTCTTTGTTTATTGTATTTGAGCAAGGATAATCTTCCTGATTCTTTCCCTATTGAGCTCTTGAATCAGTTTTCTTATTAATATATATATCAATGGCTTGCCACTTTTGCTTTTAAAAAAAAATAAAAAATACCAGTCATCATATTAATAATGGCCACAATGAAAATGAGAGAACCACAATCACTTTCCTAGCCCCACCCACAATAGGAAGTGGAATAGTTACATCCAACTAAATTAATGGTGGCAATGTGTCTCATTCCATACAAAACTTGGAAAATAGTTACTTCAATTCCAAGAATGTCGTCCACACCTTCCAACCTCATATAACTATTTAATATCGCTAATTTATTGAAATAACAAAAATTCTATTGACTTTTAATATTAATGTGAATGAATTAAGGTGAATGGCTATGATCTATTTTTTTGAGATGTTTTTACGTACATGGATGACTTAGGTGTATATGGTTGTGATTATACACTTACATGTCTCAAAATAATTGGAAGCCCTTCTTTCAATATGCCATCTTCAATTATTTGTATATATCTAATCTCCTACAACACATTCATTATGTTATGTAATTTGTGTTTTAATCTTTGCACACTTCGATAATTTATTAATTTATTGTTTTATTTTAATTATAAGGCAAAAAACAGTTACACAAGTGTCACTTATCATACTATACTTTGTTTAACAGAGTCCAATCAGAGGATACAAAAATAAACATTACCATACAAGATTGACTCATATACAAAAATTATATACATGTGATATATATACAATATAGCCTATATAAACAGAAGATACATCATAGCTAATGACTGCATAGTCTTTATTGTTCAATCTAGGAGGTCCATCCAAGGGGACCTTCCATCCAAATGATAGTCTTGTTCCATGGCATCGCTCTCGCCACATTGCTAGCTAGGCCTTATACGAGCGTTCTATATTTCTTCCTTCATTGATCTCGTGCATGAAAGCCTCGAATGCATTGACAAAGAGGGATCTTTCAATGTTGAATTTGAACCAAGTATAAGTTCCATGTGAAAAATCGGATAGGTAAACCCTAGTAGTGTCGTCTTCTATAAACCTCTCAAACTTCTTAACTGTAAATCTCATCACAATAGAAACTTGCAAATCAACATTATGAATAATGAGTATCCTTAGAGACTCAGTAAGAAACCTATCCTTTCCTTGATACCTTTTTCTCATTCTTAATTTTCCAAATAGTCCAAAGAATTTCACAAGATAAAAGGGACCACAAGAGATTATTGTCTTTCTTAATGCCTTTAATGTAACCAAATGCAACATCATGATAATTAAAACCATTAGCAAAATTAATACCAAAGATATTCTCGATTTACTTAGCAATAATACAATCAAAAAAGATATGCGTAGTAGAATCAACAACCCTACAAATATTACACACATCAATATCTTGTTGTTTAGTCTTAATGGGAAGTCTATGGAGATTAAACAACCATTTGAAGCCTTTATTTTTAGGTGTAATGTTACTATCCCATAGTCGGGTGAAAACTTTCTACCATTCATCATTACTGCAATTCAAGTGCCACATCGAGTTAAAATGAAAGACCGAATCAAAATTAGAACATAAAGCATCATAAACCATTTTAGCTTTGGTATTCATGAGCAGGGAGCCATCCACCTTGGTGTAGGATCTATATTTGTCTACAATCTCATCACACGGCTTGGGGAGTTAAAGGTTGAGACAAGCCTCCCTCAGCATAGAATATGTCCCCCAATTATAAGGGGGTAGATGATACCTCTGGTTGATCTCAAACCAAGAAATCAGATGACCATTAGTAATAATATCATTAAAGAAACAAATACCTTTAAGAAACTAGCTCTTAGTAGAGCATCCTTGGATGAGTGCAAGAGGCCTATCCTTGTGGAACAAGTTCCACTAGATAGACCTTTCTCCACATAAGGAGTTGTTATTACTGAGAATCCTATTATTAGTAATTAGGTGTCTAATGAATTCCCATTCCTTCCATATTGTCTTGAACACATTAGAACCAGCCCGAGAAACAGGGAAGTTACCAGCAATAAGATCACTTAAGGGGAGCATTTTCCAAGCCTTGGCATGCTTCGAGACAACAAGATTAATTTTGTTTCTAATAAGAACCTTCCATGGTTCCTCACCCTCTAGAGCATGGAAAATCCATGTTGTAGCTAAAGCAATCCCTTGCATCTTGAAATCTTTCAGCTCCACACTGCCCAAATTTTTACTTAGACAACACCAATTTCATTTAATCGAGTGCCACTTCCTATTACCTCTGCCATGAGACCATGGGAAGCTCCTAATAGATTTATAAATATCATTAATCTGATACTTACTAAACATCCAAACAAAGGTATGGTATAGGCTATAAGAGTGGAGTATCTTCTGACAAACTTGAATTATACCAAGTAATGACAGATACTATTTATTCCATTTGACTACTTTTCTCTCGAGTTTCTCTTTGATCAACAACCATATTTCTTTCAGGTACGGATTAACAATGAAAGGAATGCCCAAATATCTTACTTGTTTAGAAGGACTGCCCATTGATAGCCATACTTATAGAACTATAAGGGGGGTGGGGGGGTATCTTTAAGCATCCCAAAATAGTGGACTTGGCTACAAATATTTTATCCCCTGAGGATTCATAGGATATATTGAGCTTTAACATCAAGGAATCCATTTTGGCCTCTTCAAGTTCTAGGAAAAGGGTTGAATCGTCAAAAAACTAGATATTAATAAGATCCACTTTGTTGGGTAAGGAGACACCTCTAACCCTTGGAGAGTGGGTAGACTCTCTAAGCAGGTAGAAGATAACATCTACTGCAATAACAAAAAGGGCAGGAGCAAGTGGGAATACTTGCTTGATAGACCTTTCCAACTTGTGGGGTTCAGTATGAGAGCCACTGACATCAACTTGAGCAGAGGCGTTGTTAAGAAGAACTTGAACCATTTGAAAAAATTCATTTGGGAATCCAAATGCTTCCAACATCATGGTGAGAAAGTTGGACGTTCAAATCTGATCATATGCCTTTTCAAAGTCAATGAGGAACATAGAAACTTTTTGGTTGGATAACTTTGCCTAGTTCATGGCTTCCCAACTTGTGATGAGGTTCTCAAGAATGCACCTCCCTTTAATGATGTCAGTCTAAGTATTTATTACAAAATTTGGTAAGATGTCCACAAGTCTGATCACAATAATCTTAGCAAGAATTTTATAAGAAACATTTAGTAAAGTAATGGGCCTCTAGTTCTTAATAAGGGAAGTTTCCTTGTCTTTAAGAGAAGATTTATTGCCCCCTTATTAATTGCAACACCTAAAGAACCCCTAGCCAAAGCTTCCTCATAATTCTACAATGGGTCCATGCTAATCCAATCCTTGGCCTCTTTGTAGAACTCAATGGGCAGTCCATCTTGGCCTAGGGCATTATCA
This sequence comes from Cryptomeria japonica, assembly GCF_030272615.1. Taxonomy (NCBI): domain Eukaryota; kingdom Viridiplantae; phylum Streptophyta; class Pinopsida; order Cupressales; family Cupressaceae; genus Cryptomeria; species Cryptomeria japonica. Next base: position 402,190,140 of record NC_081410.1, on the reverse strand, counting down.
TTGTTAAGGGTACTGATAGCCTTATGGATCTCCTCAATTGAGATAGGTTTCTTGAGAAAATCAGCGTCCTTTGTTGTAATCTTCATTGGAATGAGGGCTTTGCATTTGTCTCCAATAGAGAGGCTAGAAGAGGAATTACCATCAAAGGAGAATAACTTCTGGTAATACTGCAAGAAGGCATTTTTAATGTCCTCATTGTCAACGAGTTCTTTACCCTCCTAGACTCTATCAATTCTTTCCTCAAATTCCTTTTGTCTCAACATATTAAAAATGAATTTGTAGCCCTTATCTCCTTGCTGCATCCAATTGAGTCTAGCCCTCACCTTGATTCCCTGGCTCTTTTTATGTTGATTGCTTCTCAACATCTTTGGTTTGGGTTAGTGAGTGAGATAGCTCCAGACTGTCAAGGTCATTTTGAATTTGGGCTTCCAAAACTAACAAGTTATGCACTACGTCTCTTTCTAGTCTTCTACTATCTTTATCTTTCTTCTTTCCAACCATTTGTAGACGTACCTTCCAACTCCTAACATTTTTGTTCCATTTATCAATGGCAAAGGGGATGTGACAAACTCATTTATTGATTTGTCTAATCAAATAGAAGGCGGTTTTGACATCTTGATCATTCAAAAGGTTCGTGTTGAAGATAAATTTCTCCTCCCTCTTGGGCTGAGGGGTTGTATTGAAATTCAATGTAATCTGAGCTAAAATTGGATGATGATCCGAGAGGGTGAAAGGACAAACTTTGACTATGGTTTCGTCAACCTCTTGCTTGAAAGAGAAAAGATCTTTAATATCATATAACCTATCTAGCCTACAGTAACTCCTCCTACATTGTTGGAAGTTACACCATGTATACCATATTGATCTACAATCCTTCTTCATATCTTCAAGGGATCGAATAGTTTGAGGTTATCCTTCATCCTAGCCCAATAGAGCTTCTCCCCACTCTTCCATTCTAGGTTCAGACCTCCTAGTTTATCCTCTAGCTACTCAACCATGTTAAATTTTTCCCCAACAAGCTAGGGAATATACAGAAGATTACACAACCATTTCCAAATATTTATTATTTCTCTATAGTCATTGAAGGCATAAAGGGACCATATGCCAACCTTGGTATTATGAAGGTTCAGAATTATCCATATCGCTCTATTGCATAGGGAGGAACCACTATCCAAGACTTTGTTACCCCATTTACCTCCAATCATAATGATAGCACCCCCTTTACCTCTATCATGATTGGTGGAGAATCGGATTGCATCTTTGTATATGTATTTAAGGTTCACCTCTAGAGTGAACCTAGTGACTTTTACCTCCTAAAGCAACATAATGTCAACATTTATATGTTGATTAAGAAAGCTATTGACCACATGTTTCTTGTTTGGGGATTCAAGTCCCCTAACATTCTAAGAAATGCAACTCAATTCCATGAGAAACCTTAAGCAATGATGTCCTTAGTAGCTTTAAAGCTATCAAAGCACTTAGGAGGGTCCTTATTATCTTTCTTCTTAGGAAGAGGGGATTATTTTCCCTTAGGTCTTCCCCTCTTTTGTTTAACCTTAGTAAAAAGACCATTTCTTGTAGGGATCAAAATCTCATAATCTTTAGCTTTGGACTCCATAATTTGATTGTGACCTAGGCTATGCTCCTCTTTAGTGATCAAATCACTAGACAAGGACCCAATTTCCATGTTCAATTCTAAAGGATGGTCTTCAGCGAGATCATCATAGAGGCTCATTTTGGTTTTGTCATACGTGACAATGACTAAGTCATGGGCTTCATTAGAAGCCTTATTCCTAATAAGCAGGTCCACAATAATAACATCAAAGAAGGCAACATCATTGCCAAGTTTAACCTTTTGGCTATCAATAATCGAAGATGTGCTAACATCAAATTGAGGGGAGGACATAGTCCGATTATCACCAAGGAGGGGGGGAGCCCTAGCAATCTCGTCGTCTTAGGGCTCCTCAATGTGAGGCTCTACAAGAATGTTGAAATTGTTAAAGTTTCAAGGAGTCTGAATCCCCCATAGGGGTAACCAGGCTAGCTACTTTGCTCGGCTTCATACTAGAGTGTTTCCTTTCCTCGATACCCCTAACAATAGACTTGATGAGAGAATGATTATTTTCCTTAACCAAACTAGCCATAGGCAGTAGGGTTTGAGAATCATCATCCATTAGGACAGAGGGAGGCTCAAAATGTCAAGGCTCATTAGAATAGTCAGTCACCTTCATCATGGAAACCTTAGAGTTCTTAAACTTATCTAGGGCAAGTTGTTGTGCTTTCTTCCCCCTGACCCTGTGAGTCCTTAGATGCACAAATTGGTCTAAGTTATCCACCTTGGGATCCCTAATTTGTGATAGTGACACCATAATGGTTGATTGAGGGAGTGGATCAACATTGAACTTCCCAAAAATAGTACCCTCATCAAGGATGAGAAGACTTCGAGGTGGAGAGTTAACCGCAACCTTCATCGCCTCTTTAAGAGAATTAAGGCGCTTCAAAATAGGGTGGTGTGCATCCTTTGCATGATTGGATAGAACCTGAAGAGGGATGGCAAGTTCACCATTGGGTTGCACGGGGTGATCTCTAGAAGTGCCATTAGAGTTGGCGAGGGGTTTGCATTTCGTTAAAATAGGGCAATTTCTTCGAATCTGTCCTCATTTGCATAGGAAACAAGCATTAATCCTGCCTAAAATTTCAATGACGCGGACCATGGGATCCTCATCAATATTAATTTCAACAAACCTGGGTAGGTCTAGTTGTCAACGTCGATATATATTAAAACCCTAGCATCCATGTGGGCAACGAGAGAATGAGTGTTATTCACTCTAAGAACTTTCTCAATGGATTTTAAAACATTTGGGGAATAAAATTCCACAATAGAAAGAGAACATTTTTCACAACTATCCACTTAGGACACGAGAGAGCTAAGATTTCATCACTAACAACCTCGAGCAACCATTGAAGGGCCCTAAATGTATATTTCCCAATGGACTAATATTGCTTCTCGACTATTGCCTCATGAGACTTAGCATCATTAAATAAAATAATAACAATCCTTTCTAAATCATTCTACAAAACGAGAAATGAAAACCCAATTTCTCAATCCAAATATTTTTTAATCATTCATCAAAATATTTGTGGGTCAGCCATTTAGCAGTATCCACGATCGCAAGAAACACGGCTACATTATTTAACCTAGATTTCTCATTATTCAAAAAACTAATCATATCCAAATTAGGAGTGATGGAAAGGTTAGACAGAGAATGGTTATTCTACTTACCTCGTCCCACGTCGCCATTACCTTCAAATAGAGCAGAAACCCTAGCATCAAACTTCACCAAGTTAGGGATAGAAAGCGGAGAATCAACAAGCACCATCTTAAACAATTTAGTGCTAAACAATTTAGTGCCAATCGCAGTGGCAGACTCTGAATTAAAGTAATGTTCCCCTGAATTAAATGCCATAATAGTCGGATTCCCATCCATCTAGGCGCATTAAATAACCTTTGCGCACTAACTGAAAGGCCAAAACACCAACATGAGCCAACATTAATAACACAGAAAGCTTAAGAAAGGGAGAAGTGACTTACCTACGTGGAGGAGGTCATACACCCTCCTCCACAACCTGGCCTGAAAGACCCCTCCACCGAGGCACAAACCCTAGAAACTAGCGTTCGAGTTGCAGAGTGTATGTCTCCTCCTCACTTGGCTTATCGTATATTTCCATAATTTATTAATTTTAAAAATTAAATTCATTTAATTATATCCAAAGACTAATAATAGCTTAAGAAAACTATTTTATGTCATAAATACATAATTAGCCTTTCTCAAATAATCTTGAACAGCTCAAAATGAAGATTAAACACTTAATCACTTGACAACATATGATGACTCTTGATAAAGCCAAATTTTAATATAATATATTCACTAGGTTTTATTAATTGGTAATAAATGAATCAATAAGATGTTAAATAGTTCAATCAAATTTTATTATACATATTTTTCTCAAATTTCTTTTAATATTAAAATTAATTTATCTCTTATTAAGTTGTGAACAATCTTATCAATGTGATGTAAGCTATCAAATCATTTTATATTTAATATTTTTTCATTTTGATTATAAAAAAGTCAATAGTGCAAACATATTGTCATGTCACTTATTTTTTTATTTCATCTTATTTGATAAATGACATTATTTTTATTCAAAAAATTGTGGGACAATGAATATAATTTATGTATTTTATCACATTTGAATCAATTTCAATTTATTTAAAAGGTGAAATAGAGAAAATATGAGTGATTGTGATTAATATAATTCAATAAAAAAATCATATATAATAATCTTGAACATCTAATGAATAATTATATAAGTGCTATCATTAGTGGGGATAGCTCCCTGTATTGCTTGAAATTACGAAAATTACATATGGTTTTTTGACAAGAGAGACCCACTTGTCTATGCACACCTAGCCCTTTATACACATATACCCAGATTTACATAAGGATCCAAAAAGTTATCATCCTGCACTAATCCAAATGTATCCTACAACTATTCCGACACAACCCTGTAGTTACACCTGCCCCCCGATGGCTTGATAGATTACAGTAGCAAATTCACCAATATTGATTGCTTTGCGTGTAGAGTTCTTCGGAAGCCACCAATCATCAGACTCGGTTACCCTTCGGAAAGGTTCCATGTTTCCATTAAATACCAGGCACCTAAATATCTCCCACGCGTTCTCCCCGAAAGTCTTCAATCTCTCCCACTCTTCTTTCCAGACTTCCCTACGGGCCATCTCACGAACGGTGTCACTGTCTACAGATTCCACATCCTCTGCATACTCCTCACTATCTTCCCCATCCTCATTACCATCTTCATCACCATCGCCATCATCCTCCGAATCTGAGGGGAAGTAGTTGTCAAACTGGAAGTAGAATTAGGAAACAATCTTATAGTCTACATTTATTTTTTTATTTTTGTAAAATTTCTTTCATTTTAATGGTTCATGTTGAGATTAGTTAGCGTAAAAAAATAAATAAAACTGATCTTTTTGTAAAATACATTTAATTCATTAAATCATATTTCGAGTCTATTACTGATTATAATGACATGAACAATATTATATACATCATAATAGTCATTTTCTATTTGACAAGATAAGCTAATGTAAAAATAATTTTTTTGCCTTGATAAAATTAATTTTTAATTTATTGTCTGCTTAAATGATATTTCTAACATCACTTCGTTTATCAAGCACAACTATAACATTGACAAAACACTCTTGTTCACTCATAAACAAAATTGATAAATATATTTCATGAATCCCAACCATTAGAAAACCATGAATAAATTATATCTGATATCATCAACTCATAATGTCAACAAACTTCTAGCTTTCAAAATAAGTAGACCTCATCTTCAAAATTGATCTTGGATTGCCCCAGTTGAAAAGATGTCAGTTGAAAAGATGTCCTTGGGGTCCTACCAATGTTTACATTGCTAATGAGATAAAACAAGATAACATGCATAGTAGGCAAGTGTTATTTCCATGTAGCATTTAAAATGCACCTTTGACCATGTTTATTAAATAATTGAAAATAAAAAAAGGTATTTTATTCTAATTTTTAATCAATTAGCATACCTATATATTTTTTTAAAATTATGTAAAAGATGTCGAGAGGTATCAAGTTTCAAAATAAGAAACAAAATTAAAAAAAAAGGTGTTCATTTTGATTAATGTCTCAAAAGCTCATATTGATGTATTTGCTTCACTAGAATGAACTACTACATTTTTTTAATGATCTATGTTAATTTTTAAAGTAATTATGATACAAACAAAAATGTTTTATGTATAACTCTTGTACTAGGGAAATGAAGAATGACAAAGAAAATAGCTTTGGTAGAAGATAGAATTGAAAACCCTAAAAAAGCTTCATAAATAATTCCCCCATCAAGTGCCCTAAAGAAAGTATTAAATTCTTATAATTAAAGAAAACATTTTAACATAAGGACATAATGAGAAAGGTGCCCAAAACAATCAATCTATTCAAGCAATGCTTAGACATTGTAGCTACTAAAATTTAATTAATCTTTATTATGATTTATTTATATATATGTAGCTTTTATACTCTACCCTTATGCTATATACAACAATGAATCGAACTACAATTCAAAATCTAATAGAAATTGTGCACTAAAACATAATGAACATTTATGATTGTTCATTGGATATGAAATTTTTCAATAGGGAGTGGATTGTACAATTTGAATGAACATGGTACTTTTATGATATACCTTTCCAATACAAAAGAAATCTAAGAAGAAACCTGGGAAAAAAAAATCTAGGTGAAAAATAAATTTACATCATTAAAGAAATTATAATTGTTCTTCAAAAAGAATATCTTCAAGGTAAAAAAGATAGTGAAAACATCCCATGTCTATCGGTAGTCCACGTATTTCTACAAGGTTTCATTACAACAAAACAAAACAAAGGGCTTATTATATAGGAAGGATAAAAATTTGCTTCTATCATTTCTAAAAAAATAGTGACAATTATTTTTGATTTGAAATTTGGAAAGAAGGAAATGAAGTGATGATTGCAAGTCTTCTTGTGTGGGCTTTCTACAAGAAAATGAAGGAACGTAGAAATGTCATTTTTGTTCAAATGAAAGCCTCTTGAGCAAATTACAAAAAGAAAAAACCTATTTCTTCAAGGGTTTATGTTCACGTGACAAAATGAAAAAAGAAATAGTTGAATTTCTTTCAAATAACGCATTCCAACTAAAAACCTGAATCACAAACATGTGAAATTATTTAATTTATGACTACAAAAAAAAATATACTTAAATGTTATAAAATAAATGCATAGTCATGATTATGGTCGCCTCTATTTGTAATACCCAACATATTGTCACCCACTTAGAAAAGTTATCAGATTACTAATGCCTCCTCTTTCCAATGGCCAAACTCTTCTCACAATAGGAATAAATGATATTACCATAGTTTCTTTCCTTGCTCAGTTTAAATTGAATTTTTTCTGCATAGTTTATAGTATTTATATTATAAAAAATATTTACAATTTGTTTTTAAAATAAAAAACAATATTGCATTTATATTTTTTATTTTTCTATTTTTAAAACAAAAAACAATTTACATTTATAAAATGTAATTAAATTTCTTTTATAAAATAAAATAAAAAATAATGAAAAAATAAAATTTATTTTCCTTTTTGTTTTTATTATTGATAAGGTTTTTATCCTGTCTGACTAGAATACTTCTCCGCCTAATTAATAAACACTCAAGCCCTCCTATATTTATCTGCTGATGTCAGCGATTGTGTTATTTTGTGTGCCCCCTATGCCACTTTCACTATGTCACGTAATTTGTGTTTTAATCTGTTGGAGCACAAAACTACCTCCTCTTTTGTAAGGTTCCCACAGGGTGCATTTCCGGGCTTAAAGCCCACTGGGGCACCTTTCTAATTGACATGATTATATGTTCTCAAAGATAGAACCTTTGGAAATAATCTCAAAAATCTCATATTAAATGTTTCTGAAAGAGACATAGTATAATATAAAAATGAAATGATAGATATTTTGAGGTTGGCTTAAGCTGTATGCTTAAAATTTCACCGGCAGATAAGGCATACGGTTGCTTTCTCAAAACAACTGTACTTGCAGATTTTAATTAAAAATCATCACGGTAATATTGAGAATTATAAATAAATCCAATATACCAAACGGTGCTATACAATATCGCTTCATTCTGAAATTGACAATGTTACATTTGTATCACAGAATGTGGTTTATATCCCGCATACTTTCCAGCCACTTCTTCAATCAGAAAACAAATACATCTACTGCAATTGAACATGATTCACAAGCTCTAAAATCACAATGGAATCAATGAAAGGGAAAATGGATCAGATTGACGTTAATACATGATAACAGCCTACTATCAATGGTTAATATACAACAATACACTCAAATTTCCAAGGTTACGTCTTTGTTGAGAGATTGCAATTATAGAACATCAATTATTTACAGTGGCTATTGTTGGTTTTTGCGGAAGAAACTAACCCAACGATGATTTAAACCATCCAACACGCTCATTGATGGGTTTTTTGAATCAGACAAATTAGTGCACTTTTCTTCTGTTTCAATTTTAATCGTTCCAGGCGGATCAGATTGTATCTGGGAACTGTCTACACTTGGCAATATCGTCACTTCAGAAGAGGTGGTGTGCAAGCCTTCATTGTCAGAACCTTTAGAAGCGTCCCCAGAAGTTTCTGATGCTGTCTGACAAGTTTTCTTCTCTTCGTCTTTGGTGCTTTCTTCCTGAGAAACTTCTCTAGTTTCAAGATCCTGAAGGGATGCAGCGATTGCTTCCATGATCATCTGCAATTAATCAAATGAAATGTCAGGTCAACCTTCATCTTAATTGCAACGGAAGACTTGCTTCTTGTTTCATCTAATACAACAGCAAAAGTTCGTATGAAAACACATAGGCATTTAACTGAGATCAACAGTTAAGACGCTTCCAAGTTTTCGACAAATAAAAAATATACAGGAAAACTAAAATAAAATTGCAAATAGCCTTTCAAATAGTACTCACTATATATATATATAATATGGAATAAGATGTGAATAAAGCTAAAATAGTTGGCAAACTATAATTAGAAAACGCCTTTGAATATAATTATTTGTCTACCAAAAGAAAAAACCATCGCATATATGGTGAAAACTTGAACCGACACATTTTCAGCAGAACTAAATAACAGGACATTTTAGCAGATGCAAACTTACTATCCAATGCTAAAATTAACATACAGTGCTTGAAACAACTTCCACACAAATTTAATTTCAACAACTCAAGTACACAAATAAATAAATTCTCTTTAGAATAGATCAAGGTTCAATCTTTGAGAATCTAATATTTTTTAATCTCTGTTCTAACAAATTCAACTTGAAACTGTATACATTCTGTTGAAAAATACCAGTGTTTCTCTGAGCTTCACGGATGTGGGGACAAGGTTTCAAGGACAGAACAAGGTTTCAAGGACAGAAAAAAAATTCCCACAATTTGGGGATGGCGATAAAAAATAATTAAAACTAACTAAAAGCAGCTGAAATTTCAAAATGTAAATTCAATGTACTGCATTTACAGATAATCCTCCCATTTTGAGGTTTGCAGTCTTTAGCAACTTTTTCCTTAGAAGGTATACCTTTTTTCAGTTTTATGCACCAAATGGAGCAGGCTGTTCAGTCCTGGAAAAAGGAGGATGTCTCTCCATGTCCCTACGACATCCAGGACATTGCAGATATCACCCGAACCCTAGGGACATGTCCCCAGGGAACACAAAGTAAATTACATTTTTCAGGAACATTTATATTTGAGGTGCATGTCATGATGAATGTAAACTGGGAGAGTTCTTTTTGATAAAGAAGAATATTAACTAAAAGTCCAAAACTAAATCCTTGGTAAAAATATGGAAGATTTACTTAGGAGCAACCAGTATACAGTACAAAAACAATGAACCGACCATAAGAGAACTATTTACCAAGATATAAGAGAGAAACTAAGATACTATAAAAGCATATTTAAAACAAGAAACTATGAACAGTCCCAACAAACGACATGTGAACATAGAAACCGGTGGCCATTTGTTGGTGTTGGACTTATGTTCCTTCAGTGTTATATATTTAGCCAGTTTCCATTCCATCAGCAAGACCTCTAGAAGCAGCATTCCAAGGATAGCATATTCTGCTGGATAGAAATTCTTTGCGTTGGATGTTCTTTGAGGATGTGATGGGCAGCCTCTGAAAAGTTCCCTTTTGCTATGTAACTCGTTAAAAGTTATTCAATTGCTTCTGCACCGTTAAGCATACTTTGATAACATTGCTTCAACATCAAGAGGATTTATCTCATTTGTTTAGGCATTATATACTTACCAACTGATTATCTATGATTTCCTGTACAATATTGGTGAGAGTGGTGATGCATTATTGCTGGTTGGCATTTCAACAGTTTTGGGGGCCAGAAAATTTGAAATGATTTAAGAATCATTTATATTGGCAAGAGTGATGTGTATGGAGGAATCATATCATTGAGGACTTGCAGCTTGGGGATTTTTGAAACATTGTTCAGAAGTGTAAGTTTTTGAAGCTAATGGAGAGATATCTACCAGAGAGAGTTTCTAATAAAGTTTGAAACAGTGTGCTCAGTAGGAGCAGAGGTTGTCACATTGGACTTTGGTCATGGAGAGGAGATGCAATGATAAGAGTTGCTGGATTTCCAATAAGATCTGGAGTAAAGAAAACCTCAATGGACTGGCTGGTGTGAATAGAAAACTTTAAATTAAAAGTAGTGTGTTTACAAGAAATGTTACCAGTATTAACTGTCTGATCAGCTGTTGGACAAGCTATGGAGAGTGTTCTCAGCTTCAGCTCCATTCAGTTCAATGATTTCCTTGTTCTCTTCCTCAATGAAAATTGCCTAGTGGATCACACAGAAATCAGCAATCATATGGACTGCCTTTAACATTCTAGATGAAGCATCTGCCATTGGCGCAGAAAACTACTAACTGAGGGGAGACTACATGGTCTCTCTTTTTTCTCCATTCTGGAAGGAAGCTTTTACCTGCAAGGGGTTTTATCCTTCTCACATTTTTGATGGGGCATCACCTAGAACTTCTCTATTCATCCTTTCTTGGATTAGTTTTCAAGGTGATCATTGTACATTGGTATCTAATAGGGCCTAGTTGTTGTAATGTCCCTTTTTAGGAACAATGCAATATAACCACAAAATGCAATGCTCTAATACCACTTGAAATGTCCCCTTTTAGGATATCTTGGAATATTGGCACAATTACCTTGAACTCTCTGTTCTTGCTATGAATTGCAATGTATGATACCACTAAAACTTATATAATGGAAAGAATATAAACAATGATAATGTTATTTCAAGAATAATGACTGATATCAATACAACTGCTATCTTCGATTATCATTATACAATTAGATATATGCTAAGTGATTTGACCTTATAGATGTATATATTGCACTTGGTGCAACAATATGCTGATAACCTTTCCCTTTCACCTATATTGATGAAGGATAAAGATTGGATAACAAAATAATGCTGTATCTGATATGATCCTAGGGGATAATGCAAAGTTAGGATATTCCAATCTGCAATAATATAGAGATATGTGCTCTTCCTGATATATCAATGTGAATTATGCAATGAACTTCTTCCACTGATAATGCTAATATCAAATGCTATGTCTGCTTCTAATCCTTCAAATCATGCAATTATGTAATATCTTCAGGCAAGAGGCTGTTGTCTCTGAATGATTCTTTAATGTATGCAATCACTTATCTTCACTGCTCCTTGTGTTGGGCTGCTCTGTCTGATTTGTTGATGATATAAGCAGATAATGGTTTCGATGTCACTGGATAGTGATCGGGTTGCTTTTCCTGATGGTATAATTTGAATGATTGCAATGTTAGGGGCTGTCTCTGATATGGAATGATTTAGCTTGTGCACCCGATATAGTGCCTACGGCATTTGCTCACTAAGAGCGATCCAATCTGGATTATAAAATAAGATACAAACTTCTACAATGCCTAAATGAATGATTCTGATTGGCTTCTTATAGCTTGCAAATTGAATAGTCACCTTGTTTGGTTTTTCAAATATCTCTTCCTTCACACTTATCCTTTCATTATCGATATGTTACATTACTTAGTTATGCATAATCTTATGTTTGTTAATGATTCTTTGATAGATGGAATCAAGACTCGTTCATGATTTGATATGGATTTACTGCTTTGGTTCAAGGGGACTGATGTTTGTAATGGCTGATGATTGTGTCTTCCTTCATTCGATCGATTATTGGTGCACCTGATTAGTGGTTTATTATTAGCATGAGTTCAATCTTATTATCACTTTATAAATAATCGGTGGCATTGATCAGTGTTATCGGGAAAAAGTGTATAGTTTAGTAATGTTAATTATTGATAGTTAGTTAGCCGACAGGTAGGTAGTTGGAGTCGCGACGGTTGTGTCGCACCCCTTCGGCTGTCATATATTGTACCACCTCCGGGTGTTGGAGGACATGTAACATTGACGACAGATTATAATATGAACATCCTTTGACATTAATGGCAAGCTTATTCTGGTACTTCTTTTGTATTGGCATTGTGCATTACTGTTCGATTTCTGTATTCTTCCTGTTTACCCAGTGAGGTAAACATTTGGCGCCGTTGCCGACACGAACTCGGGAACAGGAGACACGGATGGCGCACAGACACAATGGGCCTACCCGTTGGTGAGGTGAACCCGGAGGTCGACGATGCCCAAACCGAACTCTACGTAGGAGAAGACACCGCGACGAGAGAATTTTCAATTCTACTCCAAGTAGCCATTCAGACCTACGTACGACGAGAGGCGGCGGAGGCGGAAGTCCCACCAAGTGCCGTGTGGACAGCGTTCGAAGTGAGTCCGGAGGTAAATCGGTTGATGAACCATCTCCCCCGATTGCTAGCACAAGCATCGTTGGCACAACAAGCTCGCCTGGAGGAGATTGCCCAGGAAGAGCGACGCCAACAAATTTTGCAGCAGTACGAGGAACGGGAAGTAGAACGAGATGGCGCCAGGTCAGGGGCATTTGAACCGTGAGCCATACGGGGCGGAATAAAGAACACTTATTGTAATGATTATGTCATATTGTTGGCATAAACTTGTCTTCCACATTATGAATGAATAAAAGTGTTCTACTTTTTATGTCATTAAGTATATAGAAAGCTGTCTGGGAATTAATGCCCAATACACTGAATAAGGACAAAAATAAGCCACAATATATAGATGAACGTGCAGTAGCCCAACGTGCCTTGATCCTTGAACAGCAAGCGGAAAGGCGACAGAGGTATAAGCGAAGAGAGGAGGAACGCTCCGAAGGGGACGGTGAGGCCAGCGGCCACCCACGGAGTTGGGAGGAGTTACTTGCGGAAACCCGCCGTAGGATAGAGTGTACCAAAACTCAGTTGAGGGATTTGAGGGACTTGCCACACACACCAGAGGCTAGGAAAACTCCAAGGAGTGGGGAGGAGACAGGAGAGGGAGAAGACACCGGGGCTGCCAGGAGTGTCGGAGGGACACCGGGGCACGGCGGTCAAGCACCCCTTATAAGATTTGACCCATCCGGAGTAGGACAACAGCCACCAGTAGTAAAAAGACAAGGCATGGCACAAAAACAAAAACTTCCAAAGTTCCATGGGGATGGGAAAGAAGACCCTGTCCGCCACTGTCGCACTTGTGAAACAATTTGGGGAGCGAATGGTGTTACCAATGAGGACGAGTGGGTAACACAGTTTCCTGCAACCCTGAGGGGCGTAGCCATCGACTGGTTTTCGGATACGGATAAGGCTAAAATTGGCACATGGCCAGACTTGAAAAAGGAATTTCAAGCAGAGTTTCGTCTCCTAAGAGACGATAATGAGATCGTAGCCGAAATCTACGGCACGAAACAGAGAAAGGACGAGACTGTTCGAACCTACAGCCGGCGGCTCAAAGAGCTGCTAGGAAAGATGGAGAACCAGCCGGCAGACGGACTGAAAAAACGGTGGTTCGTGGAAGGTCTAAAGACATCCCTTAGACGAAAAATGAAGATAGTACCTCCCTCTTCATATTCTGACGCCTATAACAGGGCAATGGATTTAGAAAGTGAACAGAAGACGTCCAAGAAGAAGAAAAATAAATCCTCGTCGGAGGATGATTCCTCTTCTGAAAAAAGTGATAGCAGTGATGACGACTCTAATCGGAAGGTACGGGCTCTCCAGAAAGATATGGAGCGAATGATGAGAGAGATAAAGGCAACCAAAGGAAGCACAAGCAAGGGCGACGAAGGGGAGTTATGGTGCACGGACTGCCGTACCGACGGACACACCAAGGGGTCTTGTCCGAAAAAAGCATTTTGTGATATTTGCCAGATTACCGAACACCTTACCAAGGAGTGTCCGTACAATATGAGGACCCGTAACCAACAGGTTCTCTTTACAGAACCATCTGCGTCAGCCGGCACGTCCCAGCCTGCGAGCAACAACGCCTCGTCTGGCGGCTATCGAAACAACAGGCGAGGAAGAGGTAATAATAACAATACGAATAATAGAAGCCGAATCCAATACGACGCTAAAGGGCGGCCGATGATACAATGCCGAGCTTGCAATCACTGGGGGCATTTCGCCAGAGACTATACAGTGGAGGAAGCACCACAAAAACTTTGCAAGTGGTGCAGTCCGGGGGACCATGATGATGGCAATTGTCCCAAATCTGGCGTGAACCTGTTGAATGTAGAAACGGAGGATGTACTCGCCATAACAAGGTCTAAGACGAAAGCAGCCACTTATCCAGATCCCTGCACGGAAAAACGAAAGGCACTAGAGGCACGAGCGGAATTGGAGAAGGAGATGTCAACGAGCAAGGATGCACAGGGGCTTGCGGGTACTTCTCGCTCTGAAGGAGAAACAAACATTATAAACCAACTGTTACAGGTCGAGATACCCGTCAAAATGAAGGACCTCCTGGAAAGTATGCCGCACTTGCGAGCGACATTGTTGCAATCCGCAATGATAACCCCAGTAGGCCAACCAATACATGGCAAGGACAACCTTGGCGAGACAGCGGCAGACCCATTAACCCTTACGATCAATAATGGTAGACACCCAGCAGTGGTGGAAATGGGTATATTGGGCACCATCCTGATCGACACAATTGTCGACGGCGGGTCGGGAGTAAATGTCTTGCCAGAGGAAACATGGAAAAAATTGGGTAAACCTACTCTCTGGCCGTCCACCTTTAATTTATTGGGAGCAGACCAACACGGCATCAAGCCGCTTGGCACACTCATGGCGCAACCAGTGACGATCGGAACACAGCCGTTCGTCTTGAATTTTGTGGTCATCCCATTGAAGAAGAAGGGGTATGATGCCATCCTCGGCAGAGGCTGGTTGGTGGCGGCCAAAGCAAACCACAATTGGAAAAAGAACACCTTGTCCATGGAAAAGGCTGGCAGAAGGTATACCATTGACCTCAAAACTCAACTGGTCAGTGAAGAGTTGGCGTCAAAGTCAGAGTCCGACGGAGACAACGATATCGACGGAGGAAAAGATGGCAGGGAACCAGATGACGAAGGCATCTTAGGAATTCAAGCCTGTTCTGAGGATGAGACGGATTCTTTGAAAGGGCTCTTCCATTGGCAAATGGAAGACTATGAATTATTGTACGGGTGCAATATGTTGGGGATTGAAGGACCTGACATGAACGAGTTTCCGCCAGAATACGGACAATACAAGGAAGGGGATGTCCCTATGGATGACACACCAGCGCACCAGTTTGACAAAAGTAAGCCCATAAGGTACGAAGAATCCGCACTTCAAGTTACAAACCTTGGAGAAACTTCAGAACAGAAAAACATTCTAGTCGGCGACGACTGGAATCCGGTCTTAAAGACGGCGGCGTTCAAAATCTTCACAGAATACAAAGATGTGTTCGCTTGGACGTATAAGGACCTCAAGGGGGTACCACAAGAACTTTGTGTACATCGGATCCCTCTGGTTCCCGGAGCCATGCCCGTACGGAAGAGGCCATACAGGATGAACAAAAATTATGCGGCCAGGGTAAATAACGAAATTGACCGCATGCTTGAATCAGGGATTATCTTCAAGGTCCAGACGAGTGAATGGGTATCACCCATTGTGATATCCTTGAAAAAGGAGGCCGATCAGATAAGAATCTGTGTAGACTTCAGGTGTTTGAATGCTGTCACAATTAAAGACCCATTTCCCATACCATTCACAGACACCATCCTCGAGGAAGTCGCGGGTCATGAAATCTATTCATTTATGGATGGATTTTCCGGATATAATCAAATTTCCATTGCAGAAGAGGACAAATTGAAGACCACCTTTGTCGTAGAAGATGGCGTCTATGCATACCAGCGGATGCCATTCGGGTTGTGCAACGCGCCAGCTACCTTTCAACGGATAATCCTCCATATTTTCGATAAAATGTCCGTAGGAAACTTCAAAGCATTCTTGGATGATTGGTCCATTTACAGCACGGAGGAGGCACATCTGGCCGCACTTGGCGAATGCATGGAGAGATGCCGACGAGCCCGCCTCGCCCTAAATCCCAAGAAATGCAGATTCATGGTGCCTCAGGGCAAGTTACTAGGGCACATCGTCTGCAAGGCTGGACTGAAGACGGACCCTGACAAAGTACGGGTCATTGTGGAGATGGAGGCGCCCGACGATGTCACTAGCGTCAAGTCATTTCTTGGACACATCGGGTATTATAGGCGGTTTATTAAGAACTTTGCCCAAGTATCATACCCACTTGATAGGCTGACACGAAGGGGGGAGCCGTACGTCTGGGGGACGGCCCAAGAAGAGGCTTTTCAAGAGTTAAAGTCAAGGTTGGTGGGTGCGCCAATCTTGACATACCCGGACTGGGACAAGGAGTTCCATGTACATGTCGACGCATCCAACTTCGCCATAGGGGCCACCCTGGCACAGGTTGGCAGCCACGGGCTGGACCACCCAGTGTATTTTGCAAGTCGACTCTTGTCAGACGCAGAGAGGAACTACAGCACGACGGAGAGAGAAGCCCTCGGCATGGTATACTCCGTCCAAAAATTCCGACATTACCTATTGGCGACACCATTCACATTTTATGTGGATCACCAGGAGTTGATGTATTTGGTGAACAAGCCAATCATCCAGGGGCGGATTAGTCGATGGCTGTTGTTGTTACAAGAATTTACGTTCAACATCATTGTCAGACCTGGCAGGAGCCATGTCATAGCCGACCAGCTATCACGGATCAAGTCTGGAGAACCGACAGAAGGTGTTAGCGAGGATTTTCCGGAAGCCCATCTTTTCCGCATTGCCATCCTTCCTCATTGGTACACGAGTGTGGGTGAATACCTGTCAACGTCAAAATTTCCTAAGGAAATGTCAGCAGGCGAAAGACGGAAACTTGTATTAAGAAGCCGAACATTCCAACTTATAAATGGCCTTCTCTACAAAATGGGACCTGACCAGATCCTACGACGATGTGTCTTGGAAGAGGAAATCCCAAGAGTATTGAGAGAAGCCCATGAAGGGGCCGCTGGAGGACACATGGGACCGGATACGACAGCAAGGAAGGTCCTACTAGCTGGCTTGTGGTGGCCGACACTGCATAATGACGCCAGAGAATGGGTGACAAGTTGTGATACATGTCAGCGTGCTGGGCAACCGTTAAAGAGAGATTTCATGCCACTTAATTCGTCGCATGCTCAAGAGTTGTTCGAAAGATGGGGGTTAGACTTCGTTGGTCCATTGAAACCGAGTCGCGCCCGACGATGTAGATACATTGTCGTGGCGACAGAATATTTGACCAAATGGGTCGAAGCGAGGGCTTTGGCAGACAACTCCGCCGTTCGTACGGCAAAATTCATTTATGAACAGATTATCACCCGGTACGGAATACCTATTCAACTGACAAGTGATAGAGGGGGGCACTTTGTAAATCATATTATTCGACTACTGACAACCGAGTTCAAAATTTTTCATTCCCTATCAAGTCCGTACTATCCCAGGGCAAACAGTCAGGCTGAGGCGACCAACAAAATCATGGTGTCGGTAATTTATAAGTCCTGTGGGGTTGAAAAAGAAGACTGGGAGGAGCGTCTGCTGTCGGTACTTTGGGCGTACCGAACAACTTACAAAGTAACCACCGGGCAGACACCTTTCCAATTGATGTACGGTCAGGAGGCTGTGGTACCAGTGGAATTCATGGTGCCAAGTCTCAGAATCGCTATTGACAACAGGCTAGGCGACATGGAAAGCCTTCGAGAGAGACTATACGCCCTAAATAAGTTGGATGAAAGACGGTCGATGGCACAATGGGTGACAGACGTGGCCCAGCAACGCAGGAAATATTGGCATGACCAACACATTCGGCGGGCGAGGTTCACGCCGGGCCAATTAGTCCTAAAGTATAACGGACGGAACGAGATTAAGCCCGGCAAGTTCAGAGTGAAGTGGCTAGGTCCTTACAGGATCCGAGAGGTCGCAGCGAATGGATCGGTCAAGCTCTCGACCCTTGACGGACAGGAAATTCCAGAGGGCGTCAACGGGTCAAAACTGAAAGTGTATCACCAGAGGCTGGAGGCGCGTAGGAGCAGCCCGACAGGAGGCGTGCAGTCGCAGTCAGATAATGAAAGAAAATGAAAAAAAAAAAGATTTAATTTGAAAAAAATATATATATACGAAAATTTGAAAAAAAATATATATATCAAAGAAAAATTGGAAAAAATATATATATATATATATAAATAAAACAAAAAAAAAAAAAAAAAAAAAAAAAAAAAAAAAAACGAAGGAAAAAACCACCGTACGGTGGCCACGTAGTGGATACCACCGTGCGGTGGCACCACCGAAGGTGGAACCCATCGTGCGGTGGCACCACCGAAGGTGGAACCCATCGTGCGATGGAAGCCACCGACGGTGGAAGCCACCGTGCGGTGGAAGCCGCGAAGGCCCGCGTGAACATAAAGCTGCCCAACAACAAAACGGAGGAAATAAAACGAACCAACACTGCCGAAGGAAACATCGCGGAGGGAGAAGAGGACGCAGCCGAGGGGAAAGGAAGGGTGCGGAAGCTACCGTGCGGTGCAAGGAAGGAAGTTGAACTTGATGCGAGCACCGTGCGGTCAATAAAACGCACCGCACAACAAGCAAACACCGCACGCGGAGGAAATAACCACCGCGCTGCACCCTCCATCGCACGTTAAAAGAAAAACACCGCACGATAGTGGACTTACAGTTGGTGTGGGTGCCGTTAAATAGCGTAGGGAAGAATATGTGCTAAGGCGAAGGCATGTGTTAAACGCACACCCAGCTAACCATTGTGGGGGCACGGGGAACCCACACCGCACGAACGCAGCGAAGGGGAAGGGTGCGCGAGATCCTCCGCACGTAAACCTTGTTCACCGCACATAACGCAGCGAAGGGAAGTTGGAGGCGCTGCACTACGCACAGAGTAGGGCACTGCATAATTGGAAAGGTGTCTTAGTTTGTTGTCGGAAGCTAGAGAATACCTCTTGATTAGTGCTCAGTTCTTACCAGCCGGAGGTAGTTGTGATTACCGCCGTACGGCCTACCTACGAGGAGGTAGTTAGGTGTCTTCCGTCCGACTAGGGAAAATCAAGAAGTGGTTACCAGGTCAATGGAGTCTGCGGGAAAAAGAAATTGGAAAAAACAGTTGCAGGATAGCCATAGGAAGCCGGATGCACGTATTCTTCCTTCAGGTGTTCGAATAGCAGGTGGCACAATGGAAGCCAGGCAGAAGAAAAAGACACCACAGCAGCCCACTGCACGAGGGAAGAACACCTTCACTTCACAGAATATCACCTTTGAGGGATCGAATGGGGTGGAATGTCGGAAATGGTGGCAAGAAACGTCGGATGATAATTTGGTGAAGACAAGTCTTCGCAAAGTAGGGGTAGAATGGGCTATCCGGATGCCTGTGTTCGCCATTCGCGAGTACGTGGGAGCATTGCGATATATGGTTGATACCTTTGATAGCCACTCACGGACGAGCACATTTGAGTACCTTGGGAAGGATATCTCCATATCCTTCAAACCTGTAGATTTCATGAGAGTATTTGGCATCCCAGGCATACATGGCAAGAAAGTGGACTTGAAGGCGAAGAAGATGACACGGGAGGAAAAGGAACATTGGATTACGCGAGTGTCCCGAGACTTGACCCTAGCAGAGTTGGCGAGCATCGTAGACGCCACGAAGGGTCGTGGGATGCGTAGGTCCTTTGTCGCAGAGGGTCATTGGCGATGCATTATGGACGTCATCAAAAGCAAGTTGACAGGGTCGGGTAGGGCATCAGACATCGCTCTACCACAGATCGTATTGATGAACGGGTTGATGAACGGAGTCGTGTATGATTGGGCTACCTTGTTATCAGAGCGGATGTGCGCATTCTTGATGATGGAGCAGCGCACCTTTTACATGCCCCAATATGCCATTGGACTGTTCTTGGAGGCTACGCGGGAAGCAGTGCCAGAGGCTGAGTTGGAGGTACGGCCACAGGGACCTTTGGCGGAGGGTGAGCCTCCTATCATGCATTGGCGACACCTTGACATTGGCCACTCTTCCGCGAAGCGGAAAAGGATATTAGAGACCACCTCAGCAGAACCTGATAGTGGGCGAGAAACTTCTAGCAGTGGAGAGGACTTGGAGGATGAGGAGGATGAAGATGACAGTAGCAGTCGGGCCACAGACGAGGGGAGGATGGAGCCCGCCGGAGAGCGAGTGTTGTTTGCACCACCCACACTCTCACTTGGCACACTTGTGGGGTCGTCGGCGGGCAGTACTTCGATTCCGGCATTTGGGCAGAGCCGCACGCCCGTTACACTCGGGCCCATGCAGCCGGCCGCATCACCTTCCGCCATACCACCGCAGCAGGCTTGTGCACCAGCCGCAGGACCGACTCCCGCAGAGGCATGTACTGACAGCAGGGCGGAGTTGTGTGGTCCACCGCGGGGAGGCGTGGCAGGGGAGATGGTTGAGACGGAGCCTCAGGTGCGACTGGACGTTGTGGGATCCGACGCAGTGGTGACGGTTGCTGCCTCCTTGTTGGAGGAGCCCATCGCAGGACATGTTTCCAAAGGGGAGAGAGGGTCGGAGGTGTTGAGTGCAGCTCCATCGGTGGCGGCTATGGGGAGTTGGCTGACCCGGAGATTCCAGATGACAGTGATGCCACCCGTAGGAGCAGCTGTACTCTCACCTCGGCGAGAGCCTCCCACTGAGGTGGTGGATCTGGAGGATTCCTCGACGGAGACGCAGGCACCAGCAGAAGGACAGGTCACTGGAGAGGGTGTTCCTACTGGCCCAGAGCAGGTGACTGCTACACTTGAGGGGGCGGGGGAGACACCATTGTCCCAACAGGATGCAGCAGGTGTGGTTGAGGAGACTTTTGAGTTACCACGTGGGCTTCTTGTACCTACATCGGGGCTGGATGGGGAGGATATTGAGGTTTACTTGGCAGATATGGTGACGAGGGGTCGGCGAGTGGTGGCCGCGGCTCAGACACGAGCTCTGCAACAGGTTGTGGAGCAAGTCCTCCAGTTTATGCGAGACGGCTGTCCCGTAGCTTTCACTTCATGTTTTGAGGCACGAGGGTGGCCAGTTATCCAGACGGATGCGATGTTGGAGGCTTGGAGTGTGCCTCAGCCCGTCGTGGAGAGTAGGGTGACGACTCTCGTCCGGCAGATTGAGCAGGTTTACAGGGAGGCCTACTATGCCTTACGCCAGACGCAGCATGAGTCTGCGGTTCGCGAGGCTGCTCGAGTTGAGTTAGAGCAGGACATGGCCAGACAACAAGCCTCGTGGGCAGCCGAGAGATCAGAGTTGGTAGCACAGCTTGCGACAGCCCGCGCAGAGAAGGTTGCGTTGGCCACCCATCTTTCGGAGGAGCAGAGTGCGCGGAGTCTCGTCCAGCAGGAGTTAGATGTTGCTCAGGCTCAGTTGGTTCGCATAACAGAGTCCGTCGATACCAAGGATAAGGAGCTACCGGAGGCTGCGCTTATGGTGAAGACGGCCTTAGAGAAGGTGTTGGTGGCAGAGCGGGATGTGGCAGCACGCACCCAGCAGGTCTATGAGCTCCGCGCCCACCTGGCGGCCCAGACACCCGCATCTCACCCTTCGACTTCAGGGACGCTTCCTCAGCCCCCTCCTTGACTTTATCTTGGTCGTATATCTATATTACATTGTCTCCATTTTGTTGTTAGTCGTCGGAGACGACTTTTTTTTTTGGGGGGGGGGATGATGTTATCGGGAAAAAGTGTATAGTTTAGTAATGTTAATTATTGATAGTTAGTTAGCCGACGGGTAGGTAGTTGGAGTCGCGACGGTTGTGTCGCACCCCTTCGGCTGTCATATATTGTACCACCTCCGGGTGTTGGAGGACATGTAACATTGACGACAGATTATAATATGAACATCCTTTGACATTAATGGCAAGCTTATTCTGGTACTTCTTTTGTATTGGCATTGTGCATTACTGTTCGATTTCTGTATTCTTCCTGTTTACCCAGTGAGGTAAACAATCAGTATGGTTATTGATCACTGATCTGGTATTGGATTCCTTATATACTTCAATGGAAATCGATCATCTTATTCAACAGAAGGTTATTGATTCTATGTTTCTTACTTGATGCCTATTCCTTCGATTAGAGGCTAGGGGTATGCAGTGCAGACACACATTGCTTACTGAGAGTGGCCTTTTGTGACAGTGACATGGATGGCTCTCATACATTCATAAGGGTATGACTTATAAGTTTAAATCTTTAATTAAAACTTATTTAATCATTTATTGATTCTAGTTGTCTTCAGGTCTGGAACGGGGACATTACATTTGTCAAGACCCATTTGTCATTTCTTGTTTTTTGTTTCTCCTAAATTGCACTAATGGGGGGTGTTGGTATAATATTTAATTCATCTTTGATATATTATATCCGAAGTGCGCTACTGCACCTATTCAATACATTTACCTAGGATAATTAAGATATTTAATTTATCTCACCTAAGTTGCGAATAATGACATGTATATCTTAACTTGAGGTACACAAGTGCCACCAATATTTCAACAACACATGATTGATGGTAGTTAGGTACCATCTATATTCAACCAAGACCACCTTTGTCTTAGTCAAGTTTAGTGAACTTTCAGCTGATTGGCAATTCAACTCTTGACTTCTTAGTTAGGTAAGTTAATTCTCCTCTTGATTAAGAGTGATTGAGAGTTTACTTCATAACTCTTGGACTTGTCATCTCCTTGATTCAAGCATCCAAGATGCCTACATATTTGTATGTTTTTGATTGGGTAAAACAGGTTTTGAAGGGGCCCCAAAACCCTTTGAAAGTAGATTTTACAATGATTTGGAACCCACATGCAGAACGCTGCTAGAAGATCAGCAAAGACCAACAACAGCCTAACAACAGCAGAATAAAAAGATAGGAACATGAAAGATCCGTCTACAAAATAACAAGGCCAAAGCCACCAACAAACTTAACTCATGAATACAATCATCATGGGTTTTAAGAAGGCTCCCTTAACTTTGAGACAAACAGAAACACGTAAAACACAAGTTACTTGTCACCTACAATCAATAAACCAACAATAAATGAACCAAAGAAACCCTGCTGAAACAATAAGTCTCCCACCATCTCTTACAAACCAAGTCTCCACCTCAATAGAAGACACCTCCACCTCTATAGGATAGATCTGCAGAAGACGGAAGAGAAACACCCTCAACATCCACTTTAATAGGATAAGAAGAGAGTCCACCAGAGGAAGGGCAGCCACAGCCCCCTTACAACATCTTCCACCTTTACTAATAGAACGTTGCCAGCAGATAAACAACGACATACAACAGCTCAACAATTCAGAACCAAGGACAGCCAAAGCCCCCAAACTACATCACCCCACATATCCTGCAAACCATGTCTCCACCTCCATAGAAGACAGCTCCACCTCAATAGGAGGATCTAGCAGAAAAGGAACAAGGAGAAGCTGAAAACCACCACAACCTAGGTGTAACTTGTCACGTAATATTGAATATAGAATAGTATTATTCCATTCATCTGGATTTTGTGACTAGTTTATAAGCATTTTGGTTGGGTAGAATTCTTGTTTATGTAAAATTCTAAAAATTACTTATATAGTCCTTCTACATTATAATATAGTATACACTGAATATAGGTTATATATATTTGCGGTATACCTTTAAAAAATATGAGTATCTTCACACACACACACACACACACACACACACACAAATATGTGTGTGTGTGTACATACATATATGATATATATACCATCCTCAAAAAAATGGCTTCCGAACTGTCATCCCCAAAATGTATCCCCATCCCCAAAATGACATGGAACACAGGTGAAAACCAAAGTGTCACCACACTTGATAATGATTCATTTACTCCTTGGAAGTTGAATGAATAGCCATATAAGGAAAACCAAATTAGAAAACTGAAAATTTTTGTTGGGGTTATTTAATTTTGGCATCCCCATTTGTCATGCTCATAATTCCTAGCTTGTTACTAGAAAATCATTGTTTGTTTATGCATTGGAAAGCTTAAGTCATGAACAAATGAATACGGAGTGGATTGCAGCATAAGCAAGGTCAAACAGTCACATTGCCAGATTCCACTCTGAAGAGTCTCAATAAAAATACAAAATATAGAAAAAATGACTAAAACTAGATTCTCAAAAATCTGCATAACTCTGTACAAGATTGCTACATGGATGACCTAGGATGTTTTATGGATCAGTTTTGGTGTCAATAATTGAGTTTTGAAGGTGATTAAGAGTTGGATGATAGTGATTATTAATTTTAACAAAATCAGCATAGACAGCATTGTAGTTGTAATGTGTAATAAACTTATGTCAAGATGTAATGTCCCCTCTTTTCTAGACGATCACTCAGGAGACGAGATTCGCCTGTTATCCATCTCCGCAGGTGAATTCAGTGAATAGGAGTTGACAGTGCTAGCATGTGGGGTCCTATACTTGACACTTGGGTGCTAGGAAGTGTTATTATTTAAGAATAAAATGTTATTTTAATATGAAGTCACTTTTTCTAAAAATAGAAAAAAAATATAAAGAAAGAATGCACTGTGGTGCTGTAAGTATACATTTTGTTGCTGAAGATTAAAACAGTACGATATATGTTTGATAAGTTGTATCAATTTAACTGAGAATCAAATTTAGTTATATGAATGCAGAAATATCACACTATTGATGAATTTGCCTTGAGTAGAAATACAGAGATGATCTGAATATTTCTAACATTGACTGTGTAAGAATCTACTTGCAGATTGCTACAGTGGGACAGTATAAGACAAAACAAAATATCTTAAGGAAGGCAACTGTCAGTTTGTAATGTTTTTGCTTATATATCATCAAAATGTGTAAACCACAATATTGCAGATTGAAATCAGTAATAACTTATTTGCAATGCCCTTAAAGGTTGGGCCTACGGACACTGAGTTGGTGCTTGGATTAAGCAGTTTGTTAAGTTGAGATTTTGTAGGGAGTTGGTGCTCTCAGAAGGAATTTGGTGATTCTTTAGGGTCGGTGCCCTAAATACTTTGTACACATCATAAATTTGTGAGATTGGAATAGGACAATAGATCCTAGCAGTATTTCACTGTGGTTTTTCCCATTCTGGGTTTTCTGCATATCTTCTTGTCTGTTTCCTTTATTGTGTGGTTGCACTTGTCTCAGTTTTAAGTTTCAGTTTCCATTCCAGATTTTACAAAGTTCATGAAAAATTTCAATTGTTAAGGATTGTAAAATATACTCTACTACAGATTCAGTAGTAGAATTGTGTTCTACAGATCTTACTTGACACAGCTCAGCACTTTGAGGTGTTGGCAAAAAGACATGATTGGGATATAATTTACAGATCTTCCCTTTGTTCTATGTCTACTTCATGAACATGGTTCAGTGTGATGGACTTGAGAAAGTTATGGTGACATGTTATTAGAGAATATGCAGCACTTTGTGTTGCATGTGTGAATCATTGGGATTGTTCTTTATTATTAGATGGTTTGATTACTAGCCACACGTTTGTTGTAAGTGTTTTTTGGTAGACTTGGTATGCCATGATTTATTTGGCATAACCCATGTAGTAGGAGTTCCTGGACATATGTGTCCTTCATTGACAGGTTGGCCACATGAAGCTTGTAATTACAGTTTATGGGTCATATATGTTGTTGGCATGTGTTTACTGATGTTTTAGATACCTTTGATTGTTTGGCATTTGTTGTGGTTGCTATTTCCAATGATGTGGAATTTTTTGTTGGATGTAAACAATTAGTTGTGGTTTTTGTTCTAACAATTATGGAACATTTGTGTTCAATCATGTTCTAGGAGAAAGATCATGTTCTAGGAGAAATTTCAAAGTTCAAAGTTGTGTTCTAGTAACAGGTTTCAAATTGGATGTATTGATGCTTTAGTAAAGCTCATGAGCACAATGGAGTTGTGATAGTAGCCTATAGCCTTTGTTAGCACTTGGATTTGATGCTCGTGTTCTTTGGATTGGTGCGTCTTCACCTTGGCTTGTTCCTTTTCTTCCATAGGTGGCATGTTGGCGAATGATATGATTTCTTTCTTGATATGGTGATTATCTTGGATGTTATTGTAGATATCTTGTTGGAGCACAAGAACATGCTGGAGATTCATGTCGTTTCATGGATGCCTAGTATGATGCATTTCTTTGTTTGGCCCTTTGTAGTTAAATATTCTTCAAATTGTCATGATAAGGTGTTTGATAAGTGGGAGAAATTTGGGAATTAAGGTGTCTCAACCTTAGCATTTCCTAGCATTGCATTTATTTATTTAATTATTTGATGCCCATATTATAAATTCTTTGAAAGATCCCAAATGGATCCTTTTGCTGTTGCTGCTGTAAATTCTTAATTAAACATACTATATTTTTGTAATTTTCCGGTGATCTTATAGAATAGACAAAAGTTGCAGAAAGGGATTGTTTCTTTTTGGGTTTTGATGTTATAAGTAAAGTAAATGATAAATAGCAACAACTGTGAAATAAAACAATAAACAATGTTCATATGTAAGAACACTTAAGCAATCTGAAAATACTGCAAATCATACCAGGCAAATAACCTAGTTTTGTATTCAGAAAGAATCCATACATTTATTTGGAGTTGTTCTCAATCTGGATTGAAGCCAGATGGAGGAATATTATTGGCAACGAACAAAGAAGACCAAATAAGCTGAATACAACCCTTCAAGCCAACATACAAACAAGGCGTGGTTGCAAAGGAGGCGTGGAAGCTGCTGCAAATCACGTGCCAGCTGAAATAGACCAGCCGCCCTGTTGAAACCCCCAATATGCACACTGAATCTTCAGGTCAAGAAGATGTGTCTTCTACCTCTGACAATCTCTATGCAATCCTGGATAAATCCACTGTCAACTCCTACTGAGGGCTACGTCCCAGCAAGCTCAGACCTGGGGTTTGCGTCCCAGACCAAAATCACTCTTCCAGAGCAATTCCCAAATTCGCAAGTTTCAAAATGATCAAAGCTACTATCAATTAGGTTTTCATCTCCTTATAACTCCTTTCCCTTTGCAAGTCGAACCCTAAAGAATAATAAAGCTTGCGCTTTATAATTAAAGTGACACTTTCCCAATTATGGCGTCAAACTATAGAAAAATATCACTTTATTGCAAATAAATAGCTTCAAGCATCCAAAAAGACTCCGGGAGGTGAGAATCATGTAGCAAAGTTCAAGACCTTTCCAACGAGCTATAACACATAGGCATATCAAACCAGATGAAGCCAAAAACCCCTTATTACTCCGAAATGGCTATATACATTGCCTTATTTTAATTTATTTAATCGCTAACTTAGGAAATATTTAAATATATTAAAATATTTCCATAGATCCAATAAATAGCCCAAAATAACCAACCAAACATGAATCTGACTTTGTCACCTGTCTGTGACTGATGCCAGACAAGATGGGCCAACTGGCAGTCCCATCCCTACAATCTAGGGATGCTCCTAGAAACTAGAAAACACACCCAATCTTCCTGAAACTGAAAACATGGTATGGTCTCGTGGAACCTCAAATATGGAAACTGCCACAACCTCCTAAAAAGTAGGTAATCTCCCTAAAATCAAGGAACTGCTCCCAACGGCCCACAAACTGCCTGAAACACAAACTCCGGATATTGAATACCCTGTGTGAGTCTCTATCCACCACTGCCAGCCTACGAGACCCCCATAATAGGCTAACTCACATGTCTCTACTAGACAAACTAGAGAGGGGACATGACATTCTTGCTCATCATATTTTGTCATCTAGTGTAACATGGCATGGTGAGTTGTCATCTTGTTGGCAAGTGACATGAAGGATGACAAGGATGTGTTTTTGTCCCTACATAGGAAATTAGGCATCTCATTTTGGTTCAGATATTCTACCATGTGTCTGAATCTTAGAAACTTGTGTAAGTCATTATGGCATGAAAAATTCTTATGATAGGTTATGAAGGATTCATATGATAAGTCGAGCAAGTGTTAGGAGGCATCTTGCATGGAGAATATGGGTGCCCAACTTGGGTTATGATGGGTTGTAAGAGAATAAACTATTTATGGTTAGTTATGACGGATTCTCTTAAAACTATAAGTTTTGTCGGTAATGACAATTGTAAGATGTGTAAGAGCACCTATCATACATATTTTTAGCAAAAATGAAGAGCCCAAGTTTGAAGACATGTAAGAGAGGTTAGAGATTTTTGGACAAGTGTTTGTTGCATGCTTAAAGGTGTTGGAAAAATGTGCCACATGGATTTGGGCACCGACCTCTTTTGGCTTGGTTCGAAGCTACTTAAAACTTATAAATCTCTATATATTGTATGTCTTTTGTGTGGGTTTGAGAAAGGAGTGAGTAGAATTATTCTTTGCAGGGTTATGCTATTGGATTCCCTCTAGAAGAGCAAGACGTAATCTCCATGTTAAGACTATGAGCTTGCAGGTAATATGTAACTACTTTGTTCCAGACCAATACATTGGTTTGATGCTTTGGAATGTGGGGTTTTTTACCTGAAAGGGCTTTCCCCATGTATATTGGTGTTTCTTCTCTTTTGTCTATCTTCTTCTATTCTTCTTTGATGTTCTTGAATTGTTGATTTGCATATCATTATGCTGTTGCAATTTTCTTAGATCTGCAAACTACAATATTTTTCCTCTAAAAGGGTTAATGTGATGGGAAATCAACTGTGTTTGTTTCCACTTTGAGGCCTAGTAGTATGTGCATGTATCAAGTTCTTGAATGTTTGATTAAAAGAAACATAGGATACTAAAGTTTAATAATAGAACTCAGATATCTTTCAAGCTTCATCTTTCCCTTTCAGAATGGAGAACCTAGATGTATGTGTGCTACACCAAGACTTTGTATTAAATGAACCCTATTTAATGTGAACATCCCATTGACATTCCTCGTCAATGTGTTATGTATCCATATATTGATGAGACAATATACTTGCACCAATAATAAGTCATATGGCATATAACTTTGTTAGTCTGTAATGTTAGAAGATCACAAGCAATTGTCACTCAGCTATTATATGTTTAACAAGCCGTTTACTTGTTTTCCATGTCATACTTCCATTCAATTTTCATGTATGGTAACATTCACAAGAAGACATTATTGTAGCAGACCATCTAGTACAGTCACCCAATGCAAGAGCATCCCACCAAACCATCAATATAGTTGGAAGCATGCAAAAACACTGATTGAAGTCACATGTTTTGTTTATGAATTTATGAAATGATTATATTCTTAGTATAATGTATATCTAATGCATATAATTTCATTTGGCATGCGTGTCATTATCAAATTGGGCGATTTACACCAGGCATTCATACCCCAATTAGTTCCTCTAGATCAAACATATTATTCATATGATAAACTTAAGTTGCCCATAAAACATTAAGACAAGTCCTTGGAAGCCCCAAAAAGGCAATTGGCACATTCCCCTTTGTGCAATACTATTCTCCAATAGTCTCTACTCCATTTCAAGGTGCCAAGAACTTACACCCAAACCATCAATCTTGGAACAGGTGAAATTAAACAAAGACAAATTTGTAGGATTTGTACAAGATTGTTTTCCAGATCATTTATAAAATTCTCCTTCTGATGAGCTAGACAACGTTTCATTCTCTAAATTATTTGAATAGTGACTTTTTTACTCGAGTACAAGATGCCATTCTAGGATATAAAATATATATTACCATCCAAAAATAACAAGAGTATTAAAACAAACTCTCATTTCATATGGAGGCTGCAATAAGTCATGTACACATCTTAGCATAGTTAAGACCATAAACAGACACATTGGAAAGAGGAGATGAGAGGTAAGAAACCTTTTCTTCATCGTCTGTTGTAAGTGGAAAGTGTGCAAAGCTACCCAGAGAACAATCTGCAGCCTGGTTGCTCATTTCTCTTGTCACTGTGCTCTCAAGAGAATGTTGCTCACAGCTGTGATCATTTATACTGCACATTTTATAGGATGAACTCTCAGCATTTCCATTTTCTTTCCTCTGCAAAGATTTTTGAGATCCCTGAAAATGCACAATTATATGTTACAAATAATTTACAAAATTTAGAATGTTTTTGTTAAAGCTACTAAATGAAATATTAAACTATTACATTAGATACTACTAAATTCATTACTTTCTCGAATAAAATATCAAGTAATACATGGTGAACTGTTTTAGTTAGTAATTATGTACAAAAGAGTACTGTAAAAACAAGGCGAATAGAAATATAGCAATACTGTAAGCATACTCATATCCCAAAGAAGCTCTAATTAAGTTGAGTTTGATTGATTGGAAAGACCTCAGTATCACAGGATTTTGAAGGTGTGGCTTCCCCTCCAGTAAAATCATTTTCATTAAGGAAATTGATATTATCATCTGCAACATCTGTAAAATTAGCTGGTACCTGAAGACATTTACAAACAATGAAAAACATTAGATAAAAATAAACACCTTGGATTGTTCTAGCAACACATAAAATCCTGTACTTCTCTCAAGTATTTAAAATTTAAAAGTTTTTTATCACCTTCATAATAAAGAGTTTCATTTATAGGCCTGAAACAAAACAATAAATGATGAAAATCATATGAGAATTGATATACAGTTGTCTGGCATAAAACTAAGTTTTCATTCAACTTTAGAATATGCCATTTGATCAGGAGCTCCCTATACACAATATTGTCTGGCATACAACTAAGACAACATTCAACCTTCACGTGTCTTCTAGAAAATATGCTCATTCCAATGTTGTCCCTGAGGAGGTAGACCTCTTACAAAATCTTTTCCCACATAGAAGATGCCAAGATGTGTGAATTTCATATCACGTTTATCAATGAAACCAAACAATAATTATATTGTGTTATGTTTGCTGAGTTCATGTCATAAATAAATTCAGTAAATCAAGAATGAAAGGTTCCAAATCATTGAAAATTAAAAACATGTCTTCTGCCCCTCAAAGCCACACAACTAATAGCAGGTTTGTGGTCTTCTCAACTGGCTCAAACTAGATACCAATGGCTTTGTGTCCTTTTGCCCTTAACTAGCCTTTAGTTGATCGCACCGCTTGGAGATTAACCACAACTTAACCAAACTTCACTCGATTTTTGTTATTTCTCACTCCACCTGATATTGTGTTGGGATCGCATCCTTATTGCTGATGTAGATCACTGGCCTGCATCATCTTCAATGGAAAATTGTTAAGTCTTAGGTTAAGACAATTTTTCAAGTGTTGTGTATTCTTATTCATGATGAGGTCAAGATAGTCTGCCCTTCCCGAGATTGCTTGTCTTCAAACAATGTCATCAAAACCTTTTTAATGTTGTAGATATCTCTTAACCTGAAAGCAAGAATGAATATATATATACATATATATATATATGAGGATTAGGAGTATGACATATATGTATGCAATGTTCTATGAAGAGGTTTTCCCTTTACTTGACAAGGAAACCTTAGGGGTTTTATGAAAATATTTCAAGTTGACATATTACAATTCTTACTATAGAGATTGGTTGGGTAATCTATATCTAGATCTTGAGGATGTAAGGGCGTTGTAACTACTAGATTTGCTCCTCCATAAAGCTCCACTTGTTTATTGTCCTTTCTTCTTTTGATTGGGTGCTTTTAAGATATCCTTCATCGTACCTTGTTTTCTTGCTTGGATTCCCTTTTGCTTCTTCGTCAGACATCGCCTCTATATTATGTACTTGGCTTCCTTTTCCAAATATGTTTCCTAGCCCCCATTTTTCCATACACTTGAAGCACATATTCCTCTTTCTTAGGTCTTCTCAATGCCTTTTAAGGTCTTCTCTATTACAAACATACCCATGCTCCCATTTTTCTTTACAATGGAAACATGGTTTTACTTTTTGAAGTTCTTTTAGGCCATTTCTGGGAAGAAATTCCTTTTTATGCCATTTTTTCTTATAGGGGTATTCGGTATGTGTGTTTGGTCTAGAGTTCTTAGTGTAGGGCTTGTCTTTTGATGATGTGATTTCTAACCTTGTAGCCTTTTGGATTGCATCTTCAAGTGTTGTAGGATCAAGAGAACTTACCATACTCTTGATTGATTCTTTCAACCCTTCTACAAATAGGTATGTGAGTCTACTTTGAGAAACCTCAGGTACCATGATTGATAGTTTTTGGAATTCAATGGCATAATCTTCTATTGTTCCATGTTGTTTTAGTTGTGTTATTTCTTTGAAGTACCATTTGAGGTATCTTTGATCAAACCTTTTGATAAGTCTTTGAGTGAATTCATCATAAGTCATTATGTGTTGGTGGCCTTGGGTAATAAGGCCATGACACCACCAACCCAAGAGTAGACAATGACAATCTTGGCCCCAGGTGGCAAGCGCATTGAACATCCACATGGGGTGGTCTACCTAGTGGGGTGCTTGTATCTGCTTTCCCTATTCATGCCTCATCCCTTTAAGACAATGGTCAATCATCGTAGAGATGGGAGAGGAGATCACAATAGGAGGGCCCTATCTAAGCCCAAGAGTGGACACTCACCCTCTTGGTGCCAAGTGGTAGGCACAGATAGACATCCATCAGGCGTGGCCTACTTAGATGGCGATCTTTAATCTGCTCCCCTTACACCTCCTTCCCTTGCCTTTATGATTGCATGTGAGGTTACAAACAGATTTATGTTCAAACATATGTATTTTATATCCAATATATATAAGAGATTATATAACAAATGCTATCTTATAGTGCATAGGTTAGCCATACAACTTAGGCATACCATAAAGATAATTATTAATGCTATTATCTTCTTGGTATAATAAATCTGGATCTGATCTGTTATAAGCCTGATCTAAGTTCGTGCTTGCTGCTCAAAAATGGTCTTTTTCTTGATGTGGATTTGTGTTCTCTTATATTGAATGCCGCATATGGTTGAATCCATATTGATGCCTTCATTTGGAGATCGATATTGATACTTTTATATCTTCTCATCAAGTGAAGAGGTATGTCTCTTCCAATGTATATCTATTTGCAAAGGGATGCCCGTTGGCTTCATGTCCTTTTGCACTTAATTAGCCTTTATTTGATCGCACCACTTGGAGATTAACCACAACTTAACTAAACTTCACCCGATATTTATCATTTCTCAATCCACTCGCTACTGTGTTGGGATCACTGCCTTATAGCTGATATAGATCGCTGGCTGGCGTGCATCATCTTCTATGGGAAAATCGTGAAGTCTTAGGTTAAGATGATTTTCCAAGTGTTGTGTCTTCTTGTTCATGATGGGGTCATGACATAGAACCCTCTTCAAACTATAAGTGGAAGCTCCCTGTAAAACAAACATACAATGGACAATAAGTACTTGCTATTTACAATCCTTTCAATGGCTTGAAGGATGTTTCACATTCATGTTGATAATATTAAAAGTGTCTTCTTGTATTCACCTAGGGCATAAAGCTTAGGTGCTCTTCAACTCAAGGCAAATGATTTTTATGTCTTTTGACTAAATAAAAAATCTACAATTACATGCTTTCAACATTGAGCTGAAAGAAAAGATTTAATAATGCAAGTACACAAAAAGATTGGATAGATTAGACACAAACACAAGCACTATGGAAAATTAAAAGAGAAGGATCAGTACAAAGCCACAATCTCTAACTTTGAGTGATTGCAGTGCAAAGCTTGCAACTTACTAAAAATAATTTAATCTCCCTCAAGCATACATAACGAACATTTTAATACTGATTAAAAAGTAAGAAAGGCAAACTAAATTCAATTTAACACATGCAATTCTAAGTTAACAATAACATTGAGTAGCAAGTTCAAGAATATGCAAATAAAAATTACCATTAGTATCATAAGTGCAAAGCAAAACTCATTTACATTATATACAAAGCTATTACATGCAAGGCATTTTTTGATTACAAAATCCTAACCTTTAATACTAAAGCTAAATCCATGCAACTTTCAATTCAATTGTAGATTCAATATATTACAAAATAGAACCTAATGCTCATATTTATCACATGGCAAGAGGTCTAAAGATGAACTAAAAATAGCCGACTCCAAGCTATAAATAGTGAATGTTAAAAATAGTTAAAAGCAATAAATAACAAACGCTCCTAGTGCTAAAAATAGAGGCCACTAAAAATAACACAAGTTATAAATAGCTTCGGCGCAAATCTGAGAATATGCTCTTTTCGTTGGAAAGACAACTAAAATAGATTTAGTGTGCGCTAAGAATAGACTTCTAGATAGGCAGCTCTTGATGACTTTGATGATTCTGCAACTTTTCCTTTAATTATGGCCAACCATCTAAAGACATCTTAAAAACACTAAAATTCTCCTATGATGTTATGAATCTCTTTGATAGACATGGACTTCTACTTTACACATGCATTGATACACTAGACTTTCGACATGCCCTTTCGATTTATGGAGGAGCAAATCTAGTGGTAATAACATCATGCACCTCCCAATGTACTTGCACAGTGTACCTAAATTTTGAAATTTGAAGTATCCCTTTCACGAGGTGGACACTTGCATTCCAGCACCTATCAATGGTATTTTCAAACTTTAATTCAAGCTTAAAAAAAGCGATTGTTGAGGCACACACCTGCACCCCGAACATGCATCTAATAACTAGATTTGAAAGTTTTGTTCATGATGTCTGTAGCATGACCCTAGGCACACACCTATACATAGTTTTTAAATCTTTGTATATAAATTTGATACTTCCTTTCAAATATTTGCCCTTGTCCCCCAGGTCCATACCTAACAAAGGGTGTAATGTCCCCTTCTCAACAGTGATCTATTCAGTTGGCCATTAGCCTATTCCAAAGACCCGTAGGCTAGTCCGGAGCAATAATTAGGGTTTCCTATTTTCTAGGAGGATGTTTTGGCAATTCTGGTGGCTTGCATGTTGGAGTTTTACAGTTTCGATTCTGGATTATTCTGGGTTTTCAAAAAGCTTTGCAATGATGGTACATGCATAGCAATTAGTGGAGTTTGGTAAAATTACTATTTTTAGTAAGTGGGGCTAAGGACAACTTATTTTTTGGGTTTTTTGGGGTTTTCAAAGAGCCTCGCGATGGTGTGACATGCAAACGAATCTAAAGAATTTTCCAGAATTACTATTTTAAGTAAGTTGCAACAGCTACTCAGAATGTGGTTAAAATGCTTTTGGACATACTTAATATTATTAGCAATATGCTATTTTTAGTAAGTACTATTTTTGGCAAGTTTCAATGGTCCAATTCAAAGGCTATTTTTGGCAGTGCAGTTTTCAATACTTTTAGCCTCCAGTTCACTATGCCAATTGTTCAGCACATGGAAAAAGTATTTTAATATATTTTAATGCCCCCCTTGGCCTAGGTGTGTGACTTATGTATTTTTGGTTATGACTTAAGGACGACTGGAGGTGATAAAGTATTATTTTAAGTCATAAGTTAAATTTGGGATATATTTCACTTATTCTTCTTGGACGCCCCATTATATTTTATTGACATTTTTAATAAAGTATATTTGCTAGCTTATGAAGGTCAATTTGGGAAGAAAGGAAAATGAAATGCAAATTTCAAATTAATGTAAAATGATCTTGCATTTGGATTTGGCATCTATTTGGGGGGAATGTGAATTTGAATTTGGAGGCACCAAGGTTATAAATAAGAGTGTTGGGCTCTTGTGTTGGGATCCATGAATATTTTGTAACAAAGTGCTGCTGAATTTGTGCCAGACTAATGCTTCAAAGTTGAGAGCTTCCTAGCCTTGTGACAATTTCGTGCTTGAGAGATAGCACCTAGCTGATTGGAGACTATTTCTCATTCAGAGGGATAAATTGAGCTTTTTAAGATGGATTTCATTGATGCATTTTCAGTTTTCTAAGTTTTGGAGTGTTTTCATGTTGCTAGTTTGGTTCATGGCTGTAGCAGTTATTCATTCATATCTCACTGCCTGATTGTCTGATTGTTTTGAGTAACGGCTCGTTGGATTCCCCTTTGCTAGACTCTCCTCCTTGCTAAGTTTTAGATTTTATAGTGAAGGACCTGATTTTTAATGCAGATCGCCCCTTTCTAGGCAGGTCGTACCATGTTTCAATGACAATGGAAAGCGTGTGTAAAAGTTTAAGGGGTGTCTGGCATAGTTTGTTAATTAGTACTTGGGCACCCCTGTCCTAGCTCTCCTTTGCCACTGAATTGGAGCCATTTGGAGGTGTTTTGATGGAGATATGGACTTCATAGTGTTGCTGGTCTGATTTTTGGTGTTGCTGATAGGCTATATCAAATTTGGTAAATTGTTCATTTTGGCTTGTGTTTTTTAGTTTCTTGTTTGTAGCTTCTTGGAGTACCTTCTTATATCTATTAGAGATTGGAGCATTATTGTACTGACAGTATCTTGCAGAGTTGCTCATTGTAAGGCTGTATTCAGTAGTATTGAAACAGTCCATTTTTATTCAGCATCTTACTTTCTTGTACTGCCCACTCCATAAGTGGAAGAAGTTGGCTTAGCCGCCTATCTCTTTTTCATATTGTACTCCTGTCCTACCGCTGAATAAGTGGTTGAGTGATAGCTCTATTATTTTTGGTCCTCCCACTGAAAAGTGGTCGAGTGATTGTCATTTACTTAATTCAGTCCTCTTTGGTTTGTAAATTTCCCCACTGAAGATGGAAGTGGCTGGTTATACTGCCAAGTAGTTGTTTAATTTTCAGTAATTTCATTATCCCACTGAAAAGTGGAAGTGGCTAGTCTAACCGCCAACATGTAATGCTCTTAGTATTTCATCTTTGCTAATGCTAATGGGTGAGATTGTTGTGTTTAAAAATTGAAAAAAAACTAAGGATATTTCATAGGTTTCAACTTGTTTTGAAAATTTACGACTTTTTTCCTTTTATGAGGTAAACAATTACCATCTAAATCTCAGGCACACATGTATACATTGGCTTAATTTCATCCTTCATAAAATGTACCCTTATATTGTATAACCCAACATTTTGAAATGCAACACCCCTCAATTCGTTGAATCTATATTTCATCATCTTGAATGCTCTTGAATCCTTGGAAAACTTTTTTGAACTCCCCATCTGAATGTTTTTCTTTGGATTGCACAAACATTTGAGAGAAGAATGGAAGAATATGATTAAGAGGCAATGCTTATATGTCTGATACAACTAGTGTTGTGACTATTTTTCCTCAAAATCAGTGTCCAGCTAATAACAAATCGTCCATTTCCTCTTTGGAATGACTGAAAAATGACAGACAAAGGAGGTTTTTGAAGCAAGAAAACTGTTGTTATGAGTCATGACTAAGTGCCTGATTTTTGTATGAGGAATGAAACCATATAGCTGCAGTAGACACTGCTGTAAACTGGTGTACCTGCTATTTATGTTCTGTTGATGCTGATTGAACAGACTTGATTCTAGATTTCAATATCGCTATCGAATGCAATAGAATGCCCCTGTTGATTGGAATTAACATTTTTTAAATTTTGAAAACTGCATGTAGAGGTGTGAATCTCCAGCTCAAGTGTGCACCTGTAATAGCATTTGAAATTTTATTTTTCAAACCAAACAATATCCTTAATTGAGGTGTATGCCTAGACACCAGGTGTGCAACTACACACCACTGTATTTTCATTGATAGGGTGTATTTTTCTCAGGTCACACACACTTGTAAATAAGGATTTTGACTTCATTTTGAGACAACATAATCTCCATTATGAGGTGTGCATCTCTACCCTAAGCATGTGCCTATATATACACTTTTCACTTAGTTTTACACCAGATTTTGTCCTTTGATCAACTGTGTGCTTAGACCCCAAGCACACGCCTATGAATGTAAGTTATATTCTTAGTCAAGTGTGCCCCTCCACACTGCACATGCACCTGCACATAAGTTATTGAATGCTTATTTTTCTTTCTGGAAGGTGTGTCTTTGTGCCCAAGCACACAACTGTGTTCATGACTTCACATTTTTAGTTGAACTTTGAATTCTTCCACTTACGAAGTGCAAACCTACACATTAGGTGTACACCTAATAGTGTGTACAAAATCTTTCGCTTTTGACTCCCATCCCCTTTGGTGAAATATGCCCCTGATCTTCAAAAGCCAAATTTTGGATTTGAAAGCTTCTATCTCAAAGGTGCACCCCTGTCCATGTTCTTTAGCAACAACCACTTTTTCTTCACCTCAATGAATGATTTGAACTGAATTCAAAAACCTTCTTAAGTTTACAAAAGGAAAAAGGACAACAAGACAGAGAATAGACAAGACCTGAAACATATTTCACTTAAAACTACTTAGGGCATTGACTTTAGCTTGAAACGTGGTACAAAACGGAAGAAGTCAAGGGCTGCATAAATGGCTGAAACAGAATCTATGATTGTACTATCACTAGACATGATGTAGGAATTGGACAGACTGTGTAGAAGTCTCAACACCATGTCAGGATAGGATGATGCTCAATGTCAACGTTGTGGAATTCATGTACGAAGGTGAGAGATGTGAACAGACCACATCATGATCATTATCTAGTTTACAAATTAATTTCATACATTAGTATGACATCACAAGTAGTGATGTCTTCAGTATGGAAACTGACTATGACACCACTAAATTAAGATAAAGGTGAAGGGACATTACAATCAGTATAATCGAATATGTCACTATTGTCTCATTTTGACTGTTGTGCCAAGAAGAAGTTGCATTTAGCATACCATGATAAAATAAAATAATGAGGACTCACGAGAAACTTCATTTTTAGAAACGGTACAGATATGTGAACCACATGCTTTGTTATTGTGTAGGCACAAGTTATGTCATCTCATCACTTGTTAAATATTTCTCTCCTTTCTCAAGAATACTTTATTTCGATATGTCTTCACCCTCAATCAAACATATATGGGAGATAGGCCTTCTCATTTTGGCAGAGCTTCAACTAAATGAAAGGCAGATAATGTACATCGGATCGGCACAATGTACAATGTGCAAGTACATTGGGAGGTGCATGATGTTATTACCAGGTAGTTGTTTACTAATGGCATCCCATTCAATGTTCCCCATTCAGTAAATGGGGAAGCATTTAGGAAAACCATTCAAGTTGGCTGTTTTATATGCCCCCCAGATAAACAAGGATGTGGACCATGCTTGTTGACAAAAACTATTCCAAGGTTAGTACATTCATGGAAGAGTTGAGAGGGCAGTGGATGAGGTCAAATTGCTCTTTCTTAATGGACGGGTGGACTGATAATGCCCAAAGGCCACTTATAAACATCATTGTTACAAACTTACATAAAAAGCAGGCCTTACTTTCTTAGAACTGTTGATTGTTCCAGAAAGTAAAGTAGAAGGATGCATCTTTTCAAGTTTAGATATTGAAGGATGCTATAGAGGAGTTGGTCCCTCCAATGCGATTCAAGTGGTCATAGATGTAGTCCATGTGTGTAGATCAGCAGGGATAACGATGCAAAACACCTACAAGAAAATTTATTGGAGTCCACTTTTGTGTTTATGCATTCAAAGGCATTGACAAATTGAGTGGGTGAAGCAGGTGGTCACTTGTTCCTAGAGATGTGTAAATGTTTATCTACAACCATTACACTTCTTAGGTGCTTTTCAGGTTCATTTTGAGGAACAAATTCATCAAGCCTGTAGAAATGAGATATGCCAATTGAATTATTCTGCTGGAGAGGGCGATTGAGGTTTAGAAGGCCCTATTATCTATGATTATTTGTAATAATTGGAGCGTGTGAGCAGAGCCCAAAATAAATAAAGGAAAGAACGTAAGGAAATGATATTAAATGATGACTGGTGGAACAATCCCAAATATGTAGTAGCTATTGTGTAACCTATGGTGGATGTCATCAGATATGTAAACAAAAGTGCTCCAGGTTTTGGAGATTTATAGGTCTTTTCATCATTGTGTTGGGACTTGGACTTGGCGAGCCATTAGTTTTCTCAAACACAAATCCAACACTCAGTGTAGACTCAGCAAAAATCGGCAACTCAAAAACATATAATTTAGAAAAAAAACATTTTTAATGGGTTTTTATTTGAAAATTTGAGTTGATCTTCTGAATTTTTTCAGAGACTCTGCCAAGTCTAACAACTGCAACTTGTGAGTTTCAGCAGAATTGCAAGTCTTAGCTGTCAAAGTCCACCAAGACTGAGAATTGAGGCTGCCCACTTACTGAGTCTGACTTGGACTCAGATCTACATGTCTTAAACGAGTCTCCACACTATGCTTTTGATAACATGCTCGGTTGCATGGGGCAAAATGTTGGAGGGGTCCCATGCTTTTTATGACCAGCTCGTTTAGCCCATCCCTCACAAAACATGAGATAAGATGAACAACCCATTGCACATGGAAGCATATGCAGTTAATTGCAAGTGGTATGCACTAAGGCTGAAGAGAGTACGTTCAAGCTCCTATAGAAGATAGAGAAGTAAAAGTGATCATGAAACTCAAAAAGATGTCCACTACTCATAAGGCATAGATCTATGGACTCAATGGGTCAAATTTGTAGGGCCTAGAGGAGAATTCAATACAAGTGAAGCTAGAGAGGATAGACTCACCATTTTCTGAGAAAGATCCCATTGTATGGTACCAGCTAAATGGGATGCAACCCCTTTACTTTTAATGCATGTGGTCCACCTCCTTTTGTGGGTTACTAAAAGAAATTACTTAATTTATAGTTTCATCAACTCAATCAAGAGGGATAGGCTTACCACTCAAAGAGTGAAGAACCTAGTAGTTGGTCACAATGCATTGCATCTTCATGACCAAAATAGAAACTTGAGCATCGTCAAATTCTAGCAGCATGATAGGATGTTGACCCAAACTTTGCAAGACAAATTGATGAGGAGATTCTAATGGTAGCATTGCTGGGGAACCTGCAACAAGAGACCAATGATTTAGAGAGCAGTGATGACAACATATTGAGCATTGATGACCTAAACCCAAAGATAAAAGATGAGGATGAACTAACTAATGATTTTGACTGTATTATACTTTATACTAATAGACTTCATGAATTTTGTATATTTGATTTAATTGACTATGCAATGAACATTTGATGTTTGAACTTTAAAGCTTTAAAGTTTTGACTTGCTATTACTCAGTATCAATTATTACTTTGATATTTAGAGTTTATTAGTTTAAAATTCTAAGTTTGATCAGTGATCTAATCAGTAATTGTATGTCAATTGTTTTTAAATATATCTAATGACTAATACATAGTTGAAAATTTAAATCTTGATTATTCTGTTCATATTTTAATTTTTGTGCTTTAAAAATATAAATGAGTAATCAATTGTTAATTTACGTTCTCATATATATTTTTAAAAAATATTTGTATATCTCATAACCTTTCTGTCCTATAAATGCATTTCCATGTCTCACCATCTGGGAAATTCCATATAGCATAGAATATTATTATATCTCTCAAAGAATAAGGTATTTTATCACAAGATCACCTTAGCTAATGCAAACCTCAAAACTATTTTTTGTATTTTTTTTTATGTTTTAATCACTTTAA
Source organism: Cryptomeria japonica (assembly GCF_030272615.1). Classification (NCBI taxonomy): domain Eukaryota; kingdom Viridiplantae; phylum Streptophyta; class Pinopsida; order Cupressales; family Cupressaceae; genus Cryptomeria; species Cryptomeria japonica. The sequence goes on along the minus strand of NC_081410.1, from coordinate 402,148,430 downwards.
TGATTTCCATATTGTCATATAAAACTGGAAGATTAGGTAGAGTTTAATGAATACTTGATTTTCATTTGACAAGAATTCATTATACATATTCTTTTCCAGTTTTTCTTTTCAGTGCGGTTATTCTGCTTCATCTTCTTTGGTTTTTGGATTTGTTTAACAAGTAGCTCAATGGTTGTTACACCCCTATTTCAACAATGGTTTTATTTTGAATGATGCAATTGTGTGTATGGACGAACATTGATATTTTATTATTTTCATATGTGGATGAGTAATCTTAAGTATAAATTGATAGTAAGACATGAATGATTATTTTGGCAATGTCTATCTTTTCTTTATATACATAAAAATGATAAATGAGAAGATAAAATTGGTCTAACCATTTTCATGTTATCAAGTGGATGCAAGATAAGCTACGCCCTCTAGAGGGAGGGAGAGTATCATCAAGGAGAGGATTGCAAGCTTCGGAAGAGACCGAACTTGCCATCGAGCCTTGAGTCTTAAGATAAGTTGTTAGTAGTTGATCATCACCTTGGCCTTTTAGGTGGCCGTCTCACCTTGTCAATCAGTAGGCAATCGGTCTTATCCTTTTATCATCTGTGTTCATGTTGTTTTCTTGGGCTTAGAAAATTTGATATATGTAATTTGAGTTGTTAATTATATGTATATGTATGCATGTATGTATATCCAGAAGTCAATATATATAGCATACTTACATACTTATACATATATGCATATATGTATATGTAAATCCAAGTCATTATGAAGTGATACATGTGTATACGTACATCCAAGTCATTATGAAGTGATGTATGTATAAATATACGTATATACACACGGATGTAAGTATGAAATATATGCTCATGTGAATATATATTTACATATATGATCTCTTAATGTTTAAAAGCTTTTAAGGAAATATGCTATTGGCTATGTAAACTGAAGGTTTGCTTATTAATTCGGTGCGAAGTGGGGTGGAGACGTTACTCCCTCTCTCCCTGCCACCTCTCGGGTCTACTGTGCTTGTAACCATTGATCAAGATGGTAGATGTTTTGCATGGGCGGGTTCTTGAGTGAACTTTGCATTCAATATAGTGAAGGCATTATCTTGAGCGGGGGGTTCAATCTTCTGTGTTATCTTTCTTGCATGATGCCTTCTTTCTGTTAAGCAAAATTCATCCACTATCTTTGCAATCTTTCTTTTGGCATATTTCTTTTGGAAAGTACATATCATTAGCCTTTAGACTGAAGTCTAAGGAAATCGGAAGTACATATCATAGCATTACATATTGCCCAGTCGTTTGCTTGGGTGTATCTTTCATAAACATTGACCCAAGTTTTTTGCTCAGCCTCTGAGTTAGGGCATGAGATGCATGAGGAAGTTTATCATTAACTAGGTATTGGCCTTAAGGTGTTAAGATGAAGATGCCTGATATGAATTAATAATGAACTGTTTGTAACTTAAAAGTAACTCAGAGGGAACCCAATCTCTGTTTGAATTGATGTATTTTAGCAGAATCCTTGTTGACCATGGGTCAGTATGAGTCGGATTTACGGCAGAGGCGAAAGTATATGTGTCATTTAACCTGAAAGGTCATTTAGCCTATTACTAACAGCTATCAAGATAATATGGTTTAATTGGTGTAATAATGTGGGTCAGTTGTACCTATTGTTGATAAACCTATATGTGAGAATGAATTCTAGTGTGAACAAGTCGAGTAAGGGTGGTGAACTCTGATAGCACTTGTGTGCATATTAATTGAAACCTTGGCCAAGGTGGCACTTCTTTAAGCATGCCACCTTCAATTCACAAGAACCAAATACACCTACTAGTCAGATGGTCATATTAGTTAGGGGGTACCTATATTGTGTGACCGACCAGGTTCATGTAGGTTCTAAACACCAGGCTCAGATGGCAAGATGGCAACTAGGTCTAGTCCTGAGTCTACTACCCCTGTGAAGGGTAGGGCCACTTCTAGCTGGAAGGTGTGCAGGAGATTGCCAGGTCTATGGATGGGTGGAAAAGCCCTTGATGATGCTCTCCCTCTTATAGACTATGCCGAGGCTTATTACAAAGTTTTTAGTAGGAAGCTTCATGATTGTAACCTCTGGACTTTTATCTTTTCCTTTGATAGATAAAATTATTTATTGAAATCTCTTTCTTGTTAATAGCAAATGAAGTATAATTCTTTAACTACTCAATTATAGTCTAACTACTTTTTCAATTGAATTAGTTTGTTTCATATTTCGATGAAAAGCAGTTAGTTAATTTTCCCTTTCAGCTGAAGTTGAAAGTTTGTTGCAAACTCATTTATGAATTATTAAGTTAGTTCACTGTTTCTTTATTATATAGTTTAGTGGTTGTTACAATGGTGATGGATTTGTTTACTAGCAGAAATTCTGTAAATGTTTTGTAAGACCTTTATTTTATCTACATTATTGACTCATCTTGCTCAATACGCCTGCATAGGAAGACTGGGTGAAAGAAGACTGGTTTAATTCAATCCAATGCTATGAATTGTGAAACAGACAGCTACAGAAATTTAGAGGGCATACAAGGAAAACAGTAAATGCAAGTTGAATATGCACATAAGATTCACAATACATTGATAGTGATATATTAACATTACCCAGTTGAAGTGAAGTTGGAATACACCCTCGACAAGCCTGAGATGAGATATCATAGCATACATCTGGAATCAGCTGTGTTTTATCCTCTTTGGGAAATCAAAAGAGGATACACAGCACTTGATTCCAGCTCAGATATATATGCTGAAAAGTTCACCTTTAGAAACCTCAAATCCTTAAAAGTTAAATGTCATAGTATTTCTGGATAGATTATTATTCATTCAAAAACCTATTGTTGTTTGTAATAAGGGTTGGGCCCTAAACCTCCAACACATAAGGGCTGGGCCCTAAACCTCGACGTCTCACCTCCACGCTACACTAAAACATACACGCCTCATGATAGGACCTATCCTAACTTCGCATTAAGCAATCTAGTAAATTAAATAATTAAAAGGGTTTTATTTTGCAAAAGCCGACATGCTAAAAGGGGTTCGCTCCTTATATAAATAAGCATTCAACTCTCACCACAAATTATCAATGGTAGCACTCATTTCATGCGAAATACACAAGTCTGGAGAATGCGAACTTCAGGAAGAAAGTCTTCAAGTTGAGGCGTGAATTACATCATTAGAAGGAGGCGAACATAGTTAAGATTGTGCAAAGTTCTTGAGGGTCTGCAAATCTGGGTTAAAAGAAGCAGCAAGCTATCAGCAACAAACACACACATGACAGTCAAGCAATCTGCCATTCTTTCTGTGACAGCAACATCTACTTCTACAAGTTCTTGAGATAAGTGTTGTAACAATTGCATTACCATAATCTATAATTAGATCCGAGGATCTCTTTGGCTGGGTTTTTCCTCCTAGGAGGTTTTCCCAGGGTAACTGTGCTTTGTCCTTTTTGCATTTCATTTCCTTTCCTATGCTTAAATCTGGAAAACAATAAATTAATTAACCTAGTTTAAACTAATTCTGATTTTCTAAGTTTTATTCAATCTGAAAGTACTAAAAATAACACCTATTGCATCGGTTTAATTGACAATTGGTAACTGCAATCTAATCACTTATATAACATTACTAAAACATATTGACCTTATAATCAGCATGGCTTAAAGCTTAAAGTCTACGTTTTCAAAAAAGTGCTCAAGAAAAAACAGCTCTGTTCGAAAAATATCATTGGGAATGTTGACCTCCATATAGTTGGAGAGATGCTACAAACTGGAAACTAATAATGTGCAGCAAAGAAAATCTTCCAAAAAACTATTAATGAAGTACTATAAAAGCTTGAAATTCACTGTTCATTCCTACAAGCCACTCATAGAACCAAGAAAATATTACTAGAATGACTTATAGTACATCCATTGACATGGTGCACTACACTAATCACTCTTTTTTTTCTTAAGGATGTTTTAATAGATTAGACTGCTTTGCCCATAAATTGCCCAAAATATGGATTGGTATAGGACCTTCCAGTCTTATTCAGACATTATTTACCATTGTATTTGTCACTTTTATTAACACAATGAGCAAACTTATGAAAGAATAATTCCCTTCTACAAGATCAAATCAGTCAAGACAGCAACCAACATACTTTGTTAAAAAGAAATTGCTAGCAACATATTCTCGAGGATATCAATCTTGTGAGCCACAAATTGGATCCAGATTCACTATTGATTCAATTTTGAACTGAACCTCTGAAAAGCACAAAAGCAATACTGAGAAGGGGGGTGAATCAGTATAGCAGAAATTTAACCTTTTAGACTTAAATCACACAGGATCACAACAAGATTAACCATAAAAACAAATGCACCAGATATCTCGTGGAAAACCCTTTCGGGTAAAAAACCATGGTAGATCAAAATTATTTCATTAAAAAGCACCAACTCAGAGATACAGAAAGTGAGCACAAACTCACAGACAACCTGCTCTAAGTACCAATTCCAACAGAAAGAGGCACCAACCTCAGTTTGAGAAACAACACAGATTTTGAAAATGCATTTGAATCACAAAAACCAACTTGGATTGATGAAATTCAAACCCCTTTTCTCACATGCACACCTGTAATTGATGATATAATAGCAGAGATCATGCACCATCTCAGAACTTTTTGGGATCAACTTACTTCAAAGAAAAACAAGTCACCGCACCAAACATTGCACCCAGCCCAAAAAAAAAATGTTTACTTTTTACTTCCACACCTCCTAACATTAGCCTCAACGATGTCAACCAGTTCATGTCATCTTTCTTTTTGCTCCTCCAAACCAATACCGTCTAGAAACTGTTGATTTTTAAAAACAAACATAGTCCACCACTAGCAGCAACACACCTCCAAAAAGAATCCCACAACATTAATTAAAAACGATCCCACAATATCTTTTAGCGTTCAGCACATGCTCCAGAAGAATACGTGAGTACCATTAAAATGTCCAGCCACCACTTATATTCACGATACTGTATGCTAAAAGATATGAACCATTTTCAGAGTCCATGACCCTTTTAAAAAAAAATCGATGCCTGCCTAAAAAAATTTCACCACCCACGAGCTCCTTCCATACGGCCTATTTAATAGAAAAGCAACCAAAAAAATTTTTGTATCATATCTATCTCAAGTTTTCTTTTCCGATCACCAAAAAATTTCTTAGTTTTTCAATTTCAACTATACGGGTTCGCTACACAATATTTTCACCATCCGGCATACATTGAATCCTTTTTATAAAAAAAGATTCCAAAAACAGAGGCATTATTTTTATACCACTTCCTCATTTCCCACGACATTTTTTAACCAAAAAAAAAAGGTTTGAATATCCTTTCTTTAGTTCAAACCAAAAACGGAGTAGAAAACAAAGATTGTTTTCACGAGCTCTTCCAAAAACGTATATCACCAATCAAAGATCAGCATCCCAAAAATACCATGGAAATTAAGTGCCTTTTAAAAGAATGGCGCTATTACACCAGGCATCCACACAGGCACGATATATCCCAAAACAGCTGTAGAGTTACCATAACATGCTTCCGAAAACTTTAAATAGATGCATTACAAAAACTTAAACAAAGTCGTCCCATAATCAAAAACTAATTAATTAATTCTTGAGCAGTCAAAAGATAGGAGGAATATGCATTGAATACATATCAAACTTTGCTGCCACAACTAAAATCCAAAGACAACAACTTTTTGGAATATTCAATGCTGACATGGCAAAAATCTGAAGAAGCAGCTGACAAAGGTGACAAGCAAGCTCACAACCTGCTCAAATAGACACTCAAGCAGCTCTAGCAGGCATACAGGCAGCTCCAGCAATCAACCAAGTAGTTGAAGAAGGCAACCAAGCAGCTCAAGATGCTCAACCAGGCACACAAGGAGCTCAACCAACCAGGCACACAGGGAGCTAAACCAAAGTTCATAAGCAGCAACTTAGCACACTCAACAAGCCTTTCACATCAAAGACAAATATTCCAACAACCTCCTAAAGGTCATTTTCAATCACTTCAGGTCTCTAGTACTAAGTTCGGTACTGGCAACAATTGAAATTCATTATCACAATTTTGCTTTAATGCTTTTCTGCCTACATATTCCATTGGAAAGATATTCTTACAACTTTCTGTACAGCAAGCCTTATAAAACAGAGTTCTTGCAAAAAGATCACAATTCCAATGAATGAACAAACCAAGATACATGTGCAGACAACTTATGGGTAATATGAGAAATGACCATGCCAGACACTCATCACTATATACAGTATTTTATCTTATGATTAATGATCAATACATAAGTTAATCCATGCCTTCTGTCTACACAAGATATCCAATTACTGAAAAGAAATCTACAATGATAGGCATAGTTATAATCACATGAGTAACTGGTAAATTGGCAGTAACTGAAAGCACAATTGGGTTTTCAAAAATTTGAAATTCCATGGTTACCAAAGCAAACATCATATTGGAAAGCCATCTTAAGCACACTCCTTGATAACGGAAATTAATGTTAGATGTGTCTCTGATACGTGACTTTGTATGCAGATAGATCCGATACGATATCTATCAGGTACATTTTCTTTGTTCTTAAAACAAGGTCCATAGACAATGCTGCAATGGAAGATGAAAGTAACACTCACCTCAGTTCTACTCATTTGCCATCTAGCACGAGAGTGATTAATGGCGTCTTCAGTAGAGTTTGCACTGAATTCTGAAATTCAAAATAGACCAATTGCAAAGTAAGCACCGAAGGAGTAAACAAAATGACAAAATACACTAGCAATGGACGCAACACAAACATGAACACTATTGGGTTGATCTAGTACCAGGGCTATTAGGCTGATGAAGAGAATCAGTAGAATTTGGAATAAATCCTTGAGCATTTAAGATGTCATGCCACACGCTCTGATAATGAGAAGTTTTGTACAAGCTCAGAAACATAACAGAATATAAGGCCAGGTAATGGAATATGATCCTCAAGAATTCATATCAAATTTGAAATATTTTTAAAAACAGATATTGAGATAGACGAAAATAAATGTACTCCTAAGAAAGATGCCAGCTACCTCATCCAAATCTTCAGATCCGTCAATATATTCATACAGGAATTCGGAAGCATTTTTTTCAACCAAATCATCTGGAGGATGCAAGACATTGTGGAAGAAAATGGTTATTGAGTCATAGTAGAACTGTGGTCGTGGAGAGTTGTGGTCCCCCTCAAATTTAATGATATTTTTGTCCCCCTGAAAACATGTAAGGTAAGTTTCACATTTGAAAATAATAATAATGCTTCAATTATTTTCTATACATTTGAATCTGTAAAGGTGACAAGTTTGCAAGCCTAAGAATGAGATAACACTAGTTACAAGCATAATATCTTATCATTTTGCTAATTATTCAGTTGAATGTAAGTCTTGAAATGTCAGTCAATCAATATAGACTTAAAAGCTGCAGAAATATAATGCCACAAGAGTATTACGAGAACTTGGACCCCTGAGGACTTGTAATATCACAACAGTACATGGAACCAACAGTAAGATACACACACCTGTTAGTAATTATTCTTAGTGGCATGGACCATGGGAAGGAGGTATTTATATCATAAGTTTGGGATTGTTATTGTCCTTTCCCTAATGGGTAGTAGCGAAGAAGCTAATTATACCCATGAGGAAACATATAAAAGTCAAAATGCAACTTTACCTGGGACAAAGATGGCACGAAATTTTGAATGAAAATAATGCATCCCAAACAAGCCCAGAAAACTAGAGAATACAGACGAAAATGTTACAATTCCAAATACAGTGATATAGTATTCAGTAAGCTCACAACATACATTCAATTAATCAGGGAGCATGAAAGGATACTTAAGCAGAGAAGAAGCCATACAGAAAGCCACATTACTGCAAACCACCAACATGAAATGTCACAAATAAATAAGGCCTTTATTGTATCTCTTCTCCCCAATTTGATAATAAAATAGAAAAGATTCTATTGAGAATTCCCCATCATCATCCATCATTTAATGTATGTAGTGCCCACTCACTTTTGGCTTGTCAGACTTTGTGGTTTTGAGTTTCCGTGTGGCTTCAACCCCTTTTGATTTGGATATGATGCTTTTCTCTGTCTTTTGGACTCATATGTGATATTCATACTCTATGCTCTATGGATCGTTGGCTTAATGATGATTTTCATGTTGTTGACTATGATGTGATTATATGATGTTACTTAGGCTCAGTTAGTCAAATGATTATTGAGATGGATTATTTATGTGATGTTAGGATTTAATCATTATATTTATCAATGTTTACTTGTTTTGACATACACTATGTTTTATCTTTGTTATGCTTGGGTGAAAGGGAAAAGCATCACACTGCTCTTTACGAGCAAGCTACGTCGCTTCCATTCCCTTTTCACGGTATGATATTATATGGGTTATATGTATATGCTCGACAGTTTGTTTATGCAGCTGCAGGTACCGAGCATCAACTCCACCTGAACCTCTAGGTCTGAGCGTGCTCTACGACCGAATGGTAATATGGAAAATATGGAGTTATCAGTCAGACCCTTGACGTGACCATTGTTCCTATGCGAACAAGATCCTTGTCAGGTATCCTTGTAGTTTGGTTGTTCGGTCATGTCAGTGTTAGTCATGTTGGCCCTTTGTGTTTGTTAGTCGCAATTTGTTGCTCTTGTGTTTAGTTTGGTGCTTATCCTATATTATTAGCGAGAAAGTATTAATTTTAATATATTAATGGTAATTGAGTATTAATGATTAATTAATTAATAAAATTGAATACTGTGCAATATTATATTAAGCTTATTGCATTAGCTAAGTGATTTAATTTACTTTACCTTTTTGAAAATAATTATTTAAAAGGGAATTAGATATTTATTATGAGATTTTATTGTGCTCATGGAAAATCAATTTAAAAGATAATTAATATTTATTTGTTTTCAAATTCAAAATTTCAATGTGTAGGGGAGTTATGAAATATAAATTAATTTTATTGGAATTAATTGGAAGAATCTTGCATGCTTTTTGTATGGGGAGTTACTTTTTGGAAAAAGGCATATCTTCTGCTTTTTGGAAAATGGAGGGGGAAGAAAGTTTTGTTTTCCCGTGAAGAATTTATGTGCGTGTGAATTTCCTGGATATGGGGTTTTGAAAATGAATTTGGGGGAGTTATGGTTTTGAAAAAAAAAATTAGGGAAAAAATGATAATAGAATACAAAGGAAAGGGTTTTGGAAGATGTCCTGAAGACTCATGGATTTGTGTTTTGCGGATCATGATTGTCGAAGCCGTGGATTTCTTTGGGGTTCTTGCTTCTACCGTTGTGTTGATTCCCAGATAGCGTAAAGAGGTAGGGATTCACATTTCCCTTTTTGCATGTAAAATTTCTTCTTAGTCTGAATGAAATTAGTTTGATTTGTTTTATTTCTAAAATGAGAAAATTTTATTGATTTGTTTGTAAAATGGGGAAATTTGGTTATTGAATTGGTTGTGACTCTAAGCTATAATTCACGTTATGATTCTAAAATTTTAGTTTTCTTTCCTGGTTTCATGTCTCATAAGATTTTAATTGAATTCTTGTTTTTTTTTTTTGTTTTTTGTTTTTTTCCTAAATAAAATCTATTTGAGATTATGTGCATTTTGGGGTATGGATCCAAATGGTTATACCTTCTTTTTTTGAAAATTTTACCTAGGAATTCTTGGTTGTCTTGTTTTAAAAAAAATAATATACAGATATTCATGTTTAATATTGCAGAATATTTTATTGTTTTCGTTCTCTTTCTTTAAACATATACTTTGATGTCTCTATGGGGAGCCCACCCACACTGTGCGCGGCTCGACCCACGCCCGTGGGGTGAGCCCACGTTGTGGGGAGCCATTCCCACAACCGTGGGGGGGTTGGGGGGGGGGGAATCTCCCACGGCTTCCCCTTTGTATTTGTCATGTTCAGAAAACATAGATCCGAGGTGAAATTCGTTGGTCTGCGACTTAATTATTTTTGTTGGTCTCTCAGTTTTATATATATATATATATATATATATATATATATATGTATATAAAAACATATGATCTTTTGTTATTGCTCAGTTGTATGAAAACAAATTAAAGTTTTGATTATTATTATTTATATATAACTTTCATATGAACTTTGGATTCTTTTATTTAATTTGCTGTTGATCAAAATAATGATAGCAAAATTGTAGGAATGTATAACGATTTTCTTAAATGTTTTGAATAAAATAATGTCAGTTTTATTGTACAAATTATTAGGAAAAATATGAGTTATAATGGTTTAAATTTTGGGTTATTAAAATTAATGTTAATTTGAATTAATTGATGTATAGATGATATTATGGTCTCTTTGGTATTTTATTATGATTGGATTCTCTTATGTTTGGCATTATGAGACCTTGTATTTGCTTTTGGTTCTTGTCTATCATAGTTGGATACTCGGATATGTTGTTTTAATGTATTTTGTTTCCAGAGGCTAAGGACAATGTTTGAGTTCCTAATTGTGTATGGTCACTCTTCGTCTTTTAATGTAATGTGATTGGTGTCCTGCATGACTTCTATGCTAGTCAATCATTCTTTGTTTGCATTGTACCTCCTTGTTTGTAATCCTGTTCTAGCAAGTGAGTCAACCTTTCTATGGTAGAGGGGTCTTGACTCTTGGTGTTTTTGGGTGTCGTAGACCTTGTGTTGAATTTTGGATTCCTAGGTGCAAGTCAAGGGGGAGTGGCTTTCATTGGGGGTCGGGACCCAAAGTGGTCGCCAGGGTAACTCAGTGAGGGCTTTGTAATCAAGTGAAAATTTAAATAATGAACTTGGGTGGGTAGTTAGATCTGAGAAGGCTTGTTTAGGTCTAAGGTGAGCAGAGAAGGCTTGGAATGGCTTCCACCAATCTTGTCCCTTCGAAAGGTTGGTGTGGTCCACTAGTGTTTATATGGGGGCCGAGGGTCGGTAGAGGTCACCAGGGTAACCCAGGATGGGGGCTGGGACCTAATGAAGACTCACCAGGGTAACCCATGACAACCTAGTGATGACACTCTTCCCTATTGCATACCTAGTAGTCTCTTTTGGTTACTTTTCTTTCCTTGGTTTGCTTGGGGCCTCTAGAATTGGTTGGTTTACTTGTGAGTCTCTTGTGGTAGTAGTCTTGTGAGTCTCGTGTGAGTCATTTGTGTATCCTTTTATGCTCCCTTTCGTCTTCTGGGTTTGGCCGATACCTCCTAGCACGAGGGGTGGACCTGATGGTACCACATGGTTGGGTGGAGTGCTATTTGCACCAGAGTTCCCAAACTCGCCGCGAGTCAGGCGAGTTCGCCGAGTTGGCAAGTCGAGCCAAGCTCGGCGAGTTTTGCTGACTCGGGACTCGGACTCAGCGAGTTTTGACCATAACTCGCCTGACTCGCGAGTCAGGCGAGTTATGGCAAAACTCGTCGAGTCCAAGCTCGAAGACTCGGCCACGACAGGTCAATGTTTTGACTTGTTTGACAAGTTAGTCTCTCCGCCAGGATTCATATATGGAATAAAACATTTAAGTATAAGTGACATTTCCTTATGTCTTTTCTCTTTCTTATACTTTAAGTTATATTCCATATATATTGTCAGAATGTTTGAGAGTGGTTTTGGACCTCCATGAGTTACAATGCAAAATCTAGTTTTTGGAGGATCCTTCAAATTTCAAGACTTAGTCAAATTTCAGGCCATTTCAGGATCAGGATGACATTCCAGACTTTTCAGGCAAGTTCACTCTGACCTTGATGTAAGGGACGCGACCTAGGAGGACACTATACATTCAACCAAGGTTTGATTTAGCAACTTGAAGCGTGACCAAATAGTACACAAAAACCCTAGGAATGATCTAAATAACACCTAATCACTCAACTGACCTAACCTCCTTCACTCCACCTTGAGGAGATCCACCCGATTTGATGACCTTTGAGAAACTCAATCCCTTCAATGCAAAGGCTAAGACACTAAAACAACCAACAACAAAACTAAAAGAGCTAACCCTGGAAAGCAAAGAGTGGGGGTCTTCATTTGCAATGGGGCGATGTGTGAGTACCTCACAACAAGGATGTTTCTTAAAATTTTGAAAAAAGGGGGTGAGTTGGGGACATTTCCTACCTGTCCCCACATCCCAAAAAATCCCCCCATGGGGCACAAGGTTATTTTTGGCAAGGGACATGTCTCTGAGGAGCATATTTTCAAACCCTTCTGGCCTCACAATTCCCCCTTCCATCCAACATATATATAGCCTAAAAACTAAGAGGTCCAAGAAAGACCAAGGTCAACTATAGTCCCAAGGTAAAACCTAAGTTCAACAAGCACACTATTTAATGCTACCATACACATGCAATCCTTACAATTTCCAAGTGAAGATGTTCTTGATGTCTCATGTTGGTGCTCCCAAAATTTCAATTTGGCCAAAGAAAATACTAAACAGAAGCCCCAAACAAGTAGATACTCTACCAACATGCCTTTCATGGCATTACAAGCTAGCACACATTATAATTGAGCTTTATTCAATAATGGGTGCATGAAACAAGTTTTAAATTGTTAAAAATCTCTTAATTTCAAGGTTTTTTTATTTTGCCGAGTCACGAGTCGAGTCGACCTTGCCGAGTCCGAGCCGAGTCCGAGTCTGGGAACTTTGATTTGCACCCACTGGGTTTTGTTTGTCCTACTTCATGATCGAGATGGCTCGTGGGAAGATTGAAGACTTTTATTATGATCCAGATCTATGTACTTATTTCTTACATGTACTCTTAGAGTTGATATCCATATGGATACCTTGTAATGTAACTAATGATCATATGTATTTTCTCATGGCAATGTATTATGTATCATGATCCTTGTAATAGACAGTGTTGATATAATTTATGAGGTTTCTTATGTTCTTGTATGTTTGGTTAATGTTATTCTTGAGTAACATCGTTGTGGGGCCTTGAGAACTATTGCTAGTTATTATTTGTTCATCTTTTCATTATCATGATGTATTATGTTACTCCATGCATTTGTATGGTTTATTTTACTTGTTTTTTTTCTTAAAAAATTATTCGCATTTTCATTGTTTTATTTGTTAAGTCCTCTGGGCCTCATAGCGGGGCTTTACAATGTATCATTCAAGACTGCATTAAAAAAAATTGAATCTGCTTTTGCTATAAAAAACTTGAGTGATTTGGTCTAGAATATGAATTGCATAAAAGGCATCAAAACTACACTGGCTTAAACCCATATGCAAGACCCTTGAACCAAGAGAACTTGAAGCTTTTTTGAGGCAAACAGGTCACTCACAAATTTTTTGAATTGTTATAAAAAAATGGGATAAGGCAGCCTATATACAATTGATGTTATAGCAAATTTCTTAAGCCCCACAAAGGAAGAAATTCTACCCCTATTAGAGCATATCAACAACTTTCATGCTAAAATGCATAAACTTAAAAGAATCATATGATCACCTATTTCTGTAACTTTTATGCATATCCATATTCCTTCTACAAATTTTATACCGCATACTCAAAGCTAATCAAAATTTATTTATGAAAGAGAGATTGATGGCGAAAATTGAAAAATAAGTGTATTAATGATATCAAGGCTACATTTATGTATTGCCAATATTGGCATAGTGTGATGGTTAAGTTGTAGTGTTGTCGTACTTGCCATCAAGGTCCAAATTCCACTTGGGTGTTGTTGAGTGTTTATATTGGATTGAGGCCCCCCATTTGTGACCTCACCTATTCATAGCTTTGGGTCAAAAGCATTTACCCCTTAAAAAAAGGCTGCATTTATGTATGGAATAAACACTCGGCCAACTTCATTAGCAAAATAATCAAGTACCACATTGTCAATGTTAGGTGACATGATCATAGTTGTGTCAAATGAATTGATGTGAATTGTGAATATTGTTATGCATCAATGGAAAAATGATGTTTCTTATGTTTAGGAGACATGACTAGCTTGATGTTCTTCACATTTCCCTTAAAGATATTTTCATATACTACCAGGCTTTAGAAAGCATCCCCCACAGAAATTGACTTCTAAACCTGGGACTTCCAAGAGAGTTCACTAATATGACATCCATGATCAGTCACTTGGTTGAGCCACCTCCCTTTAAAATTATTGCCTTTCATGTCAAGGGGCTCTAGTCTGATTGTCTCAAATATGGTGAAGATTCACTTGTTTAGAATTGTTTAATAAGATTGCTTGTTTAAGCTTCGACTCTTTTTGGTCACAAAACATCATTTTCCCAATTTATAAACCAAGAAAAGACTAACACATAAAATTACAAAAGATCATGATTGGGTGCACATTTGTCAAATTTTATGACATGGTCTTCAACAAACTTCTTTCCAAGCAATTTAGAGAAAAAATTCATTGCACGGGTTAAATAGGCTGCAAGAGAGATATCCATACCACATTCACAATGTATTCTTTGAGCTATAATCGAAGAGACTTGTCAATGGTATTCTTAAGTCTTTTGCTGTTTAGTGGACTCCAGCAAAGCTTGACTTTGTACCTATACACCTACTGTTTTAGAAGCTATACAATACCGCTATTTTAATTTTTAGCATTGCTCTCATGAGAAAAATTGTTTAGTTCCAGATAACTGATGGATTCTCTAATGTGGTAAAAAATACAAATGTATTCAAATACTGAAGCTAATATTTAGAAAAAATCCTTTTCGATCTAGATAGATGAGTTTGCAGACTCCAACATCAAAAAAAAAAAGATTATCATCCTTAATACTTCAGAAGATATCATCTTCAGTGTTCTAATTTTGCTACAAAGACAAAGCCATAGAGATACAAAAGCAGATACCTTTCAACTACAAATACTCCTTAAATCGTCTCCTGACCTCCTTCCCACAAATGGGAAGATAAATCTAGTAGCTATAGAAGACAAAATTTTAAAATGTAATTTAATAAGATCTTCCCCACAACTATATGTTAGTAACTTACTATAACAAAAGATTGTTTATCGCAACCTCTGTCAAAGAAAGAAATATTTCTGATGCATTTACCAACCAAACTTCTAATGGAGGAGATTCACTACGGAGAAATCTCAAAGGTTTCTTGATCAAAAGAAGGCAAGAAAAACCTATGTTCGTCCAGAAATCAGCTATACTCAGACACAACTAGAACAGAATCACAAATGATCATCCCCAAAATAATAAATATTCAAGATCACAAACCTCGTCAAGAAAGAAGTCATCAACTGCTTCTTTAAAAGTATTTTAAATAAAGAAGTAATATTAATTTCCAAAAGTGACCAAGAATATGTCAAAGGAGTGGAAGGTACATCAGTTACAATAGCAAAGAACTAGGGCCAAAGGGGCCCTAGACTCTAAGCATTTTAAATAAAACAAGAAAAGCAAGAAAAGCACAGAAATACACACACAAGGGCAGCCTAAAAAAGGTGACCCCCAAACAAGTATGAAGTATAAATCGATATGTAATGCAATGTGCCAAACTTGAATCATGGAGAATTGAGGATAGCGGCACCCCTATCCAGTGTGGAAATTGAAAGGAATAAAACCTCTTTGTTGTCTCTCCTCTTTCATGAGTTCATTCCATGAGATGTCATTTGAAACAAAGAGGACATGATGATTATTTCTGGGTTGATTTATCAGGTATACGAATTGGATTGACACTCATTCTGCCGTGACTCTTAGACATAATCTACAGCGAGACCTTTCAGCCATACAAGGAATCCATATAAGTGAATGAAGCAACAGTCAAACCAGAGATACAGGTTTAAATGCAAGGCTGATGTTCAGTTGGGGATATCTGTACATCAAGCAGGCCTGTAAGTTTCATAACTTTATATTGGGTTCTCGGATGAAGGTCAGAACTATAATTAATTCCAAATTTATGCAAATGTTTCTGTCAATTGTTAGATAAAGAAGTTTATGAAATTTCTGAAGGATTGAATATTTCCCATTGAATAAAAATTGTACTATACATAAAGTACGTGAATGAAATTAAATTTAATCAGAATTGTTAGTAAAACTTTATGAAAAGGTGGGCGATTGTTTGTTGAAATTTTCAAAACATTCAATATATGACAACTGATTGACAAATTGTTGCATAGTTGAAACTGTGAAAATTACGAGTTTTGGTCTATGATTCCTGGGAGGGTTACTACATCAATTCCAAATTTCCAAGTATACTTAACCAAATAATTTTAGTGACAAAAATAGGTATTTTTATTGATCTTGAGTAGCATAACATATATAACGAACAATTAGTTATTTTACCTAAAGCCTACTATAATTATTTATTCCTTACTACAATCTTAATGACAATTCAATTTTATTCAATAGAACCTTAGTCACAATTATAGATCTAAATATTATACTCTGATAAAGATCCACATATGTAAATAGACAATATTCTCTTATTCCCATAAAACCTAGTGAAACATAAGGATAAAACCACTGCTTTGTTCAAAAGAAGAAAAAGATGGAATAAGGCCTCTATTAACCACAAACATATTTATGTAGAAATATGCCCAAGAGAATCAGGTTTCATTTAAAACCAATACTTTAATACAGATGATCAAATATGTAAAATTCCTAATACCGCATAGAAAAGAAACAGAATGAAATTCCCAATAGCTTTTTCCAAAACACGTGTTTCTATTGTCCAGATAAAACAAATAAATGAACATCCACCTCAGCTAATGGAGCATTAGAATAACAAAACAAAGAAAAAGGAATTAGCATATCCATGCTTGCCATCCATTTTCAGTACACCATATGCAACAAAAAATAAATCATATATATATATATGAAGAAGATCTTTGTGTAAACATATCCCAAAATAAAACAGAATAAAAAACATACAACTTACAGCATATGACTTGCATATGAGGTCCGAATGATGAGGTTGAATAAAGATATCTTCGGTGGCATGTCCAAATAATGCAGGTATGAAAGATTTTGATGCTACCTGAGCAGTAGAATATCAAAAAAGCAGCTTCAGTATGCAAGCAAGAAACATAACATAACAAAAAATTGAACACCAAATTCAATATTCATATTTCAATCAAAACTAACTGAAACCACGGTGTCTTATAATATCTTTTGTAGTATATGTCAAGTATTATCTTTCATTTTTAACACAATCTTACAATTTTATGATGTTATGACAAGGCAACTTGAATTAAAAACATGGTACATCATAAACTGTTGCCGAATCCTCTTGGTTGAGTGTCAATCAAATGGTGATACAAGTATCCAACAACATGAGATAGCTTGACGAAGAAGACTTTCAGAACAAAAAGATCTCTGTTGGACCTAAGATCAAAGGAATAAGTGAGTTTCTAGAAGACGTGTAAAGGCTTCCAAACATGGTTGACTCCCCATGGAGAGAGCAAAGAAAGCAGAAGCGGGGATGAGTGGATGGTAGACATCAATAATCATGTTATTGCTTCAACATGGAAAAAATGGAAAGTGAGCTTCCAAGTGTGACAAATATCATACAAGCACTGGAGGGAGGAGCTTTTCTAAGATCAAGGGTTAGTACATACTTCAAAAGGTTGGCTTCAATCAATGACAAGTAGTGTGAAGATAGCTTGAGCAGCATGGAAGATCAACAGTGTTAAACTTATTACAGGGAAACTTTGAATCCATTTTTTGTAATTTCTTCCTTTTCTTTATTATTTTTGTTCTTCATGTCCCAGTTTTTACTTCTCTTGGAGTGTATCTTGTGCCTTACATAGGCACATAAGAGATATATGCTGAGATGTATGCTGTTATAAATCTTGTGAATCCTATACATGTGACTGTGTCAAGTGTGCAATAGTTGCACCCGCAGTCAGTGTTGAATTTTAGACTTTCAGATTTAACCTATACTCAAAAAACTTAAGTTAATTACTAAATCAATATATTTGCTGTTTAGTTTAATTACTTTCAGACTTAGACATAAACATAAATTGAACAAAATGAACACAACACACAAATACCCTGGGAAAACCTCCTAGGAGGAAAAACCCAGCCAACAGATCGTCAGATCTGACTATGAATTATATCCAATTGTAACAGTACATTACTTAGCTGGTAGCTTTGATGTGGCACACCAATTTGTCTAAGCCTTTCACACAGCAATACACCTCTTGAATATGTTTTGCATATAACAACAAGATGACCTTCAGATGAGCAGATCTGGAAATTGTCTTTGGCTTCACATATGTCTTGCAATTCGCATCTTCTATTGAAGTTCACCCTTGTATTAACAATCGCCTCAATGCACACTTCCTTCACTTCGCATTTAGAATTCTTTCTTTCTGATTTTCGCACTTGCAGAATGATTATGGCATGTGATATCATTGTGTTAATGAGGTCAAGTAGTTGTTTATTTATATGAGGCAAGAGGACCTATTTGAGGTCGGCTTGGTGTTGATCCCTTTTATTTGTTTTATTACTTTATAGGGTCAGCCCTATTAGAGGTAACACGTTTCCCTTTTGAGTGGCGTGTGTCTTTTAGTTATAGGGTCGGCCCTATTAGAGGGAACACGTTTCCCTTTAGTGTGGCGTGTGAGAGAGAGAGAAGGGCCCAGCCCTTGGCAGATTCCAATGTTGCCTTAAGGCAATTGGAATCCGCATTCTACCTAGTTACAACCAGCACTCCCTCTTAACTAGGGAGAAAGATAATCTTACAACCAGGTTACAAGATTAGGGCCCAGCCCTAAGTAATACATACAATGTTTAAATTGTAATCCAAACTTAGCTGTCAACTTCAAATACTCCTTAGCGAGGATCACAACAAGTAGCCACACATAGTAGCCCATAGTATCCATCTTGTATAGCCTGTGGAGGGTAAATCCAAAACTTTAACATGCACACTTGCAAGTCATGAATACATACACAATTATTCATGCACATCATGGCATGCCATCCATTATGCATATTCATCATTCATTGCCTTTACCTCAGTCTTCTCCCAAAGAAGAATGTAACATCATAATCTTCCATCTTGCACCCAAGCATAGAGTGGAGTTACATAACCATTGTCCTCCATCTTGCACACAAGCATAGAATAGAATCTAATAAACATAATCCTCCATCTTGCACACAAGCAAAGAATGGAATAAACATAATCAGAATATTGTAGTCTTCCATCTTGCACACAAGCATAGAATGGAACTACATAACATAATCTTCCAGCTCGCACACAAGCATAGACTGGATCCACCTTACATTGTCCGCAGAGGGTGGAGAGGATCTTTTCTACCATCTTACATTGCCCGCAGAAGATGGTAACAATTACTCTTCTCCCTGAGAAGATTACACTACCACCTTACATTGCCCGCAGAGGGTGGTTGATACAACACAATGAATCACTGAGGTTGAGACTCCCTCTCAACCAAGGCGGTGTTCTCCACAGCTCCAAGTCTATCTTTTGAAGTACTCAAGCTTCAAGAGACTTGGTGAGAACATCTGCAACACAAGATTGTCCTGCCATAAAACACGGAATTGTCAGGTATCTCTATACAACCTTGATAATAAATCAAAACAACATAACAATAATTTTGAGAAACCACACTGCTTCTCTTGATGCAACACTTGCAACAATGTACTTAGCTTCAGCAATACTCAATGCAACTAAGGACTGTTCTTGTAGGTCCAAGAGATCGCAGCGGGTGAATGTTTGAAGTGTTTTCCTTGTTCGTAACACTTCTTGGCCAATCTGAACCTAAGTAGTCTTCTATTGACGGCAGCTTTAGCCCATAATCAATTGTGTCTTGCAAATATATCAAAATATGTTTGGCTGCAACAATATGCTTAGCTTTGATTAGCTGAAGCACTCACCAATCAACCTGCCTCTATTCAGATGAATTTGCAAGATCATAGTTGGTTGCAGACATATTCAACTTCTTCAAGTTAGTTTCCATATAAGTTTACAATCCATAATTCTAACATAACAATAGAAAACTTGACTTGGAATAATTTCATTAGATCCTTGCCACACTTCTAACCTAGAAGTAATGCATTTTAGATTTAGATCTTCCATCTCAATTCTGAGCTAATTCTTTCTTATATTAAATCATGAGACTATCTTTGTCAATCAGAGTTAGATCATCCACATAAGGAATCAGAATTAGAATTTCAAATACGGGTTAGAATCTTTACAAAACCCTAGGCTTATCAAGTACTCTTTCATACCAAGAGTTTTATTGAAGATCATAGGGCTCCCTCTTAATCCTCAATATCAAACTGATAGTCAAGCATCATAGTATCATAAGTATTCATAAACAAGGATGAGAAATGCCAACTTCACCTTTTATGAATTGGACCCATGGCGCAATTATGATCATGACATATCTTCAAACTTCTTCTAATTGAGTGTGAAGATCCTTATGCCTTATTTCAAAGCTCCCCCTGAAGACACATCAATCCAAGCTTATGGATTTCTGATGTCAGTATGGCCTTGGCCCTCGACATACATCACCTACTATATGAGGTTATATAAAAATGACCTTGGGTGAGGATCACAACATTCATGCTAAGTTAGATGCATCCCTTTAACAATATAACCAATGATACATAGAATGCTGAGACAATACTTATGTGACACAAATTAAAAGAGCCAAACTATAACATACAACCTAAAACTTGTACATCACCATACAGGTTATAACAAAAACCTAATTTTTCATGAAGAATGTACAAAGAAACTCATAAAGGTTAAGTCATGTTCATTTTCTGCCTCACCAGGGTTTCCACAGATTTGAGAGTACATACATTCAACCATTAGTATGACCTAATAGAGTCTACAATTAGCTCACAAAGGTACGATAGTTATCAACTAGAAAAATTCTAAGTCAGCAATTGAGGATATAGTGTATATCATTAATTTCCATAGTACTTCACACTTCATGATAACAAATACTCAATTGAAAAAGTCAGTTTTATGTAACTAATATAGAATCATCCAATTGATAGTCAAAACTCAATCAGATCATAGATGAGGAAGTACTAATACCTTTTAATAATGAAGTACCACATGATGGTGACATAGAATGTTTACAAGGGAAGTGAAGTATACTTACCAAGCAATGATAGTGAGAGCCTGCTAGAGAACTATACTTCCAAATAGCAATTAGAAAGCTGCAGTATATAATCAAAATAATTCTGATAAAGGATATAAAGGTATTACAGATCAAACCTCTAGTCATCCAACAGTGAATACATCAAAGGAATTAATCTTCGGATCAAGCATAAAACAGCAGTCTAATATTATTTTCAGATTTTCCCTTTTCAGCACTCCATACTCCAACAACTGCTGGTGATATGTGTGTGCGTGTGTGTGTGTGTGTGTGTGTGTAATGTCCCCTAATGGGACTCTCTTATATTAAGATCTGTGCATAGTGATTACAATATGGGAACACTATTGTCAACTAAGCTTGGTCTGGACCCTACACAACAGATTAGTCAACATTTCCATTATGCCTTGATAGACTATATACATATCATAGTTATATGAAGGATTAGAAAAACCATTTCTCTCCCTAAACCAGTTCCCATTATGGAGCTCAAGGAGAATCACCCAAGGTGCCTCAACACTATCCCTCTCCAACAAGCCCAAGAGCACCAAGGACCCATCAACTTGGCCTCTTGGCCCACACTTGGGGTTGGCGTACCTATTGGAGCCTAGTACTCTTGCTTCCTTGTATTCTCCCTCCATAATTGGATGGTGAGATTGAAAGGTATTACAGACTCCATCACATAATTTACTTAATCGTCATATGAACGGTTAGAAAAACATTATTAAACTGTCATACATATTACAGTCTATATTAATATTACTATTAAGTTCTGCATAAGAACATTATCAGGCTTCATATATTAAGCATACATATTCAACTCATCCCCATGCATACCACAAAGAACAAAGATGTTACTACCTGTAACTTAATAACGGTTGTGATCTGATCTGATCCATGGTGATGTCACTGGATGCTTTTGATTCCTTTCCTTTATCTCTCAATGTGAGGGAGAGGTCACACCTCTTCATCATGTATGCCCTTTCCACAATTAGCACCCTTTGAGAGAGTGCGACTCTTCATTATATTTGCCCTTTGAAAGGGACACAACCATTCATAATCAAATCTACAATTCTTATTTAGATCAGATCTTAAACACTACATAAATATGCAGCCCAAACGAAATAATAAGCCCTTAACAACCTTAATTAACCAAGAACCCTCTTATAATATTCAATTTAACAAGGACTAAATAAAGATTCTTTAACAAGTAGTAAATATAAGGATCTCTCAATAAGACGACTTTGATGACAATGAAAACATTAAATGTTAAATGAACGAATCTTTTATTTTAAATTATTGAGAGGACACACCTGAATGTGTCAGATTCACTATCAACCTAACGAAGACTTCCACACAAATTGCAAATACTACCACGCAGGCTTCTCCATTGGTCGAAGGTGAATCATATCCTAATTGTTGCAACTGCGCCCTCATTTGCATTAGGTTCGCTGATCAATGAAACTTGTTTCCAACCTAAGGAAGATGTTCACAGTTTGAAGACCTAATTCATTGATCAACATGCCATAACCTAATTCTTTCTTTTGGTTTCAGTATTGCTTCAGATCTGATTTCTATTTGGACCTGTCACCAAAGAAGGAAGGAACAAGAGACTGAAATTACATGATTAAATCTGATCACTGGTTAGTACGAACCTAGCTCTGATACCATGTTGAATTTTAGACTTTCAGATTTAACCTATACTCAAAAAACTGAAGTTAATTACTAAATCAATATATTTGTTGTTTAGTTTAATTACTTTCAGACTTGGACATAAACATAAATTGAACAAAATGAGCACAACACACAAACACCCTGGGAAAACCTCCTAGGAGGAAAAACCCAACCAACAGATCTTCAAATCTGACTATGAATTATATCCAATTGTAACAGTACATTACTTAGCTGGTAGATTTCATGTGGCACACCAATTTGTCTAAGCCTTTCACACAGCAATACACCTCTTGAATCTGTTTTGCATATAACAGCAAGATGACCTTCAAATGAGCCGATCTGGAAATTGTCTTTGGCTTCACATATGTCTTGCAATTCGCATCTTCTATTGAAGTTCACCCTTGTATTAACAATCGCCTCAATGCACACTTCCTTCACTTCGCATTTAGAATTCTTTCTTTCTGATTTTCGCGCTTGCAAAATGATTATTGCATGTGATATCATTGTGTTAATGAGGTCAAGTAGTTGTTTATTTATATGAGGCAAGAGGACCTATTTGAGGTCGGCTTGGTGCTGATCCCTTTTATTTGTTTTATTACTTTATAGGGTCGGCCCTATTAGAGGGAACACATTTCCCTTTTGAGTGGCGTGTGTCTTTTAGTTATAGGGTCGGCCCTATTAGAGGGAACACGTTTCCCTTTAGTGTGGCGTGTGAGAAGGGAGAGAAGGGCCCAGCCCTTGGCGGATTCCAATGTTGCCTTAAGGCAATTGGAATCTGCATTCTACCTAGTTACAATCAACAGTTAGAAGATGAAAAGACATGCACACAAGTTCCTAACCATTCAGCTTACTCAATCAATGAGGTTTCGAATAGTCAAATCTCAGTCACAGTCTTTACAAGAGTCTAAATCAAATGAGCTAGCACAATAAGGTTACTAATTATATCGTTGAACCGACAGATGAGGGAGATAAGTCTATAAGAAGGCACATATCAAGCAGTTTTCTACATCTTGTTGTCTTTTTCTATGTTTAAAAAAGGAAAAGATCTGTCAAGAGAATCAATAATGTCTTCATCTTCTGCCCTTTCAACTTCTGCTCCTACCCGTCCTGCACTCTCTTCACCATCCAAACTGACGTGCAGAGGTCAATCTTCAACTGACATTTAGTTATAAGGGAGACCAAGGAAGAAATAGAGAACCTGACAATCTTTCCGAGAAGCTCTTAGGTCCTGCCATCAACTCAGTAAGCAGGTTGAGATCATTGGGATGCCATCAGTCTGCTGAAATTCAGCACACTATAAGCCAATACTCATCTAGCATGCAGGAAACTGGCATGGGAGCTACAAATATGTCATGCAGGATATGTGTGAAAGGCTTGGAAACGTTAGTCTATTGCCTGATCCAAAGAGATGATTGAAAGTTCATGTGTTTTCTAGTTAGGTGGCTTAGCTATTTGGGTGGAATCTCTAAATGAAATGTAACCACAAGGGACAATTGTTAATCATCCATCGGATGAGCATTGTTTCCAAATAAATAAGAGTCTAAGGAATATCCCCTGTTGAGAAGTTGATTGTAAGAATCTAAGGAATAGCCCCTGTCGAGAAGTTGATTGTAAAAACCCTTGGCAATTCCTTATGAATTAACAAGTTGGTCATAGATTTCTCCCATCTTAAATTTGTGAAAGTTTGTTGTCTGACGCTTCTGTTTGGGTTCCATTCATATTGGAACTAATTCTTCATTGTTTGATAAGTCTAAAATCTGTGTCTTGATTCAAGGATTGACTGTAGGGTTTTGTCTCGTTCAGCCTTTTGTGCTTAGAAAAACCTTTATTATTGTAAACCCTAGGTTACATGTGAAAGTATTTTCTCTAGTCCATGTTTCATTTAAGTTCCTTTTGCTCAGTCATGTGTTAGTTCAAAAACATTCTTTATACTAAGCAGTTGGTGTCTTATATAAGTTCTAGAAACAGCTTGGTTGATTACCATTTCAACTAAAACTAGCACACAATAAGTGATGACTAGGTAACCGATCTCTAGTGGTCTGGAGAAAAATTTGGACTAATCAAACATCATCTTCCAATCTACTAAGGAGGCAATGTCATTCTAGTACATGGCTATCTTTACAGAATAGCTTTCTAACTGATCAAATCTTTACAGCCCACAGGTTACACAAGCAAACTCCATGCTATGATGTGTATAAAACTCATTTGCCTCAAGTGTTTTGAAGATGTTTTGCAGGGCCCACTTGTCATTTTCCAGTTTTTGGTTGGTCATCGATATTTCAAGCAAGATGATAAATTTGCATCCATATGGCCTTTTACAATTCACATCTGATGTTTTGAGGATGGTGTGCACTGTGTGATACCCACAATGTGTTTTTAAAATGTCAGACTTTAATGATCTTTCATATACCACCCTCCATTTGCTTCCATGTAGTGTGTTATGGTTCCCTTGAGATGTTCACTGGATCGATGTGCTGGGTTTTGTTAGTGTTTTAATTTGTCTTTTCCGAGACAACAAAATATGGAACAACACATGCAATAGAATCATTCTTCAAATCTTAAGAGATAGCTCGCTGAGATTTAACTAAATTTTAAACAGCCCTAGGCTAAAACTAATAACAAAAATTACAACTATGTGCACTACACATGATTTCAGTAGCAGATTTTGTATAAAAATAAATTATTAGTTCACTATTTTTTACCCCAGATTCAAGTGCTAGACTGTCAAAATAGCAAGATTTTCAGATTAAAAGAGAGGTAGACTATCAAACACAAACAATAAAGTTCAACTTCCTATTGGGTAAAGTAAAGACCAATATTCAATTGCAACCAAAGATTTGAAGGTAAAATAGACAAAAGTTGACTACTAGCTAAATCAAAAGCCAGTAAATGTACAGCAATAAGAAAGAGTAAACAAGTGAATACTACACAATTTCATGAAATAAGCAACTAAATAACAAAGCTCCAACTGAAAAAGATAGACCTCACAAACATAAACTTGACTAAATGTAATCTCTTGCCAATTTACTTCAAATTACAAAAATGCAATAAAGGGTACAATAACTTCAACTTAAAAATAGCTTATGCAACATAAATCTGACTTCAACTTTCACTACCAAATTATGTGCTCAATGCACTTATTTATGAGTTCACAAAGGGTAGCTTTTATAGAAGTAACACTTTATAGCAATCTTATCCACAAATGTAGACAACGCAGAAATAAAACTACTTCCAAACAATCTAATTCTAAAACAATTAATTAAATATAAATAAACTAAAAAATGTGCTCATATATATTCCCCAAAACGCCATTGTTGATGATGATAGCTGTTAGATGTAGCTGTTCTAGAAAAATAAAAACTTTTGGCACTTAAATGACTCTCAATAACTTTAAGCAATTTTGACTTGAAAACTTTGTCAAATCCTCTAAATAAGGCAAACTCTTTCTAGAAGCCTCTAAAAATCATCAAAGCTTCTTGAACATGAAGCTAACAAAACCCTCGCGCATGCCAACTTGATGAGTTGAAACATGAACCTTGGCCATGATGAATCCATTGATATTATACCATCCTTGATATGTCAATCTTTCTAGCTTGGAACCTGTTGTGACCATTTCACACATCGCCCCATTAGAATGGGGACCCCCTCTTTTTGCTTTTGTTTTGCTTTCTCTCTGCTTGTTCTTCTCTCTGTTTTTAGGGTTTTGAGTGAGTGAGTGGTCTGTCTGGGCTAGGGCTAAACCTTAGGGGTTCCTTTGTGGCGTCATTCAAGCTAAGTTCAGTCAAATTTTGGAAAATTGTTTAGTGTCTTCCTGAAGACTTGTGATTGAATTTTGGAGACTAAGGGGAAAATCGCTCCTGACCCTTGCTAAGGGCCCAGGGCGAAATCTTGATTTCCCTCATTTTGCAATGAAAAGAGACCAAGTTTTTTAGCATGAATGGAAAATGAATGACTTCCTCCACCCGCCTGAAAGAGTTTTAACTTGAAATGATGAAGGATCTTGTTGAAATCATCAAAATCGCTCCTGACCCTTGCTGAGGGTCCAGTGCGAAAAATCTTATGGGGGTCATTTTTAGCCTTGTTTGGTCGATTTGAGATGTCAAAGGCATGATGAAGGATGAAATGAGCATGATAAAGTATCCAGACTTGATTGAAGATGATGAGATGAAGGAGTTTTGCCCAGGAAAGGTAAAATCGCTCCTGACCCTTGCTGAGGGTCCAGAGCGAAATTCTTTGCAAACATATTTTTTGACTTTTCTTGGGCATGAAAGCCTATTCATAGCATGATGCAAGATGACATCTTCCTTAGCAAAGAGGTTTTGAGATGAAAAGTGGAGTATTTTGGTCACAACTGCAAAAATCGCTCCTGACCTTCTCTGAAGGCCCAGAGCGAAATTTTCAAAAGCACATTTTTTTTGCAAAGTAAAAATGTTTTTATGATTTAATGGATGAAAGGAAGCAGGTCTTACCCATTGAATATAACTTGGACGATCAACAAAGAAGCAATCAAGCCAAAATTGGAAAATTGCTCCTGACCCTTACTGAGGGCCCAAGGCGAAAAACTTAATATTCAACCTTTTCCTCCTTGTTTGGACAAATCTAAGCCTAGACATGAGCTTGAAATGATGTTTAAATTGCCTTGAAGTGAAAAAGGATCGTGGAGAGTTAGGATTTTGAAGGCAATTACAAAAATCGCTCCTGACCCTTGCTGAAGGTCCAGAGCAAATTTCCAAGATTCTCTCCTTTATTTGAAGAATTAAGGCAAAATCTTGCTTGGATAGGAAGAAGACAAGATGTTTTATGCCTTAGAGGCGATTTGGAGTCTAAAGGATGAAGGGCTATGTTTAAAACCAAAAAGTCGCTCTTGACCCTTGGAGAAGGTCCAGGGCGAAAATCACAAAAACTACATGTTTTCTTCAAAATTTTGCTAAGGCAAAGATAGGCTAAGATGAAAAGACCTCCAAAAGCATGATGAATGATGATTTGCCTTTGAAACTTGATGATCTTGGGCTAAAAATGAAAAATCGATCCTAACCCTCAGAGAGGGTTCAGGGCGAAAATGTTGAAAACTCTCATTTTAACTTGCAACAACGAAGCAAATTTGGATGGAGTGGTTAAAGGAAGGACATTGCCTAGTGGTGAATAAATTTTTAATGAAAAATGATGGAGAATTGAGCCCAAATTGCAAAAATCGCTCCTGACCCTTGCTGAGGGTCCAGGGCGAAAAATTTGGAAGGATATTTTCTTGCTTATTTTGGAGGCCTAAACATGATCTAGCTTGGTGAGAAAGTGTTTTGATGAGGAAGTGAAGATTTGTAGTCAAAATTAAAAAATCGCTCCTGACCCTTGCTGAGGGTCCAGGGCGAAAAACACCAAAATTGCACTTTTTCTCCCAAGTTGGATAGAGCAAAGTCTGGGAGCCAGTGAGAAGATCTATTTGAAATGTCTTGAAGAGATTTTGAACGTTGAAAAATGCTAATCTAGAGCAAAATTTGGAAAATCGCTCCTGACCCTTGCTGAGGGTCCAAGGCGAAATTTCCTCTAAGGACATTATTTCCTTCAAAATTGTTGATGAATTAACTTGGTTATGCAAGGAAATGGATCTTAGAAGTAACGTTGAGGGTTCAACAATCAAACTAAGGTGGATTATAACTTAAGATGAAAAAATCGCTCCTGACCCTTGGAGAGGGTCCAGGGCGAAATTGACATTTCCACCTATTTTCCTCATGCAAAATGTCAAAATTTGAAGTGCAACACCTTAACTGGATATCAATTTACCCTCGAGGAGATTTTCAAGTCAAGATGCGAAGTATGCAAGGCTAAAATTGGAAAATTGCTCCTGACCCTCAGAGAGGGTCCAGGGCGAAATTATTTGCAAACTTCATTAAGCCTTGTTTTAAAAATTGATATTCTCCAATTTGCATTAGATAGCAAAAATTGCTAAAATTGAGGCATTTGGAAAATTAAAATTTAATTCGCATTAAATTAAAAGCATTTTGGCATTTAATAAATTAATTTTTAGCCTTGAGAAAATCGAAATTTTAC
Organism: Cryptomeria japonica; assembly: GCF_030272615.1. NCBI lineage: Eukaryota > Viridiplantae > Streptophyta > Pinopsida > Cupressales > Cupressaceae > Cryptomeria > Cryptomeria japonica. Next base: position 402,119,611 of record NC_081410.1, on the reverse strand, counting down.
TTTGGAGGCATTTAAAACTAATTTTTTATTAAATTAAAATTCATTGGTGAGCACTCAAGGCATTATTTTGCTTTTATTTTTCAAGTCGGCCCCCCTTTTTTGAGATCTTATTTTTTTTTTTAACCTCCTTTTTGCCAAGTCGGCCTAGGGGAAGTAAAAGGTAAGCGCTCTATACAATAGGGATGCTTTGATCAAGTTTAATTATTCATTCAATCATCTTTTTAAGTGCGAAATTGGAGAGCTAACTGGAGGTGCGAAATAGAGCTGGTTTGGAGCGAATTTCTTTCAAGTGTTGAAAGCTAAAGAAGTGGAGTTTATTCTTTTCAAGGCTAAAGGAGGCGCAATTCATCCAAGAGAGGGCTTTGATCTAAACTTTGCCTAGCGAAATCCATTTTTCTTGCATCATTTCTTAGAGTTTAATACTCAAGAGGAGGTATGGCGAAATCATCTTAACATCCTTGGTCAAGACTTGATTTTTTGGACATTTTTTTAGAAAAGTCTTAAGTGTTGCATGGTTAATTAGGAAATGATAACTCTAAATTTATCATGAAGTTTCCTAATTAATATCTTAAATCTTCCTTTTGAGTCTTAATTTCTACACTTCAAGATATAATGCTTAAGAACTAATTTTGAAATGTTGTGTAGGTGTCAAGATGGCGACTCCAAAGGCAAGAGTATCTACTAGTCACCCAGCTCTCATCAAGGAAGATCAGAAGAATGACGAATTGGAGACCAGGATCGTGTCCAAATGGAGTAATATCGGAGACACCAACTTAGGAAACTTCAATGTGAAGAAGTTTTGAGAGGTCCCCTACATTGGCAAGCCATCACCTGTTGCGGAGAAGATAATTGAAAGTGGCATCATCAAGGCGGCAGGTTTCCCTCCAGCAGTCAAGTGTCATGAGCTGATGATCGAGTGTGCCCGCCACTATGACTCGCAATCAAGGTCGATCATATCCAAGGAAGGGAACACCTTAGCTTACCTTTCAGAGGAAGCAATAAGTGAAGCTCTTCATCTTCCAGAACATAAAGATATGATTTACAAAAGCCTAGAAGGAGCCAAATCGATGTATGAAGATGATCCCGATACTTGTCTAAATCTCATCAATAAGAATTGGTTGCTCAAAAGTCGTCCTCGCCTGAACAAGATTCCCAACACACCACATAGGATCGACTTCCAAGAGGAGTACAGAGATTTGATAACTTTGCTCAATCGAATTACAGGGGCTCCTCAAGCCTTCTACTTTGAAAAGTGGATGTTCTTCTTCATTCAAGTGATAGTCCAAGGAAAAGGAATGCTTCATTGGGCCAAAATTATTAGCAATAGTCTGGACGTGCAATTGAGAAGGCTAAGGCCTACCAAATCATTCTATATGAGCTCATATGTCATATATGCCTTGATCAGAAGTTTTGAGTATGCAGGGCTACCTCACAGAGGAGTGATCGGAAGAGGACCCAGAGAAGTGAGAGTTTGTGACTCTTATGTTCATCTACATCATCCGCCTAGAAGTTACTACAAGTTAGTCAATGATACCTTCACGATGAACATCACTAGGATATTGCAAGGTGGGATTCATAATCGACTATCTTTCGATGCACAAGAACTTGTGAAGAAGTATGGTGCATGGTTCATCCAGTTTCAAAATTTTACATACATCAGAGTTCATGGGTGTCCTTCACCTCCCTACATGTTGCCAAAATATCCGACAAACAGGATAGTGCTACTTGAGGTGACTAAACAGCTGGCAGCTTATGCAAAGGCATCCAGACACAAGCATGGAAATGGAGTTCCCGTGCCCATCATATTGGGGAATTCAATTGAGGTATGTCCTAATACTCAAGCCTCGGAAGATGCGGAGAAGGAATTAGCTTTATATTCATTCACATTCTTTGCCTCGAGGGAGAATTTTGACCCTCATGGTTATATGGAGGAGACAGTTGGTAAGAAGTACAGACATGAGTTTCAGGTAGAGGACTTTTGGATGAATCTCTCAAGTGATTTAGAAGTTAGAAGAAAGATGCATTCCAAGCTACCTTTAGATTTCATCAGGAAATGCAAGGTTTATAGAGTAGCTGATCAAGCCCAAGATAATGGCAAATACCTCCAGTCGTCCTATGACAAAGAAGATAAAAGAGTGAAGATAGATTGGAACGAGCCCGAGGTTTTGGACTTGAGAGCTTTGATGGCCCCTGTTTTATCATGTACTCGCAGATGGGTGGATGTACAACATCAGAAGTTGAGAGAGCAGAACGTATCAATGACTTTTACTTTGGAGGCAAGGCCAGAGGAAGGAGAAGCAAGCATGAGTGAGGACACTTCTCATCCTAGAGGTGCAAAGAGGAAAGAAAGACCTGAGAAAAGAGAATCTTCCAAGAAGAAGCAAGAGGCCAATCGAGATCGCCCATCAAGCACATCTTCTCGACATGAAAAGAAGGCAAGTCAAGCTGAAGATCAAGAGAAGATGGTACCTGAGGTTGATGAATCTATGGAATCCATGGTGCAAAATGATAAGCCAGAGAAGGGACAGACACCTCAACATTCATCAAGTCAATCTCCCCGAATTGATGAGCTACAGGAAGATCAGGGAAATGATGATGAAGTGACATCTCCCCTCCGAGAAGATGAACCACTACCGAAGGAAATACAAGTTAGAGAAACAAGATCCGCCATTCCGGATTGGTTAAAAGAGAGACTGACAAGAGTGATTGTGGTTGAAGAGGAAGAAGATGTATTTGATTTAGAAAGCCTCCTAGGAAATTCTCAAGAGGTAATAGAAAAGAAGAAGGCCACAAAGATGTCCAAGGTGATAAGAGATGAGACAGGATCCAGGAAATTGCAAATAGCTACACCAACAATGGACAAGTATGAAGGTGAGATTCTTGCAGATGAGTATGACTTAGAAACATTCGAGCTTGGTCCACTCACTACTGAACAAGCAATGGAAGAAGCAACCGATTCATTTGAAGCACTTAAAGACAAACTTAAGGAAGAAATGGAGAAGAATAGGAAACTTGAGAGAGAGGTCGGTGCTTGGAGAGGCTATTTTAGTCATCTCAATCAGCCCTTGAGACGTCAGGATCCAGCAGTATCTCCTTTACAAGCACTTCCTCTCGAATCGGTTGGCGAAGCAGAAAGGGTCAAAAGCTTGGTACAACTTATGAGCTCTTGGATTGATAAATCCCACGCGGTAGCTATTGAATTTGCAACAAGAATGATGAAGACAATTCATCGAGCTATCCAGGTCCTTGAGATTATTCATAATCTAATGATACTGTAGCTGCTTTCGCTCACACTAGAGATGTTATCATTCCTATCCTGCAAGTAATAAGACAAACACCAAGACAGATCCTGGCACAAGAAAAGATAATGGATGGAGGAACTCATAACCTACTACAGTGGTCAGCTCTGCTCCAAATGAAGGAGGTCCTTTTTGAGGACATCGGCACCAAATGCAGTCAAGTTGAAGTTATCATCCATCCAATTCAAGATAAGGTGTTTGAAGTATTGTGTACCATTCTTGGCAAGCGGATCGAGATTGAGACAGATGTGGACATCCAAGAGTTGGAGGATAGAGTCAAGGTCATCTTTTGCAAAGAAGAGAATGTCATCACAGATGAGCAACGAGACTTGATGTTCACTACCATGCTCCTGATTGAGAAGATCAAAGAACTGGAACCTGGATGGGAAACAGCTCTTCTCACGGCTTTTGATCAAGTCATTCACTTGGAGGAACAAATGAAGAATCTTCCTGAGATTCCTATTGCTGAGATTGAAGGAATTGTGTCCAGATTCGTTGGATATGCTAAGGAGCATAGGAAAGGGAACAAAGTTCTAGAAGAAAGGTTGTTATAGGGTGATGTGGCATCTTAATTCTCATTGGTCTATGTTTCGTCGACTTTTGTGCCAATTAAATATTTGGCTATGCATTTAATAATGTTCATCTAAAAGGGGAACTTTTTGTAACAAACCCTAATTAGGGTTTAGGTGTCAAAATCTCAACCATTGATCTTCTTTTGATCTGGGCCATTCATTGTAATTGAGGATGCTATATATACCCTCACTCATTTTCATTTTGTCATTAGAGATTAGAAAGAGAGATTAGAAATTAGAAGAGCTTAGAGAGAAGAAAGTTATTGTGTAGCAAGATTGAGTAGTGAAGAGAGAATTTTGAACAATTGTTGTCTATTTGGCTTTTGAGATCAACAAAATATTGAAGTTATGGTGTTTTATTGCAATGCTTGTGGCTATCTTCATGGTTGTTTATCTTCTTGAATCATTCTCAGTCGAAGTAGTATTTAAGTTTGAAGGACTAAGTGTTGTGCTTGATCTTTGGTGAGATTCATATCCAAACCACTAGCTTCTTACTGATTGTAAGGACGCCTTGTGTGGTCAACTGGAGATATTGAGATTGCTTGAACATTCAATCATTATTGAAATATTGCTATGTATCTTTATGATAGTATCTATAGTCCTTGATGATTTGAAAATCACTAATCACCTGAGAAGATCGCATCAATTCCAGTAGAGTTGTAATTCCTTGGCAATACTGAAATTGGTAGAATCTTACCAAGTCTAGCCTACATTGAGTCATTCTTAGGATTAGATTAGCATTCATCCCTTGAAACCTTTGTCTTTTGCTATTTTTTGAGAATCTGTTAGTATTAGGAAAATCCTATTCCTGAAATCAAAAGAGAGTGACACGGACAAGCTTTCTCAGAAAGTGCGTAAGACCCCTTGAAGAAACAGTATTTACAACGACCACTGGTGCTTATCCACACGTAGAGATCCTACAACAAAAAACCTTGAAGTCATCCTGATTGTATCCTTTTCGCGATATCTTCAGCATTCAGAGGCTTTAATCAAGAGAGGATAAGGTACCATTTGGGTATTTTATTCTATGTTTGGTTGTGTACAAAATACACGTCAACAGAACCCTCTTTTGGAAACCCTTTAATAATGTTGACACCATGACAATTTGGAACACATTGACGACAACATATGAACTACTCTCAAGGTTTTGATTAAGCATGCCATGCAAACATCTCTTACATGGTGAGTTTACTAGTCTAATAAGGTGCCTTTAATCTAATGCTTTCTTGATGTGCTGGAAATCCTATCTACCGTGATATAGAACTCATGGAGAGCAAGATTCTTGCCAAACTATCATTAATGTTGGCCTTGAAGACATCTTGCCCTATATGTCATTCAAGAAGGCTGAAACCTTGCCATCAACGACTGAATTTGATTGTTATATCTGCAAAGTGGAGAAAAGAAAAACCTTATTTTTGCTACAAATAACAAACTACTAACAACTTCCTTTATAGGAGTTGGAATTGTGTGCTTTCAGACTATTTTCTTTTACTCTAACTTAACCCCTATTGCATTGACTGATAGACTAGGATGAAAATTAATTTAAGATTGTGTAAACAAAAATCCAGTGAACAACACTTGCAAAATCTAACTGATAACATATATGAAAGTAAATGGATCAATATGCATCCACAAGATTATCTAAGACTCAAAGATTTGTGTGGGAAACCCTTTTAAGAGAAAACCTGCCACCAAAGAGGGGCACAATTATATTATTGAGAATCAACAGAAGTTAATACAACAATGTTTTTACAACCTTTTGTAGAGTCTCAATCTGCTGCATACCCTTCTTTTGCAATCACTCTAAAGTTTACACCAAAAATATGCAAACCCTTTCAATTTGTACAACCAAATAATCAAGTGACCTTAGCACTTTCCTGTGAGATGATATGTATAGAAATATTCACAAGAATATCAACCGCTTAACTGTCCAACCAACTCATGGAACACCAAGAGTCATGAAACTATAATCTGACCATACATGATGTCAGCATACCACAAATGACATCAAGTGTGACAATTTGCCATGGATAACCACCTCGTACAAAATGTCACTGCTACACACTTTGAATTGAAAGTTACAACAGTTACACAATTGGAATGTATAACTATACATGTTTCCAATATAGTAATCATGACTAGCTCCTCACTTGCAATAGACTAAACAAAAAAAAGATTCCTTGTTGATTGCTTGTAGTACTTCATGCCATCTTCCAAGACATTATTCTACCCTCAAATCATCTTACTTGTTCATCAATTATTCTGCAAGTACCCCTGCATCACTGATCATACTTTCAATAAACTCTACAACATGTGGTTGCGATTTCACATCAAACTAACTCTACAACTAAGTTTTAACTTCCCAAATTAATGTTTTATTGTATCCAATAATAAGTGTTGTACCCAATCCAAAACTTAATTGCATTACATGAAACTTCATCGCAAAATTTAATGTCAAAATTGTGTTTAGTCATACAAAGTTGGCTTTCATTAAAAGCAAATTGTCAAAACCTTAAAAATAGAGTTCACAAATGCTCATAATTTGTCCATCTATTTTAACTTTATTTATTAATTTATTATTTATTATTTATTATTTATTATTTATTATTGTTAATTTTTAATTAAAAATTTATTATTAACTATTAATTAATATTTTCATTGTCAGCAAAGTTAATTATTATTGGTTAATATTAATTTTAATTAATAGTGTATTGTTAACTAATAATTAAGATTTTCATTGTCACTATATTTTAATTTTAAATTAATGATTATTAATTATTAGTTATTTTTAATATTATTATTGTGAAAAATAAAATTATTATGGTAGAAATATAAATTGAATTAGACATGTCTAAGTCATCATCTTCTATATCATCTACATCCCATTCTTGACTCTGAGCTTTGATTTTTTCCACTATTAATCTCTTCCAAACTCACCACCTAACTTCAAAACCATCTTTACAATCTTCCCAATAATCTTTCACATGGGGTATGTGAATATATACCAGCCCAAGATGCAAGTAATCTCTAAGATAGTTCTTGTTGTCAAAAGTGACACATCCTGTAGAAGCTTAAGTGAATCGTTGCCAAAAACCTCTCAATTGTTTTGGCATCCAAAGAAGATTGGCAGGTATAATAGCTTAGATTCAAAGGAACGAGTAACCTACCTTCTTCCTTTCCTCGCACTTCTTATTAACTATGCCCATAATGAGGCAGCTTGTAAGGACAATATCATTCAAACCACATATTTTGATATATGTGAATCTTGAATATCGGACATAATAATTGCCAAATTGAGTTATTAGATTTGTAGCTTCAAGAGAGATCTTGAGTCCAACATTTCCATCAAGTTCTCTTCCATTACACATTGTGAAGGTAACATTAACCCATCTAAAGTCCTTGTTACTATCTTGAAGTTGAATGTGTGGATAGAAATCATAAATTTGCATTGTATTATCATAGGCCCCTTATGACTACAAACTAGGCCATGCCTTTATACTTGCAATTGCATAGAAAAGATATGAAGACATGGAAATATATATTCTTTTGAAAGTTAACCAAATGATTATACAAAGCGTCTCTCATTAGCTTTCCCCAGTTGATAAATTGTGAACCATAACCAATGATTGTAATGAATTGGCACATCCAATATTTGAAAGTGGATGTTTCTTTACTTCCCATTACTTTGTTCAACATGGTGATTATATCAAAAATGCCTTCTTTAAAATGAGACCTCTACAAATTCTTCAGAATTTGGGACTTGCCCTGTTAAGGCACCTTCAACCAATACTTGCCAATATTAGAAAGGTTGGCATGTTTATTGTCTCTAAAGAAAAAGTTCCTTTTCTCCATATCCATACCTTCGTATTCATCTCTTTGGCATAGCCTACATTGAGGAATGTGTCATTTAATTTAGCTGCAAGCTTATCATCAACAGCCCTGAATTCTCTAGTATCAAACTTGTTAAGTCTCACAAAAGCAAGGACAAAGTTTAGGAAGCAACCTAAATGAGCAAGACCACTTGAAAGAGTTGCCTCGACCATTGAAGTCATAGGGTGTTGCTGCATCTGGTCCCAAAAATTCATCCAAACTAATATCTCCAGCTTCAGATAGAACATTGCACAAAATGGTGGCATGCCCCTATCCCCGATACTCAAACTTTATTTTGTGAGATTTTGGAAGCAACCAAACGAGACGAGCTATGATTTTGAATAGATTTTTGTAGGCAGCAAAGAATTTTGTTTGGATAGGTTAAGCAACCATCATAGATGCAACTCATTAAGGTGTAACTTCATCTTAGGGAAACTCCTTTTCTCAGCAAGAAGCAAACAGCAAGCATTTTAAATAGGCAATCTAGCGCACAAAAGACCTTAAGTAGCTAAATATGGGATGGACTTTCCTTACCTCAAATGGCAGGTCCAGATTGATGGGAAAAGTTGAAGAGAACTGATAGTAACGAGTTCGAGGTCACACAATAATATTAAGTTTCTAAGATCAATAGCATTTGGAGTTGTGTCAAACTTTATCGGTGATTTATAAAGTTCTGAAACTCTCTAAGATACCAATGCTCTATTATGAGTTATAAAATGTGTTCTTTGACAACCATCAGAGATTTTGAAAACTTTGAAACCTTGTTGACAATTTCAAGAAACTTCAAACTTGTTGACATAAATCCCTGAAGCTTCTTCTAACGATGATTATCCAAAACTCAGAATCTTTCTCGACAGTGATTTTGAGAACTTGCAAACCCACCACCACTGAGAACTTGGTAACTTTCAGTCAGAACTTTGATCTTGAAGTGAACTTTGTTGACAATCTCAAAGGTTTGAACCTTGAAAATATCTAACGTTTTCTTTCTTGGCACTTTGAGAAGTTTTAGAACTAATGCTTTGTTTTTTAGCACTTTAAGCACTTTTAGAACTTTTTAAAAGGAGTGATGAGTGGAAAAAAACTACTTATCATGGGTTAAGGAAGTTCGGTAATTGGGGAAAATGTTTTCAAAATTTTCAAGAACTTGTTGGGGTTTCGAGGAGTTTGTGAACTCATGATAATGTCAATAAGGTTTGGAGACACTCAAGATGAGCAACAAGGGGGGCCATTTATAGTTATATTTAGTATCATTGTTTATTTTTATATATAAAGATACATATACATATTATTGTTTATATATAAGTAAATACATAATACTATTTATATACACATACATATATACATATATGTAACTATATTCACACAAATCTATACCTATACCCATACCCATACCTGATGAAAAAATGAAGTATTAGCGTACCCAAATTCCAAACCCATAAACATCCCTATAACAAGACCGGCAACTTAGCCTACAACATATTACTGGACACCTACAACAGCTTACCAATCACCTGTAACATATTAATAAACAAATGCAACTTACCAATCACTACAACAGCTTAATGATCAATTTCAGCAGCTAAAGAACACCTACACCACTACTAAAAGTGACCTATGCCTTGCTGCAAGTACACCTACAGCATCTCATATAACGCCTACAATAGCTTAGTGATCACCTACAAAACTATTGAAAGTGAACTTCACTTTGTTGCAAATGTACTTGCAGCATGTGCCTAATTATATAATTTTTCCAAGCCAAATATCTCAACCAAATTTCAAATCAACAACATTATTTTTTTAGTGGAATAATATGTGCAGGTCAACTAAGCTAATCATGAGGCAAAGTTTGTAGCAATGGGCGAGGAGAAGGTTAGAGCCCATGTAACTAGTAAAAAAGTTGTCCAAGACAATGATGCCAAACCTTCTATAGATAGAATGGCTGCATGTTTGTTGGCATACTCAAAGAGGCACAAGATCAAACAGATTAAATCTAATGTTGGGAGAAGCAACCTCATCTTGATTTTTCCATGTATATTTTTGCTAGTACCATGTACGTGGATTTCTAAATACATTGTTTGTGTACAAGAAAAAAATTTTAAGGATGTCATAGCAATTTTTCCTTTGTATTAGAGTTCAATATGAAGCTCATGGCATTTTTATTTATTTTGTTGTATATACCTGTATGGTAAATCTAACTGATTAGTTTTTGTAATTTATTTGATATGAGATCCAATATGATTACTTTTTTCCTTAAAATTTGCTATGTTTTCAATTTGCCAAATTTTGGCATTGAACCTCAGTCTAAGGCAAAATGTGGCTTTGTCAAGTCCATGTCTCAACACCATGCTTTAATGTAATCTTAAAATGAGTTGAGCCTCTTTTAATTAGAATGTCTATAGGATGGGGTTCTTCCCATAGTGTGTTGGTTAAGTGGTGGTGTTGTTGTCGTAGGCTTGTGCCTTCACTGATCCAATGTTCTCATGGGTTTGAGTCTTAGCATTGTTATATGGGGATGAGGTCCCCCATTTGTGACCTCACCGGTTCATAGTTCCAGGTCAAAAGCGTTTCCCATGGAACCAAAGAGCATGTCGTGCCAGCATCACCAATCACATTAAAAAGTTTACTAGGCATTTTGAAAAAAAAAAAAGAATGTTTATAAGATTTTACTCCAAATTTAGAGAACATAAATGTAGATCCTTGTGCAACTTAAGTTCTCTATCTAAATTTCCATACTACATCTTTTACATGAGGTCACCGAGAAGTTCCAACAAAGGGACGATTGGGGCTATTTTTGGGAGGGAATCTTATTTGTATCTTAATTGTTATTTTTTAAGAGGAAATGGGGCATTGGAATTTATGCAATCCTTCTACTACAAAATAAGGTGCTTGCCTTACATGGGAAACAACTATAATTTTCATATAATTTATGTCATAGTTTAAGCCTTGTGTTTAACTATCAATTCAAGAACAAAAACCTTGGATTTGACAATCAAAGGATGAAACTTCTGTAATGTCCCCTTTTAGGATTTACCTCCAAATATTAGAATAATATCTTTCTCTTTGTGTTATTAATGGTTATTTAAGTTGTTTCTAATTTCGCCTCTAGTTAACGATTGTTTCTTTTAGAAACATCGTCTTTGTAACTCTATTTAAAGGAGCTTTGTCTCCTTGATTAATTGAACAACATCGATTCTTTGAAATCCATATGCTTTTGCATCTGTATTACCAAATAGTCCTAAGACAACAATTTTAATTTAAAGTGAAAATTGTAATATATTAATAAACATAATTTTATCAGAATGGGATACATTTCATTAGAATATTGACTTCAAATTTTAAGAATAGTTTAGAGCATAGAAGGAACACTCGCCGAGTTTTTGAGCTCTACGAGTTTTTACGACTTTAACTCGCAGCTTGGCCCAAACATGTCAAAAAATTATCAATTTTTGTTTTTTCAGGCCAGTTTCATTCTCTTCATCAGAATATACACATGAAATATAACATTTAAGTATAAGTGGCTGCTCCCAAACCCCCGTCGAAAAATATAGGGGGAAACTGCGCTGATGGAAGTAGGGAAAATTTAACCTCCGAGTCTGATTAGGCTCCATATAACAGCATAATTAGCATTGAAGAAATCCTGGTATTATACAATTTAGAGTTGAAAGTTTGAAACTATGAGTATGAATGATGAAATTTCAAATATTGTGCGTCTGTAGATCTCCACCAAGATCTAGACCTATCTCTCTACCCCTCTTTTTCTCACCCTCAAACCCTAGCGAGGGGTGCTACTTTCAACCTAATTTTAATTTGCAGATGCTTGGTGGCAAAGTTGGGGTGGAAATACCCCAAATCTCAAAAAAATTGCCCTAAGAATCTTATGTCAACCTTGTAGTTCATCCAGTTGTGAGCACAATTAGAGCTTGTTTGAAGCCATCGACACGAAGAAGAGGAGCAAGCTAGCTCAAAAACACCTCAATGACCTTGTCTTTGTGCAATATAATCTTCGATTGCACGTAAGTAAGGTAGAGGAAGTAGCAGGTGGTCCACTTGACTTGGATGATATAGATCCTTACAATGATTGGACATCACAGAAGCAGCCTCCATTGTTTTCTGAGGATGACAACACTGATTTGGAGAGGCAAGCTCTGGAAGAGGAGGGGGGTGGATTTGATTTCACGCTGGATGACATTGAGGAGGAAGAGGATGAGGATGAGGAGTCATTGCCAATGCCACAAGCAGGTGGAGACATAGCTTCATCCAGGATGGAGGATGAGCCAGCCATACCGAGCGAGGAGGCACAGTCACACCCACTGCAGACTTCTAGGACTAGACCCTCTAGTTTTACCTCTCCCCTAGGTTTTGCTAGAGCTGGGAAGAGGAAGTTGTAATTGTAATTTGTAATGATGTATTTACTTTTCGTTTTACAAAAAATATTTACTATTTTGCTTCCAGCCATCAGTATTCCTCATGAGGATGCGATTTTGTAGACACTTTGCATTTAAATATATCTAGAATCAGCTTGTTTCTTTTGTGTTATCATTTATTGACTCATTGGATGCATCTTCTCATTAAATTTTGCAAAAAAAATGCATTTTTTATTAAAATTAATCATGTTTTTACATTGCCGAGTTTTTTGCCGAGTTTTTCCAAGTTTTTGCCGAGTTTTTTTCTCAGGGGCTTGGCGAGTCGAGCCAAGTCGCAAGTAGTCCAACTATGGTTTAGAGGATTGGACTTATCTTGATAGATTTCTCTAATTTGTGCTGATCACAAATATGGTAATATTTCTCCTCAAAATCTGATCATAAATGTGGCTGTCTTCTGCAACTTTTTTCTCTATAGCATTGTATCATATAGTCTTCCCCTCACAACATTAACACTCTTCATATATTCTGATATAAATCTAAATTACATTTCATATCTGCAAAATCTCCACTGATATTAATTTTCCTTTCTATATCTGCGAGATCTTCTTAACATTTACGTATCTCCTACATTAACATCCTCTGCTATATTTGTATGAATTTCTTGTTTTATAAGTAGATCTAATATAGTATTGTTTTTCATACAGCATCTAATTATTCTTCTCTTTTATTGTATTATATATTTAATTCTTTTTATACTTCATGCTTTTCACTTCTTCCTTATAGACCTTTAAACTATGTCTTTTATCTAAAGAACATGCCTTTGATATCTTCTTCATTAATTAATATATTACACCTATTTCATCATATTTGCTTTATTTATTCATATTTAATGCCCTTGAATAATCTTCCTTTTATATTTCTCCACCTTCCACACACACTGTTCCACTCTCTAAATATATATTTTTTATCCTACTCAAATATTTCTCTACCTTTTTACCAATAGTTCAAAGCCTCCCAAGTGGGTCCCATTCCATTTAGTGGGGCTACTGATAAAAACACAAAATAATTGTAAAATCTTTAGAAACCTTGACTAATTGATGCAAACACTGTCTGAGAATTCTTTTATTATAGGAATATTAATAATTATTGTGTGGGACCTTCAAAGCACTATTATAGAAATATGAATAATCATTGTGTGGGACCCTCAAAGCACTTGGGCAAGCTTAATCTACTATTAATAATTCTGAGTTTCTATTGAAGTCCTTTTTCTTAATTCCGATAGCTCTGTCAGATCAAAGACTCCCCACGTGGTATTCCATCCTTTATAATCTTCCATGTACTTGACAAGTCACCCAATAAGATATACTATGGAGTGCTATAAGGAATTGACTGATTTTTAGTATTGCTTACAACTGAAAATGCTACGAGGCACTCTTACAGAGCAGATCCAAACTGGACTCCGGGAAACTAAAGGTATATTATTTTTTCCTTCCTCCTTTCCTCACAATTCTCATTCTATTTTATATTTAGATCTATCTAATCGAGAGTTACATCTCTTTGAAGGGTGATGTCCTCCCAAATAAACATGGCTTCTCTTTGCTAATCACAGCCTTCGGATTTTAAGAAATCAACTCCCCTAAACAAATCACATTAAATAAAACATTCCTTTTGGTCTACAAACAAATTGCACCTCTTCATTGGTTAAGTCTTTGCCTTAACAAAATACATTTCTTAACAGGTCATATTATATTTTCTACCATATGTTTGTTATTTCTTTACTGTGGCTTTCCCCCCACACACTGTCCTTTGTGTCGATAGCATTATTGCTGCTCTACTACATAATGTCCCCGGTAATTTGTTTCTTCAAAACAGATTAAGACGACTGTCATGATCTCTTAACAAGGTGTCATTATCTTTATTCATTCTAGTTAATTCCTCCCTTATATCAGTAATATTGATTGCCACTTCAGTCGCTATATCTGATTAGTCCTTTATCGATATCATTGCTATTCCTTTGATTCCTGATTTTTATATCGTATTTTCTCATGATAATCATTATCCATTAGGTTTTGCTAATTGCTACCTTTAAGTGCTTCACTTTCATCCTTACAAAATTGTCTTGGTATGTTTACATGGAGCCTCCCATTCTGGACTGATAACAAACAATAGATGAATCTGCAAACGATCTGATCTTCCACTTTGTCGAAAGCCACACAATGTATAAGTCAGGCGATCTGCTGTGTATTTGGCGCATTCACCAGTAATCTTCCTCCATTCAATTTACTTAAGGAAACAATCTTAACGATGATTTTGATTGTTGATTGCTTATATATATTGATAAAAATAATGATAGAAATAATGATGCCACGTCTCTGATCTGAATATTGAATTATTATTTGAGACCATGGAATCTGCTATGATTATTGTCTTGAATATGGACCATGGATAACAAGCAATTGTTGTTTCAGAATGAGTCTATATGATCATGGGATGAAGATATGAGAGGCTAGGACTCAATTGGATAGCTGTGCCGGATTAGATCTCGATATCCCTGATATAATCCTTGGCGATGTATCTGAATACGGCTTAGACTTATGTGTCCTTACCTTGTAGTGGGGCAGGTCGATGCCCCCTCTTCCTTAGTTATCAAAGGCTCCTTGAGTTCTGCGAATAAGAAATCAGATTATAAATACAACTCCCATGCCTTGGGAAGGGCTCATGATCATCCTTAAGTACGCAACAATGGGGCATGATGTGAGAAGTTGTGTCTCAACGTCATTGCAATCAATTGCCAAATAAATGCCTTCTCTCTATTAACTAATATTATTAGTTTATTAACTAATTGTTGATTGTTGTAACCTCTCCTTGGGCGGTGTTAATCATTGCCTTCATTCAATATGTGGTATCTTTTTTAGACAGCGGTTCATTCCTTGCTAACGTGAAAATTTCCTAGGTCTGCTATGCATAGACACTTAATGTCTTTTAAGTCTTGAATGGGGACATGACAACTTCTTTGGTTTCTTTGAGATCAAAAGATGAAACTCTCAGATTTCCTGAAGGTAATCTCATCCAAAAGTTGTATTTGTCCTAGCAGTTTTATTTTGTTTTATATTATGTACTTAGGGATATGATGTTATAATGTATTTAGATGGATGGTGATGCCGACTTGTGGCATGCATTCCTATAGTTAATTATATTGGGTCATATGGACAATTTTTGTAATTATTTATATCAAGTGATGAGTAGACCTTCATTATGATTATGGTACCCCTTCATTTTGTTATTAATGTTGGAAATTTTGTCATTGATGTCAAGAAGATATTTATTATCTTTAGGAAAGAAAGAGATTGATGGACAAATTGTCATTGATGCTCAGTGAAGATTGTTGAAAAATATATTACAATCCATGAATGGTGTTCAGTAGAGTTGTCAAAGCAAGATTATTGTCATAGATACAAACCATGGGCAATGAAGATGAAAGATCCCCAGTCAAGATTTTCTTAATATTTTCTGATTTTAATGATTGCTGGTTGCTTACTGATTGGTAGTTTAAGATAGGTTTCAGCTTGGTTTGATACCAATAGTTGTATGGAGGTTTGATCATGCAATAATGCCAATCTAATAATTCTTTTCAACTTAAAACACTGAAATATAATTGACTGATAATAAAACTCAGAATTCTGAATTTTGATGCAGAAAAATGATAATTTTAGAATTAATAAATCTCTTTCACCAGGACAAAGAATTGCACACTAGGAGTCCCACGCCATGCCTAGAATGCTTTTATTAAAGAAATTGAAGCAGAATACAATCTAAGAATATCCAAAAGTTGGAAATGGCTCCAATGAGCTTTTTTTGACCCAACAATAATTACCAAAAACAATTCCTGGAGATCTACTAGATTCCATGCCTGGCTCCCAAGCAAGATTATTCCATCTACTAGCAAAATCAATAAATGAAAGAAAAACGTGCTCCTGTCGCCTGCTGAATTTATTGAAATATTGATGTGTAGTGTTGCTGATTAGAATTCCATGAAATCTAAACCCTCAATAGGCTGAATCGAACAAGTGTAGCAATCTGGGGGGCTGTAAATGATACGACTGCTTGTGGAAGTTGTACAGATGCTGCAAATGAACGTATGGCTTCCTTCTAAAGTCCCCAAACCCTCTCCAATCTGCAAATAATTCTCTGAAACTGCTGAATAAGTCTGAATTGAAGCACAATTAGGAATTCTGACTGAATCCCTCTATTTTGTAAATTGGGGTATTGTCCAAATCCACCTGTCTTCAAAGAGTTTTCGTTCCTAAAAGCTGCTATGCTGCTGAAATGTGTTGCAGCACACAATTCCCAAACAGCTGATTGTAAAAATGATTGAAAGATGAATGAATGAAGCCTCCTCGTGTCTTTTTAACAACCTCAAACCCTAATTCGATTGTAGGGTTGCAAGACTTTATTTAAATAAAGTATATTAAACTTTATTTCACCCTCTTATTAACTTTATTTCATTTCCTTATGTGTATTGGTAAGATAATTTGTAATATTTTATTCACCAAGTAATGGTAAAGGTGACTTGTGCACATAAATATTTGATTGATTTTTTCACAAATGTGGGTGCCTGGAATAGGATGGTTAAATACAAGTGAAAAGGAATAAAGGTGATTGTTGAGCTTCTCCAAATGGGTGTTTGGAAGGAGCCAACATGTGTCTCTTGATATTCCTTCATTTGTGGCATTTCATGTGATCTTCCATTTCCAAGTTTGGGCACTTAGGTTGGAGGGAACATTTTTGGAGCCAAATTCTGTCCTTACACATTTCTACGAGGCCAATCAAGGGATCAATGTTTGGAATGAAGAGTCATCTTTGGGCACCAAGTTTGGTACATAAGAGCTCTTTACAACTCTACAAATTCAACTCGGATGTGGAAAAGTGGAGGAACAGTTGAAGGTAGAGTTATATTGCAAGTACAACAACTAAAGGTGGAATAGGTTAGAGCACAAAGAGGTTGTTCACAATACATTGGTGCTTCCGTATTCGAGGCAACAAGGAGAATGGATGTAATGTCTAGAGCATTTCAAATTTTCGCCTTAAAACAATATTATGAATTTATTATATGGTAATGACTTTGTCTAAAATTATGAATTTATTATAAAATTCAGATTACTTATTTTTGACACAATTCTAACTATAAATCATATCTTGATTTCCTGCTATAATTCTCCTGCAAACTGTGATAATCTCCTCTTGTATGTCTACTTTGTAAGTGCTCTAAGATCTGTCTGAAACAGAAGCTTTTGTCCCTAACTCAGCAGTGGCAATTAAGGGTTATCATCCTTAACTTGAAGGTGCGTTCGGATCTGCCTGAACCAAAGGTTTTTGTCCCTAACTCAGTAGTGGCAATTAAGGGTCTTAACTTGATAACAAATCTTTAATGTTAATTCATTGGATAGAGATTGGAAATTAACCAACATCAAAAGCATGGAATGCAAGACTTGAAAGATTTCCAAAAGCTTACATGATATCCCTAATATTGCTGCCTTGGAGGATCTTGTAAGTAAATTTAACCCTTTCTGCTTCAACTTACTTGCTAGAGCGGATAAAATTGTTTGGTCAAGTATCTCGATATGTACTCTGTCAAATCTAGTTTTAATCTATTGTTGGAGCTACCTGCATCTGATTTTAGCTGGAATCAAATATGGAACCATTTCCTCATAACCAAAATTAACATTTTCGGTGTTCTACTTGTCATGGAAAAATTCTCACTATTGATATCCTCAAGCACAAAGGTTTCTCCCAAGCTAATATAGGTGCTCTATGAAAGAAGTTAAAGAAATAATCAAGCATTTGTTTATCAAATGTCCTTATGCTTCAAATTTGATGCACAGTATCTTTAATATGTTTCAAATCCAATTGGTCTACCCTCAGGATATCAATGCATTGGCCATCGGTTGGGACCCCCCCTTCAAGCACCCTATTATCAAATAAATATCACTCCAAGCTCTTCCTCATGGTGTCTTCACAAATTAACAACCAAAAAACTTTCCTTTCACTATTGAAAGAGAAATTGCTAAGAGCTGGAATATTAGGTCTTTTCTTGATGGGGTCAACAGAGATAAGCAAAAGACAACAGCTTCTACTGACTACAAAACACTTGATATGGTTGGATCAAACTCAGCTTTCATGAAGCTTCCAAAGATGTCTCGGAAAGAGTTGGTGGAGGTAGCATTCATAGGAAATTTGGGCAGTCAAACCAGCAATTTGGCAAAAACCCCTGCTGATCTTTGGAGAATACATCTCACCAAAAACCTCAATATTTCCAATTAGGTGGTATAATGAAACTCTAGAAATTTCATAGAGGCTTTGAATTCCAGGGCAAATATTAACTAGTCTCTTAAGGATACCATCCTTAATTCTTTGGAGTAGTTGAAATCTTTCAATAATATCACAATCCAACATATATATAGGGAAGGCAACTATTCTATTGATCTTCATGCTAATGTGGGGGTTTTTCTAAATGAATGGATTTATTGTTATGAAGCTAGCTCCCTACCTTTGAACATTGAATTGACTGTATGATGACTCAAGGAATACATGTAATGTTCCCCTTTGGGACATTTCTAAAACTTGCCCTAAAACCACAAGTTCAATTAAAATAAGAAATATAGTTCATTTAAAATACCAACTTACCAAATAAAAGTTATTTTCCAATATAAATCTTAGTTTAGGCCCTACAATAATGTTAGTCAACATTTGAAATGTAAACTATGAGGCCAACTATTTTCAGGGTTAGGAATCCAGTAACATATAAATGCATACATAATCAATAGCATTAATAATCATCCTAAGCATATTCCTATAGTAACCATATTAGCAATTAGATAGAAACTTTGTAAACTCCAATCTCAGGAATAGTTATCCTTGTATTGTGAGAGCTTGGGTGGAAAATTGTAATGTCCCACCCTGGTGTGGGGCACTATAAGCTGCCTCTGAATTTTGGTCTGCAACTAATGTACTGATTTTATGTGATTGTAGGATGCGTTTTGAGAGTTTTTTCAACGCAAATGTATAAACCAACATGCAATAAACATATAACACTTCTTTGCCAACAATAATAATGATAATCCAGCTTCAAATGAACTTTATTTACCACTGATATGAGTCTGATTACAAAATAGTTCAAGCCTGATATGAAAATCAAACTGCAATAGGCAATGGTAAACCTTATCAACTTAATGATTTGAACATACAACATATCAAGACATACGTGTTTAATAGCTCCTTGGTTCAGGTATGAATTATGATCACAAAATAATATATAGGAGTTGTTACAATGACTTTAACGGCTGCTTCCCTGGAACTGATTGTCTGATGTGAGAAATGGATGCAACATCACAATATCCTCTTTAACAATAGTTTCCAGATTTGGTTGCAAGTCTGAAATGACAAGATTTGTTGATTCTAAGAGCAACCCAGTTCAAGAAAATGTGTTACATATCAAAATAAAGCATATCCAGATAAAGTCCTTCAAAACTTGATGAAGGAAAGCTCCAAACAGCTGTCTTGTAGGTCTGATTCACCAAGCTAACAGCCACATAGAATACTAAGAAAACACCAAGTTGGCAACCACTTAGGTCACTCAGAAAATTACTTGCAGCTCTTTCAAAACTGCCCTTTTCAACTCAAAAAACCACTTAACAGGGTAGTCTGATCTTGGTGCTCAATAAGTGCAAAAGAGTTGTCAAAACCTAGACAACTTAGCCTAGAAATCATTACTTTCTATGGAGCTGGTACAGCCTAGCTTAGTCTGAATTTTTATTGTAGTAACCCCTTCAACCTTTGAAAGTTGTAGTAAACTTGCTCCAAAATGTGGTGCAAGAAGTAATTGATGCAGCTCAACACCAAACAGCAGTAGGATAGCTGATTTCAACTCCAAAATGGTCAGGAAAGGGTGCATCTAGGCAAGCAAGCTGCTTACTCAGAAAAAACCAGCAATGAAAATTCAAAAACTGATTTCTTTGTTGCCCAAATGAAACCCTTGAAGTAGGATTTCCTTACCCTTGGAAGATCTTTCACAACTGCAGGTGTGATGACCTGTGAAGGTTTTGGTCTCCACGAGCTGCTCCAAACCCTCAGATCAGCTAAGCTCCTCTCAGGAAGCCAAAGTGAAAAATAACCATCATAACATAACATACCCCAAAATGTTTTCCAAGTGCCTTTTTATAAAACTCCAAAACCATATGCCCTAATTAGGGTTTCTTTCCCAAGCTCCCTTTATGATTTTAATTTGATTTTATTTAATTTTAATGTCTCACTAGCACCTTTTTATCATTTCTAACTCCACTTGGGTTGGTGCCAAGGAAAGTGATTTTATATAAAGTCATTTTCATAACTTTATAATTCTAGCTTTTTAAAGTCACCTTTTAATATCATTTGCAATATTAAAAATAACCCCAACATGTAGTGAACTCCACTTTCTCTCTCGTAAGGCGTCCATACTCTCTCTCTAGACTTAAGTGATACTCTCTCTCTAGACTTAAGTGAACTTTGAAGGAGTATAACTTGGGTTTTAATATAGTTTTAACTTGGTAACATTCAAACATCAAAATTAATAACTGATACCTCCCAATCCACCGAAGCAACCCATCTGAACCAACAGAAAATCAACCCAACCTGGGTCCTTTGTCCATCATGTTAGTCTACGAGGCCTTGGTGATAGACTAACCCTGATTGACTAACGCTGGCTAAGAAGGGGACATTACAAAAATGGTCCACTCCATCTCTCAGTCCACCTTGGAGGCTGGTTGTCCTCCTTGTTAAGCCTAGGAGCACTAATCAGCCTCCCAACCCACGAGGCTTAATCCCTGATGGCTGACATGCTTGATAAGAGTATGAAGACTACCTCTCTCCACCAAGCTCGAGAGCACACATACGCCTCCCAGCCCACGAGGCTTTACCCCTTATGGGTTGCATACTTGATGGTGGGTATGTCAAGTCTTCACCTCTCAAGAACTTGAAAGGTTGATCGGCCTTCAAAATAGATAAACTAAATGAATATGTCATCACATATTTATCAAAATAGAAATACAACTAATTTCACTTAAATTGGAAAGCAACTCAATTACTTACAATTATCCTTATATAATTTCAGCAAAGAATAAATATGGCATTCATAAATTCATACCACACTTCCACACATAGGTTCACTTATTCTAGGTTGATAATAATAATTCAGATTTCTGCTCTTAATCTAGATCAGATTACTTATTTACTGATTTCCCTGTTTTATCCTTCAATGCCTTTCTAAGAGTAAGCCCACCCTATATATAATCCCCCAAAATGGGTTGAAGAGTCACTCAAACAAGAAACATAACTCCACTTAAGTGACACATCCCTCCATAACTGATTATTTCCTTTCAAACTAGCCAATGCCCCTTTCAATTATGAATCGCTAACCTTGTGCTTTCTGCGCTGGATTAAAGGCAATGTTTTATCAATAACAAAGGCTATGATCTGAGTGGCATTCTCCTTTAACCCTGGGTCGTCCTATTCCTTTAGTCACTCCAGCATTATTAAATGTAATATATGATTTGTTTTCAAATCAAGGGCATGACAATAAAACTTAATGACTCTAAGTACATACAGCATGTGTACTTCTTTGCTATGACATGTGCTGATTGGATCGAGCATTGGTTGGATGATTTGTCCTCTTATTTCAACTTCAAGAACTGTCTCTTCATCAATATTTGCACTAAGAATTGGATCTGCAACGGAAATAACAGTAGGGCTTACAACAGTGCGAGCTAGATGGTGGTGATAGATTGAGGGTTGAAACTTCTTCCTGCAACCACGTCAAGAAGAATCCTACAATCTGGCATATCCTTGAAAGAGGGGATCTCACCATTTTTTGCGAGTCCAGTAATGTTTATGACCCTGTGAACTCCAATGAGTTTGTTAGAATGTGGAAGAACTGAGTTGTGTATGTCAAGGGCATTTATTTCACTATCTCAAAGGAACATATAGTTGAGGCTAAAAAAATTGCCATGGACAGGCTCAAACTCAAGAAGACTATAAAGACCAAAAATCAGGAGCACATTGACACATTCCTCAGAAGAAAAGAAAAAGTTAAAAGGTTTCAGATTTGTTGCAAGAGAGAAGCTCTTCCCAAGACCTAGGATGAGGTTGCCAACATTCTCATCAAGTATTTTACTCTAGAGGGAAGATACAAATGATCTTCAGCTACCATTTTCCTATGCTTAATCATTTAAGGCACAAGAAAAATATGAGTCTCCCTTTCTTCCTTCTTAGTTACCTTGAGAATTTTATCATCAATGTTCTCTTAAGGAAGTTTAATTTACCCCTGACCAAGGCCTGATTTATAGATTGCATAAATATGAGCTTGTGAAAAACCTATTCCTATTTTATATACCAAGATCATTAACTATACTCGAGTTCCTCTTATGCTGAGACTTGCTACCTCCAATGCCAGACTTCTTGTTTTTGCCCCTTCTGTTAACCCCAATTCTTCTATTCCAAATCCTTCAGATCCCAAGGATAACTTTGCTTCCCCTATTCCTACCAAGGTGGTGGTGGTTGATAAACAAAAAACTCTTGTAATAGACCCAAAGATCCCTGACAAAGTGAGGCCCTAAGCTGGTAAAAATTATTGTCCCTCCAACAAGCCCTACCCTCTCTATTCCTAAACCTCAACCTTCTATTGATAGGACTAGTGAACGGTTCATGAAGTCTCATTATAGCAATAAGAAGGGTAAGGAGATTGACCTTGAAGGCCCCTCTAGAAAAATGAATGTTAAGCCCCAGAACATTTCTAATTTTCTAATGATTCCAAATAAGACCAAACCTGCTGTTACGATGGCTGTGGCAGTCTAGTGAACAAGGTCAACAAGCTGGAAGACAACTTGAATCTTCAAAACAGCATCCAAAAGTGGTTTATGATTCAATATGAAATTTGGAAAACAAACTACATTGCCTAGAAAATCAGCTCTTTGGTAAGGATGGTAATAACAAAGGGAAAATTCAATTTGATAAGCGGTAGTGGGACGAGGCTAAAATGATATGCTCAATTTTTATAGGAAAGAAAACTTGGATAGGAGAATGCCGGTGCTGCAAAAAAGGCAAGAAAAATAAACAATAACCTCATCAAAGTGGTCAATTTTAGTGAGAACACTATTAAAAATTCTGCTACCAGCTTGTTTGCATTACAAAATTTACGTAAAAAGAGTGTAAGTCCCACTATCAACAAAGAACCTACAAAGAGAACCCAGGCCAGAACTCCAGCTCTCAACGATGTCATCAACCTTGAGAAGGATAGCATGGAAAACTCTTATGAGGATCAGATTAACTTCCTTCCTGATGAATGGCAAGCGGTTCTGGGCCTTTTGTTGTTTCTGTTTGTATTCTTCTGTTTGTTCGGCCCTAGGTTGTTCCATTTCTCATGAAACATTTTTTGTACACCTTTGCCTGTTTTGTTGCAAAAAGCTTTGGGCCCTTTCAAAAGCCCACCTTTACCTTTATCAAAAACTAATACTAATATTCTCTAATGTCCATAATAACTAGATTATCAAATCGAGAGTCAGCAGTCTCATTCAAAATGGCACATCTTCCACACTAAGCTTATTTTAGTGAGATTCAAAATATTAAGAATTTAATAGTCCTGTGTAAAACAATCTATCCATTAACAATGGCATAATTTTTCAAAAGGAAAGTTGAATGGTTCAGCAGATATCAGCAAAAACCTGAATAACATCAAGATCCATGATGTCAAAGCGAGCTTTCTTCTGGATTACTTTTCTCATATATTGTACTGCTACTTTAACCTGCAACAAAAATAATCCAAGGTATTCACCATTGGCAGTATATATAGCTTAATTTGCCAAAAGACCAAAAAGGAATGGGTTAAAACTTCAACTCATTTCTCCAACTTTTTTAATTACTCCTTTCTTCTCTTGTTTATAATGGCAATTGCTAGATATTATCTCATAGAAAGAAGAGATTAATATTCTACATCATTACAGCCATACAAGATTACAGCATTGCAAATAAAAGAAATGTTCCACACCTAAATATTAAAAGGCACAAATAATCTATTAAATTCCTCCAACCACCAACATTAAGGGTACAGATTGGAAGCATCATGATAAAGTAGAATATCTAAAATCTTTCTCTGAGCTAATTCCTTTGGAAAGGAATATTCTTATAGTTGTTTATTTCAGAACTGGAACACAAGGAGGCCATCTTCTTGTCACCATTGTAAGTCCCCTTTGATTCTTCAGGAAAACGTGGAACAGTTGAAAAGAATATTCCATGTTAAAACAAGGCATTTCATTAAGTAAAAGGAAAAGAAACCATATCATATTAATGTTAGGCTTCATGTGAAAGAAATTTAAGATTTTGAGAAACCTGAGTTGCATTAATCATCTAATATATCTTTGAACTCTGTGTCATAAGCTCTTCTATAATACTTGCCAGCAGCCATAAAAATAATTGAACTTGTAAAAGAGAAGAGATACCAGACAGTTCAAGACTTGCAACCACTTATTATCACTGCAAGTAAAGATCACTTGAATAAGATTTCCATAAACTTTACGAATTCTGAGATGACAATAACAACATTCATTGGGCATCAACATTTATAGAAAAATGTGACCCCACCATTACAATTTTGAATTTTCAACTCCGTCAAATGTACAGGGTTTTTCCTTGATGAAATATGGTTCAACATTGAGACAACAGTCAAGCTACTTTTTAACTCTTGTGGAACAAACAAAAAAACAGTGCTTTGCTTCCAGGTTGTTGGAATCCAGTCAATTCTTGTGTTTTTACCTTTGTACCTAACTTTTTCATTTGCAATTTATCTATTTTGAAATGAACTTTGTCTTTGTCATATATAATGGAAGAAAAATTTCAAAAGATCAAATTTTCATACACATACAGCAACTAATATTAAATTCTATGATCTCCAAGTGAAATACATACAGTAAATTTTGGAAGGCGCATCTTGTATACATCAACCAACTCCATCATCAAATCAACCAAATTTGCAAATGGACTATCAAGGACCATCCCTGCAATTGAGGGATCTTCAGCTCCATACATCAAGCTGCATTTAATAATATAACACATCAAAACAAATGCCACACATTATAAAAGATACAGTCATATAGTATAAAGTATACCAAAGCAACTAAACAGAAACATACTATATTTCAAGGACTAGGTTCTAATGTGGAGCATGACCAACTGCTAAAAAAATGGATTAATGTAACAGAACTGTCGGCTGATACATGGAATATCTATCATGGATTCATGACAATTGTCATGGAAATATTATCCCAAAGATCAGATGAAAGGGAAAATGAAAGGGGATTATATTACATTCATGTCCATAAATCACCAAAATAGGTCATAAAATTCTCAATCGCATTCAACAATAATAGCAGCAACAAGAAAGTGCCTAATGCAAACCTTTGAAAATTTTTGAATTGTGTTAAGTTTTAAGCTAAAATCTGTTACTTTTCCAAGTGCAAGTCATATTCAATCCTTGTCCAGTTTTTTTTGTCTTATCATTTTTGTTGTCATTTTCTGAATATTCATAAGATCATGGAAAATACTAAGAAATATGTACATTGCTTTTAATATGTACCGAGAATGCTAACTTAACTTCTGGTTTGCTAAGTCAATTCCTATCCTAAGTAATGCTCCAATGGTTGTAGCAGCGTTCACAAACTTGTCTAAGATACAAGCACATGACTCCACAAGTGATATAAGCTCCTTTCTACCACAATTTATGACTATATATTCTAAGTTTTGTGTTTGATGTCATTGATATCATAATCCACAACTAATTTCCTAAAATACTTGACAAGATTTATTTATTTTAAAAATGTGTTTTCCTTTAGCTAAAATCCACTTATATACTCATGCGATCAATGTATACTTCTGTACATGATTAAAATAGCTTCTATATGATTAGTTTATAAATGTCTTTAAAGTTTATTTATTAAAGGGTAAGTGATAAAAGTTTCAAATCATTGAAAATCTCTAAATTTCATGGATTTTTCAATTTGCCAAGTCTACATGCTGAGTCCAAGTCTGAGTCAAAAATCAGCTTTCCAAGGAGTCTTGTACCATTGACATAAATATGCATACTGTATTTTTGTGTGTGCACATGTATATGTGTATCTATGTATGTTTGTACGTAGATATGTTTGTATATATACTGTTGTCTCAATTTTGTGAACTTTCAAAAAATTGACAACCCTTAAAAATTTTACTCAAAATTCATAGTTTTCTTCTCTAAGGCACATTTTACGATGTTCAAAACTCATATTTGTTAATGTCTAATCATCAGTGGGTATGTTTGTCATCGTTGTCCAAGTTTTGGTTGGTTTTTGCTTTCATTTTCCTAGCTTTTTGTGCAATTTCGGATTTTGCAAGTAGGAACTTTTTGACCTCACTACAAGTAGGAACTTTTTGCTCACATTACAAGTTAACTTTACTTGCAATCAGGTCTTAGAAACCTGATTACAAGTTACTTGCAAAATTGGGTTTTCGAAGCATCATTACAAGTTGTATTATTACTTGCAAGTTAGGTCTTAAGACCCGAAATGCAAGTTCGAACCTATAACACTTGCAATCGGGTTGCAATCGAGTCTTTAGGACCCGACTACAACTAAAGTCCCTTTGGTTGTGCGTTTTGGTCAAAGTCAAGTCGGGTTTTAAGTCCAACATTGCAAGTATGTATGTATTTGTCTTTCATTTGCAAGTTGTGATCACTTGCAATTGGGTTTTACGACCCGATTGCAAGCCTTTCTATTGCCATCATATTATATTTGCAATCGGGTCTTGGAAACCCAATTGCAAGCATGTAACCTAGTTTCCTTCATTGCAGGTATTCCTTCCAAGTTTGTTGCTTGCATTATTTGGTTGCAAGTTTGCGCCTACTTTCCAAACCTTTCACACTTGCAATCGGTTTTCAAAACCCCGATTGCAAGTTTTGTTTCATTTTTACCAAGCATGTTCTTCATATTCGTTGCCTTCATATTTCCCTTCCACTTGCAATTGGAGCTTCAAGATCCGATTGCAAGCCCATATTGCATAAGCATTTTGAAGTGTATTCACTTGCAATCAGGTCTTTAAAACCCGATTGCAAGGGATCTCAATACATGTGAAGATAGCAAGCAAAAGCCAGTGCTGTCATATGTTGATGGCAATAATGATGTCAAATGAAAAGAGTACACTGTCATATGCACCAAAAGGGTCAAAATATCATGAACCATGAAGCAGAGAGGACTTGACAAATGAAGGAATAATGCAACAAAGGAATGCATTGTTACAATGCATTATAGCAATGCTATGTGGTAAGAAGCAATGACTTCCACTATCATAGTAGTTAATAAAGAATGCTTATTATCTTCAAATTCAATGGTTGATCTTCATAAGGTCACTGTCATTACCATTCATGGTCAAATGATGCAAGTTGATGTTCCTAGACAAATACCTTCACTGACCTCAAATACTTCAAGTGTCAGCATCTTGTAGCAACATGAAGACCTCTTAGACAGAGGATGATGTAAATAGAGTCATGTCTCAGACACTTAGATTAATTTCAATTATGCATTTGTAAATTGGTTTTGACAAATTGCATGTAATATCAAAAGTTGTAATTGCAAATAGTCACATTACTTGCATTCTTGTAACCTATAATTACATGTAAATAAATTACAAGTCGAAAGACAATAGGACTGTCATTTGGAATAAGTCTAGTTAGTTGTGGAATAAGTCTTAGTTAGTTGGGCTTCTCCCACATTTTGCTCTCAGCTCCTCTCCTATATATATCGGAGGGTGTTCTTTATTAATTTTATCTTTTTAGCAAGCAAGAAAACTCTGAAAAAATTTACAGTCATAAAGACTTTGTGCTTCATACTTGTAAATTGTTCTCTCAAGTAATATTAAGAAGGCTTTGAGTTTCAAACTTTGTGTTGAAGTCTTATCCTTATATCCATTGTGTTCTTATGTCATAGTGGTATATTTTCTACATTTCTTTGAGGTTCTAACAGAGTTGTTGAAAGGAGTTTTAATCTGACCTCTTGTAGACTTTGTGCTGCAAGTATTGAGGGTTAAATTATTGTAGTTAAGTGTTCCAAACTGAGAAGAGTTGCAAGAGTTTGTGCTTGTGGTTGTTCTCATTTGAAGTAGTTCAGAAGTGCACCATATCAGCAGACTTTGTGCTGTTATATGTTGTACGTTGTTCTTGTTTAAATCATTTTGGAAAGGTAGATAGGATAGTTGAAAGTAAAGGACTTTGACCTTTGTTTCTATTTTCTCATCACGGGGAAGTGACAGAAGACTTTGAGCTTTCACAAAAACTTCACTTCCTTTTCGTATAAACATTCTTGTAATTGTTAAAGTTCTTCAAGTTGTTGTATTTGTTTTCTTAACTGCTATTTCTTTTCTAGGAAGAGAAAAGAATATCATCTTTTTTGAAAAAGAAGAAAAGGATGTTGTCCTACCCAAGTTAGATTAGTGTTTAGTTAGTAATAGTAGAAAAGGGGGAGTCTTCCCTTAAATTATGAGAGTTTTAAACTCACACGCTGTGATTGAAACCACAATTTTGCACATGTTCCCAGGTGTACAAAATTTTCAACCAACATATGCATAGGTATATATATATATATGTATCAGAAGATGATAAAGCTACATAGAAAGAAAGAATGACAAAAATTTCATGTATAATTTCCAAAAATCATCTGACCCTCTTATCCTAAATGATCAGTCGAACCAAGAAACATGCAACATGTAAAGAGATTTTCTATTTGAATTGTTAAAGACATAGGTGAAGAAAGCATTTACGTTGTTACAGCCCCCATCGATCGACCCCACAAGCCAATGCACGAAACTTGTTCATCTTCTCGCAGAAATCTGACAACTGCCTTTAGATCATCCTTCTGCAAACATAAACCAGAGGGAGTTATATGCCAGTCCTTAGCTGAGCTTCCATGTAGAATATCTAAATTCTAAACCACACAGAAATCAGAAATGTATGGCAATTGAAATAGAATAACATATATCTAAATATTACAAGAGAAAAAGGGAGTAGAAGACTAAGAAGAGTGACTCCTCGTAACAAGATGTACAAAATTATGGGCACAAAATCTGAAATATAAAGGAAGAACGCCAACAAGTAAAATATAACCGTTAAGGTGAGAGACAGCAGAAGGAAATAACTTCTTTCTACTCCCCAATATGAAGACTGCTATCTGCATCAAAAATCACTGTATGATCCCAGATTCCCCTGAACATGTCTGAGAAATATGCCAGGGGAATGGTCAAGACTAATATGATTCTAAAGTGCAACCCCCAGACACATAGTCTCCTAGTATCTAATGTGAGATTCCTGATAGGAGTATGTTCATATTCCACCCATGATCAAGGATTTTTATTGAGTACGCAGGAAAGTAACTCCCATCCTAAAACTTGCCATACCTCAAACTAAAATCCATTCTCAACCTGATCCAGACGAAAAGGTATTTATATTGACAGGCCTATTATAATCTCCATAAATATCATTGTGGTTGCAGAAAAAATATGCTTCCACTGTATGATATATGATAGTTAAAAATAAATAAAGCAATCAAACCTAAGACAGAAAGCAAAATACCTATATAAAAATTTAGACAACACTTTCAGGTGGTGTGTTCTTACCTACAATGCATCAACGAAAGAATGTTATAACTTCATATAACATTTAACTGTTAAAAGAGTTTATTACTTTTGAATTGTTGATAGTCAGTGTCTTGAAGGTTGTAGATAAACTGTCACACATAGACCCTATGCTTTTAATATGCATGTGTGTTTTGAGTTGATCAGAGAAGTCCATGATTTATTGTCACATCTAATAAAAGTCAAGCCTGCATATTTGAGACCATGTAAACCATAATTATATCAATCAAAGCATTCCATTCCATCTATTCTATCATGTTACAATGATGTGATGATGATTGCATTTGAGTTTGCACTTAGTAGCTTTATTATCATATATATTGTTGGATATTTCTATCTGCTCCTCTAAAGGATTAATTCTCTTAGAGAACTTCTTACTTATAAATTTTTCAACTTTAAAAAATACTTGATAATCATTAGAAAGGTAAAGTGTTGTGCAGCTTTCACCCAAATGTTGGCAGTTCTGGCTCAGATTTTGGCTTAGGTTCATGGATTTTTTTTGCAAATTTGGCAAAAAAAAGTTGGGGGTCCTGTTCATTTTTGCATTCGTTGGTACAAAAAGAATATAAAATGTGTGTGTGTATGTAGGCAGATTTTGGCTCAGGTTCATGGATTTATTTTGCGAATTTGGCAAAAAAAAATTGGGGTCATGTTTGTTTTGCATTCGTTGGTACAAAAAGCATATAAAGTGTGTGTGTGTAGCCAGATTTTGGCTCAGGTTCATGGATTTATTTTGCGAATTTGGCAAAAAAAAATTGGGGTCATGTTTGTTTTGCATTCGTTGGTACAAAAAGCATATAAAGTGTGTGTGTGTGTGTGTGTGTGTAGCCAGATTTTGGCTCAGGTTCATGGATTTATTTTGCAAATTTGGCAAAAAAACATTGGGGGTCATGTTCGTTTTGCATTTGTTGGTACAAAAAGCATATAAAATGTGTGTGTCTGTGTACACACACACACACATATATATAAGAGGGACAGAGAGAGAGCTTAGAATGCCACATAACATCAAATATTAAAATTTGTAATATATAAAAAATATTAAAAAATAAATTTATAAATAATTATTATTATTATATTACAAGTGTATTTATTTACTAAATTAATTAATATTAAATATACAGTATATATATTATATAAATAAAGATAGAAAACCTAAAAACTTAGATTATTAGAAATATTTCATATAATATATTAAATAATTAGTAAAGCTTGTAAAGTGCTTGCCATGTTCGGTTGAATATTATCAGGAAACTTATAAAATTTCTACATACTGTTGTGACGTATTCACACATCGCCCCATTGCAAATGGGGACCCCTACTTTTTGCTTTCTAGGGTTAGTTTTCTTTGCTTAGTTGTTTGGTCTTGGCTTTTAGCCTTTGCATTGGGGAGTTGCCAGAGGGCTCATTAGGATAACAGGGTCTGCTTGAGTTGAGGTGGGTCAGTAGGTGGTCCAAGTCAAGGTCTCTTTGAAAACCTTCTCTAGGTCAAGCCTTGCTCTTGTTTCTAGGTTAAGTCTTGATTGAGTTTGACGAAGTCCTTATATCCTGCTAGAAGTCTTGCCTTTGGAGATGTATGTCTTTGAGTTAAGGAAGTGAATGAAGGTTCATGAGTGAGTATCATCAAAAATTTTCCCTTTAAAGGTTTGAGTTGGTCAAGTCAATGGATGATGAGTTCTTGTCCTCTAGGCATTGATTGGTATAAAATTGACCTATTTTGCCCTTAAAAATGCCTAACGACCAAGCCTAGACTTGAAAATTTGGAGAAAGGTCAAGAATTTGAGCATTTTTTGCAAAATTCGCTCCTGACCCTTCCAAAGGGTCCAGAGTGAATTTCCTTAGACTCCTCTCTTGCCCCCAGTTGAGACCTCAAATCCTTGCTCCTACGCCTTGACTGAATGGGGAATGACCTATTTATGCCTTGTGAGCATATTCAAACAAGAGTGGATGATGAAAATGTTAGGAATTTGACCAAAAAGGCAAATTTAACTCCTGACCCTTCCAAAGGGTCCAGAGCGAATTTCCTTTGATCTCCTTGTTTAGAACAAAATCTTTGGCATGATTGAGGAAGATTGATTCATGCAAACCTTGTGAGTAAGTTGCAACCAAGTGAGGTGAAGTTCTATGAGGAATTTGTGCAAAAAGAGAAAATTCGCTCATGACCCTTCCAAAGGTTCCAAAGCGAAATTCCTAGATAGGTCTTGTCCTTCCAAAGGTACCTAAGCGAAATTGTTAAGATGCACTTTTCATTCAACATTTTGACTAGGCTCTTCCTTAAGGTGATTTGTTGGCGTGTCCTAAGGTGAGAACAATGTGATAGAGGGTGAAATCTGAGTGTTTGGATGGTGTCTAAGACTAATTCCTCAAATTCGCTCCTGACCCTACCAAAGGGTCCAAATATCTCCCTTCTTAATCCTAATTTACCTCATAAACCTTATGCCTATGGCGTGATTGAGAGAGTATTGATGTGTGCAACAAAGTGAGGTGATGGAAAGTGAAGGATTTGAGCATAATTGCAAATTTTGCTCTTGACCCTTCCAAAGGGTCCAGAGCGAAATTTGTCTAAGCTCCTGACCCTTCCAAAGGGTCCAGAGCGAAATTTGTCTAAGCTCCTGACCCTTCCAAAGGGTCCAAGGCGAAATTCTCCAAATGACCTAAATCCTCACTAGAAACATTGAATGGTGGTCATGCATGGCAGAGAAAAGGATCAAAGATCAAGTTTAAAGCAAAGCTCAGAGAAAAAGGATGAGAATTGAGCCAAAAAGAGCAAATTTGCTCCTAGCCCTTCCAAAGGGTCCAGAGCGAATTTCTCCATGAAGCATTATATCTTGCTCAAACCTATGAACTAATCCATTCCCAAGCATTTTTGAAGGCAAAACACTTGTTTTCGATGAGCAAAGGTTGAAAATGAAGCCAATAATGGAAAATTTGAGCCTAAAACATCAATTTTGCTCCTGACCCTTCCAAAGGGTCCAGAGCGAATTTCTCAAAAACATGTATTTTCCTTACAATTTTAAAGCAAATTGCCCTCAAGGTATTTTCCTAAGATGGTTTGAAGCTAATCAAGCAAGCTAAAAGAAGACTTTATCAAGGACAAGCCCAATTTTCCAAATTTTGCTCCTGACCCTTCCAAAGGGTCCAAAGCGAAATCTATCTAAGCTCCTGACTCTTCCAAAGGGTCCAGAGCGAAATCCTTAGGAGGACTCCATATTTCATCTAATGCACCCAAGAGATCTTGTTTTAGGTTAAATTGAGAGCGAATTCACTTGATGATGATAGAGGGAGATTTGAAAAGAAGATAAATGGTGTCAAAATGTAAATTTCGCTCTTGACCCTTCCAAAGGGTCCAGAGCGAATTTTCTTGAAACCTCTTTTGCTCCCAATTTTGTGTTAAGCCTAGCATTGATTGAGGTGGATTGAACTTAGAGGCATCCTTAGGCATGCATTTGAGTGTGTTGTGGTCACAAAATGTGAAGAATTTGTCCAAAAATGCCAATTTCGCTCCTAACCCTTCCAGAAGGTCAGAGCGAAATTCCTAGGAGGTCTAATGTTTTGCCTAAGCCCTTGAGCAAAACCTATTCCTAGGCAATTTTGGAGGTGAATGATTTGATCTTGGTAAGGTAAGGTTGAAAATGAGATCTAATTCAGCAACTTTGTCAATTTTCGCTCCTGACCCTTCCAGAGGGTCCTGAGCGAAAATCTCATTATAGGTCCTATCCCTGGAGAGGATCCAGAGCGCATTATAGGTCCTGTCCTTGGAGAGGGTTCAAAGCGAATTGATCTTAATGCCATCTTATTAATGGTTTGAAGTAAGAAATACCATGTTAGGATAAATATATTATCTATACTTAATCATCTTTTGGTTTGTTTTGCAGATCAACAAGACCGGGCTAGAAGGAAGAACAAACAAGGAGGACCTATTCAAGTGTCATCATCATTAAAGACGCCTCAAATACATGGAGGAGGACTCAAAGTGCTTCCAAGTTGGAGGACTTCAAGTGTTCAAGAAATTACAAGCAATGGAGCTGACCATCCTCAAGGACCTCATTCTACCACAAGGAGAAACCATAGGATATCAGAAGAAGGATTTTATAAACACTTCAAGGCGAAATGAGCTACTAGAGAAGGTGACTTGACCATGACTTCCTATCACCATAATGCAAAATCAAGGAGGCTTCATCAAGCACATGAGAGTCGAGGTACATCACTCATCGAGTACATCAAAGACAAAGGAGGATCAATCAAGGTCAGTGAAAGGGTACATTGAAAAAAGCGGGATAGTTTCAGAAGAGTTAATCAAAGTTAGCTTCTCATTATCATCACATTGAATATCAAGAAATACAACATTCCTTGATTAACCAAGCACAAATGCAAGACAAGGTGGCATCCCAGTCACTGTTCCTCCAGTCAGATAGCTCCACCTCAGCATGTCCAGATTCAATATACTTGACTCACCAGTGATGACACAAACTCCGATGTACCTACCCCTGTTTTCCTATTGATTCACAAACATTGAATGTAATTTTCTCATTGGCTAAGGGAAGTTTGTTGTAACAAACCCTAATTAGGGTTTCCATCTTGTAATCCTAGCATTGATTGTAAATCAGTCAGAGCCATTGAAATGTAAAGAGATCTCTATATAAAGTTTTGGCTCTTCATTTGTAAGGGTTAATAGTTAGTTCATAGAGGTTAGAATAGCTAATGATTAATAGTGAATAGAATAGAAGTTAGAGTATGTTAGGAAGAGAAGGCAAGAAATTGTTGCCTAAATTGTAAATGAACCCCATTTTCATTGAAGTTATGGTGAAGTGTGTCGTTTCTTTGCAATATGCATGGTTTCTTGTTGAATCTCCATTTTTAGATGGTAGATGATTAGATTGAATGAAGTAAGTTACTGAATGCACTCGCGTGGAATCCGCCTAGTCCAAACCACTAGCCTCCTGTTGATTGCAAGGGCGCCCTGCGTGGTCAACTGGGCATAGAATGAGCTTAATCTCGAGTCGTTACACGTCTATTGTTCATGCATTAACTGAATGGTGATCAGTATCAGATGGTGTAACGATTTGAACATATTCGAAGCATCCCTTAGAAAATTGCACTGAGCTGGTATGGAATTGTTCAGTTTGTTGATGAGACCTAGCCCAGTAGGACTCCACCTAGTCGTTCATCCATCTTCTTGCATTCTAGGTCTTAGAGTAGACTTTCTGAACCTTTCACCCTTTGCTACTTCTTTATTATCCCAGTGAGTAGATAGGACTTGAGTTCCAGCAAATCAGATGCTTAGGCATTCAAATGTAAGTCCCCTTGTGATTCCAGCATAATCACATCACACCATAAGAGCTTATCCACATGTAGAGACCCTACATATAAGAACCTTGGAGTTATTTCGATTGATCCTTAGGCAAATCTTCAGCATTCGGATAACTTTGTTCAAGAGAGGATAAGATAGCTTGGTATTTTATTCTGTGTTCGCATGTGCATAAAAACACGTCAACACATACATAATCAGTTACACAGATAGAACAGCTACAGCAGACTAAAGAACGGACATTTCAATAAACTGCATCCTCCATTCTTTTCAAAACCATAAGGCATGGATGTTTCAGCCAGCATAGGATGGGTTTTTAGAAACAGAAATTCGTTCTCCATTCTTTTCAAAACCATAGGGCACTAACACTTTGGCAAACACAAGAAGTGTTTTAAGAAACAAAAATTGTACTTGTTATCACAAAAGCTTGCACCCTTGCTGAGCTATCAACTCAGCAACCTTGTGAAACATTGAAACAAACCCGAAGTGTGGGACCTTGCGCAAGGGGGTTGAATCTACGGAGAAGGCCGGCTTCCTTCTCAATCCAAGTGCAGGTGTTGAACCAACTCAACACTTAAAAACTAACTCTTAAGCCTATCCTAACAACTTGCAGAGGGAAAGGGAAGAGAGAAATGCTTAAAATAAAGGGAGGTGATGCACCAAGAAGAGATTGTTCCTCTCCCTACCGAAATGACACAAAAAATTAACTGAAACACCCAGGTAATGCACAAACTTCAGTTGTATGAATGATCCCAATACATGTGTGGAGGTTAGAATTTGCTTAAGTGTCAAGAGGGGAGAAGGATTCCCACAAGTCACACTCAGAAAACAAGCTAACACAGCATACATCTGAAAGAAAATCACAAACGTACACTTATAATGGAGATAAGAACACATACACAACATGCATAAGTTGAAGGTAGGCAAGAATGGTGATTTCAATTAATTATAAGGCCAATGGCCAAACTTACAGTTGCAGAAATGCAAAAAAAATTACAAGTCTTCAAGAGAAGAGAAAAGCATAAGAAAGCTCAAGCCAGCAAGGAGAGAACCCTTTACAATGAGGCTTGACAGCCTTATAGAGAAAAATGGGTTACAATGGTGATCATGACCCCTCCATGTCAGTCTGGGAGTGCAGGGAAGTGCATGCACTTGGCTTGTACATGTAAGCAACCTAGCCATACCTCTAAAGGCAATTCTGAGGAAGGTGGATTGACTGACCTTCCAAAGTCAGACATGATATAAGTCACCAAGCATGGCCCCGTACCTCCTTGATGGAAATCCTGTGGCTCCACAAAAGAGAGTGCAAAAGTCACCAAAACTGTAGAAGCATTAAAAGCCTTGAGTGTCGATCACGCCATCCGGAAGTGTCGCCAGTCGGAAGGAAGCCCGGAGACTTTGGGAGCTCGGACTCCCGAAGTGAGGAAGACAAGGGAAGAACTTCAGAACCTCGAGGTTCCAGAGTTTCGGGATAGAGAGAAGAAGAGAAGGAAAAGGCCTTCGGAACCTCGGGGTTTCGGAGTTCCGGAGGAACTAGAGAGAAAAGGCAAAAGGGGAAAGAACCTCGGAACCTCAGGGTTCCGGAGTTCCAGGGAGAAGAAGGAAGAAGGGGGAGGAGGGAACCTCGGACCCTTGGGGTTCCGAGGTTTTGGGAAAGGCAAGGGAAGGGAACTTCAGAACCTTGGGGTTGCGAAGTTCTGGGGAACTGCGCAAAGGAACTTCAAAACCTCGGGGTTCCGGAGTTCCGGGCAAAGGAGATGCTTAAGAGAAGAGGCGAAGGAAAGGAAGGCTAGGAACTTCAGAATCTCGGGGTTCCGGAGTTCCAGCGGAAAAGAGAGAAAGGCTAAGGAGAGGAGGGGCTAAGCTAGGGAAAGAACTTTGGAACCTCGGGGTTCCGGAGTTCTGGAGAAACTGGAGAAAAGCTAAGGGAAGGAAGGGAACTCCAGAACCTCAGGGTTCCGGAGTTCCGGAGAAGGAAAGAAAGCGGCTAAGGCAAAGAACTTCGGAACCTCGAGGTGCCGGAGTTCCGGAAAAGGAAGAAGGAAACAGACAAGGGCAAAGAGAAAAGAACTTCGCAACCTCAGGGTTCTGGAGTTCTGGGGAGAAGAAAAGGCCAAGGGAGGAACTTCCTCCGGACAAGGCAACACTTCAGACTTCACGATTCTTCTCTTTTGTGATCAACTAAGGCCGCGCTGGTCCATGGAACATATCTCTGATTGGATCTCATTGATGGACCAAGGGTGTCATAAAATGACAACAGTATCCAAGCCTAGTCAAGCATGAGCTTATGTCCTGGTTTGTTCTAAAAGTGATAAAATTTAAATTAAATTAAATTAAAAAACTTGTTATATGCATAGGTTCATTTCGGTAGTGTAAAGCTCTACTAGGTTCTACCCAAGTTTCCCTAGGTTCTACCCAAATTTCCCTAGGTTCATTTCGGTAGTGTCAAGCTCTGCTAGGTCAAGGGCTAGTGCCCCTTGTGGAGATTTGGGGGCAGAGCCCCCAACAAGGTCAAGAGGCAGTACCCTTGTGGAGGTCTAGGGATGGAGCAATGGGATCGAGGGGCAATGCCTCTAACACATTTCCTATCACAATATAGAGCAAAATTTCCTCCAACTATAAAACATTGTTGAGGCAATTGATCAAATGCTGCCAAATTTAAAAGCCAAGCATTAGCTAACTAAATTACTTGTTCAAGATGCTAAAGGTTATGCTACTCAATACCCACAATGTCAAACATAAGTTCTCCAGTAACAGAAAGAATGGAAATATCAAATCTTCAAATCAAAGCCCATTGAAGCCAAACCACTGTTGGTTTTAATTAGGGTGAAGAGCGGATTCCAATTGCCTAAGGCAACATTGGAATCTGCCATAAAGGGCTGGGACCTTTAGCCTCTCCTCTAGTGTGTGGGGCTGGGCCCTCTTTACTATGTGGCGTGTTCAAATAAAATAGGGCCAGCCTCTTAAAAGGACACGCTACACTAAATCAAAAGATAAAATATCTTTGGCGCCAAAATACCACATTCTAAAGCCGACCTAATTAAGGATAAGATGGATATAAATAAAGATGCAAAATGAAACATTGCACACACTTGCAACACATACATCAATTGTGAAATTCAGTCTACAACCAGCTAATGCGAAATACATCAGAAAGGTGCGAATTCAATTCCAGTCAAGTGCGAACTTTGTAGCTCCTCCTTCATTGTCATCTCTGTTGTTGAAAGTGTGATCTCCATCCAAGTAGAGGTGTTGGCCCTGCATATTATCTCAGAACTGTAGCAGACCTGTGAATGTTGAAAGAACAGATCTGATTGTCGATTCATCCACTAAGGAGAAGTGCAGACGTGAACAACAGACTACAGACCTATTGTTGATTGATGAAGACAACCTAAGAAGCAGCTTGTGTGCTGACCTAATTGTTGAGTGAACTCCTTCATCAAAGCCCTAAGAGATAAGTTGTAATCAGAACATTATGCTTAATACATAATCAGATCCGAGGATCTTTGTTGTTGGTTTTTTCCTCCTAGGGGGTTTTCCCAGGGTACTTGTGTGTTGTGAGTTCATTTTGTTCATTTCTCTACTTATGCTTAATTCTGAAAAATCCTAACACTAACAGCAATCAACATTAATCTGGAAATTTAGATAGATTTCTATTTTCTGAGTATTGTATTAATCTGAAAGTCTAAAAATTAACATGGTCTCAAAGCTATAGGCTAGATCAACTTTCAGATCTCAGAATTTAGTACTCTTTTATTTCCAGATTGTTGTCTCATTCTCAGGTCAGGTCAATGGGGCTAAAAGTTGAAGATAGACTCGATGGAAATCTCAACTTTGCTACATGGAAGGTTCGCATCATGATTGCCCTAGAGGAAGAAGATCTTCTTCACTTCATAGAAGAGAAAGAGCTAACTGAACCTACAGATGCAGCTAAGCTAAAGCAATTCAGAAGGAATGTTGTCAAGGCCTGAAAGCTCCTTATTGATTCAGTTAAAGATCACCTAGTCACCTCCATTTCCTCATTTACTACAACAAGAGAAATATTCAGTCATCTACAAGGTACTTAGGAAATCAACAATCTCAGTAGGGCAATTACTTTGAGGCAGCAATTACTTAATATCAAGATGTCAAAAGAAGATTCTGTTATGTCTTATTTCATGAGGATTTCAGAACTAAAGAATCAGTTAGGTACAATTGGACATAACATGGAAGACAAGGATCTTGTTATGATTGCTCTAAATGGTCTACCATAATCATGGGATTCCTTTATTCAAACCATAGATGGAAGAACTGAATTACCTACCCTTGATAGTCTTAAGAATGATTGCATTCAAGAAGAGTCGCGTCTTATCACAAGGGGACAACTCAAAAGTGCTCAAGTGAATGATCAGCATGTACTTGCAACCCAATGCAAGAAAGGTGGCCATTGGAAGAAGAATAATCCTAAGAGGAATAGAGACTTCAAATTATCAAATGCTCAGAATACTTGGAAGAAGCCAAGAGATCTCTCTCGTGTTCGATGCTTTAGATGTGACAAATTTGGTCACTATGCTAAAGAATGTCAGAATGAACCTCCGCAAAGAGAAGCCAACCTAAATGAAGTCTCAGATCAAAACAAGGACTTCCTATTCATTTCTTCCCTGTCAACCAGCATTCCCATAGACAGTAACACATGGTTGATTGATAGTGGTGCCTCCAGACACATCACAGGCTATCGTGAGCATCTTTCAGACTTAATAGAGAAAGATACCAGTCTACATGCAGTAATTGGTAATGATGCTAAATATTCGGTAAGAGGTTCTGGCACTACTTCTTTGAATTTAGATTCCGATATTTCTCTTCACCTTAGTGACATCTTATTTGTTCCTGGAATTAAAAGAAATTTAATTTCTATTTCTGCTATAGAAGATAAAGGTTATCAAATTACATTTTGTGAGGGTAAAGTCCTTGCTTGGCCTAAGAAGGCTAGTTTTAAATTTGCTCGTATAATTGGAAATAGATATCATAGTTTATATAAGCTCTCTGCTAACCCTGTTCAAGCCCTCATTAATGAGGCTCCCGAATCCTGTGAGCTATGGCATAGAAGACTTGGACACTTACACTTTCAAGCACTTCCCTCCCTTGGAAAGATTGTCAAAGGTATGCCTAAACTCAGTCAAATTCATGATGATACATGCAAAGGTTGTGCTATGGGTAAAAATGTTAAAAGCCCTTTTCATAAAAGTGAAAGTAGAGCTAAAGAAAAACTAGAACTTGTTCACTCTGATTTATGTGGTCCTATGTCTGTAGCATCTCCTAGTGGATTTCTTTATTATGTAATCTTCATAGATGATTTCTCTAGGAAAACTTGGATCTACTTCTTGAAATCTAAAGAATCTGATGAAGTCTTAAGTAGATTTAAAGAGTTTAAGGCATTGGCTGAAAACATTTCTGGTAAAAGAATTAAATGTTTAAAATCTGACAATGGAGGTGAGTATACCTTTGGTAGCTTTCACGATTTTTGTGTTGAGATAGGAATTAAGAGGGAGTTATGTGTTCCCTACAATCCTCAACAAAATGGGGTTGTTGAAAGAAAGAATAGAACAATTATTGAGGCTCCAAAGGCTATGATTCATGATCAAGATTTGCAGACTTTTCTATGGGCTGAGGCTTCTAGCACAATAGTATACATTCAGAATAGATGTCCTTAGCGTGTTCTAAAGAATATGACTCCTGAAGAAGCCTTCATTGGATCCATACCTAACATCAGCCACTTAAGAATTTTTGGAAGTCCTGTATATGTTCATGTACCCAAAGAAAAGCGAACCAAGTTGGAGCCTTTCAGGAAGAAAGGAATGCTAGTTGGATACAATGAATCCTCCAAAGCCTTCAAAATCTACATTCCAGGTCAAAGGTATGTTGAGGTAAGTAGGGATGTTACTTTTGAAGAAGATATTGCATTTAAGAAATCAAAAGGTTCTCATGTTATTGATG
Source organism: Cryptomeria japonica (assembly GCF_030272615.1). NCBI lineage: Eukaryota > Viridiplantae > Streptophyta > Pinopsida > Cupressales > Cupressaceae > Cryptomeria > Cryptomeria japonica. Next base: position 402,078,492 of record NC_081410.1, on the reverse strand, counting down.
AGGCTAATGATAATCAAGATATGAATGTTGATACTAACCTTGAGATTCAGAGGGAGTCTATTGTGCCTCCACCTCAAGAAGTGCATAATGATCCACCTGAGCCTATGGATCCCACGGATGTACCTAATGACATTGTTTTTAGCAAAAAGAGGCCACTTTGGGTGAGAAACACCATTCAAGAAGTTGAAAGATTTGCAGCCCCCAGTGGTACCTTCAAAGAAAGCAAGAGACCTCAAGTACTCTCCAACTATGTTGCATTGATGAGCAATCTCATTGAGTCTGAGCCATGCAATGTTGAAGAAGCCTTGAACCAACATGCCTGGAAGTTAGCCATGGATGAAGAATATCAGTCAATCATCAAGAATGATGTCTGGGATATTGTGCCTAGACCTAAAGGTAAGTATGTTGTTTCCTCTAAATGGTTATTTAAAATTAGACATAATGTTGATGGTAGTATTGAGAAATATAAAGCTAGATTTGTAGCTCGTGGTTTTTCTCAAAAGGAAGGCATAGATTATGAAGAAACATTTGCTCATGTTGCTAAATATACTTTTATTAGAACTATAATAGCCATTGTTGCAGCTAAAGGTTGGAAGCTACATCAAATGGATGTTAAGACTGCCTTCCTTAATGGTGTCATTGAGGAAGAAGTCTATATTGAACAACCTGAGGGTTATGATATTCATGAAAGAGAAACTCATGTTTGTAGATTAAAGAAAGCACTATATGGCCTCAAACAGGCCCCTCGAGCTTGGTATGAAAGAATTGATAAGTATTTGGTAAGCTTAGGGTTTTGCAAGAATGATGTTGATTCTAACATTTACTTTAAACTATCTAATGATGAAATGCTAATTCTGGTTCTATATGTGGATGATTTATTTCTTACTGGTAAAGATGAACTCATTATTAGATGTAAGAAAGAATTAACTTCAGAATTTGAAATGAAGAATTTAGGTCTAATGCATTATTTTATAGGTCTAGAAGTATGGCAAAGACCTAACGAAATTTTCTTTAATCAAGGAAAATATACTATTGATATTCTGAAAAGATTTAGAATGATGGATTGTAAACCTATGTCAACTCCTATGGAATCTAAGTTAAATAAGTTGAGTGTTTCTGCGGCTAACTTTGATTTTGCAGATCCATCTGAATACAGGCAGTTGATTGGATCATTGATGTATCTAGTTAACACTAGACCAGATATATGCTATGCAGTGAATGCTCTCAGCCAGTTCATGAGCATGCCTAAACATGTTCACCTTGTTGCAGCCAAACACATCCTGAGATACTTGCGAGGCACAGTTGGCTTTGGGTTGAAGTATCCAATGAAAACTCCAATAACCCTGGAAGGTTACTCAGATGCAGATTGGGCAGGAAGTGTAAAAGACAAGAAAAGTACTTCAGGCATCTGCTTCAACTTAGGATCTGCAGTGATTTCTTGGGCTTGTAGAAAACAGTCCTCAGTGGCACTAAGTACAGCTGAAGCTGAGTACATCGCAGCAAGTGTTGCTTCTAGGGAAGCAGTATGGCTTCGTAAGCTTCTCGCTAGGTTGTTTGGACAACCTTGGAAACCCACAGTCATTCATTGTAATAATCAAAGTTGCATAAAGATGTCTATCAATCCAGTGTTCCATGACAGGTCAAAACATGTGGAAACTCATTATCACTTCATTCAGGATATGGTGCAAAGAGGCGCTATTCAGCTGAAGTATGTCAGTACTGATGATCGGATTGCAGATATCCTTACCAAGCCTCTATCCAAGGTGAAGTTTGTGTACTTTAGAGAGGCTTGGCATTTTGGAAAATGAAACTTTGGTTGAGAGGGAGTCTCAACCTCAGTGATGCATTGTGTTGCATCAACCACCCTCTGCGAGCAATGTAAGGTGGTAGTCTTCTCAGGGAGAAGAGTAATTGTTACCATCCTATGCGAGCAATGTAAGATGGTAGAAAAGATCCTCACCACCCTCTACGGGCAATGTAAGGTGGATCCAGTCTATGCTTGTGTGCAAGATGGAAGATTTTTGTTATGTAATTCCATTCTATGCTTGTGTGCAAGATGGAAGTCTGCTATCTTCTGATTATGTAATCCATTCTTTGCTTGTGTGCAAGATAGAAGATAGTGATATTCTGATTATGTTTTCTTCTCCCTAATTAAGAGGGAGTGTTGGTTTTAATTAGGGTGAAGAGCGGATTCCAATTGCCTAAGGCAACATTGGAATCCACCCTAAAGGGCTAGGCTCTTTAGCCTCTCCTCTAGCGTGTGGGGCTGGGCCCTCTTTACTATGTGGCGTGTTCAAATAAAATAGGGCCAGCCTCTTAAAAGGACACGCTACACTAAATCAAAAGATAAAATATCTTTGGCGCCAAAATACCACATTCTAAAGCCGACCTAATTAAGGATAAGACGGATATAAATAAAGATGCAAAATGAAACATTACACACACTTGCAACACATACATCAATTGTGAAATTCGGTCTGCAACCAGCTAATGCGAAATACATCAGAAAGGTGCGAATTCATTTCTAGTCAAGTGCAAACTTTGTAGCTCCTCCATTGTCATCTCTACTGTTGAAAGTGCAATCTCCATCCAAGTAGAGGTGCTGGCCCTGCATATTATCTCAGAACTGTAGCAGACCTATGAATGCTGAAAGAACAGATCTGATTGTTGATTCATCCACTAAGGAGAAGTGCAGACCTGAACAACAGACTACAGACCTATTGTTGATTGATGAAGACAACCTAAGAAGCAGCTTGTGTGCTGACCTAATTGTTGAGTGAACTCCTTCATCAAAGCCCTAAGAGATAAGTTGTAATCAGAACATTATGCTTAATACATAATCAGATCCGAGGATCTTTCTTGCTGGGTTTTTCCTCCTAGGAGGTTTTCCCAGGGTACTTGTGTGTTGTGAGTTCATTTTGTTCATTTCTCTACTTATGCTTAATTCTAGAAAATCCTAACACTAACAGCAATCAACATTAATCTGGAAATTTAGATAGATTTCCATTTTCTGAGTATTGTATTAATTTGAAAGTCTAAAAATTAACAACCACGTCTGGACTCAAGCCCGTGAGATTTAAAAGGTATCCTTTCAAGAAATTGGCTAGGTTTTGATGTTTGATGAGGATGCCTAAGTATGGCTCTGATATATAAAGTTGAAGTTAGTTATTTTTTAATTCAATATTTTTCATACGCTCTATAAATGAATTCTCTGATCCGTTTACTTTTGTTGCTTTCCTCGTCTCTTCAGAAGGTTCTCCCTTATTTTAGGTTGTGTTTTCTTAAACAAGGTTTTTGTACTATGATCCAATTTATAATATGATATGATTATATTTTTTCAAGAAAAGAGGATTCATGCAAGTTTCAAAAATAATTTCAAGTTCTAATATGAACTATAATCGAAAGCTTTTGCGTGTGTATCCAACTTCTTTGAAGAAGAAAATGTGAATAACACCATAGATGCAAGCTTTTTTCAGCAACTTCAAGGCATAAACAACTTGGCTAGTTTCTTACGAATTTGAAATAATAACATTTTCTTATTTGATCGAAGGTGCATGCATCACTAACCACCTTCTTGTAATTCTCTTTATGTGATTGTGCACATATCAGAAATTCTGCTTTAAAAGTTGGATTTGTTCAAAAGAATCTTTTGAGGTGGAGATTGAAGAGAATCTTATTAGTTTCCAATGTCCAATATACTATGAAATCTATGGGAGGTACTAATGTTTATACAAAGATTTTGGTGGTTCTCTTTTCACTTTCTTCTATTATGCTAATTAGAGGTGCTTGGCTCATTTTCTTCATTAAGTCCCAGGTCCAAGCATGTAAGTGTTTTAATTCACACCTTTTAAAAAGAGTCAAGGAAATGATATATTTCCTAACACTCCAATTTATAGAACCTAGAACTAGCAAGGATTTCAGCTTGATATACAACCAAATTTAAAATTCAACACTTTTGTATTGGACAAGGGATTTTATCTTTTTCATCTATTGCAAATACAAACCCAAAACAGCTATGAACGCTTGTAATTTTAAGTTCAAAGCATAGGCTAAAAATCATGAGTAAAACAAGATTGAATTCAACAACACTAATAAAACAACATATAAGGGATTAAATATAAAGCTACCTTTATAAAATCAACCACCCTTTCTTTTCCTTTTTCTTCAACACCTTTTTCATTTCATTTGCCTTCTACAATCATCATACCTATCAATGTTCTTAAGGAAAACGAAGGAGGCACACTCACTAATAGTGGGTTGTAGAATCAGAACTTGTGTATCACTGCTTCTAAAGGTCTTCCTACCATTTTTGTTCGTAAGAATAAACACTTTGACTCAAAACCCTTTTGGCTCTCTCTTGACTCAAAGCAACTTCTTTGTTTGCCCAATTTACCAAAGGTATAGGTTATTAATAAATATTATTATTCATAAAACAATAACAAAAAAATTTAGACTCGTCATTTGAAATGTCATCCACATCTTCTAGAAGTACATTAGAAAACTGCTGGATAATTTGACAACTAAATTCCATCCAACTAACTGCATGAATTAGTTTCACAAATCTTCAAGGATTCATTAATCAACATGGATGCCACTCGACAGATTGAGAAGAATTTTGCATCTTGGAAAAGCTTTGTTTTGCTGATTTCATTTGCTTCAACTGAAATTTGAACGAACTTTCTCACTCATCACATAATTTATATGATGATGCTTAACCTGTCCAAAACCCTAGCAAATTGGTCATAACCAGCAAAAAAGTGCTTCAAACTCACTGAAAATATGACATAGTTTAAGGCACTTCAATGAGGTGAATGAGCAAGGGTTTGAGGATAAATAAGATCAGAAAATTCACAAAAACCCGTAGGTAGTCTGAAAATTTGAATTGCTTTAAACTAAAAAAACCATTCAATCTCTGCATTTCTAGGACAGGAATGTTTTCTGGACGCGAGGACTTGGAGGAAACGTCCCCCCACTGCACCACCACCTCCACCAAGACAATACCAAGGGACATCCCGATAATTCCCAGGAATCTCCTGACCATTCCAAGGACGCCTAGGAATCTCTCATAGCCCCTAGTAAGAAACTCCAACTGAATACAAAACAATTTGATAAAATTCTGAAAATGACATATGTAATGGAGGTTTTTGACATTCGGAGGCCCTATTTGTTATAGCAAGAGCTCTGCTCCTCAACTGTGCCTTGTATCACGACGAGGAACACGCAATGGGAACAACCCCCAGACCACACAAGGGGCACTACCCCTAAACCCCCACAAGGGGCCTACCCCTTGACCCCAATTGGGGTTTTGCCCCCAAACCCCTACAAAGGCCATTGCCCATTCACCATATAGGGGACTCTGCCCCAAAACCCCACAAGGGGCACTACCACTTGACCCCAAATGTCCACCCACCATTGTTATTGTTAATGTTGTAATGTCCCCATTTTCAAGTTCTCTAGCAGTGGAGTTGCCATTGACTTTCTAGGTTTGGGTCAACTTGATCAGAGGGGTAATCTGATGTTACCAGTGAACTCAAATGGTTTAGAGGAGTCATATGACGCTTTTAGATGTTATTGCTAACTTCTGATTTGGGCTCCAACATTCTTGGAGGGAGCATCTATATTTAATAAGTCACCCAGTTGGGTCTGTTTTGATGAGCACGTGGTTATACTAACGGGGGTTTGAATCAGTCTAACAATATTCTTTTTCTTTTAAAAATTATTTAATCACTTTAAGATTTAATCAATATTAGCACATATATAAAATTAAACAATGAGAAACACAATAACAACACAATTTACAAGAAAACTCTTGCGGGAGAAAGCCACGACAAATATATTGCTTTTACTAATCTTATTTTTACAAATTCTGTAGGTACCAACCCCTCATTCCATTTCTCCTCTAAATTCTGCTATGATCTCTTTCCCAATCTGCTATAATGGTGATCATAAATCTGCCACAAAACTGATCACAATCTCCTCATAAAACTTAGTATAATTCTGCCATACAATGTCTCACACTTTCCTTATATAATCTGCAAATAATCTTCTTAAACTTTGCTTTTCATTTGCTTGGTATATATGATATATATTTTATTCTTCACACACACAAACTTCATTCAACTCTTCATAATAATATTATATCTTCCCAGAAGGGATGATTCCCTTAGAGTCGTCTCTTGTCATCAATGATCATAACCCAAAGACAGGTCACACCCTTTAACTTAATGCAATATTAACATATCTTCAACTTACAAAGTCACATCTCAAGCTTTAATCGTTGCTTTTAGTTTTAATATAATTCACTTGTAATTCGATGTTTCTTTAATCAAACAAATCCCTTCTTTTAGTTGTTGTTTAAAGGAGCGTTGTCTTGTCAATATAATCACCTCCTTTGTAAATTGCTTGCCCATACTTATTCATTAAAACTGTAAATTTTTGTGTAATCTTGAGAAAGTTGGCCACCTTTATTGTTTCTTGTTTGTCATCAATGCAAACCGTTGTCATGATTGTTGTTGTGGCTGCATGGAAGTCAACTAAATTAAGTTCAAATCTTTAATTAAACTTCTATATAATTGTACATATATCCTTCATAGCTTATATAGTTCTCTTTGATGGAGATCAACTTCATTCATCTTTATGTTTATCGAACTTGCTCCATAATCTAAATCACTGTTTATTAATGTTTTATCAAACATCATTGCTGTCTTGTTTTCTCCTTAACCAATAATCAGTCTTAATAATAATGATGCCACCAATGCTATCAATCTAACACCAATGACAATTTGTTCAACATGTTTAAAATCTTTCATAATCAAAATCACATCAACGAAATCAAATTTCATTTTTGATGCATTTCGACCATTGTTGCTAATTGGGTGTATTATTGAGCTATATTTAGTTAATTTCACTAAGGTTGACATTTTAATTAAAATAATTTAATGAGGACCTTAGTGTTACAAAAAGTTATAAATGTTGAGACACTTAAAAGTGACTTTAGGTGTCGAAAATGTTTTAAAAGTAAATTAAATCACTTTTTGGAGTTCATGGGCTTCATAAATTAATAAAGTGATTTTAAAAGGGAGAATCCGGAAAGTTCCCTTAAATTCTTATGGAAAGGGAGATGGAGAGCCCATTTGGTATGTTGAGTTTACTATTTCTGATATTTCTCTCTAAGAAAACCTTGTGGTTCTAGAGATTTGGACTTGGTCCATCTTAACATTTCTAAGGACGAAAACCATCTTGAAGAAGACTAGCTACGGTAGTGAAAGATCTACTCTAGCTGGTATTTGTTGGAAATATCTTACAGGTATTTCACAATGCATTCAAGGTTAAGATTATCAAATTTGTGGGTCTTCATTGAAGATAAATTTTAGGACTGTAATTTGATTGAAGAATTGAATTGTCTGGCAAAATTATGGACATTATTCATGGAGAAAATATGTTCTTCTAGACCCCTAGCTATTGAAGGGTTTGTGGAAGCAATTTTAATCTTTATTTTGGTAGTAATTGTTGGAGAGATCATTTGGGCACTTGTTTATCTCTCTTCTTCATTATTGGGTTGATTTATCATTGAGAATTTTCTCTTATGCTGGCCATTTCAATTGGATGTGGAATTTGGAAAGGAGAATCCTGAGATTCTGAAACATATACTTTGCCGTGAGGGTTCTAGCTCCTGTTTGACAGCGACTTCTCTTCCTTATGGCATATTTTCCTTTGTTGGGCGTATGACAGTTTGGGGACATTTTATGATCAGATCTTATTGCTGCATGTTCATTGGACTCCACTTCTGCTATATATACATTGGAGATTAGACTTCATTGCTGTTGTTCAAATATTGGAGATTGGGTATGTTGTCAAGCACTTATTATGTGGGGTACCCTATTCCCTTATCTGCTGTTCAATTCTGAGCTTTATGGCAGCATGTAATGCACTTCATATCAGTTGTATTTTGGTCCTATGCAAAATTATTTATATCAAATAAAGGTATGCATTATACATCTTATATATGTAATTTTTGTGCCAGGCTTATATATTGTTTGAGGAAATAAATATTATCTGCTACTTTCTTGTCAATGCATTATATGAATGCAATCCATTATGAATGTCAAATGAAATCAATACAAAATTAGAAACACATAAACCTGCAAATAAACTATTACAGTAGCATGCAACTATTTGAGAAAATTACTCCAGGAGTAAGAGTGAAAAAATTGGACAAGGATTAGGGGTGGTTATTTTCAGTGGTATCAGAGCAGTGTATCCTGCTATCCTGAGGGGTCCAGTGAGAAAGATGAAGACTTTTGAAGAGCGTTTATCAAAATACCTGACAGGATTGCAACGATTGCAGCAATGATTGGCAAGAAATTAAGGAAATTGTATGAGCATCCTCAGTGGTTGAAAGCTCTCTTTCCAATTAAAGAGAAAGCAGAAGTAAATGGAAAGTGTTCTATCAATGCGAGAAATAATGAGAAGCAGGAAAAGGAAGAGAAGTTCATAACAGAACATTTTGATGGAGATGGTGCCTTGACTCATGAGGACTGTAACTGAGCTTCAGGGTGATTATTTGTCAAGACTGTAGCTACTATGGATGAAATGGAGCATGAAGGAAAGGCATAACAGCAGCTTTGGAACCAATTTCAGATTTATCCAATGAAGCTACTATGATTATTAGTGAAGCTATTAATAATATTGACATCCATAATATTTCTTGTGATGAGTTTACTAATTTTCTTTCAGATGAAAGGTTTGGTGACTTTAAATCAGCTATTGGTAATGGATTATTTGATGATTTGGACCCATAGTTTACTACTGAAAATGCTAATAAAAGGCACAGGTGCTTTGGGACAACCTTGGAGTCATTGAAGACAGATATGAAAGTTTTGATTTTAGTATTAATCATAGCAGCAGTTCACTTTCTCTGCATGAACATGCTAAGAAAAATCAATGTGGTGGTTGTTGATAACCCATTGTTTGAGATGGATGATGATATGGCATAGGACAATCCACTTTTTGAGTTGGATGATGGAACAAATCTTGGTTGCAGTGCTGCACTTGGTTAAAATAATAAGGTATGTGATCCGAGAGAAATTGGAGTATGGATTCCAGCTTGCTAATGAAATAAGTTCAGTTTAAGAGGTGATTGGTTGCCCTCCTAGGAGACCACCAGATACAAAATATGCACATGAGGAGCCAGATGAAGATTGTGTTAGGAGTGATACGACATTAGGAGGCATCATCATTCCTTACTACATAAGGAATTGGAAGGTAAATGGGGTATGCAATTTGATGGTTTCAGTTGAAGATTCTTTCTTTGCTTGTACTTGCTTTGAGTTGCACCATTCTTGTATGAAGTTTGGTCTTGTGTTTTAAAATATGTGCCAACAAGTGGGCCTTTTCACAAATTATTTGAGTTGACGAGTTGTAATGAATGCCCTTCAACCATAGCTGGTGATGTATCCTCTTCATGGGATGAATTGATTCATGTACACTTCTATATTTCAGAGTTTGAAAAGTTTCCAAACAATGTTACCAAACTTGCTGGAATTTTCAGAACAACTGGAAGGAAAGGATATTTCAAGCTTGTTACTTGTGTAGCTTTGGAGGATGAAGGGCATAAACATTATGTCCACATGATTGACAATCCATCATTTGGATTGAGTGATGTTGTAGCTTATACTAATCTTTCTTCAGGGTTGCTTTAAAGCCAACAATTGTTCCTTGCACCTTAATTTATTGATGCTCTCATGGATGGGTTACAAGAGATTAAAGTTATGAACAGCGATCATCTTGATTGCTGCTCTACCCAACATCACCGGAAATAATGTTTGCGTAGATTACAGTTCATTCAATATTATTTGATTGTTTTAGAGAATATCTCCATTGAAGGTTCACATTCCAATTATATAGGTAGGGACGAGTGTTGGCAAGGACAACTCCCTTCTAAAGCATGGGTTCCTTTCCCGTCTCGATCAATGGGAGCTACTACTCAATTGGTCTCAAGAGCTCGAGCCACTGCCCTTCCCACCCTACAATTAGTGGGCACTCCCCTATCGGATAGAGTATCATGTCAAATGGAATAATGATTTAAAGATTATAATGTTTGATTTAAAGTTTGATAATGATTTAAGTAAAATAGGGTTTTTATTTATTTATTAATTTTAAATTTTATTAAATTCATATATATAATATTATATATTATTATGTATAAAATAATATTATTATAATGGGGGACCCCACAACACAGTGGTTAGCTGCGAGCTTCCTACATGGGAGGTCTTGGGTTCGAGTTTGCTCGAGCCTCATGTGTCCCACACACAGGCAATGGAGAGATAAGGTGATGCCTGGGCGTGGAAGACAGGACAGCACAAGGAGATATAAGGGTGTTAATGCCGAACAAATATGAGGATGAGGCCTCTCAAAAATGTGGTCTCACTGGTTTATAGCTCCAGTCAAAAGGGATTCAGTTTCGGCCCATTACCAAACAAATATATAAATATATATATACATATATATATATATATATATATATATATATATATATATATATATATATATATATATTACAATAATATTATTATTATATATAATAATATTACAATAATATTATTATTATATATAATAATATTATTATCATATTAATAATAATATTTGGAATCTTGGTTGCAAATGAAATGGAGTCGTTTCCATTTGATACAGTTGCTTGGGATCTGGCGAACCTAAGAAGATTAGGAGCGTGTCTGCAACAGGAACGCCATTTTCAAGGCTCTGCGGCTTTTATCTAGGATGAGCGACCTTTTTTTGCAAAGGTAGTGTCTGGTCGTGATGGGCAATGTGGAGCTAGGGGTGTGTTGGTTGCTCCATTGTCCTATGGTGGGAAAGGGATGCATTTCTCATGGGGGAAACTGCACTGGGAGGATGTGAGTAGGCAGCTCAATAAGGACATGCAAGGGGGGGTTTGGTGTGTTGGGGTGGAGAGCTTTGGGGGCCACATGACGGATGAGCTTATCTGGATCAAGAAAAGAACAAATCTAGGGCAAAAGGAGGTTGGGAGGAGGAGTTGTTTTTACAAGGAGGAAAGATGTAGCAAAGATGATGTGTCCAAGGAATGAGGTGTGGATATACAATCTCAGGTTGCCAGGTCTCCAATGATAACTTTAGATAAGGAGATGGAGAATGAAATGGTCAAAAATGAGAGGCATTTTGCGGAACTAGGCATTTTTTAAGAGGCCAAAAACATTGTTGATGAAGCTAGAAAATGAAGATTTCGCAGTGTATAACCAATCGTACAGTTTTCTCTGCCTTCTTTGTGTGTACAACTTGCAGGCTATCTCCTATATTGAACCCGTACGACCTTTTGCAAACTACCCCCGCGTACAGTTTTTGCTTCATGTCGTAAGAACTTCCTCGATTGCCATTCCTCGTACGGATTTGCTCCCTTTGAAAACCGTACATGCTTCTCCAATCGGCATATAGACTCCTAGTACAGATTTATATTTTCATGATGTCGTACGGACTTCTTCAAATGTCGTGAAAAATCCTTGTACGGTTTAGTCCGTACAAACTTATCTTCCCGTACGACGTACGGATGAAACCATTTGTGTGCTTGTACATGTGTTTGTGCAGCGGATGGCATATGTCCTTTCGATCGTATAGTGGATGGCATATGCCGTTTTGACCGTACGATGGATGGCATAAGTTGTGTCTGTACGATAGATGTTGTACGTTGTTGTTCTATCTGTACGATGGATGTTGCACGCTCCTATTGTGTCCATATGGTGAATGAGCTACTCCTTTCACGACCCTTTCTTGCCTTCCATTGTTGTGCCCATACGGTGTATGGAAGTAGCCTCGTGACCAAACTTAGTGCTCTTCGTACGGTGTACGGACTTCCTATGTCATATTCTTGTCTTTGCCTATACGGTTCCTTGTGTTTAATTTTTTCACTCAATTCCATATTCTTTGATAATATGCTTGCATACAAGTATGATTTCCTTTCGTGCAAGCTCCTTTGTTTGTAGGGCCTCTGTACTTCGTCAGTGGGCTTTTCCTGTCCACTTTCCATCTCTATACTACCAAATGTATCATTCATAACTTTACATGCTTTCATCAATTGCTCTTCGCCAGGAATTGTAGCTTCAAGAAAATTACATGTTGGTGAAAATACCTCATACTCCTCCATTTGCCAGTGGAATAGTCCATTCAAGGAACTTGTCTCATCTTCAGAGCAATCTTCTAGTTTGAGCACCCCTTCATCGTTGGGTTCCATGCCTTTCCTCCCTTCATCCATACCAAACTCTCCACCCTCAGACTCTGAGTCGGAGGATGCCAGTTCTTCACTCACCGCCTGGTTCCTCAAGTCAATCACATATTTATGCCCTTCACTCTCGATGGAGAGTGTGTTCTTCCAATTATGATTTGCCTTCGCCATGATCAACCAGCCTCTTCCAAGGAAGGCATCATAGGCCTTTTTCTCTAGTGTAATGACGATGAAGTCGAGGAAGAAATGTTGGGTACCGATAACAACTTTTTGTGCCATAACTATTCCCAAGGATACCATGTTGGTCAGCACCTACAAGCTAGAATGTTGGTGGCCAGAGAGTTGGTTTGCCCAAACCCCTCCATGTTTCTTCTGGCAATACATTTACTCTAGAGTCGTCGTCCATGATGGTATTGGTCAGCTTTTGTCCCATGATCTCCATTTCTACTACAGCTGGCTCCCAACCAATACTCACAGTGAGCAACATGGGGTCCGCAGCCGATGTGCCAGATGGTTTTACCGCTGACTAGTCCATGGCAGATGTGCCAAGTGATTTTGCCGCCAACTCGTGGCGTTCCTGGCCGATGATATTGTCGCCAACTACATTTGTGAGGGTCAATTTCAATTGTGGCATAGTCTACAAAAGGTCAGATACTTGTACTCGTACGATAGCTTGCAACATTTGTTTTATGATAGTTTTCTCGGACTCTGACCATGGTGGGGTATTGGCTGCATCATGTGAGGCCCCTTTCTCTTCTGACATCACTCGTTCAACATCCACCTTTACCTCTCAAAGTCTTTCCTTCTCCGTATGGGGATCAGGGTACACTGCTTTTTTGCTTTGTAACCTCGTGATTGCGAGTACCTCTGTAATGCCCCCTTCTCAGTTCTAGACTGACGGATGGAGTCTTAGCCTATTTTGGAAACCCGTAGGCTAATCAGAGACTAAATTAGGGTTTTTGTCTTCAGGAAGGTTTTCGAAGAGGTGTTTGCAAGAGTTCTACAGTTTGCTCTCTACAGTCTTTCTAGGTTTTTCGTGAGCTTCAGGATGGTATGACATGCATTCCAATCAGAGAAAATTTCTGAATTTACTATTTTTAGTAAATTGCGACAGGCCGACGACTGTTTGCTTTAAAGGGTTTTTCTAGGTTTTTTGAGAGCTCCAGCATGGCTTGACATGCAACTTCTTCGAAGATGATTTCCGGACTTACTATTTTTAGTAAGTCATGACTACTGCTCAAAATGTGATGAAAAATGACTTTTGACACACTTACTATTTTTAGCAGTATGCTATTTATAGTAAGTACTATTTTTAGCAGTGCTATTTTTGGCAATGGTTCTGCAACTCAGCTTAGTGGCTATGTCTGGCAGTGTTATTTTTGTTAGGATCCTGTGTTCGAACTCAAATGACTATTTTTAGCAGTTCAATTCAGAGCTCCAACTCAGTTCAGTTTTGGTGATTTCTAGCACTTCAATCTTCGGCTCAATTTGGCAATAATCAGTATTTGAGAAGGTATTTTTAATATATTAATACCTTAGGCATGAGGCATTAATATTTGATTATTTTTATGGATGGACGACTTAGGAAGGGAGAAAATATTAATTTTATGCTAAGTCTATTTGGGCGAATTATTTCACCTTCTTTTTTTTGGACACCAAAGTGTGATTTCATGAATATTATTTTATTAGCATTATATTTATCAAAAGTGATGATAAAGGGTGAATATGAGTTGGGCGTATTATGCTAAATGAAATGAAATGAAATGAATGCAAATTAAAGGAGATTTCAATGTGGATGTTTAATCCCATATTGGAGGGAAAGAAAGTTCGATTTGGGGAGAAAGTTATAAATATGCACCTTGGCTCTCATTTTTGGAGATCCATAAAAATTTGTATAATGAAGTGCTGCCGGAATGGTTCCAAATTTGTGCTTCGAAGTTGCGAGCTTCCTAGCCTATGCCAGTTTTGTGCTTGAGATATAGCACCTAGCTACGGAGAGACCATTTCTCACTTAGAGGAATAGATAGAGCTTATTAGGAATGGATGCATCAGTTGGTTTTCTGTTTTTGGTGTGAGTTTGTGTGTTTTTTGGTTGCTGGTTGGCGTCATGGCTGAAACGTATTTTCACTCCTAGTTTCCTGTGCGGGCTCCTGTTGATTTTGGGTATTGACCCTAAAGATTTCTATGCTCCTAGTGATGAGATTTGTAAGTTTTTAGCCCCTACTATTGAGTTTTCAAATTTTAATTGCAAATCAAACTTCCCAGCCTAGATGTACTTGTTAGGGAGGTGCATTGGGATGTGTGCTGAATGTTTGGGGTTATATTGCTGCTGTTTTCTTGTTTGCTCTTAGTCGCTCAATGCTTATTGTCAGTTTGGGTGTGTTGTTGGGTGATTTGAGTGGATTTTGAGTGAGTTAGGAGCATTTTGGTGTGGTTTAGTGTTGTTGGTTATGCATTTCCAGCCTGCTGTCATATATATCAGATTTTCGAAAGTTGGATTTTGGGTGTGATTTTGAGAGTGCGAGTAGATTGGGTTGTTAGATGATGTTTGGAGGTCTTGTTGCAGCTGTCAGCTCTTAATCAGCGCTTGGTTATCAAATTCTATATTCATTGTAATGCTGGTTAGTAGTAATAACGACAACATTTTGGCTTTTTGTTGTCCCACTGCATAAGTGGAGGAGGTTGGCTTAGCTGCCTATCTTAGATTAGCAATATTTATTATATTCAGAAATCTTTGTAATGAATTGTAAAGCTGGTTAGTAGTACAAACAGCTATCTTTCAGATTTCTTATTTGATTCCCACTGCATAAGTGGAAGAGGCTGGCGTGGTTGCCTATCTTGAATTTGTAATACTATCCTCCCGCTGAATAAGCGGTGGAGTTGATATTAATTTCCATTCCTAGTCCTCCCACTACACAAGCAGTTGAGTAATTGCATTCTTTTGTTCTTTGGCTTGTCCTTTGCTGGTTTACCACCAGGTGATTGTATTGTTCCCAATATCCCGCTGTATAAGCGGAAGGGGCTAGCTTGCCGCTGTAATGTTCCCAGTTGGGGATTGGATTATATGGCGTTTAAGTCCTGCAAACAAAGGTTAGTAGACCAACAATATGAAAGATAATTAATCAAATGTATATATTTATTTGTGCGCTTATACAAGAAAGAATGCTATACGCTATTCTACCTATTTAACAAACAATGTTAACCGAGTTACCAAGGAAAAGATACTATACTCAGTAGGACCTTACCTGGATTGACCCAACCCTCTATTGAGAAATATTTCTCAGTTGGGAGCAACTCGGGATGTCGCCCTCCTAAGGCCTCTATTTGGGATCTCTATTAATGAGTGAAATCATTAATGTTCTCAAGCTTGGCAGGGATCCCACCCCTGCTCAAGCTTCCCTATCTCTAACATATGCATATGATTCACCTCTACAATATATATATTGCCTCTAAGAAATTCACTACGAAACTCCCTCTGGATTCTTATGAAAAAATTCAACGCAGTCACAGTAACCATGCTCTTAACTTTAATGCGTAAGTTACCTGTTGGTCTTTGTTGACTAATTTGTAGAATCTAGATATTTCGTATGCCCTCTCCCCTTCGTTATTATGCTCTGGGCGTTTACACCAATATGTGTCTTCCTCCGCAGTTTATTGGTGACGGCAAGGTATAGGAGTGACAACGCACTTCCTGCTTGTCCGCCTATATGCTGGGCTGCGCGATTTACGCGGGGTTTTTTCCTCCCGATACCCCTTGCTGATGGCGATGACCTCTCCTGGTATACGCGCCTCTCCACACTCTTCTCCTTCCCCTCTCCGCATTTCACAAACGCGTTATTCATATGCGTCTCGGTGGCTCCCTCTGCGGTCATGGTTCGGGTCGTGACTTTTGGATGTCACGACTTTGGAAAAATTCGCTATGTTTTGTTTTAATTTAGACTTTAATGTATACTTCATTTATTTTCATAGTTTGATTTATTTTATTTAACATCTTTCTTATTCTTCACTACTTAATTATTTAACCATTTAATTTCATTTATATTTTGATATTTAATTATTGTAGTATTTATTAGTTACTCTTTATTTTTTAAGAGAATCGTGATTTATTGTTTATTGCAAATAATGATATATTATTTAGTATTTTACATTTACTTGGTTTATAATAATAATTATTATTTACCATTTATTTACAAATAATTATTTTTTATTTTTTATTTAGTTATTATTTACTTGATTTATAATAATAATTATTATTTAGCAATTACAACTAAAGAGTAATGATTTATCAATTATTATATTAGTTATAATAATGTTAATTAACAATGATCAATGTGTCTTTGACAAATGTAAGTACTGGAATATATTTATTAATCAGGGGTCATTACAGCCGCCCAAAGATTGTAATCATTTTCAATTATTGGCATCTAACGATCCCCTCAACACTGTATGCTCTCACCCTTCCAAATTGGGCTCTCGGTGATCAAAAAGTGGAGGGTTACTTTCAGCAGCATTTGGTTTGCATTTCCTAACCTTAACAAGTGTTGTGTTGAATGTAATTTTGTAAAAAATTTGGAAAAAATTAAGGAGGATATTACAACCTCCTCGTCTGGCTCTTTGACGTCCAGCATATTTACCCGTTTCTTCTTTGGACAGTTAGTGTCTTCACGGTCACCTGGTCCACACCATTTGCACAATAATTGTACGTTGTCTTTCTTGTTCTGGCGAACTCTCGCAAAGTGTCCCCATTCACTACATTGCCGGCACTTTTACGATAGGACATCCTCTAGAGTCATACTGTATTTGGTTTTGCCCTCGTTGATTTTCATAACCGCTTGGCGATACATTCTGTGATTTCGATGGGCTGGACTCTCCCTATGTGAAGAGCACTTGTGTACTTCTCATCTTCAAATTGTACGGGCAGTCCTTGATTGAATGCCCCAGCACTTGGCGAATCTCACAAAACATATTTCTAGGACAAATACCTTTCGTGTGCCCCTAACTTTTGCACTCAGTACACCATAGTTCATTACCTTCTTTGCTGGTTTCTTTCTTAGCCTTCAATTCTTTCATCATTCTCAACATGTCTCGTCGAAGAGCTCGTACGGTTTTAGATTCTTCGTCACTGATGCTCTCATCATTGTCGGTCTTCCTCTTCCCTCGGGAGGAAGTTTTGTTTTCACTCTAGATGTCCATCGCCCGATTGTAAGCATTGGCGTACGAGGATGGAGGCACTACTTTCATCTTCTTGTGTAGTGAGGGTATCAATCCCTCATTGAACCACCTCTTCTTCAACCCATTGGCTGGCTGGTTCTCCATCTTGTTCAACAGTTCTTTGAGCCTACGGTTGTAAGCGTGTACTCTCATTTTTCCCTTGCTTGGTGTTATAGATTTCGACCACGATCTCATTGTCATCCCTCAGGAGTTTGAATTCCTCCTGGAACGCCTTCTTCGGATCACTCCATCTCATCTTGTGCTGGGTGTCGAGGTTTGTGTACCAATCAATGACAATCCCCCGAAGTGTGGCGGGAAATGCCTTCAGCCAGTAGTCCTTGTCATCTTGGCCACTTGCCTCCCATATTGTTATACATGTCTTACAATATCGTACGGGGTCCTCTTATCCATCCCCCATGAACTCTAGCAGTTTCTGCTTCTCCTGGGTGTTCACCATTGTTTTCACTCGGAAAGTGTTGTGTGTATTCGCCTTGTGTGTCGGACCTGGGTGGACTATTTCGAGTGCTACGTTTCGGTGCTTTCCCTGCACAAGCGTCCTCTACACGTCCACCTTTAGCGTCCCCAACACTCCGGTGGATTGTTCCGACCACTACATTCCAGTGCTTTCCTTGCACTCGCAAACACGTGCGCGTCCTCTACACGTCCACCTTTAGCTTCGCAACACTCCAAGTACTTCCAGGCTCCAACTCATCTCTGTGCTCCCTCTGGCCGAGGGTCAACGGATCACCTAATCACTTGGTCTTGACCACCCTATGGCCTCTTCTCACCTTTAATGGGGTCTACGGGCATGAATCAGTCAAGGCTGACCCGATTTCTTTTAAGGCAATGGCGCCAAAATGTTTACCGCTACAACTGATACTTTAAATACGGGAAATAATAATGTACATGACAACACATACTAGACACAGCAGTAAAATATATCATTATTCACACATGCAATTATTACAGAGAAGAAGACCAGAGATGGTCGGCCAAGGATTACAATAGATCCGACTATACCGTCCTACCTTCCTTGGTGGTACACAATATATTTAAAGAGCCTGACAGTTGCCAAGAGGTACACAACCGTCAACCAACCGACACCTAACTACTCGAGAGTGACAACCCACTTAATACAAATAATTAATACTTCAGTAGATAACAAATATTATCAAATATAACAATAAGCAGTTTATGCCAACTACAATGTTTTACACAAACATATCAACCATTTGCTGTGATTTTTTGAAACAATAGTTATGTTCTGATCTAACACTCTCTGTTTATCCAATCTGAACCTATTCACAGATTTTAATCAAAGACAAAGATCTGATCACATACCACAAACAAAGTTGTGATCTTCTATACAGCCCGATACAAGTTATTTCAAAGATTTGATTATGCAGACCATATCTCATCAAAATTCACAAACTCAACACTATGGTTTGAAAATCAACTATGCTATTGGCATATATCCAATCAACAAGATCAGGTATTGCTGGCATATGTTTTCTATGACTATTCATAAACTGATTAATACATTCAAACTGAAAGTTCATTTGACATCAATGACAAACTAGGGTAACAGATAGTCAATAATTACTTAGAATTTCATCTCAAAGAATGCCAATTTAAAATACATGCAGTTTGTAATCTTTTTTAGGTTATAACTTATAAATACAAATTAACAATAGGAAGAAACGGTACTTGTTTTCTGATTGTCATCTCACCTCAAGTACGAAGAAAGATTCACAAATTATGAAGTAGTAAATTTTAACAAGCATAAATATCTTCCTTATTAACTCAGCAAGGTATATATAAAATTAAATGTGATAATCATGCTGTCCACTGGACAAAATGTTGTTTACCTCTCTCCACCCCAAAGTGACATACTCTCCCTCTGATAGGCCAGAACCAGAAAAATCAAGGGTAAAAACTGTAATATATGAAGGCAGCAAAATGACAGCAGCTTCATTAGCATCTGCTCTGCATCCACTGCACATATACACTTTAAACATCAGCATCTACACTTGCAATGACTGATGATAAAATTAGACAGCAGTATGCCATGCAATGATGAACAGAAAACATACATATTTTGCATATTATAAATATGGAGTTGAAACATTCATCATTAAAGGAAAGATGCTACAATGAGTAAGTATGACCTAAGAAAGGTCCAATCTTCAAAATAGATTGTCATGTTCACAGTCAATCAAACACAACAAAAGTCTACATAAATTTATCAACACATTAGCTAGTTCCAGACTCGAAGAACAAAAATATGTAATTTCAAAAAATGTTGACAGTATAACAGTCTAAGGAAATCTATCAAATTTTGATTGTGATATTATTTATGTCAACAATGGGTATAAGAACAACACACTGTAGGGGGGGTTTTGAATAGAGTAAGATAGACATATGCAGATGACTACTGCTTAGGGAAAAGACAGTTACTATAGAAATATCAATGTTTCACAATAAAACAGGCCACAATATGGCAGGTCCTTGTCGCTTTCTACTGAATAGAATCAATATAGGCTGTATGGAACTACTGAAAATCATGTACATTTAATGCAAGCATAGATTAAAAGCTCTCAAAAAATCTGCCTGACTTGCAAGTTCTTGCAAGTCAAAACTGCTCCTGAGCACTTGCCCAAAAACCAAGATGATTGTCAAAAATCAGTGAGTTTTTGGCAAAAACCTCACCAAGTAATCGTGAGTCCAACATAAAAACTCACCAACAAGCACAAAACATCAGTCCATGGCAACAAAGGCAAAAAAATCAGTTCATTTTTCATAACTTTTAGACAAAACTCTTCATATTTTACATAACTTCCCAAAGTTATCTGGTTTAATACCCGACAATAAATAACCTATAGAGAGATAATATAGGAAAAACTTGCTAAAAAATTTGTTTGCCATTGGTATAACAAAAAAGACGTCTCCTGTTAAAAACTAGATGATCCATCTCTGTACTAAAATATAAGTCAGTAGATTGTGTTATAAATGTTTTTAATGTTCTTGCCTTCTAGTTCAAGTTTGGATTAGAAATTCAAGAGATTTATATAGTACTCAGAAATCATATTCTTGCTAATTATTCAGAGTTTAATTATTTGGTTAGTGATTCTATCATCTGCAGCATAGTCTCATCTTAAAAGTGATGGGGAGAAAGCAAAAAATGCCTTTAAAGAACTGTAGAGAATGCTTCATAGTAGAAAAAAGTATGTCAATGCAAGTGGCAGAATTCGGAATACGCTTTTCAGTCTTACAAGTGCTATGCATTAGATTAATTATGCCAAAAGGCCCTTAGCGAGATAAAATGTTAATGCTTATCAGCTCAAGAACCGAACTTTAACTATTGAAACATTGACAATCCCAATGAAGAAAACAAATTCCATATCTTGCTTCTTTCTCACCTGTTCCCGTGACAATAAATCACACATGGTAGTGATCTACCTTCTGGCATAGGATCAGGCATGTAATGACTGCACTGTAACACATTACCATGATCATTGATGACCTGCACAATTTCCAAATTTTGTAATTAAGAAAAAAATTATCATGGAAAGTAGCCAATTTCCTCACTAGGTAGCGCTATGGGAACAACATTATATAGATAAAGCTTTCACTTAACCAAGTTTAGAAATAATGAAAATTTAGTTGATATGACCATTCCAGAAGAGAATTCAAAAGTTCAGTAAATATGCGACATAACTATTTTATAACAAATTTCATAAGACGTCTGACAAAAATGTGTATGCTACCTATGAATCAAGCTCTTTCAAGGGTAATGGTAACAATACAAATTCAAATTAGCTACGCAAAATCATCTTCATTCTGATCCAATTCATCTTCCTTGTCATCAAATACCAGCACAACAGCCAGTATCAAGCAGAACCAACAATTTTCAATTGAAATGATATTTTTAGCATAAAAAAAAATCTCACATTTTGAGAATCTGCCTTTCTCTTTGATAAAAGAAAAATTCTATAGTGAAAAATACAATTATTTACTAAATGTCTATCAAAACTTTGTCCTAGCCATTAATTAAAAAATATTTATTATTTATTTACTTAATTTATCCTTCATCTTTATCCTACCTTATTCTAGCCATTAATTAAATAAATATTTATAATTTAGTGAGTTAATTTATCTTGCCTTTTTATCCCCTCTTAGTTAAATAAATTTATATTTATTTAATTAAGTCAACCTTATCCCCAAAATCCTCCAACTAAACCAATTCATTTGTAATAGTTAATTAATTGATTTAGGCTAATTAATCCCTAATCTTGTCCAAATGTGACAAGATTCCCTTTTCAAATAGATCCTAATTTTAAATTCCCATATCACTTAAAAAGTGCAAAAAGTCAAATATTGCCTTTCTAAAAATCAAATCTTGCCTCCCGGGATACCTTTTTTAACTATTCCCACTAAATCTTATCCCACCATATTTTTCTGTCCAATCCCCATCAAAGTTCCTCTTGGCAACCTTTTCCAATTAAACCTTTTTTTGACACTTGTCCAATCCCTCTTGCTTGAGAGCTCTCATCAATTGTGAGCCCTCCAGTCCTTAAACCTATCTCTTACACTTCATGACACATTTGTCAAATGACTACAGCTTCAACCCAACCTAATCATCAATCAATCCTAGTCATCCATTGTAATGACTCAGATCGAGGGGCTTAATTTGTGAGATTTGTATGAATATGAAATGCAATGATAGAACCTTATTATCTGATATTAAATTCAATATGCAATAGATCTGCAAAAAGTACTAAGATAATTGGAATTCATCAGATAGTATTATTGCTACAAGAATATGGTTTCAGATCTTAATTTCGTAAGATCGCTGTCCCTGACTTATATCCTTACGATCATGCGATTGAATTGGTTATGAATCTGATCTGAATTGCAATCCCTGTTGCTCTTCCTGTTATAGCTCTGTATTTGTGCAACCTTTGGCGTCGTCTCTGCTAGAATTCCACTTTGTGCATGCATCCTTCACCTTGCAATTGGATGGGTAATCACCCTCCTCTCACTTGGTTGTCTAGAGGCTTGTGTGAGCACTACAGGTATAAACAAATATATAAGACAAACATTCAATGCCTTCTTGAGAATCCACAATCCTCCTCATATACCCATCAAATGGGCATGATGTGAGGAGCTGTATCTCCTGCAATCATGACTTTTACAAACAATCTAATCAATTATGTCCTTAATCGGACTTATTCTTCATTAACAATACCATTAACTAACTAACTAATGAACTGATTGCCTTTCTCCTAAACAGCACTAATCTTATAAATTTTTCTCACATCTATGGAATGCCTTTGGACGGAGACATCTGCTTGGCGATTTGTTTAGCAATTGAATGGGGATATTACATCCATTAACCAATGAGTCTAGACTCTTGATTTCCCTCTTGAAAATTGTATAAATAAGAAGCTCCTCATCCCATTTGATAACCCAATTTATCATATTGTTATGCTGTTGCATTTTATATTCAATCATCTCAATCATAACATCATGTTGATTTCATAAGCAACCATATTCCATACATCAAAAGAGCAAATCAAGGGAGTCTTGGGTGCAACTCTTCTTCTAGCTCTATCTGAGGAGAAAGGAGTAAACAAGGTTAAATATTCCATATTTCTTTGAATCTTTATGGTATTACCTTTGTTTAGTTTACTTGTCTTCACCAACTATGGTGGTAATTTCATTGTTTTTATTTTTTTATTTTTTTTGTTTGGCAAAAGGCATAGGCCTGTACATATTATATTATATATATAAGAAGAATTTACAATATGCATGAAATAGAAAGTCAGATGAGAAGAAAAAACTACATCCTCTAATCCAGGATCATAACAAAATCTTGTAAGACCAAATTTGTTCCCAGAATGTAGGAACAACATTACACAGATCCTAATAGTTAATCAAACTAGAGAAGCCCAAGTGTTTACACTTTCTTGACAAACATACACGCTGATGCAACAGCATTATCACTGTGTCGTATATCAAAATATATCCTCTATGGTCTTGGACTGTGAGAGTACGGAGCCCCTGTTGCAATCAACAAAACAAGAATCGGCCATCCACCGAGCACCCTGTTGTGACCATTTCACACATCGCCCCATTTAAAATGGGGACCCCCTCTTTTTGCTCGTTTTTGCTCGCCTTTCGCTTTGCTTTTTAGGGTTTTGGTAGTTCGTCAGTTGTCTGGATTTAGGGTCAAGCCACTATCTTTTCAGGCCAGAGTCCAGTCAGTCTTGAGAGCTTTTTAAGCTTCCTTTTGTAGGATGCAATTTTGAATGGAATGAATTCGCCAGAATGGTCTATTTTCAATTGGAATTTTGAGTGCAGAGTCTTAATTTGTCTAAGTGTTGATGATGAAAATGTGAATTTTATTCAATTGAGTAATTTTGACCAAATTTTGAGTTTTTTGATATTTGATCCTGGGCATAGGGAATGATTTGTTTTTACCTTGTGAAGTGATTAAACTTGTGAAATCATGATATTTTGGCCTGTAGGAGCAAAATCGCTCCTGCCCCTCAGTGAAGGACCGGAGCTCGTTTTCAAAAAATCTTGCTATCTCTGCAGGATCAAGATGATTTTTCAAGTGGAAGTGGTAAAGAAAGGCGTGATCTTTCCGTTGAATATAAATTGAAGACTTTCGTGAACACGGAAATGCCTCAAGAGTCAAAATCGCTCCTGTCCCTCAGTGAAGGACCGGAGCTCAAAATCAAATATCGCTTTGTCCTTGCAGGATTTTAACAACTTGACGATTTGAAGAGATCAAAGGAGATGCATTTTATCAATTGAATATAATTTGAAGGCACAAACATGAAGAAAGTGGACCAAATTGCAAAAATCGCTCCTGTCCCTCAGTCAGGGACCAGGGCGAAATCCATTGTAGCTCCCGTCCCTCTCCCAGGGACCAGAGCAAAATTCTTCATAAGGCATGTTTTAAACAAAGATCAAGCAAATTTTAAGTTTGATGGCAAGAAAGGAGGTGAATTGAACCCGTTGAAGACAAATTGAAGATTACAAAACATCTACAAGGGACCCAAATGCCTAAGTTCGCTCCTGTCCCTCAATCAGGGACCAGAGCGATTTTTACCTTAGACAAATTTCGTGCCAAGTAAGAGCAAATTCCAAGGCATGGATGAGTGAAACGGAGCACTACAAGACCATTGAAGATAATTTTTGAAGTTAGCAAAGTGAGATGAAGCCTACAAGAGCAAGATCGCTCCTGTCCCTCAGTCAGGGACCAGGGCAATATGATGGTTATATTGCCTTTCCTCCAAGTTCAAGACACTCCAAGACGAAGTACAAGGTGGTGAGGACGTTTTAAGGCATCTCAATGAAGAACGAAGTATCCAAGGTCACCAATGTTGAAGGAATTACACCAAGACACCCAGTTCGCTCCTGTCCCTCAGGCAGGGACCAGAGCGAAAGTATTCAAATGAGGCTAAATTTGGGTTGCTATTCACATTTTGAATGATTGAAAGAGAGTAAAGGATATTGTTTTGCACTTTGAAGATAATTGCAAGTTAGTCCGATGAAGATTTTGCACTAAATACCCTAGTTCGCTCCTGTCCCTCAGGCAGGGACCAGAGCGAAATTTTCATGAGGGCTTAGATTTTGAAAGTTGATCGCGTATCAAGTGGCCAAGGAGGACCAAAGGACTTCATTTTACACGATGAAAGTAATGGCAAATTGTTAAAAGCAAGCATGAGCCCAGGACATTGAAGTTCGCTCCTGTCCATCAGTCAGGGACCAGAGCGATATTTACCATATTGGCCAAATCTCTCAAAAATCACGTTAAGTCAAGGTTGTGCGAGGTGGTAAAAGGTCTAGGGTATCTTAAGAAGGTGATATACAAAGGTTTCAAACGTCAAACGACTATCAATTGAGCCAAGGAAGCTATATCGCTCCTGTCCTTCAGGCAAGGACCAGAGCGATTTTCATTAAATCATTCATTTTCCTTCAAAATCAAGACAAGGCAAGGATAGGCAAGATCAAAAACATCATTTAGGAAGCAATGAATGAAGAACAAAGGTTGAAAGATGGCAAATTTTGGCTAGAGCTTCAAGATCGCTCCTGTCCCTCACCAAGGGACCAGGGCGATAATCCTCCAAACATCTATATGCCTTGTGGAAGTCAAGTGAAACAAGCGTGGAATGGAGAAACTATGTCATTGCTTACCATATAAAGAGGATTGGTGATTAAAGAAGCGAGATCAAGGAGAGAAACACCAGGATCGCTCTTGCCCCTCACCAAGGGACCAGGGCGATATTTGCTAAAACACTTGTTATCCTTCGAAGATCATATCAAAACAAAGTTGCAAAAGGTTTAAAACGTCGTTTGAAAGGTAATGAACGAGGAGTTAAAATCAAGAACAAAGAATTTCAAGTAAGAACGTAGGGTTCACTCCTGTCCCTCATCAAGGGACCAGGGCGATATCACCTCAAGAGGCACTCATTTGCAAAGTCAAGTCACCCAAGTTCGAAATTCATAGCAAAAACGCCAGTTTCAACGTAAGGATGGAGACTTTGAACGTCAAAAAGCAAGAATCAAGACCAAGTTGATAGATCGCTCCTGTCCCTCAGTCAGGGACCAGGGCGATGAGGTTTGTATTTTTCATCTTCAAATTTTGGCGCCAAAACAAACATTTTTTTTGAATTTATTTTTAATGCTAAATTCGATAAATTAAAAAATTCAATTAAAATAGCATTTAAAATTTGCACAAGATATTAATTATCTATTTTTGCCTTGTAAAAAATCGAATTTGTTAAATTAAAAAACAAAGGCATTTAATAATTAATTATTAATTAATTAAAAATCAAATGGAGCGCTTGGATTGAAAGGTCGGCCTTATTATTTATTTAAAAATCGTTTTAATTACCTTATTTTTACCAAGTCGGCCTCAAGGTAATTGTGGTGTGAGCGCTTATAAAGGGTGGTGAAGATTTTCATTTTCACATTATCATTTTATCATCCACATTCAAGTGCGATTTGGAGTATCCAAAGGTGGTGCGAAGTTATCATTCAAGAGGAGGTGCGAGTGGTGTTCAAGGTGCGAATTTCATCAAAGGAAGGCGTAAACATCATCTAAGGAGTGCGAACTTGAAGTTTGAATTAAGGCGAAAGACATTGAAGAATACGTTAAAGACTCCAAGGGTGGCGAAGTTGATAAGAAGGACGTTTGTTTGAAGATCACGTTAAGGCCATCTAGCATTAATTTTGCCTAGGCGAATTCCTCTATTTTGCATTCTAGAGTTAGCTCTCTAGTAAGGTATGGCGATATTGATTTATTGTTTTGATTTTGAACGTTGATCGTCATGCTTAAGTTTTGAATTTTGAAATTTTGAATTCCAGTTGCTCAATCGTTTTTAGGAAATGATAACTCAAAGACTTATCATGATGTTTCCTAAAATTTATTCTCTAATCTATGTTATGAATTGAAAGATCTAGTTACTTATTGTGAAATGTTGTGTAGGTATGGCAACCCCGAAGGCGGGAGCATCCACCAGTCGTCCAGCTCTCATGAAGGAAGATCAAAAGACCGAAGAAGTGGAGACCAAGATCGTGTCGAAGTGGAGCAACATTGGAGATACTAACTTGGGCAACTTCAGCACGAAGAAGTTTCGAGATGTCCCTTACATTGGCAAGCCATCACCTGTCGCCTGGAGGATAATTGAAAGTGGCATCATTAAGGCGGCCGGCTTCCCTCCAGCATTACAGTGTCATGAGTTGATGATCGAGTGTGCTCGTCATTATGATCCTCAATCCAGAACGATCGTGTCCAAGGAAGGAAACACTTTAGCTTATCTTTCAGAGGAAGCTATAAGTGAGGCTTTCCATCTTCCAGAGCACAGAGATATGATTTACAAGAGCATAGAAGGAGCCAGGTCAATGTACGAGGATGATCCAGATGCCTGTCTAAGCATCATTAACAAGAACTGGTTACTCAAGAGTCGTCCTCGCCTGAGCAAGGTACCAAACACACCACACAGGATTGATTTCTAGGAGGAGTACAGAGATTTGATTACAATGCTCAACCGAGTCACAGGTGCACCTCAAGCTTTTTATTTTGAAAAATGGATGTTCTACTTCATCCAGGTGATAGTTCAGGGTAAAGGAACAATTCATTGGGCTAGAATGATTAGCCATTGCTTGGACGTACAGTTGAGGAGACTCAAAGCTACCAAGTCCTTCCACATGAGTTCATACGTCATCTATGCCTTGATCAGTAGCTTCGAGTACGCAGGACTACCTCACAGAGGAGTGATTGGAAGAGGACCCGGCGAGGTCAGAGTTTGTGATTCCTACGTTCACTTGCATCATCCGCCAGGAAGCAACTACAAGTTAGTTAATGATACCTTCACTATGAACATCACAAGGACGTTGCAAGGCGGGATTCACAACAGATTATCTCAGGATGCACAGGAACTAGTAAAGAGGTACAGTGCTTGGTTTATCCAATTTCCGAAGTTTACTTATATCAGAGTTCATGGATGTCCTTCACCTCCATACATGTTGCCAAGATATCCGACAGACAGAATTGTGTTACTTGAGGTAACAAGACAGTTGGCAGCTTATGCGAAGGCATTCAGACACAGACATGGAAATGGAGTTCCGGTACCTATCATATTGGGCAATTCAGTTGAGGTATGTCCTAATGCTTTAGCCATGGATGACGCAGAGAAGGAGTTAGCTTTGTATTCTTTTTCATTCTTTGTTTTGAGGGAGAGCTTTGATCCACATGGATATATAGAGGAGGAAGTCGGTAGGAAGTTTAAGCATGAGTTTCAGATTGAAGATTTTATGATGAATCTCTTGGATGATCTTGAAGTAAAAAGAAAGATGCATTCTAGATTGCCTTTGGATTTCATCAGGAAATGCAAGATTTACAGAGTGGCCGACCAAGCTCAGGACAGTGGCAGACATCTCCAGTCATCCTATGATCGAGAAAGCAAATCAGTAAGGTTAGATTGGAATGAGCCCGAGGTCGTGGATCTAGATGCTTTGATGGCTCCAGTCTTGTCTTGTACTCGCAGATGGGTTGATGTGCAGCATCAAAAGTTGAGAGAGCAAGGCATAGCTATGACTTTCACCTTGGAAGAGAAGCCAGCCGAAGGTGGAGCTAGTGTAAGCGAAGGTAATCCTAATCCCAGAAATGCAAATGAAGGCAACCTTCGAAGTGCAAGTGAAGGCGATCTCCATCCAAGAGGCTCGAAAAGGAAAGAGAGACCTGGAAAGAGAGAATCTTCCAAGAAGAAACAAGAGGCCAGTCGAGCTCGTTCATCCGGTACATCTTCTCGACAAGAGAAAAGGACACTTGAAGTGGAAGAGTCTATGGAGTCGATGGTTCAGAATGATAAAGAAGGACAGGTACCTCAAGGGTCGCCAAGTGGATCTCTCCAAGATTATGAGTTACATGAAGACAAGAACAATGACGAGGTAACATCTCCTCACAGAGAAGAAGAAATATTGCATAAGGAGATACAGGTTAGAGAGACAAGATCAGCCATCCCAGATTGGTTGAAGGAAAGATTAACGAAGGTGATTGTGATCGAGGACGAAGACAATGTGATTGATTTAGAGAGCCTTGTTGGACATTCCCAGGAAGTGACAGAGAAGAGAAAGGCTACCAAGATGTCCAAGATGATTAGAGATGAGACTGGATCCAGAAAATTACAGATAGCTACACCGGCGGTGGACAAGTATGAAGGGGAGATTCTAGCAGAGGAATATGATGTAGAGACATTTGAGCTAGGTCCATCCACGGCCGAGCAGACACTAGATGATGCCACCGATTCCTTTGAGGCATTGAAGGACAAGCTTAGAGAAAAAATGGAGAAGAGTAGAAAGCTCGAGAGAGAGGTCGGTGCATGGAGAACATATTTCAGCCATCTCAATCAGCCTTTAGGACGTCAGGATCCAGCAAGATCACCCATACAGGCACTTCCCCTTCAATCAATTGGTGAGGCAGAGAGATTCAGGAGTATGGTCCAGCGTATGAGTACTTGGATGGACAAATCTCATAGAGTTGCCGTAGAATTTGCAACAAGGATGATGAAGACTATTCATAGGGCTATTCAGGTTCTTGAGATCATCCACAATTTGATGATAACGGTAGCCGCTTTTGCTCATACCAAGGATGTTATCATTCCTGTCTTGAAAGTAATTAGACAAACATCGAGGAAGGTCTTAGCGCAGGAAAAGATTATGGATGGAGGACCTCACAATTTACTTCAGTGGTCAACCTTACTCCAGATGAAGGAAGTTCTCTTCGAGGACATCAGTGCTAGGTGCAGTCATGTTGAGGAGGTGATCAACCCGATCCAGGACAGAGTATTTGAGGTACTACGTACCATTCTTGGCAGGAGGATCGAAGTTGAGACAGATGTGGATTTGCAAGAATTGGAAGATAGAATCAAGGTCATCTTTTGCAAGGACGTCAATATCACAGATGAGCAACAGGACCAGATGTTTGCTACCATGCTCCTGATTGAAAAGACTAAGGAACTTGAACTTACATGGGACGCAGCTCTTCTAGATGCATTTGATCAGGTCATCCACTTGGAAGAAAGAATGAAGAATCTTCCCGAGATTCCAATTGCTGAGATCGAGGGAATCGTATCAAGATTCATTGCATATGCTAAAAAGGAGCATTGGAAAGGGAATAAGATTCTAGATGAGAGGTTGTTATAGATGACATGGCACCTTAATTGTCATTGGTCTATGTCTCCTAGATTTTCGTGCCAAATTTATAATTGGCTATGCATTTAATGTTGTGCAATAAAAGGGGAACTTTTGTAACAAACCCTAATTAGGGTTTAGGTGTCATGATCTTGGCCGTTGATCTGCTTTCAATCTGGACCATTCATTGTAATTGAGGATGCTATTTATACCCTCATTTTCATTTCATTTGTAAGAGAGATAGTTAAGAGATTAGAGAGAAAGTTTGATGTATTAGAGAGATTAGAGTTAGAAGCAATTTTACTTTTGTAGCAAGATTGAGTTTGAGGAAAGGAATTCAAACAATTGTTGTATATGATGACTTTGAAATCAATGAAATATTGAAGTTATGGTGTTTTGTTGCAACTTTCTTGGTTATCTTCATGGTTGTTCAATTTACTTGAATCATGCTCAATCAAAGTAGTGTGTTAATTCGAAGGACATAGTGTGAGACTTGATCTTTGGTAGGATTCGCTTTCCATACCACTAGCTTCTTGCTGATTGTAGGAACGCCTTGCGTGGTCGACTGGAGAATACTCGAATCACTGAACCTTCAATCGTTATTGTATCTTGGATATGTATCTTCGTGGTAGTGTCCTTGATCTTTGATGCGTTGAAAATCATTTGTTACCTTAGAAGATCGCATCAATTTCAATTGAGTTGTTATTTTATGGCGAAATTGAAGTTGGTAGAATCTTGCCAAGTCTTGTCCACATGAAGTCATTCTTAGGGTTAGATTAGATTAGACCTCTTGCAAACCCTATCCTTTTGTTATTTTTTGAAAAGCTTCTTTAGTTTAGTAAGACTTTCGGAGTGTAAGGCCCCTTAAGAACACAGCAAATCACATCATACTGCTAGAGCTTATCCACACGTAGAGACCCTACTAACCAGAACATTGGAGTCATCCTAACTGATCCTTCATGCGAATCTTCAGCAGTTAGAGACTTTATTCAAGAGAGGATAAGATGCCTTTAGGTATTTTATTCTGTGTATGATTGTGTACAAAATACACGTCAACACACCCCCAACCAAAACATCCTCTGACCGAGAAAACAATCTTAAAACTGCTGTCAAGCGATCAATCCTTAACACCCAACACTGGGGCTCATTTCCAAAATCATCAGCATTGTGTTGAAAGATAGCGTCAGTCAGTAATCTGATCAGACTTTGTCGTCTAAGTTGTCTAATTGGCCTAATCAGCCTTAGACAACTTAGTTGACCAATTAATCATATATTGTTATGATATAATAATAATTAGATATATTAATTGTTAGATATAATACGATTTATGAAATGATTAATATATATATATATCGATTAGTTTATGAATCGATTAACATATTGTTAATGTTAATTCGATTCTATGAATCGATTAACACCTGTTCGATTCTCTATTAATCAGTATTATCTTACTTGCCTTTAGACGTGTTATGTCTAACCGATCTTATGGAGAGACGTGATGGTTAGGGAGACGTGATGATTAAGAGAGTCGTGTTGGTAGGATTAGATATCATGCTACTTATTTCAGTTCGATCTCTCCCTCCATCCTAGATCGATAAGTGCAGAAGATTGAAGGTTAATATTTCAGTCCCACATTCTACATATTCGAACTGTCCAGAATCAACAGCAGTTCATGGTCTCTGTCATTGTCTTACACAGTCATCAATCAATTGAATTCTCCCTCTCGTGTCGTGATTCATCTGTTTACTGCAGATTATCATTAAGGCAGATAGAACTCATAAGTTTGAACTGTATAGGTTCTATTCTAAGAGGAGAAACTTGTTCATAGACAAATAATTTTGAAATTATAATCTGATCACCAAAACTTAACATGGTATCAGAGCAGGATTGAGCAAAGATTAGATCAGATTGATATAAGCAAGATTATCTTCTATTATTGTCTTCAAGTTCATCTATTTCTATCAACGTCAAGATGGTGAATGGAATTAGAGTTGAGGATAGACTTCAAGGAGCTTCAAACTTCGTATACTGGAAGTTTAGAATTATGCTTGCCTTAACGGAAAATGAATTAGACAAATTCATGAAGAAAGATGTACCAGAACCAACCGAAGAGGATGAGAAGCTTCAATGGAAGAAAAAGAACCATAAAGCAATGAAGATGTTGGTTGACTCGGTGAAAGATCACATCGTACCAATTATCTCCAAGTTGGAGACAGCATATGTCATGTTGAAAGCATTAGCGGAGATGCATGAGATAAACAACACAAGCCGAGCTCTTGCTCTAAAACAATAACTTCACCATGTCAAAATGATAAAAGGTGAATCAATCACCTCATGCTTCATGAGAATTACAGAATTGAGAGATCAACTCTCTACCATTGGACATACCATAGAGAGTAAAGAGTTAACTATGTTGGCACTCAATGGTCTCCCTTCTTCTTGGGAAGCACTTATTCAAGGGATAAGCGCAAGATCAAAACTTCCCAAGTTTGATCGATTAAAAACAGAGTGCATTCAAGAAGAATCAAGATTGGTCACTAGAGGCATTGGTCAAAGTTCTACAAATGAAGATATCCATGTTCTTGCCTCACACTCCTCAAAGAATAAGGATAAGAAAGGACACTCCAAAAGGAAGAAAGATAAGGAATCAAATGGTGCTTCTACAATCAAAAGAAGGAAGGACATTTCAAAAATCCAATGTTTTAGATGTGACAAATACCGTCACTATGCAATGAAGTGTCCAACTAGGACTATGCCTCAAGCTTCCATTGCAGATATTAGTGAGACTCCTTCACATAAGGATTCAAATGGATTTATATTCTACTCAGCCCTTTCAAGTAATGTGCCTACCGACCACAATACTTGGATAATTGACAGTGGTGCATCTCGCCACATTACTGGATTTAAAGAACATCTAAACAATTTAGTGGAGAGAACTTCAAATAAACAAGTGACTATTCGAGATGACACTAGTTACTCTGTGAAAGGAGTTGGGACCTCTTCTCTTCAACTAGATTCAGGCATTTCCTTGGAATCGAATGATGTACTATTTGTTCCGGGAATTAAGCGAAACCTTGTCTCCATATCAGCCTTGGAAGACAAAGGTTATCGAATCGCATTCATGGATGGCAAAGTCCTTGCATGGCCAAAGAAATCAAATATCAAGACAGCTCAAGTCATTGGAGTTCGTCATGGATGTCTTTATAGACTTTGCACCCTTCCTCCTCAAGCCTTACTTCATGATTCATCAAGTACTTGTGAAATTTGGCATAGAAGATTGGGTCACCTTCATTTTCGTGCACTGCCTACTATGGAGAAGATGCTTACAGCCCTTCCAAAACTCAACCAAGAGCATGAAGGAACTTGCAAAGGTTGTGCATTGGGTAAGAACACTAAAGGTGCATTTCATGGTAGTGAAAGTAGATCCAAATATATCCTAGAACTTATTCATTCAGATTTATGTGGTCCCATGTTTGTTGCTTCCTTGAGTGGTTTCTTGTATTATGTTATTTTTATTGATGACTACTCTAAGAAAACATGGATCTATTTTTTAAAAAGTAAAGAATCTGATGAAGTACTTATGAGATTTAAGGAATTCAAGGCTCTAGTAGAAAACATATCAGGAAAGAGGATAGATCCGATAATGGAGGAGAGTATACCTCCGGAAACTTCCATAATTTTTGTATTGAAGCTGGGATTAAGAGGGAGTTTTGTGTTCCCTATAATCCTCAACAGAATGGTGTGGCAGAAAGGAAAAATAGAACTACTGTGGAAGCAGCCAAGCCATGATCCATGATCAAAATCTTCAAACCTTCTTTTGGGCTGAGGCTTCTAGAACTGTTGTCTATGTTCAAAATAGATGTCCTCACCGCATTTTGGAGAATAAGACTCCCGAAGAAGCATTCACAGGGGTGAAGCCAGATGTAAGCCATTTGAGGATCTTTGGTTGTCCAGTATACATAGATATACCCAAAGATAAATGGACAAAGTTGGAGCCTTCTAGCAAGAAGAGGATATTTGTAGGCTATAGCGAAACATCAAAAGCCTACAAAATCTACATTCCAGGGCAGAACTTGATTGAGTTGAGTAGGGATGTGATATTTGAAGAAGATGTTGCATTCAGAATGTCCAAGGGCATCCCTAAAGTGGACAGTGAAGATCAAGAGCGTCCTCAAAATATGGAAGACCATACTCCTGAGATTTAGAGGGTGACTCATGAACCTGAAGAAGATGATGATCCAAATGAGCCCTTGAATCCTACCGATGGGCCTACTGACATTCTGATTAGTAAGAAAAGACCTCTTTGGGCAAGGAAAATGACGCAAGAAGCTGAAGGTTTTGCAGCCCCAAAAGGTACATTTAGAGAAAGTAAGAAACCTCATAAGTTCTCCAGCTATGTTGCATTGATGAGTCAAATCACTGACTCGGAACCTTCCAATGTTGAGGAAGCAACTAGTCAACAAGTTTGGAAAGATGCCATGACAAAAGAATATCAATCTATTCTAAAGAATGATGTTTGGGACATAGTACCTAGACCGGAAGGTAAATCAGTTGTTTCTTCTCAATGGCTCTTTAAGATCAAACATGTTGTTGACGGTAGTATTGAAAAATACAAGGCTAGGTTTGTGGCTAGAAGATTCTCTCAAAGGGAGGGAATTGACTATGAAGAAACCTTTGCTCTAGTTGCCCAATACACTTTAGTCAAAACCATTATAGCTATTGCAGCATCTAAAGGATGGAAGATTCATCAAATGGATGTAAAGACGACATTCCTAAATGGTATAATCGAGGAGGAAGTGTATATTGAACAATCTGAAGGATTTGTGGTACATGGGAAGGAATCTCATGTTTGTAAACTGAAGAAGGAATTGTATGGCCTCAAGCAAGCTCCACATGCTCGGTACAAAAGGATTGATCGTTACCTGATGGGCTTGGGTTTCTCCAAGAATGATGCAGATTCAAACTTGTACTTCAAGGTAATTAATGGGGAAGCATTAATTTTGATTCTTTATGTTGATGACTTACTTATCACTGGAGAAGATCATCTTATTATCAAATGCAAGAAGGAGCTAGCTTCTGAATTTGAGATGAAGGATCTTGGTTTATTGCACTACTTTGAAAAATAAATTGAATGAATGATTCAATAATCGGATAATCTATTCAACAATATACAATCATATATAAAGAGATTACAAGGACGACGTTCTAAATTAAGAACAAGTCGTTTAAAGTGAACTACTAAAAAGCTAAACGCTAAATAAAGCTTAAAAGATAATTAACTAATAAGAAAAAGCTAAATGCTAAATAAAGCTTAAAAGATAATTAACTAAAAAGCTAAATGACCATTAAACAAGGAACTAAATATAGGTGACTAAAATATAATTAAATATTCTAGTCAAAGTTCCCAGACTCGGACTCGGCTCGGACTCGGCAAGGTCGACTCGGCTATGACTCGGCAACGACTCGGCAATGACTTGGCAAAATTAAAAAACCTTGAAATTAAGAGATTTTTAACAATTTAAAACTTGTTTCATGCACCCATTATCGAATAAAGCTCAATTATAATGTGTGCTAGCTTGTAATGCCATGAAAGGCATGTTGGTAGAGTATCTACTTGTTTGGGGCTTCTGTTTAGTATTTTCTTTGGCCAAATTGAAATTTTGGGAGCACCAACATGAGACATCAAGAACATCTTCACTTGGAAATTGTAAGGAATGCATGTGTATGGTAGCATTAAATAGTGTGCTTGTTGAACTTAGGTTTTGCCTTGGGACTATAGTTGACCTTGGTCTTTCTTGGACCTCTTAGTTTTTAGGCTATATATATGTTGGATGGAAGGGGGAATTGTGAGGCCAGAAGGGTTTGAAAATATGCTCCTCAGAGACATGTCCCTTGCCAAAAATAACCTTGTGCCCCATGGGGGGATTTTTTGGGATGTGGGGACAGGTAGGAAATGTCCCCAACTCACCCCCTTTTTTCAAAATTTTAAGAAACATCCTTGTTGTGAGGTACTCACACATCGCCCCATTGCAAATGAAGACCCCCACTTTTTGCTTTCCAGGGTTAGCTCTTTTAGTTTTGTTGTTGGTTGTTTTAGTGTCTTAGCCTTTGCATTGAAGGGATTGAGTTTCTCAAAGGTCATCAAATCGGGTGGATCTCCTCAAGGTGGAGTGAAGGAGGTTAGGTCAATTGAGTGATTAGGTGTTATTTAGATCATTCCTAGGGTTTTTGTGTACTATTTGGTCACGCTTCAAGTTGCTAAATCAAACCTTGGTTGAATGTATAGTGTCCTCCTAGGTCGCGTCCCTTACATCAAGGTCAGAGTGAACTTGCCTTAAAAGTCTGGAATGTCATCCTGATCCTGAAATGGCCTGAAATTTGACTAAGTCTAGAAATTTGAAGGATCCTCCAAAAACTAGATTTTGCATTGTAACTCATGGAGGTCCGAAACCACTCTCAAACATCCTGACAATATATATGGAATATAACTTGAAGTATAAGAAAGAGAAAAGACTGTTATATTCCATATATGAATCCTGGCGGAGAGACTAACTTGTCAAACAAGTCAAAACATTGACCTGTCGTGGCCGAGTCTTGGAGCTCGGACTCGACGAGTTTTGACCATAACTCGCCTGACTCGCGAGTCAGGCGAGTTATGGTCAAAACTCGCTGAGTCCGAGTCCCGAGCCAGCAAAACGAGTCAGGCGAGTTATGAGTCAGGCGAGTTATGGTCAAAACTCGCTGAGTCCGAGTCCCGAGCCAGCAAAACGAGTCAGGCGAGTTATGGTCAAAACTCGCTGAGTCCAAGTCCCGAGTCAGCAAAACTTGCCGAGCTTGGCTCGACTCGCCAACTCGGCGAACTCGCCTGACTTGCGGCGAGTTTGGGAACTCTGATTCTAATACCCTACCTTAATGGTCATTCTATCTACTAACTACCCTACAAAAGACACTGCATGTCTTTTGATCACAAACAAAAAGAACACTCTGTTGCGGTGGAGACCCTCCCTGGATTTGAAAAGTGTTAATGACCAAGAATACCAGAATCCATCCAACCTGACGTTGGGTAACCAAACTTGTAAAAGTATTCAAATTTATGTTCAAAAGTGGAATGTTAAGGATTTTGTCTTTCTTTTAATTCCTTAGACAATATTCAATGCTATTAATGTATGCTCTCTAGTTATCTCTGATTATGAACTGAAACTTCTTTGTTTGCAGGTGGTTGTAGATAATATTTATTGATTTTGATATTTCTCCAGCATTCTTCACAGCACATATATAGAGGCATTGCCTTGTAAGATCAAGGCATGCCTTGACCGGACATGTATCAGTTTGTGATTTAATGCGGTTTGATTATCATTGTAACCGATAATGAATCGGTTAATTTCTAATGCAATTTTAGTTATCATTAACCAATCACTAATCGGTTTATTCTTAATGCTATTTCATGGTAATCGATGGTAAATGCAACCCGATTATGGATCGGTATAAGAGCAAAATATGTTAATACGATAACTATCGTAGTTATCATATTAGTGTTGTATGACAACCAGAATAGATATGCATAACCGATTACAATCAAAGCATATAAATGAAATCACTGCATAGCAAATACGATCATATCTCGATCGATGATAGAAATGCTTATAAAGATGATTATGATGTCTACCATTAGCATGTAGATTTATTGATAGGATAGATGATTGAATGAGAGACTTCATTTATCTCTCATTCAATCATTTATCTTACTGAAGCTACATCGTTTCAACACTCCCTCTTAGCTAGGGAAGATAAATGGAGATCTATGTAAACATTGAAATAATCATCTAATTATATAGCATCACATTTCTCATAATAGAATGTATTACATGACCTCGTAATACAAAAGATCAAGTCACATATGCTCGTGACATGATGTATCACATAACACGTGATACAGAAATATATCACATCATCTTGTGATATAGAGATATCACATAGCACGTGATATCAGTATTGCATAACACGCGATACCTTGGATATAAAATAATTTGAGAATATTAAATTCTCTTATATCCAGGTTAAGGTATGTGCACTGACATCACAACACATAATGTCTACCATAACATATCATGGCACATCCATGAGTCAAGATGATATCAAGTCAGCATGATATCAACATTACAAGATCATCACCCTATAATATTCAGTACAAGTGTTCATTATCTAAAAAATCGTCACCTCTTAGAAATGGACACAGGGGGAGGAGCCCATAAAGTCATAACACGACAAAAGAAGTTTACACATTAAACATCTTATATATTGGTACAGATTATAAAGCAAATTACAATTCAATCATACCAAGTCCTTTCCTGAAGTGTTCAACTTTTACTTTGGATAGAGACTTGGTCAGTATGTTTGTTGTCTGCTCTCCTGTATTGATATACTGCAACTGAATCACATTCCTATCCACCATATCTCTCACATAGTGGTAAGGAATCTCTATGTTTTTGGATCTATCATGAAATACAGGGTTCACAGAGAGTTTTATACAACTCTGGTTATCACAATGAATTATAGTAGGCTTCAGTGGCTCACCGAATAATCCCACAAGTAGTTTTCTAAGCCATACAGCTTCTCGTGCAGCCATAGATGCTGCGATATATTCGGCCTCTGTAGAACTCTGAGCTATTGAAGAGTGTTTCCTGCTTATCCAAGATATCATGGCTGAACCCAAACTGAAGCAGCATCCTGAGGTGCTTTTCTTGTCAGTCACACTTCCAGCCCAATCTGAATCAGTGAACCCATGAAGATCCAAATCAACTTTCTCATACTTGAGTCCATAGTTAAGACTACCTTGAAGGTATCTCATAATATGTTTCACAGCCATAAGATGTATCTCCTTAGGTTCACACATGAACTGGCTCAAGGCATTTACTGGATAACAGATATCAGGTCTAGTATTGACCAAGTACATTAATGGTCCAATCATCTGTCTGTAGAGAGTGGGATCTACCAATGGGGAATCTGCTGCTGCCTCCTTCAGTTTGTGAAGATTAGTTTCCATAGGAGAAGACATGGGTTTGCAGTTCATCATGCAAAATCTCTTCAATATGTCTAAGGTGTATTTTCCTTGATTAAGCACAATACTGTCAGAGTTTTGCCAAACTTCCAATCCAAGAAAGTAATGTAGAAGGCCTAAATCCTTCATATCAAACTCCTTTTCAAGGTCTTTCTTACATTGTCCAATAAGGTGATCTTCTCCTATAATCAGAAGATCATCAACATATAAGATCAATATTAGCATATCACCTTTGACTTTCTTGAAGTATAGATTCGGATCTGCATCATTCTTTGAGAATCCCAATCCCAGAAGATAGCTGTCAATTCTTTCATACCAGACCCTGGGAGCCTGTTTTAAACCATATAGGGCTTTCTTTAATCTGCACACATGTGCCTCTGCATTGTGGATCTCAAACCCTTCTGGTTGTTCTAAGTAGACTTCCTCCTCAATTTTACCATTCAAGAAAGCAGTTTTAACATCCATCTGATGGACTTTCCAACCTTTGGCTGCTGCAATGGCCAATACTGCTCTGATTGAGGTGTACCTAGCAACTGGAGCAAATGTCTCATCATAGTCTATCCCTTCTTTCTGTGAGAATCCCCGGGCAACAAATTTGGTTGTGTTTCTCTATGCTACCATCTGCAGCATATTTGATTTTGAACAGCCACTTGGATGAAACAACGGATTTCCCTTTTGGCCTAGGAACAATTTCCCACACATCATTGTTAAGTATGGATGTATATTCTTCAGACATTGCATCTTTCCAAACTTGATGTTTAAGAGCTTCTGATACACTAGAGGGTTCTGATTTGGAGAGATCATTCATAAGGGCTACATAGCTAGAAAATCTTTGGGGCCTCTTACTTTCTCTAAAAGTTCCTGAAGGAGCTACAAAGTCCCTTGCATCTTCCATTGTTTTGTGAGCCCATAGAGGTTTTTTTTTCTTAGGGATTTCTTGGGGAGGAATTTGTACTTTATTTTCTTCTGAACACTCCCTCTGAATCTCAGGAGTGGGATCCTCTTCTAGGTTTGAAGATGCAGCATAGATTTTAGACTCAATAGAGTATTTAGCCCATTTGAAGGCGCTGTCTTCTTCTAATATAACATCTCTACTAAGTTCGATATTGCTATGTCTAGGTACAAAAATTTTGTAAGCTTTAGAGGTTTCACTATATCCAACAGAGATTCCTTTTCTTCCAGAGGGTTCTAGTTTTGTCCTTTTCTCTTTACGTATGTGAAAGTAAACAGGGCAGCCAAATATTCTAAAGTGGGTGATATCTGGCTTTATCCCGGTGAAGACTTCTTCAGGGGTTTTGTCTTCAATGTGGGAGTGAGGACATCTATTTTGTATGTAAACAGCAGTGTTGGAGGCTTCTGCCCAAAGGTGAGTTTCTAAGTTCTGGTCTAGGAGCATGGCTTTGGCTGCTTCTACAATGGTTCTATTTTTCCTTTCGACAACCCCATTTTGTTGGGAGTTGTAAGGAACAGTGAACTCCCTCTTAATCCCAGCTTCTTTACAAAATTCCCTAAAGATGTCTGAGGTATATTCCCTCCCATTATCAGTTCTTAGGACTTTTATTTTCTTTCCGGAAGAGTTTTCAGAGAGCGATTTGAATTCCTTAAATCTCTTGAGAATCTCTTTAGATTCTTTACGTTTAAGGAAGTAGATCCAGGTCTTCCTAGAGAAGTCATCAATGAATATTACATAATAAAGGAACCCTCCTAATGATGGTACAGACATTGGCCCACATAGGTCAGAATGAACTAGTTCCAAAACATTGCTCATTTTCCTAGAACTATTTTGAAAGGAACGCTTAGTATTTTTGCCTAGGGCACACCCCTTACATGTACCGGAATGGTATTGTTTTAACTTAGGCAAACCAATTACTAATTTTTCCATTGAACATAAAGCACGAAATTTTAAATGACCTAATCTTCTATGCCAAATTTCATTAGAATCTGCAATCTCATGAAGTAGGGCTAGGTTAGATTTAGTACATACCTCGTACAAATAGCCTTTTCTATGTCCTAGGGTAATAGCCTTCTTGATGGAAGAGTTTTGTGGCCATACTAGAACTTTACCATTCATGAAGGTTATTCTGTACCCATCATCTTCAAGTGCAGATATGGAGATTAAGTTCCTCTTGATGCCAAGAACGAATAGGACTCCAATGAGTTGGAGAGACATGCCTGTCTTCAGCTTAATGCTGCAGGTACCGACACCTTTCACTGGATGTGCAGAGTCATCACCAATGGTTACTTCTTCATCAGTTTCTTCTAACATGGAATCCAATAATTCTCTATACCCAGTGATGTGTCTTGAAGACCCACTGTCAATGATCCAAGTGTTAGATTTATTGGATACTTGGCTAGAGAGGGCAAAGTAGAATACATGCTTCTCGGAGTCATATTCTTCCCTTTTCACTTTTGCAAATGTAGCTTGTTGTTTGATTCTATCCGGACATCTTGCTGCATAGTGTCCATATTGATCACACCTAAAACACTGAATGTGAGAGTTTTCTTAGATGACCTTTTCTCATGTCAGTTCTTTCTCTTCTTGAAATGTTTCTTCTTGCTTTTCTTGTTGGAGTTAGTATTTAGAACATGGAGATCTTCATCTATGTTCTTTTGCTTGATCCCCTTCTTATTTAACCTTGACTCCTCTTGAAGACAATCTGCTCTTAGCCTATCAAATTTCGGATATTTAGCCCTTGCACTAATGCCTTGGACGAATGTTTCCCATGTACTAGGCAACCCATCTAGAGCAATGAGCGTTAGCTCTTTGCTCTGGATCTCATATCCAAGCGTTGCCAGTTCATTCCTTAGGGCTGATATCCGCATAAAGTATGCATTGATTGACTCTCCTTTGTTCATACTTCTTTGATTTAT
This sequence comes from Cryptomeria japonica, assembly GCF_030272615.1. Taxonomy (NCBI): domain Eukaryota; kingdom Viridiplantae; phylum Streptophyta; class Pinopsida; order Cupressales; family Cupressaceae; genus Cryptomeria; species Cryptomeria japonica. Next base: position 402,036,388 of record NC_081410.1, on the reverse strand, counting down.
TTCCCTTTTTAGAGTCAGGGTTCTACTTGCGTTGTTTATCTCGAATGCACTTTCGAGTGCTTTGAACATATGGTAGGCAGTCTCATGCTTTGTTACTATTGGCATAATGTGATTTCTCACTCCATCGACTATGATCTTCATGGCTTTTTCATTTCCCTCGATCCATGCCAATTTGTTAGGTTCATTCTCAGGTTCTTTAGATTCAACTCTTACAAATGATTCAACTTTATTCTCTTTTAGAATCATCTTAATTCTGAATTTCCATGCTGAGAAATTGTCGCCTCCTTCAAGTCTATCCTCAAATCTGATAGCGTTAGCCATGGAAATGTGATGTCTATATCCTCGATTTGGACTTCTCAAATTTGAATGCCTTAGGTTCGATCAACCTTCCTCTGATACCATGTAAAAGTATTCAAATTTATGTTCAAAAGTGGAATGTTAAGGATTTTGTCTTTCTTTTAATTCCTTAGACAATATTCAATGCTATTAATGTATGCTCTCTAGTTATCTCTGATTATGAACTGAAACTTCTTTGTTTGCAGGTGGCTATAGATAATATTTATTGATTTCGATATTTCTCCAGCATTCTTCATGGCACATATATATAGGCATTGCCTTGTAAGATCAAGGCATGTCTTGACCGGACATGTCTCATGACATGTCCGATCAAGACATGTCTTGATCAAGGGTGGTGCCTCTTCATAATGCAAACCGATAACTATCGGTTAATATAAATGCCGATACATAACAAATGATAATCGATGCCAATCGGTTTGTGATTTAATGCGGTTTGATTATCATTGTAACCGATAATGAATAGGTTAGTTTCTAATGCAATTTTAGTTATCATTAACCGATCACTAATTGGTTTATTCTTAATGCTATTTCATGGTAATCTATGGTAAATGCAACCCGATTATGGATCGGTATAAGAGCAAAATATGTTACTATGATAACTATTGTAGTTATCATATTAGTGTTGTATGACAACTAGAATAGATATGCAGAACCGATTACAATCACAGCATATAAAAGAAATCACTGCATAGCAAATACAATCATATCTCGATCGATGATAGAAATGCTTATAAAGATGATTATGATGTCTACCATTAGCATTTATATTTATCGATAGGATAGATGATTGAATGAGAGATTTCATTTATCTCTCATTCAATCATTTATCTTACCGAAGCTACATTGTTTCAACAGGATTTAAGTTAAAAACATGAACTACCCCTAAAGTTATGTTCCATGACAATAATACTTGCTATATTAGGACCATCCTTTTGTTTTTGATATTTACATTCTTAGGTCAGGGCAAAAGAGTATTTTTATTAATAGCTGGGCTTTTTTTAGTGTACTATGTCTATTTCTAATCTTTTATGCACTATATCTAGCATGAGACAAAAAAATAAATTGATTTTATCTATTTTTACAAATATTGTATAATTTTTTAGTTTACTGAGTTTTTCCTGTTTTAAACCTAAGTGATTGAAATCAAGTAAGCCCGTTTCATTTTTGTTGGAAATAAAACGCTTTCTTTAGTTCTGAATAATTTTGGAGAGTAATTATGCCACTAAAAATTTAAGAGAGATCTACGAACATATTAACCTCATAACAGTATTGTATCTTTTCACTTAACCATTATTGTACTTATTTCTTGCATCAATGCCACGAATAAGGAAGCCTTAATTTCGCCAGAATTTGCTTCCTGAGAAATTGTACTTAACATCAACAGTAATACAAGTTCATTCTGACCATCCACAATACTTATTAATTTGTTTACCAACCAAAAAAAAATAGTTATTAATTTGTTTATCATAGCTAAGTTGTAATTATCAATATTTTAATCAGTTATATACACAGAAGAAACCCATAGGAATGCATGCAAATATTCTCCTTCCTGAACTTAATACCAAGATACAAATAAGGCAGCCTATTATATTTGGTAATAGGCACACAATTGATGAATTGGTATTCTTAATCATACAAGGTCCTGTTCTATCAGTATACGACTTCATGTTTATAGGTGTTATCAAAGTTAAAGTAATATTGCAAGTGTAAGGACTATCCTAATCATGAGACATCAATGTATGTTGCAAACATTTTTTAAAATGAACAAACAACAAGCATTAAAATCAAATTTGATTTGTTCAAAAAGAAGCCAAAATTAACCAAGAAGACTAGATGTTATTGGAAAACCGGTACTATCATGAGCAGAGTTACCTCTAGATCTTTGCGGCGAAACCTACGTCCTTTGAGCGAAAATTCCTGTTCTAGTAAGTCATGAGTGGGACTATAATCAGCCCTGTGAACATCCAAAACAAGGATACTGTCACACTCAAACATGTTTAGGAAAGTGGTAAAGAATGATGTTAAAGAACTACAAAAATGAACCAACATCGTGCCCAAGATTCAAGTGCATGCAATGTTTAATCTAGTGGTTCATATTGTGGAAGCAACAAAGAAATCAAGCTTAACACTTTCATGTCCCTCAGTAAAACGGTTAATTCTCTAATTGTAATATCCAAGCTAATGCATTGGAAACATAGTGACAAGATAAAATCAAATTTATAAAAACAAAACAGTGATTTTTCATATTTATCAAAGACATCATATTAATCCAAACAAACAAAAAATTGGTGCCGTGGTCTAAAGTTTCTATATAAAAAATAGCAGTCATTTCCTGTCAATATCTTTTCCTAGATCCCAATTCATATTGCCTTTGAGATCCCTTGATTAAACTTGAGAAAATTACTAGAATTCATTAAAGTTGCATGTCAATACGTCTTGGATCTCTAATGCTATAGCATTCCATTATGATTCTGGTGTTTTATTTTCTAATGAGATAATTAGATTTAAAAATTATCCATAATTTGCTCTTTGCAAAATGTCATCATTTCTTCTGACTTTGACATAATCCACTTTGAACTTAGCATAAAGTAAGAAATGGGCACAAAAGAACAGCACAGAAAGCAAAGGAGAATTCTGATAAAACTGTATGTTTAAACTTTTCATCAGTGTGGAACGTAAAAGCATACAACAATGAGGATGTGTGCAGGCTGGATAAAACCAAGGGCAAGAAAAAAGTTAAAAAATAAGAAGCAAAGAAAAAAAAAGTAGTTTAGATTTTCCCACAATGGTGAATTTCATCATTTCTTCCCTGCTGAGTAAAAATTGTCCCAACTTCTACATTAGATGAAGCAACATGATCAACAGGAGACTCTAGTTTGAGAAAAAGAATGGCATCCCTTTACCCATACCCACATCCACTAGTGATTACATTTATGTATAATATAGCCATACCATCCTAATTTGAATGTTGACCTTATCCCTATACTGCTACCTATAACACGTCTCCAGGTGATTACATGAAGAAACTTCCCTAAAAAAGTGATGAAAAAGAACTGACAACCCATGTTGTTAAAGAATCTTTGATTGTCGCTAGAATAAGCTGGCTTACATTAACAACACCATGCATGACAAACAGCATCAGGAATTGTTTGGAGAATAAAGCAAGGCCCATATCTCATGAGTTTTAGCCTGTGATGTTTCTTGTGAACCCTAATCTCATTCACATGAAGCCAAATGCAACATGAATAACCAACCTCGAGAGAATGAAATACATGACATCAAACACAGAGTACCTTCAATTTAGCATAAGAATTTATTGAGTTTATGAAGCATTACCAAATTCTGCACAGAAGAATATGCTTTGGCTTGCAGCTTATAGACCAATGGGACACATTGAAGAGGCGACAAAATCATAAACAGTGCCAAAGGTTGGAATCTATAATAGAGCATGGCTTGTGACTAGGCTTTACATAATTATCCATTACAAAATATTCAATTAAGAAATGAAATGAGGTACGTGATGACAAACATGGAGGCCTTTAACTTAGCATGATTTTGTGGGACAATGCTTTGAATTTGAGACTGAAGCTTTGCCAAATTAAGCACAAAAAGAGAATCTTTGTCTTGTACCTTCTACTTATGGGACACATGGAAGAGCCAATGGAATCACAAAAGGTGCCAAAGGATAAAATCCATAATTGAGTTTGGCTTGTAAAAAGGGCTTTACAATCTAAGCCATTAGACATCCTTGCATAAAGACCATAACATTGGCAAATTGAGATGCCTCATCTCAAGCTCAAACAACTTTAGTTACTATTCCACCCCCACCTAAACAAAGTGTTTTTGAGATAGGGACATTTTGGAGATGTCGGAACTTGGGGGAAATGTCCCTCCATCAACCCACCACCACCACCAAGTACCCAAGGATGTTTCCAAGACATTTCCCTCAACAAGGGAGATATCCCCCTATTTTGGAGACACGGCCAAGATGTCAACATTTCCCCAAGACAATCAAGGGACTCCCTCACATCTTCCCACCACATCTGATTTGCCCAAACATCCCTTGTGGTAGTTCAATGAAAAGGTCCATTTTATTTTTTAATTTGGATCCTTGCGCCGCTAACCCAAATCCTAATGGTCTATGGGCCCCACCCTCACCCTAAGTAGTCACAAAAAACTTATAAATACGCAGCTAAGCCTCATTCTAAATCACTCCTAGATTCCAAAAATAGTAAGAACTTTGCATTATCTTGAACCCTGTGAGAGGTGCTGCCACTCAACCCTATTGGTGGCTTTTCCCTCAAACCTGCGAACAACCAACACCCCATTATCAGCCCCAAATCTAGGACCTTGGTCCCCCCATCTCAAGACTATGTGGAGCATAAGTTTTTGTAAGTCAAGAAGAGAAAAGTGGACCAAGGAAAGACCACAAGAGACTTAATTAATTGTTTGTAATGTCCCCATTTTTACACCTTCCAATTCTAATAGGGTTGGCCTTCTGGAGGTTTCCAGTTTCTCAATGTTTTGGAGTTGTTTGACACTATCTGGGGTGATTTTGGGCATTTGGTCTGAGACTTACTATTTTTAGTAAGTTGCTATTTTCAGTAAGTGTCAGTTTTGACACTATTTCGTCAATTGGAAGTCTATGATGACTTGCTATTTTTAGCAATTACTATTTATAGTAACTACTATTTTCGGAAACTAGTCATAGTTAAATCTCCTCCCAGCTTCAACATGCAACACTTATCGGAACACTACAATCAAAACCATTTTGTGGATGTAAAAATGATTTCAATAGAACTCACCATCCCTCTTTATAGCAAAAATTAGAGGTTAACCCAACACTCAATCATTAATTATAGCTGATCATTATATATATCCAAAATCTATGCAATCGAGATTCTCATAGAGCCTTGAAATACTAACACACATGCTCAAAGATATTTCACAAAGTTTTGCTGGCACGTGCAATCAACATCATTAATTATGTTCAATGAGAACCAAGGAAAACACCCGAGCCTAGTGCACAAAGATGACATATGTCATCATAGTGCATTAGCGTTGGCTTGATTTGCACAAAAATCATAAAATTGCACCATGAAGAGGTACTGCATTGTAATAAGAGACTGCCACCTAGAGCATGGTGGCCTAATGGGCAAATCTTTCAACACAAATCATTAGGAAAGTACACATGGCATCAAAGTGCAACTTAGAACAAAAGAATAATTTCAATATTGCATTGCAATGAGTGAATGTGCTCGCTCCAATAAATAATTTAACTTTAATAAAATAACTAAGCTATGCATACAATTATTTTATCTATATCGATGTTCATGACAAGCCTTTAGGCCTATTAACTATTCTATATATTTAAGGTGTATATTTAAATGGTACATATAATAAATTTTATCTATACTAATGTTAATGTTAGGCCCTTAGATTTGCAAAGATTCATTGCTATACATAAGACATACACATCTTAAATGGCATACCTTTTGATATGTCCATTCAAGCATATGCGTATGTTTCTAAATAATGGCTGATAATGTTTTTATTTCCAATTGCCATAAAAAATAAAAAATAAGTTATTTATTCCTTTCTAACCTCTTATACTTTATTCCTTATTTGACATTTTATGCATTTCTGTATATAATATGTTTAAATATTGATGTCTTACAATTAGTTTATTATTTATTTTCATCCATTTTTTATTTTAATGTTATTCCTTGAAACTTGTGCAACCTCCGCCCTTCCCCCACCTCTCTTCTCTTTTTATCTAGTCTTGCTCTACAAAAAATCATTTTTCTCCTTCAATTGCTCTCTCTTTCATCCTAATGATAGATCACGAAGTGTGGTCCAAAACATTGATGCAAGACAATAAGCATTTTTATTCTCAATCAATGTTGCTATTTTGTCTTGTATCTTCCTCGTACTGTGGTTAAATAATCGTTAGGAAACTCTGTTGATCTGCTTTTTGTACAGCTTATTCATGTTTAAAAAAATTATTACTATTATTTTATATTTATTTTTGTAAGTGAATCTGGCCATAGGGGCCATTGTATAAACTCAAAAAGAAAAAAAGAAAAACCATTACAAATAAAAATCTTTAAAGGAGTAGCAAAACCTGTAATTTCTAATTTTGACAATAAATAACCATGAAACAAAACTCCCATTATGGGATATATCTATCAACATAAAATTCTTGTTACATTATCATATTTACAGACATTATTACATCAGCTACCAACACCAGAATCAAATGCACCATCCTTAGAGAAATAGAAAGACAAGTCCATAGAGAGGCCATTAGACACCCTAGCCATCTGTTTCAGAAATTTGAGGCCCTTGGATGCTTTTCTACTCGAAGCCTCCACGTCGCAACCAACAACTTCCACCAAGAAGGGGACAAGGGAACCCATCATATGGGTGTAACGTGACCAACCCCAAACCATTGTCAATGTGAAGCCGCAATCCAAGGACCACATTCTCCAAAACACAATGGAGCCCACCATGACATTCTGGAAAGACCAGAGGCTCCATAACACTTGTGACAGCAGATTTGTCCTCTAGGAGATCCAACATAACCACCACAAACATAGAGATGATGTTTGTGAGACACCACGAGGAAAACATCTCCCAGCACTATTCTAATCACATGAACAACCAAAGGAGATGCATATTTAAAAATGTTTTTAAGCCTAATATTAGTTATTGTCCCCTTGAAAGCAAGTTGTGACCTATTCAAATAAAGCCCAACAATAGAATCCATGGCAACTACAACTGAGGAAGAAGCCCAACAATCCAAGTATTTAACATCGATTGTTTTCAATATGACACATGTGAAATAAATGAGTTGCACGACTCTTTCTACAATAGTCACTCACCTACAACAAGAAACCTTTTCAATTTCTACATTCAATAAATTAAATTTCGCTCATTTCAAATAGGAGATTATTGTTGTTTTTTAAAGATCTCCCATTGACCCATTAAATTAAGATGCTAGTAGAATTAAAGCCTCATGTGTTAAATAAGGCTAGTAGAATTAAAAATCTTTAAGTCATTTCGTTAGTGCGATGCACTTGTGTGGTGGTCCCCATTGTTGTTGACCTAGCATCCACATGTCATATCCTTATTAGGCTTTTGTAGACCTTGTCTAAGGCAGCCACTTTTTGTAAGGAGTTGTGGATGTAAAAGTTTGATAAGGTTTTGCCTTACTTTAGTAGCTTCCAAGAGTTGTGCGGTCTTCTCCTTTCCTTCCGCCTTCATTTTTGTAAGATTTACAAGCCGTTTTTGTGTTCGAAGTAAAGTTCACGCGAAGTCCCCACATGTCACTCCTATGCTTGTTTCCCTAGTCCGAAAGCTAAAGATCTCAATGTGATGCGCCAAGCCACCACGTGGCGCTTCATGCACCACCAAACGAGGTATAGTGGGGTTTCACTTTTTCTAAGCCTAAGCCTGTAGGAAGCCATGTGTCAAGAGGGTGCAATCCAGAGGAGATCCAAAGCTTAGAAAGAGTTAAATGTTGTGCCATTGGTCTACTCTGGAGGTGGGCCCATTGCAAAGAGGAAGTGGAAGCTATCAAAGGGAAGACCTATGCAAGTCTATTGTCAAGCAAAGGTTGTTGCACTCCAGCTCCTGCCATTATTTGTTTTACCCAACTCTGCCGAAGGTTCCAACTAAACGAGTGAAAAGGACAGAAGGCATTGTCGCTATTCAAAGAGAAACCAATATGATTGCCCTCCTAGCAATTGCAATGGCTGCAATGCTGATGTCTCCCATGAAAAATGTGAAGATGGAATCTTTTTTGTTTCAGAAAGTGAAAGGATTTTCTATAAAAGCCATGAATTGGCTCTGTCTTAAGGGTTCATCATTCTTAGAAAAAGATCACTTAGAAAGAAGTTTGATCAATAACTGTAATACTCAAACCTTAGCATTTTAATTCTGCAAATAGAGGTCAGATATATGACATCGTGCCCTACTTACCTTTCCAATGTATGTATTTGTGTTTTGCTACTTGATTTGATGCTTTGTGTCCTTGGAGAAATTATGATTATCGGTTATTAATGTTTCAGCTTCTACGATTTGGCATGCCAAGATTATATAGCAGATAAAATTACAAATAAAAACAAACACATAATGCTTGGCAAATTGCTATTACAAGGCACTCTCGTCACCATAGCTATTAATATAAACCAAAGTTCCCAGACTCAGGACTCGGCTCTGACTCGACAAGGCTAACTCAGCTCGGACTCGGCAATGACTCGGCAACGACTCAGCAAAATAAGAAAACCCTTGAAATTTAGAGATTTTTAATGATTTAAAACTTGTTTCATACACCCATTATTGAATTAAGCTTAAAGACACTATAACATCATCAAATAGAAGCTAATTTGATCACATACATAAACATACATCCATCACATGCGTAGAAATGTAAATTGTAGCTAAAGGAATTAGAAAACATAGATATATAGAGTTATAAATGTTGTCCAATGTATATAAAATCCATGACTTCAAATGTTCCCAAACATATATGTAACTGTAAAGTGTAAACAGAAACAAGTCTATGGCTCAGGCTCTGGCTCAGCCTCGTCTATCTGCCTCCTTGAAAGGCGTCTAAGGTAGGTCCTGGATGACTGAGTAGCCATAGTCTCTGCCTGTGATGTGCCAGTCTGAGTAGCCATAGGTGTTGTGCCCGATTGTGCTCTATCCTCCTCCTCTGCCATAGCCACAACCTCAGCCTCTCTGTCTGCCTGGTCAACCCACTCAAGGTCCTCATTAGTGAAGACTAGATCGGTGGACTCGGCGAGCCAATCGAACTCGGGGTCGACTTCCTCTAGAGTGATCGGAGAGGAGTCAACGTCCAAAATCTGTCTGGTCTTGAGACGGAGGTTGTAATGAACAAAGACTAGATCATTCAACCTCTCCACAGACAATCTATTTCACAAATAGAAATGGCAAAAAAATCATTAAAAAATGTTATGTTTTTTTGTTTTTTTTTACTGCACTTTTTTAAGTGACGTCGGTCGGGTCACGACCCTCGGACTCGGCGAGTCAGGGAGTGAGTCGTTGACTCGGCGAGTCACACCCCCTGACCAGTCCGAGCCCGGGTCAGGGTCACCATGACCCGACAGGGGTCACCCAGCCCTCTGACTCGCGTGACTCGTGTGACTCGCCGCGAGTCACGGAACTCTGATATAAACACTTCCAGCTAATAAAAGAAGATTTCCTTTGTGTGATTGTAATTGCAAATTAAACTTATCTCAGATTTTCTTATGCTTCTATCATGATTTTACTTTCAGAATATAAGTGAAATAATCTAATAATGTTTTGTGTAATTGCAGGTTTTCGAACAAGGCTGAGTATTAATTGATTTCGATATATCTTGATGCCTTATCGAATTGCAATATGTATCTTGTCTAACAGTCATGTCTTGAGTGGACATTACTCCACAAAGTGGAGGCATGTCTACTCAAGACGTGACCTTTCATTGACGGGGCACAGTCTTAGTATAATAACGTCGATTCTCAAAGACTGTTGACTATTAGATAAGTGCTTAACAAATACATTGCTGAAAGTAAGATATCGAATGCACACTGATCGATAGTAATTGGGAATCAATGAGATTCTAATACGATCGTGTAGATCAATAATACTCTTATTCTTATTCGATCAAGTTGATCGATAATGCAATTTGCTTAATACACAAAAATGATAAGCAATGAGATTAATCTATATGAATATATATATTTCTCATGATTCCTTTATCTGAACGAAGCTATTTAGTTTCAACAGTGATCTACTGATGCAAGCAACATCAATTAAAAAGGCATGAATATTAAGGAATGATTTCATATTAATAAATGAAACCACCAAAAGTGAACGGGCAAAGGTCATAAAGGAAGGAAGCATCGCTTTACAAGAGTTCCATTCAGATTAAGGGACACAACCTCTCACTCCCCCTTGGAAGATATAAAAGACAAATCAGTGCTAGAAGGAAGGGCATGAAAGGAGACAAGGAAGTCAATTGAGGAAAATGGATAAAAGTATATGCAATGATCAGTTAAAAGGAACACAAACCCCGATCAGAGGAAAGACCATTGTTGAGCAGCAAGTGTGAATTGGATCAGGCCTATAACAAATCAGATCCACATTCAGTATATCAAATAGATAATAGCATTATTATTTATCTTCGTGGTATGCCTAAGTTGTAGAACCTACGTACTATAAGATAGCATTAAGCATATTGTCTCTTATATATATCAATGTGAAATACATGTGCTTAAACATAGTTTTGCATGTAACCTCACAAGCAATCATATAGGGAAGGGAAGGATGTGTAAGGAAGGGAAGCAATTATAAAATCACCATCTAGGTAGACCCCCCGAGTGGATGTCCAATGTGCCTACCACTAGGGCCAAGTGGGTGAGTGTCTGCTCTTGGGCTTAGATAGGTAAATTATGAAGCCCCCTATTGCAATCTCCTCTCCCATCTCTACAATGATTGGCTATTGACTTAAAGGGACGAGGCGTGAATAGGGAAAGCAAATACAAGCACCCCACTAGGTAGACCACGCCAAGTGGATGTCCAATGTGTCTACCATTGACGCCAAGAGGGTGAGTGTCCGCTCTTGCGCTTAGTGAGGGGATGGCTTCAAGCAAACCTATCATGCTTCCTCCTCCAAACCCTATTGTGATTGAATACTAGGTAGTAATATAGGTATGGTCTATCTTATTGAATTGAGATAATTACATGTTCTCCTCTAACCCTAATAATTGAAAATTATGTGTATATATCATTGGTTGTGGTTGTAAGATTTAAATCAGATTTTATCTTGTTAAAAGGCATTTTAAAAGGAAAAGTTATATCTCTAATGATCAAACATTCCTTATTTAAATGGAGTTTGTGATTCTAGGGCAAATTGCAATTAATGCCAAAAGGGGGACATTACAATTGGTATCAGAGCCCTAATCATGCCAACCTACAGGACAAACCTACTTAACTGCCATGCAATTAGGGTTAACTAGTCAACCCTTCCTTAGGTGGATCAAAATTGAAAAGGCCAACATTGCACATCTATATGTGTGTACCTTTCAAATTTGAGCTTCATGCCTAGCGTGTATTTATATGGCTTCATGTCCTACGTGTATTTATACTTCATGCCTTATGTATATACTTCCTATCTTATGTGTATTTACGTGCATTACTTCATGCCTTATGTGGATGCCCAATGTCTTGCATACTACTTCATGCCCTACATGAATACTTCATGCCTTAATGCATTTGTGCTTCATGCTTTACGTGAATACTTCATGCCTTACATGTATGCTTCATGCGTTAGACGTATTCATGTGTATACTTTATGCTTTATGCGCTACGTGTGTTTACATGTATGCTTCATACCTTAAGTGTATTTACGTGTATGCTTTATGATTTATGCGCTATGTGCATTCACGTGTATGCTTCATGCCTTAAGTGTATTCATGTGTATACTTCATGCTTTATGAGCTACATGTATGCTTCATGCCTTAAGTGTATTCAGGTGTATACTTCATGCTTTATGCGCTATGTATAATCACATGTATGTTTCATGCCTTAAGTGTATTCATGTGTATACTTCATGCTTTACGCATTACGTGTATTAATGTATAGAATTCATGCTTTACATGCATAGTTAATATGTATTCATGTGTATACTTCATGCCTTATGTGTATATTTTGATATGTATTCATGTGTATATTTCATACCTAACGTGTAATTGTGTCTTACTTGTAATTATGTGCCTTATGTGTATTCAAGTGTATGATTCATACCTTACATGTATTCATGTATATACCTCATGTTTTACACCTTACATGTATCAATGTGTATGATTCACATCTGATGGATATTCACACATATATGTATTTGATCCATGCCTAATGCATTTTCAGTAGGTTTACTCCATGTGTGTTCTATAGGTGTACCTTTCTCACATATGCCTTGTGTATTAATGCTATGTAAGTGTATTTGTGTGTTTGCTTCATCACTGATGTGTTTACAACATGCTTACTCCATAAGCACCGTTCTCGTGTATAACTTGTATCTTACATGTATGCTTTGTAGCTTACATAGATGCTTCATACCTTACGTGTATATGATTCATCTATGGCTACGGCTTGCATCATATGCTTCATATCTTATGTATTTATGAATATGTTTGCTTCATGATGTTTTACTCCATGGTTAACAATGATGAAAATTGACAAATTGATCTAGACTCCATAAGAGCTTTCGAGTATTGCCACAAAGCCAGATCTTATCAAAAAGGTTAATAAACACTTTTAGGTTGATACTTTTGATGTTTTACAAGAACCTATATTTAAGTTACCTACCCTTTTCATGATGTTTTCGGGACACAGATGAAAGTGGTCCATCCACTGCTAGCACAAATCGTTGTAAGATTTATTTGTGTCTAGTAGGAGCGGCACATGTTGACACTAACAACTCTGGTTCTGTAACAACCCAGTTTCATGTGCAGGCACTTCATCACTGCGTTCCACTCCAAAGAACTAGGTAACCAAGTGTAACCCTATTAGTACTGCTTACCGAAGTCATACAAGCAATATGATTAGCTACTAGATGGTAATGACATTGCAGCTCTTGACACTATTTGTCAATCTACTTCTTCAACATCAAAACAATATTAGCCATAGTATTAGGAATAATGATATCAAAAATGCATAAATTAATCAAAATTACTGTAAACTCATTGATATCACCTCCTTATATCAACAGAGCAATCAAACTGAATTTTAGAGTGGAAAATATCTATCTTCAGCCTCTTAGGAATTCTAACATTTTAGGAATGTACGCATGTTCCTTTAACAGGCTTGAAGCCCTAAAAATTTCCACTCAAGAGGGTTTACATTCTCAAACTAAACTACATTTGTTGTGAGCATTTTACTATTAATAAAGTTTGCAGGAAAGTTTGCAGGACTCTATCAACCCTTGTTAGTTCTTGCGTGACAATCAAGAATGTCTAATTTTTAGGTATGAAGGATTCATACCTTACATGACATAACAAAACATATTGTGATACATTCTACAAACTCAATAGAGATGAGCCAATACAACATGTTTTCAGGAACAAAAACAGTAGCATTAAATCCTTGTTAGAACTTGACATTACAAAGCAGATAGATCCCCTAAAAGCATATTTTCCATTGCTTTCAAAAACTGAAAAGGACATAAACTAAAGAAGAGTACTGGTGTGTCTCCTCTTGTGTCAACTGTAAGTCAGAAAGAAATAGATGATAATCATGAATAGTGCAAAAATTTGAAAACTAACCAACTACTGAAAAGGAAAATTCATATTTATGATATCCACTTGATCAATTCATTCAAGAATGAAAAGCAAATGAGTAATGCTTGATCAAGAAAGGTTCATGATACAAAACTGAAAAGGAGTTTCAGGTACTATTGCAAGATGTGTGGTATCAAAATGAATAAGCTCATCACTATGAGCATCAGATCTACAAGTATCAAACACTGCCAATAACATGATTCCTTGACCATTATCCAAAATCAAAATCATGATTTGTTAGATTCCATCATTGTGATCATCTCCACAATATTTGGGTCTCATCATCAAGATATCTAACTGATTGATCTCAATCATGAACAAATCAATCCTTAGCAAATTCAGTTAATGCAACTTTGTCCTTCCTCTTTAAGGATGAGTAACAAACTATGAACCTCGCCAAGAACCAACTCTTGGTTATGTCATTCAGATACCTCAGTTTCACATAAAGACAAAACATATCCTAGATCAAATTTGCAACTTGAGATAATAATAGGGTAGTGCAACAAGGGTAACTCGGTGATAGATTTTTATATAACAGGAGTTGCAAAGACCAAATCATTTCTAATTGAAAATCATTTTGAACACTCTCTCCATGATCATTGCTTGAGGACAAGCAATCTCAGGAAGGGCAGACTGCCATGCCCTGATTATATACCAGATAAAATAATAGATAAAAGCAAACACATAATGCTCAGCAAATTGCTATTACAAGGCACTCCCGTCACCATATACGTTAATACAAACACTTCCGTCTAATAAAAGATCATTTCCTTTGTGCAATCTGCTTATGCAAGCAACATCGATTAATGAGGCATGATTATTAAGGAATGATTTCATGTTAACAAATGAAACCACCAAAAGTGAAGGGGCAAAGGTCATAAAGGAAGCATCGCTTTAGAAGAGTTGAATTCAGATTAAGGGACACAACCTCTCACTCCCCCTTGAAAGATTTAAAGACCACTCAGCGTTGGAAGGAAGAGCATTGAAGGAGGGAAGTAGATGGATAAAAGCATCCACAATGATCAGTGAAAGGAACACAAACACCGATAAGAGAAAAGACAATTGTTGAGCAGCAAGTGCAAACTGGATCAGGCCTATAACAAATCAGATCCAGATTCGGTATATCAAACAGATAATAGCATTATTATTTATGCTTGTGATATGCCTAATTTGTATAACCTATGTACTATAAGATAGCATTAAGTATATTGTCTCTTATATATATTGATGTGAAATACATGTGCTTAAACATTATTCCGTTTGTAACCTCACAAGCAATCATGTAGGGAAGGGAAGGAGGTGCAAGAAAGGGGAGCAGTTATAAAATCACCACCGAGTGGATGTCCAGTGTGCTTGACATTGGGGCCAAGAGGGTGAGTGTCCGCTCTTGGGATTAGATAGGTGGATTACAAAGCCCCCAATTACGATCTCCTCTCCCATCTCTACAATGATTGACTATTGACTTAAAGGGATGAAGCGTGAATAGGGAAAGCAGATACAAGCACCCCACTAGGTAGACCACCCCAAGTGGATGTCCAATGTGCCTACCACCGGGGCCAAGAAGGTAAGTATTCACTCTTGGGCTTAATGAGGGGATAGATTCAGGCGGACCTATCATGCTTCCTCTTCCAAACAAAATTTTGATTGAATACTAGGTAGTAATATAGGTGTGGTCTATCTCATTGAGTTGAGATAGTTGCATGTTCTCCTCTAACCCTAAAAAATTGAAAATTATATGTGTATATATCACTGATTGTGGTTGCAAGATTTAAATCAGATATTATCTTGTTAAAAGGCATTTTAAATGGTAAAGTTATACCTCTAACAATCTTACATTCCTTCTTTAAATGGAGTTTGTAATTCTAGGGCAAATCACAATTAATGCAAAAAAGGGGATACTACACAATTTCAGTTCTGTCGTAGGTATACAAACTTTTGAATCATGTTAAACATTCTTTCAAACTTATGTGGTAGCTTATGATATTGGGATTGTATTATGCTATCTAATGGAGAGACTTGCTAAAATGTTTTGGCATATCACCTTAGTTTAGTGTTTCTATGCTTTTATTTCCCTTTCCCTTTACTTCCGCCCAACGAAAAAACAAATAGCCAACTTTTAGAATCCTCTAGGTCGTTTTGTAAGGCGCAATATAGCCCCACATTTGCAGAACGTCCCAAGGTTGTATCTCATTGGTGTTAGCTTTAGAGATCAATAGTTCTTTTTTGGCATGCCTAGTGGGAAATCTTTAAACCCTGATTATAAGCAGGTTTATGAGAAAGAGTTCTATTACAAGGTTGTAGACAACACAAAATCTAGGCCTATTATTGCCTCCATTGGTAATTGTAACTCGTGCGAGAGGTTTCAAACCAAGTGCAACACAAATTCAAGCACAACCACAACCACTCATTTAGATGGCTGTTCTAGGACCCCCAAGAAATTTTGTGGTGCAGAATAGTGGTAGCCCACTCATAGCCCCTACCCCATGAGGTGTTTGGGATCCCATTCCCACCAATGCTTTAAAAGTGATCCCCAAGTTTGCTGGGGAAGATTTCAAAACACAGGTGGAGCATTTGCAAGATGTGGCTAATGTTTGTACTATGCACCATGTCAAAACAAAATGTAGCACTCACACTACTCGCGACATCCTTTAAAGAAAAGGCCCTTGACTGGTATAGATCATTGCCTTCCAACTCAATTGGTATTTGGGATCAACTCGGTGATCACTTCTTTGACTGCTTCACAAAGAAAGGGACCGATCATCTTTGCTTCAGCAATTGATAATTATTGAAAGAGCTTCGCAAGAAGTTGTCACAGATTTTAACACCAAATTTCAGAAGACTTGGCAAAGAATCCCGGTGTTGGCCTGACCTCTAGCAAATATGGCATCTATCTTTTATCTGGAAGAATTTAACTCCAACTTAGCTGTTATGATTCAATCACTAGGAGGTCATTCACTAACAAACACATATGACTTAGATATAAGCACTGAAAATAATCTAATAGACGTTGGGAAACTTCCTCCCCAACTGCCCATGCCTATATTCCCTAAAATACCAACTTTGTCCCAAGAAGATGCCACCCCGAGTACGTCTTTCACTCCACCTTCCATGTATATTTACCCTAATACTCAAACAAGTGCATCTACTTCTTCTTCGTTAGCTGTGGAGATGAATGATATGAAAAGCATGTTGTGAAGCCTTTTTAATGAGATCATCAACCTTAAGAAGCAACAACCTATGCCTCTCAGCCCCCTTATAAAAATTATCACTTCATTATAATCAATACCAAGGAGGAGGGAAAGCTAACAATCAAGCTCAACCTTCAAATCAAATTGTACCAATCCCTACTCCACTTCAGGCCATACCACCTAATCAATTCAAGGAGCTGGTTGCTGGCCAGAATAATTTGGCACATGATACAAATGCATCATGTTTGCCATGCAATGATGCATATATGCCTCGCGATTACCCTCGGATCAACCTTCAACAGAAGATAGTAGAACAATGAAGCCAAGGAATTACACCTCATGCAAGTGCTTATGCTTATCAATTCCCTAGAGTGAAAAATGCTATTCTCATGGCCCAAGTACAAGGCATATCTCTTGAGCAAAAAGGAAAAACTGCCCTGGACCATGTGCTTTTCTCATGGATGGATCAAGAAGATGCAGTATTTTCTAACGAGGCTTCGACATCAAAAGCTCCTCAAGTGCAGTCAAACTATTATACTCGTTCCAAGAGAAGGTTTACCAAAGAACAAGTACCTCAAGTGCATCAACCTAAATCTACCTTCAAAAAGGAGCCAGACCCTCAAACACCATAGACTCTCCCAAAACAAAAGGAGATGTTCTTGTATAGAACAAAAGAGCTAGAAGTTCAACCCCTTAGATCACTCAATGCAGTGGAGCAACTAAAGAAAGTCCATGCTAGTGTGTCACTATGGGACATCCTGGATATTCCAGAGAAAGTCCTAATTGCGAGAAGTTCTACAAGATTGTGAAAAGTCAATACCAACTAAAGTAATTCTAGACCACGCCCAGATAAAAGATAAGGAGCCAGCTAAAGGAGTGCAAGACCAGGCAATTGCAGCATTCACAAATACAAAAGAAGAATAGGCAAAAGAAGTAGGTAAGCTGAAACATACCCCTTTCTTCCTAACTCTCATTGTAGGAGATACACTGTTGCATAATTCTATGATCAATTCCGGTGCTAGCACAACGGCCATGCCAAAACAAATTGCAGATTTGTAGAAATTAGAATATGAGCCTCTAGATAGAGGAGTCGTGCAGTTAGATGGGAAGAAAGTTCAAGCCATATAGGTGATTGAAAACCTTCCATTAACATTGTATTCATGTTGGATCCCTCCAATTTTTGGATTATGTTTGTCTAGAGATTTCACAACAAAAATCGGTGGTTATTTGTCCCTTGACTAGTCACATCTCATCATAAGAACTAAATATGGCTCCAAGATGAAAGTGCTCTAAAAGTTGTTACCCCGAGCACATAGAAAACAATGCTATGATGAATTTTGAGGCCACCCACACTTCTTTCACCAAGAATGAGATGTATTGTGTTGAAATGTTGGAAGAAGAAGAAATCACCAAAGATAGGAGTTCAGAGGAAGAGGTTCTTGTAAATGAGTTTATGAAGAGTGACCCACTCGGCAACTATGATGCCATTGGTCTCAAGATGTATGTGATTTATGATGAAATCAGGTTATCCCAAAGTAACTAAGATCAGAAAGACTAGAATGAAAGTACCAATGGTGAGTCTAGCCTATGGACCTTGCATTTTGATGGGGCAAGGTGCAAGACTGGTTCGGGAGCTGGTATTCGCCTAACATCACCTACCAAAAAAGAAACCTTGAGAGCCTTTTGATTCCAATTTGCTTGCACTAATAATGAGGTTGAATATGAAGGCCTAGTCTAAGGATTGAGTCTTGTCGAATGGATGGCATAAAACAGTTGAGAGACTTTGAAGATTCTAAACTAGTGATAAAACAAATAAAAGGAACTTCAGCAGCAAAAAATGTTCGCATATGATCCTACTGCCATAGACTATGGGATCTAATTGAAGGGTTTGAAGCTTTCAATATCCAAGTAGTTCCTAGAGCAAATAAATATTTAAGCATAAAGAAAGGCAATAATTGGTTCTCAGTTTGATCTGATAACAGACCTGTTTACAAAAAAGCACATAGTGCAGTAAGGTTGGCTATTCCCAACAATGATTAGAACCGGCAATTTTTTGAGAGTGATGCCCTAATTGCCATGTTTATCCAGCAATCCTGTGAGTCCGCAGAATACTTACAGTCGAAGATTGAGGAAGCTTATGAAGATCAGACTATTCAACTCAAAACCAATAAGCTTCTGAAAGGACTAATCACCTTGGAAAATCTATTTGATTGTGATGATGTCAGAAATGATAAAAGAGAATTTGTTGTAGATAAGGGTGATTACTCTGACCTTGATGTCAAAGATGGTAGAAAGTTAAAAATTGGCAAGGAGGTTCCTCAAAAGGATAAAGAGATTTTGACATCCTTCTGTAATAAGTATGACAAAGTCATGGCAAGGACTTATGATGATCTAAGAGGTTATGATCGCAATGTAATCCAACATACTATAGACTTAATTGAAGGCACCAAGCCAATCTACCAAAAACAGGTACAAGTTAACCCAAAAATAGGATCCCTTATGGCTCAAGAAGTGAGAAAGCTCATTGACTCAAAGATCATATACCCTATCAAGCATTCTACCTAGGTATCTAACTTGGTTCCTATCTGAAAGAAGAATGGTGATTAGCACCTCAGGTGATATCAAGCATTGCAGACTCACAAAGGCTAAGCGCAGAGGTTAACAGCTCAATGGAACAAATTATTTCATCTATCACTCCAAATTTCGCAAACTCCCAATTGTTGGTACAAAAAATACATATCACAACAAAAGATGCCTTAACAGTAGCAAGATTGGGCGACAGGAGACAAGTGGCTAAGAAAGCCGATGAATTTGTCAGTTGCAATAAGGTGGCCCTTAAGTGTAAGGCATGTCTCAATGCCTTAGATCAGACTATTCAATCAATAAAAGGCCATATCTAGCATTTGATTCATTTGGGATTTCCTTCCTCATTCCTCCCTGACAACTCAGTCCTATCAAAGGATCAAATCAAACAATTAATTGGAAGCAAGCAACAAGAACAAACGGATTTCCAAAGCCTTAGCCCATTCCCAAGTGTTTCTGAAGCGGAAGGAATCTTACATCCACTAGCCCAGCTGGAATATCCTATGAAGGTCGTTGTGCAGCATCTTGGCAATCTCTCCTTTAAGGAGATAATTGAATTTAGAAAAGGCATTTGAAGCTTTGCAACAAAAATTGCGGCCATTGGAAGCAAACTAGCCATCATTGTAGTCAATGCTCCCAAAGCAATGATTCTATGTGACTTCTCGTTTTGTTCTCCAAGTTTTGGTAGCGAACTTGAGATTCAAGTTCTTACCTTTGCAGGCAAAGGTCCACAAGGAGTTGCCAAAAGTTGTAGACCATGTCAATTATGGACATTTTTTTAACGAGTTGTGATGTAAAAGTTTGATAAGGCTTTGCCTTACTTTTCCAGCTTCCAAGAGTTGCATGGACTTCTCCTTTCCTTCCAGCTTCATTTTTCTAAGGTTTGCAAGCCCTTTTTGTGTTCGAAGTAAAGTTCACGCAAAAGCCCCCGCGTGTCACTCTCATGTTAGTTTCCCCCAGTTTGAAGGCTAAAGATCTCAGCACAATGTGCCAAGCCACCAGGTGGCAGCTTCGTGCACCACCAAAGGAGGTATAGTAGGGTTGCACTTTTTCACGTGCCTAGGCCCGCAAGAAGCCAAATGTCAAGAGGGCGCAAGCCGAAGGAGATCCAAAGCTTAGAAAGAGTTGAATGTTGCACCATTGGTCTATTTTGGAGGTGGGCCATTGCAGAAGCATAAGCTATCACATGGATGACCTGCGCAAGTCTATTGTCAAGCAAAGGTTGTTGGACTCAAGGTCCCCCCATTATTTGTTTTAACAACCAGCTCTGTTGTTGGTTCCAAATAAAGTAGTGTAATGGACAGAGTGTTGCAACTACTCAAAGAGGAACCAATATGATTGCCCACACAGTAGTTACAACGATCACCATGATGATGTCTCTCACGAAAAACGTGAAGATGGAATCTTTTTTGTTTCAAACGGTGAAAGGATTTTCGATAAAAGTTGTGAGTTGGCTCTATTTTAAAGGTTCATCATTCTCAGAAAAAGATCATTTAGAAAGAAGTTTGATCAGTAATTGTAATACTCAGACCTTAGCATTCTAATTATGGAAATAGAGGTTAGATACATGATATCATGTCCTATTTGCCTTTGCAATGTATGTATCTTTGTTTTGCTACTTGATTTGATGCTCTGTGTCCTTGGAGGATTTATGGTTATTGATTATTAATGTTTCGGCTTCTACAATTTCAATTGTCATAGCTATACAAAATTTTGAATCTGTTAAACACTCTTTCAGACTTTTGTAGTAGCTTATGATATTGGGACTGTATTATGCTATCTGATGGACGGACTTGCTACAATGTTTTGGTGTATTGCCTTAGTTTAGTGTTTCTATACTTTTATTTTCATTTCCCTTTACTTCTCCCAATGAAAAATGAAGAACCAACTTAGAAAATCTTGCAGGTTGTTTTGTAAAGCGCAATATAGTAACACATTTGCAGAGCTTCCCAAGATTGTATCTCATAGGCGTTAGCTTTAGAGATCAATAGCAATGTGGCACTAACGTGGAGTGGGCACAAAATCTTTCAAGTTTCATGCTTTATTGCAACGTTGACAAACGACTAAGCACCACATGTTGGGTCCCTATTGCAATGCATGTCTTCAATTCAGCACAAATTTTAAAAGGAATAGTCATTCAAATTTGTGCTTATGTGCTCTACTAACATGTGTTATCGCCGATGAAATGGTAAGATAGCTTGGCATCCATGTATGAATACTTAGTAATGAGCGTTAAGCCATCCATATGACTCAAAATTTACTTTACATGGCAAATAAAGTTGTTGACACTTGTCTCTATTCCGGAGACTTTGTGTAGAAATTTGGCTATGTCAAAACTTTGGCCCAGAATATAAAAATTGTCGTTGATCTCCAATCACCCAATGATACATATGTAACTCAATATTAAATATTATTTAATTTTCTAACTCAAAATTCACCTTCGCTACAACCAAAGGCCAATAAAGTTGTTTAGCTTGTTGATACATTGAGTACTTCCCAAATACTTGTTGACATTTGTCTCTATTCCAAAGACTTTATGTATAAATTTGGTTGTGTCAGAATTTTGGCCTAGAATAGAACTTATGACTTTGATTTGTGATCATCCAAATATGTATATGTAAATATGTTTAATTCTATTTAGCATTTGATATTTTCACCACCACATTATGATTTGTCAAAAACTTACCAACACAATCGCCAAATGATTAGTTTTATAGTTTTGAATATCTATATAATTCACCACTAAACTTGTTCTATTTCTTTGAATGCAAGTTTAATTGGCCAAGAAATTTTATTTTTTTATACATGCATAATTTGCAAATTACATTATTTTAGTTTTTTGAATATAAGCATTAACTCGCCAACAACATTATTTAATTTGTTTAAATAAAAGTATAATTCGTCAAGATTTTCTACAAATTTCTAGTGACTTCGAAAAAATCGCATATAAATTTTTTTTTTTCCAAAATAAAGAGTAAAATTTGCCAATAGAATTAATATCCAAAATAATGAAAGACTCGTCACGATTTTATATCTTTTTCTAGGGAGGTATTTCTTAAAGTTATTCCTGGCTCCTAGATTCTCTCCAATCCTAGTCAAAAGCATTAATCTTCACGATTAGCAAAATTCGTTACTGAATAACCATTTTGTAAAGGAATCTTTTTTAACATCAGCAAAAAAGGAGTTTTCATGATATAAGCCATGTCTAGCTTCAGCATCTTTTGCAAGGCTTCAAGATTAATATCCAATAAAAGAAAACTCAATGCTATCAGCAACGTATGATGTCATGCCTAACTGACTTAGGTACTTTTGTAGGCATAAATTACAAGAAAGGAAATATTGAAATTCTTATGGATCAATTTTGCATCTCTGAAAAAAATCTCATTTGGATTACTAACCATGCTGTAAAGTTTCAGATTTGCCCTAAGTTGCTTGCAGCCACACATGTTAACTATTCCTCATGCCAGTTTTCTTCTAAAGCAAGTTTTGACAGGCTCACTAAGATTTTATTGGACTTCCTATGGACCAATTCTAAACAAATGATTGTCTTCATAGTGTAACAGGGAATTTAGGCCGCATCCCCCTTTTGTAAAGATGTCTAGCATTTGAATCTGAAGCATGTAAGATGACTAGAAAGCATCCATCTTTCCTACAAAAGTTCTCGGTTGAAATAAGTATATATTTTGCTCAGTTATTTAGTAGTTTTCAATCTTATTTTGCTTAACTTTTTTTCAGTTGTTGCCTGCAATATGTTGAGTTCCTAAGCTAATGTATTGTTCCCTAAGTTACCAGCTTAATTAAGATCAATAGATGTTGACCTTTAGGGGTCCTCTCCCTCACAATCATCGATAAGTCACCTCAATGAAATGAATAATCATTTGCTAAATTGCAAAATGACAGCATGAATTTTCATATGCATCATTTGGAAACCCCTATTAAGTACACTCACAAGCGTTAATGTGCTCTTTTAGAATGATCATATAGTTTCTTCTATTTTACCCTTCTTTCAATATAAATGATGAGAGTTAGAAATCTTCAAAGTGGTTGGGAGAAACACAGAAACACTTAGCATGTCTAGTCTTCAAAATGTAGTGAGAAAGCTTAATTTGTTAGGCCAATTAGTTGGTTTAGGAAGGATTAAAAACTTATCTGAATGTGAATTTAAGTCATTGTGTAGATCAGTAGCTAAAAGGGATAAAAAACTTAAAGGCAAATTTTTCTCTTTTTCTTTTCTCGTCTTTCTTTTGTGTTGCATGAGAGTCCGTCGAAATTTCCATGGCAGTCATATGCCTTATAATTTGTTTCCACCTATCTACTTTACCACAAAATTGGTACTATACTAAGAATCTAAAATGTGCATGCACATCTCACTCTCAAGCATAATTCAATTTGGATATTTGATATCAGAGTGTATACTAAAAAATTTCAATTCACAATAACGTCTTACACTTAGCACATGATTCAATATAGATATTCAATCTCAGAACTAGAAAATTCACCTTTCATCTAGTTTAATGGTTGTGATAGGGGTACAATTCCATTAAAATCACTCAGGGTTGCGCCCCAACCACACTAATGAGATTTGTGTCTAGGTGGGTAGTTTCTAAAACTGTAACATCACTATATGCATCATTTGAATTATGACCCATTCACCAAAGTTAATCTAGGGGCAGAAAAAAATACTATAGATAAAATGCATGAAGCATTAAGCAAGTAATGAGCACCAACAATTATCGTCCTTTTTCAAATATCATGAAATAGGCAATAAAGCTTTTTTTTAATTATATAAATACTTTTACATTAAAATTTGAGAATAAAGTGTGTAATCATAAAATATTTCATATACTTTGTGATGATCACATTTTGAATTACGCTCTATGAATCATCCACATCTACAATCCCATTACATGATTAAATGGGTAGAGGATAAAAGTCATACCTTGTACTTCTACCCCTTTGTTTTACACCACTTTGCATGGATGACGTAAATTCATAGTCTTAACACCTAACTTATCTTTTTTTGCACACCAAATGACCCTAATCATGAATCATCAATCTTATGTACTGAATCTATCACTTCGGGTCAAGACTGGCCCATTTACCAGGGCTTCCAACTCCTTGGACTATGCTACACCCATCACTCTATCCATGGGACAAAACTACACACAAGATCTAGTGCTCATGTTTCAAATTCAAAATATATCACTTCTCAAGTTGCCTAGGAATATGACCATTACCTATCAGCTTGCACACCAAAGGTCTCAACTTGTGTATCTGTGATTGTATTCAAGACATCATCTTAGGTTATTTCAATCATCAAAAAAGATCGTTGATCATTAGTAGCTTGCATGTTTGCTGCCAAGATCATTTGGAAGACTTTTGAACGAGTCAAGTCCTTCCTTAGATGGATGGGAGATAGATTTTGTTGTGGGCTCTGCCTTTCAATGACCACTACCTTAACCGTCCTCCCTTTTAGGTCATAAAAGTTAACCTCTTACAAAAAAGACAAGCATTCTTAGTTTCCTTGTCAATATAAAGACAATAGTTATGAAAAAGATAACTATTGATCAATATTTTGTTGGCAAAAGCCCTCCTTTATATGCTGATGCAGGAGCATCCAGATTTACCCGCAATCTTGCAAGCCAAAAAATATTATCAATTTTGGTTTCCTGTCGTTCTCTTCTTTTGGTTGTGTTTATTAGAATATTTAATTATTATTATTTTTAGTTGTGTAATTATTAATGGTCATTCAGTTATATTTTTAGAGTTAGTTATATTTCTAGAGACTTCGTGATAGAACTAGGAGTTTTCTATTTTTAGAGTCAGTTGTAACTGTTGTTAACAGTTAGTCCCAATTTGCACAACTGCCTTGTAATTGCCTATAAAAGGCCTGTTCTTCATTTAATAAAGTACGCTGATTTTTTTTTTCATTTCATGGTATCCGAGCGGGTGACGAGCCTCTAAGAAATTTCTCGTGCCCTAGCTACATGGAAATGGTTTCCAAAAAAAAATTTGATTGTTGTTTTCGGATCATGTCTGAAATTTTTCGAGGGTTTTCACACAATTTGGTTCTATGATTTCTGAGATTATGGATTTTTGCATATATTTTTTTTGAGCTACGTTTTGTGAGCCCAACCCACGTCGAGATTCACTAAGGCACGTTTGTCGCAATTTTCACAGGCTTTTTGACACGATTTTTGCAATTTTTTCTCTCGGATTTTCGGCAAATTATATGCGCGATTGGGTCACAATTTTTTGGATGATATTTGGAGGGGCAACAGAGATTTTTCCTAACCCTGCATTTTTCCCTCTACGTTCTTCACAATCCAGCAATTTTTCTATGCGCGGATTTTTTGTGTTTTATGGGCATCTGTGTTTTTTTTTTGGCAATGCTATTTTTGCGTGCGATTTTTTTGCGGCCGTGCAATTTGTTTGCCACGACTTTTGTGCTCTAGTTTGTGTGCAATTTCCATTTTTTCTCGAGCCAAAAGCTTTTTCTACGTTTTTTTACTACGTTGTGGGCATCTTTCGCAATGGCCATTTTCATGAATTTCTGCAGGTTTTTCGCGATTTTTTCTAGGAGGGGACTGCACAAAATTTTCTGCTGCGAGTAGCGAATTTTTCTATGAACTAGGGTTCTTGACAATTTTTTCAAATTTGTGTTTTTTTGCTATAAATCTGACCTAGGGTTTTCGGCAGAAATTTCTGGGTGTTTACAAAAATTTCTAGGTTGTGTACCTAGTTTTTCAAAAAAAAAATCAGAAGATTGTGGCATTTGTGGCTTTTGTGCAATTTTCTCCAAAAAATCATAATTTTTGTAAAAGGGTTTTACTGTTTTTCCAAAAAAGAGGAAGTTTTGTATTCTGCGCAAATTTTTCTTGGGTTTTGTGTCAAAGTGCTTTGACTAGTTTTGACTTGAAAATCAGATTTTTTTTGAAGTTGGAGTTTGCCTTGTTTTTCATGTATAAGAAAATGGGAGGAATGGTGTCATTAACCAACATCATGTTGGAAGGTAATCGGTGCTTCAACGACAAGAGCTACAATACCTAGAAGCAACAAATGCTTTCTATTTTTTAGTATCGATGTCTTGACCAGATTGTTCTGGGTAAAGAATCTTGTCCTACAATGGCAAGCAACAACCAAACCAAGTTTGATGAGCGTAGCCGAGAAGCAATCATGTTGTTGAAGTTATCAGTCACCACTGATATGCTTCCAAAAGTGCCAGTAAGAAAGTTAATGAAATTTGGGGTCACTTGAAGAATCTTCATAAGACATCTGGCAAGAACCGAGCGTTCTTTCTGAAGAACATGTTCTCAATTATGATGGATGAGAAGATGCAACTACAGGAACATCTTACGAAGAACAAGGAAATACATGACCAGTTGGAGACTATTAGTCGCAAGATGGAGGAAGAGGAAATGGTCGCGATCACACTAAAGAACCTACCCAAATGCTACGAACACTTTATTGAGATGCTCAACAATACCTCCACTAATGTTGACTTGAAGTTTGATGAGTTGTGCAATAAGCTCCTGCAGCAAGCTAGGTGGAGACAACAGTTTGGTAGCAGCGTTGACATGGCCAATGTGGAACAAACGTTTACTGCCAAGGACAAAGGCAAAGGTGAGTCACTATTGTGGTGGACCTGGAGATAACCAAAGGTTTTGTAGAAAGAGGTTGGCTGATCAGAAGTCCAACCACGGAGAATCTTAGGAGCAGGAGTAGACTCATGTCGCAGAGCATTCTGAAGAGAAGGAATCAACCTTCTATGCTTTTTGATAAGCGGTTTTGTCATCAGTCGGGTAGTTGATAGAATGACCATTAAGGGAGGGTATTAGAATATTTTATTATTATTATTTTTAGCTATGTGTTTATTAATGGTCATTCAGTTATATTTTTAGAGCTAGTTATATTTTTAGAGACTTCATGATAAAAATAGGAGTTTTCTGTTTTTAGAGTCAGTTCTAACTATTGTTAACAGTTAGTCCGAATTTGGACAACCGCCTTGTAATTGCCTATAAAAGGCCTATTATTCATTCAATATAGTACACTGATTTTTTTTGGTTTCAATGTTTGCAGATCCTGCAGCATGGTTTTCTTCTTTTGTTTCTGGTTTGACCTCTCTTTATTGGACTATGCTTTCTTACCTTCCAACACTATCCATTCATTCAGCTCCTCAATGTTGCAATAGTTTTTTTCAAGCCAGATGTGAACATCATATGCTCCAATGTCACATAATTCTGTGTGGCTGCAGTCAACGTTGGACGTAGAATTTAAGGCAATTTATCATAATTTCCTAGAAATTTATTCATTTCCGAGTGTAGACGCTTGGTTCTGCTGCTGTTATTTGCTTGTCAGTTACTCTCAGAAATAATATGCTACATTCCTG